>NC_052152.1:67788572-68464240 GCF_902713615.1 Scyliorhinus canicula | reverse complement strand
GGCTGTCTCCAGCGCAGCTCCTCATGAACCGCACACTGCGAACGACGGTTCCGGCTATCCACATTCCGGACCTTGACAACTTCCCGGTCATACAGAGGATGCAGCAGTCTCGGGCTCAATATAAATCAGCATACGACGCCCATGCCATAGATCTCCCCGAGCTAGTCCCTGCTGATCGAGTTCGTGTTCAACTGCCTGACGGTGGCTGGTCCGCCATAGCTGTGGCCCGAGATCGTTCCTCGTTCACATGCATGATGGCTCTTTTCTCCGGCGCAACAGGCGGGCACTGCGCAGACTTCCACGCCCGCCACCCGAATGTGACGTCCCGCCTCGCACACTACTTCCTCCGGACGCGCCCTGCCACGAGGCCACCGATCTACCAGCTATTCTACCGACCTCTGCAACCATCGCATTGGAGGCAGTCCCGCCCGTCCAGGTGCAGGCGGACCCTGACCCACCCTTTAGGCGGTCAACCAGAATTCGTCACCTGCCACAGAGACTAAATTTATAGACTGACTGTTGCATAACCTTGTTATCTCATCGTTTTGAACTCTGTACATATCATTTTTTCTCATGTGTTATCTGCCCTCTATCTGCACTGGACACCTTCCCATGTATATAAGTTAGCATGTTCTGTATATAGTCATGTACCTGTACACATCTTCACGCGCACACACCTCAATATTTATGACTTGAACACATATTTTTAAAAAAGGGAGGGGAGATGACATAATATACATCCATGTATGTGATGGAGTGCAGACAGGCAGTGATTGACACACAGGATGACCAGTGAGCACACAAAACACAGCAGCCAATCACCAGACAGGACATGACCACTATAAAGCCAGAGGGCACCAGTTTTCCCGCTCTCTTGGGATCCAGCCTCTTAGACAGTCAGAGCTCGTGAGCAGCAGCTAGTACAAAAACCATGTGGTAGTCAGTTAGTCTGGTCAGGTTAGCCTCGGGTCTCCAGTCAAGTCAGCATTGTGTCAACCCACAGTTAAGCATGTAATATAGTTGGAGGTTAAATAAAATTGTGTTGCATCTCATCAAGTGTTGGAAGCCTGTCTCTCTCTACACTGCTTCAAACACAGTCCACATAGACTCAGCTTACCCAACACATCACCATACACAGGGGGCAGCACGGTAGCACAAGTGGATAGCACCATGGCTTCACAGCGCCAGAGTCCCAGGTTGGATTCCCCGCTGGGTCACTGTCTGTGCGGAGTCTGCACGTTGTCCCCGTGTCTGCGTGGGTTTCCTCCGGGTGCTCCGGTTTCCTCCCACGGTCCAAAGACATGCAGGTTAGGTGGGTTGGTAATGCTAAATTGCTCTTAGTGTCCAAAAAAATGTTAGGAAGGGTTATTGGGTTACGAGGATAGGTGGAAGTGAGGGCTTAAGCGGGTCGGTGCAGACTTGATGGTCGAATGGCCTCCTTCTGCACTGTATTTTCTATGTTCCTATGTTCTATGTTCCCATCTGGAAGTGGCTCCTGACTCTTGTCTGGAAGCCGTGCACTGACTCAAAACTAGCCCATAAATAAGAACCCTGCTGTCCCAAGAAATTCAATTGACTGAACAATCAACTTGCTCAAACAATGCTTCCACGTCCTGATTGTTCTGGAGGAGCCTCTAAGCAGATATTTGGATTTGTGGACATCTGCACAATGCTCTACAGTTTTGGTATCAGGAAGGACCAGGCCTTACCATCACCTGGATAGCCTTAAATGCAAGAGCTGGTCCAGCAAGAGGAGTAGTAGCATGAAGACAAAGAGGAGATATAACCACCAGTAGCCCAAGAAGTCAGAGTCTCTGAGGCAAGCTCATTGTGGAGCATTTCTCTTAAATTAGCCCTTCAAGGCCTAATACACAATAGTCCCCTCACTATCTACTGACTACAATGGATTGATTGTCTTTCCTCAGTGCATCCTCATGGGCCTTGCCCTCGGAGAACAGGGAACAGAATCAACACCAAATCTAAGACAAGAATCAAATTTGCAAAGCAAGTATATTACCTGTCATTTGTGCCTGTCTCATGTGCTTTTCTATTGTAGTGGGGTAAATGTAGAATCTGAGGTACACATGGAGCAGCAGGGAAGGGAATGCCTGGAAAGGGTTAACCTGACAATCCCAAAATGTGGAAAAATGAAAATTAGGATACTAAACGCAGGCATATCTCAGGTATCACATTTCATAGCCTATAAATCAAAAATGCTCAGCCTGGTTCTTGAATGTCTGAAAGGGGCATTGTGGACCCACCCATAAACATGTATCAGGGAACCAGGGCACTCATCACCTCGTTACGGGCTGATTGTCTAAAGGATATTCCTTTATATTGCAAAAAAGATGTGTCCACCGAATGATTAAAACTAGAGTATGTCAGACAATGTATCTACATCATCTAATCAGAGAAGTGACTGTAACATAATCAAACTGCCGATATCGATAATCGATTGTATTGTAGGACTTTGAATCACTTTTGTATTCCTTTTAATCAGTCTGTTAAAACTGTCATTAAACAGGGGCTGGTTTAGCACATTGGGTGTGCGGCAGTCAGTTGATGTCTTCCTTCATCAACCTTCAGTAAAGAGCGCGGAGAGAGAGAGGGCGAGACTTCAGTAAAGAGCGCAGGGAGAGAGAGGGCGAGACTTCAATAAAGAGCGCGGAGAGAAAGAGGACGAGGTTTCAATAAAGAGTGCGGAGAGAGAGAGAGTGAGACTTCAATAAAGAGCGTGGAGAGAGAGAGGGCGAGACTTCAATAAAGAGTGCGGGAGAGAGAGGGTGAGACTTCAATAAGGAGTGCAGAGAGGTAAGACATCTACAGGTAAGACAGCTGTTTGATTGTTTCAAAATTGAAAAAAACCCGGTAAAGTGACGTCACATGAGACTGTGACCTGATTGGCTGAAAGGCAGACTGGGCTAAATTTGAATATCTAGAGTTACTGATTTAAATACTAGTTTTGATTTGACTTAGATCACTATTTTTAAGTTGATTTGAATTACTAATTTTTATTTTTTTTAAAGTTGACTCAAAGAACTATTTTGGGTTGATTTAAATTAATATATTTAATTTGATTTAAATAACATTTTAAATTTCAATTAAATAACTATTTTTAATTTGTTGTCAGGTCAAGAGGGATAAATACTCAGCTTTTTTTCTAATTAAATAGAATATGGGGATTGGATTTAATCTGACAGAATAACATCTTTCTAAAGTTTAATTTCAAAGGTTTAATTTAAAGGAATAATTCCTGACAAGACAGCTCCAAGGCGTGTATCTGCTCCTCTTGCTCCATGTGGAAGGCTGGGGACATTGTGGAGCATCCGCGAGTTGGAGAGTATCGTGGATAGCACGTTTAGAGAGGTGGTCACACTGCAGGCTCAGACTCCTCAGGCAGGAAGGGAATGGGTGACCATCAGACAGAGGAAGAGAGCGAGGCAGGTAGTTCAGGGATCTCCTGTGGCCATTCCCCTGCAGAACAGATATACCATTTTGGATACTGTTGAGGGGAATGACACCACAGTTGGTTCTGCTGCAGAGGGGAGAAGTAATAAGTGTGACAATGCAATAGTTATAGGGGATTCAATTGTAAAGGGAATAGACAGGTGTTTCTGTGGCCGCAAACGAGACTCCACGATGGTATGCTGCCTCCCTGGTGCTACGGTCAAGGATGTCTCAGAGCGGGTACAGGACATTCTGGAGGGGGAAGGTGAACAGCCAGTGGTCGTGGTACACATCAGTACAAACGACTTATGTAAAAAGAGGGATGAGGTCCTAAATGCAGAATACAGGGAGTTAGGAAGGAAGTTAAGAAATTGGACCTCAAAGGTAGTGATCTCAGGATTACTACCGGTGCCATGTGCTAGTCAGAGTAGAAATGACAGGATATATAGGATGAATACGTGGATGAAGAGAAAGTGTCAGGGGGAAGGTTTCAGATTTCTGGGGCATTGGGACTGGTTCTGGGGAGGTGGAACCTGTACAAATGGAACAGGTTACACCTTGGCAGGACCAGAACTGATGTCCTAGAGGGACTATTTGCTAGAGCGGTTGGGGAGGGTTTAAACTAAAATGTCAGGGGGATTGGAACCTACGCAAGCAGTCAGAGAAAGAGGGAGCAAGGACCAAAGCAAAAGGTGGAAGAGTGAATAAGAAAAGTGATAGGCGGTGAAAACAAGGACAAAATTCAAACAGGGCAGTAGAGAAAAATATTGGGAGCAAGACAAGCATTGTGAAAAAGACAAATTTCAAGGCTCTTTGCCTTAATGCACGGAGCATTTGCAATAAACTGGATGAACTAATCGCGCAGATAGATATAAATGGGTATGATATAATTGGGATTACGGAGACATGGCTGCAGGGTGAACAGGGATGGGAACTGAATGTTCCAGGGTTCTCAGTATTTAGGAAGGACAGGCATAAAAGAAAAGGCGGTGATGTGGCACTGCTGGTTATAGGGAAAATTAACACAATAGTGAAAAAGGATATTAGGTCTGACAATGTGGAATCTGTATGGGTAGAGTTGAGAAATACCAAGGGACAAAAAACATTAATGGGTGTCATGTATAGACCCCAAATTGCGCTGGTGAGGTTGGGGATGGCATTAAACATGAATTTAGTGATGCATGTAATAAAGGAACATCGGTGATCATGGGTGATTTTAATCTTCACACAGATTGGGCAAATCATATTAGCCACAATGCAGTAGAGGAGGAATTCCTGGAGTATATACGGGATGGTTTTGACCAATATGTGGAGGAATGAACTGGAGAGCAGGCCATCTTAGACTGGGTACTGTGCAATGAGAAGGGAATTATTGCCAATCTGGCTGTACGAGACCTCTTGGGGATGAGCGACCATAAATTGATAGAATTTTTTATCAAGATGGAGAGTGAAGTAGTTTATTCAGAGACTAGGGTGCTGAATCTTAATAAAGGGAACTATGAGGAAATGAGGCGTGAGTTGGCCTTGATAGATTGGGGAGAGTTACTTAAAGGGATGACAGTGGATAGACAATGGCAAACATTCAAGGAACGCATGGAGGAACTACAGCAACTGTTCATTTCTGTCTGGCACAAAAGCAAAGGGGGTAAGAGGGCCAATCCATGGCTTACAAAGGAAATTATAAATAGTGTCTGATCTAAGGAAGAAGCATACAGATTGGCCAAGAAAAATAATAGGTCTGAGGATTGGGAGCAGTTTAGAATTCAGCAAAGAAGGACAAAGGGATTGATTAAGGAGGGCAAAAGGAAGCTTGCAGGGAACAGAAAGACTGACACTAAGAGTTTCTACAGATATGTGAAGAGAAAGATATTGGTAAAGAGAAATGTAGGCCGACTGCAGACAGAAACAGGGGAATGCACAATAAGGGACAAAGAAATGGCTGAGCAATTAAATACATACTTTGATTCTGTCTTTGCAAATGAGAACACAAATCAGATCCCAGAAATGTTGGAGAATGAAAGGTTTAGCGAGAGGGAAGAACTGAGGGAGATCAACATTAGTAAAGAAACGGTGCTGGGAAAACTGATGGGATTGAAGGCAGATAAATCCCCAGGGCCTGAGAATCTACTTCCCAGAGTGCTTAAGGAGGTGGCTCTGGAAATATTGGATGCATTGGTGGTCATCTTCTGGGACTCTATAGACTCTGGAACTGTCCCTGCAGATTGGAGGGTAGCTCACATCACTCCGATATTCAAAAAGGGAGGTAGAGAGAAAGCAGGGAATTATAGACCAGTAAGCGTAACATCGGTAGTGGGGAAATTACTTGAATCTATTATCAAGGACTTTATAGCGGAACATTTAGAAAGCAATGGCAGGATCAGTCAGAGTCAGCATGGATTTATGAAGGGAAAATCATGCTTGACAAACCTGTTGGAATTTTTTGAAGAGGTAACCAGTGCATTCGACAAGGGGGAGCCAGTCAGTGAGGTATATTTGGACTTTCAGAAGGCATTTGACAAAGTCCCACAGAAGAGATTATTGTGGAAAGTTAAAGCGCATGGGATTGGGGGAAATGTATTGAGGTGGATAGAAAACTGGTTGGCAGAGAGGAAACAAAGAGTAGGGAATAATGGGTCCTTTTCAAATTGGCAGGCAGTAGCCAGTGGGGTACCACAGGGATCAGTGCTGGGACCCCAGTTATTCACAATATATATTAATGATTTAGATGAGGGAACAAAATGTAACATCTCAAAGTTTGCAGATGATACCAAATTAGGTGGGAGGGTGAATTGTGACGAGGATGCAGGGATCCTACAGCAAGATCTGGACAGGTTGGGCGAGTGGGCAAACCAATGGCAGATGCAGTATAATTTGGATAAGTGTAAGGTTCTTCATTTTGGAAGCAAAAATAGGAAGGCAGATTACTACTTGAATGATTGTAAATTGGGAGAGGGGAGTGTGCAGCGGGACCTGGGTATCCTTGTGCAACATTCGCTGAAGGTAAGCATGCAGGTGCAGCAGGCGGTAAAGAAGATAATGGCATGTTGGCCTTCATTACAAGATGTTTTGAATATAGAAGCAGGGATGTGTTGCTGCAATTTAACAGTGCCTTGGTGAAGCCACACTTGGAGTATTGTCTGCAGTTTTGGTCTCCTTCCCTGAGGAAGGATGTTCTTGCTCTCGAGGGAGTGCAGTGAAGGTTTACCAGGCTGATTCCAGGGATGGCGGGACTGTCATATGTGGAGAGATTGACTAGGTTGGTATTGTTCTTGCTGGAGTTCAGAAGAATGAGGGGGGATCTCATAGAGACTTATAAAACTCTAACAGGGCTAGACAGGGCAGATGCAGGGAAAATGTTGCCAATGGGGTCTCAACCGGAGGATTCAGGGTAAACCATTTTGGACAGACATAAGGAGACACTTCTTCACACAAAGAGTGGTGAGCCTGTGGAATTCATTACCACAGGAAATAGTTGATGCTAAAACTTTGAATATATTCAAGAGGCGGCTGGGTATAGCACTTGGGGAGAATGGGATCAAAGGCTACAGGATGAAAGCAGGATTAGGCTATTGAGTTGGATGATCAGCCATGATCGTGATGAATGGCAGAGCAGGCACGAAGGGCCAGAAGGCCTCATCCTGCTCCTATCTTCTATGTATCTATGTAACCAGAATGCTAATTTGCCTTTAAGTGATTTCAGAGACGTCCGGTATCTGACTGTCTTGATGGGCATGCAGCCACTGTGTAACATGGGCAGTGCCCATTGAATGGCCATGTAATTATAATCTGTCTTTCAGAGGCGCTTTTAATAGACCCCATACATTGTTTAAATAAGCCATTTTCTGATCATTAGCACATTGCTATTTCTCAGACCTTTCTGTGCACATATTGGCTGCTTAATTCCTTAAATTACAACAGAGACAACACTTCAAATTGGCTGTAAAACACTTTGTGATTTCCAGAGGTTGTGAAGAGAGCGAATTAAATGAAAGTTACTTTGCGCCTCATTAATCCAGGTAGCATAACTAATGCATGCTGTTTGAATCAACATTAACAAACATGTGCAGTGTATGCCCTGCTGTCGACTGGTTGAAGATTAACTTTTTGCTCGACCACCTGACCCACGTTCACCAAAGAGTTGACTTGCGGGTCATACCAACAAACTTGGGATATTGGACATGAGCCAATGGCCACGCTGCATCGGAAAAGCAGCATGCCGCGGCGCAGCATGGCCGATGAAAGCTGGGAGACCTCGCTCCCAGGATCTACGCGACTCAAAACGCCATGCAATATCCAACACGATCACGCAACACTTTGCAATGTGAATCCTGCCCAAAATGGGTTGGATCATTTTTTGGCAAATCTGCATATTAGAGTAAGGGATTAAGCCTCATTTTAATGTGCAGATTCCTGAGGTACCTGATGCTCCGAAACCTCAGGCAAGCGCCATTTAGCACTGGTCCCCACAAACGAGTCCCTCCCCATACTCTTCCAATAGTGCTTTCGGGCTGCGGAGAAGGTCGGGGATTGTTTTGGGTGCTTCGGAGTCCCAATCTCTCGCCACAATGGCGAATTTCGGCAAGCGGAGCTTTCCACTTGTTAAAACGGTTCTATGTGGTGCCTCGGCCATGTGTTCCCCATGCAGGCCCCTTATTCAACGCAAGTCGCATTGAATAGCCATGTGTTTCCCAGTACTGTAAGTGCCGGGAAACAGGCAGCTAAATGTGCTCGCTTGGGGGCTTTGTTCCCTTTTGGGAGAATCATGCCCATTGAATGGACTTCAGATTCTATATGATAGATTTGTCAGTGGTTCAGCATTGAATATTCAGATATCAATGGACCATTGTTTTGCAAGTCGTACAATTAATGACATCTGAAAGGAGATAAATATTGTTTGCATTCCCTCTTTAGCAATGCAGTCGAGCAGGTTTTTTTTTTTAGCAGCTGTTCCAGATTCATCCTTCAGGACTGAGATGAGACAAGATGTGCTGGCAGCCTAATCAACCATGAGAGGATATCCAAGCAAAGGCAAATCTTGTCCTCAACTGAAATCCACCAATAGGATCAACATAAATGAAAGCCACCTGGCCTTTCATGCTTGTACCGGCTCCATGAAATAGCTGTCCATCTTAGTCCCACATCCCAGTTTTTTCCGCACAATCCTGCTAATTAGCTTTGGCAAGTGTCATGTAAAGAGTTATGCGACTATGTAAAGAGATAGTTCACATTATCTTGGGGAAGTGATGTAAGATCTCATGATTATCACGATTTGTTCTCTCTTGCAGCCTTATAACAAGGATGAAGTTTCTTTCCAGGTGTAGTTATTCTTTGTTGTGTTTTGAATAAAGTTGATGTTAAACCCTGCCTCAGGAGAGTCCAACAATAGTCATTAACAGCACCTTGAACATGAAACATTGGATAATAGCAGCAGAAGAAAAGGCAGCAGAAAAAAATTAATAGCCAGTGACTGAATAGCACGGGAACACGCAGCAAATTTGAAAAAGAAATGGAGTGGAGATGTCATTGTCATTATCAAGTGGCTTTGAGTAAGCTGCAGATCCAAACCAAACTGAAGCATGACTGAACTGACACTCAAGGTTTGCAAGGTACTGCATTTCATTGGGACTTGCTACAAAGCCAAGCAAGGAGCAGATCAGTACAATTCTGTACACAATAAGTGGTTATGCAGACACTATCCTATTCAGGCAAAGCATCAAGGAAACCATCACATATGATGAAATAATGAAAGCAATCAATGCCTGCTTCGGTCTCGGGGAAAAGAGCATTGTTGAATGGGCAAAATTTAACAAGCACACCCAGTCACTGGGTGGAAAAGGTAATTTATTTATTAATGATCTGTGCCATCTGGCAGAAAATGACATGTATAGCAGTTTGATGGAAGAATTCATTCGAGATAGAATCGTTGATGGAGTCTTAGACAAAACCTTGTCGGACCTTGGCAGGATAACTTGACATTAACCAAGATCATTCAGTTGACTAGACAAGCTGAGGGTAGGGAAGAGACTTGTTCATTATGTTGGGGTGACAGGGATTTTCATTTGCCAAGAAGCACTGCCTCAGTTGAGTTGGTTACGTTTCAGAGTAAAAGCGTGCTGGTATAGAAACAGGAGAAGTGCAAAGAGGGCGTGGCAACCACCATAACCATGTGTTATCAGTGTGATGATATGAAAAGCAATCTTGTACGTAATAATGTACATGACCTCCGACTAGCAGGTGGCAGTGTAAACCTACCATTGTGACTCTGTGTCTGGGGGAGTTGGGAGAAAGTCGTATTGGTGGATAGATGTTTTTTGCAGTAGCTCTAGATTAATTAGTTAGTGTTAGGAGTTTGTAATATATTTATTCCAGTTATCTTCACCACGCATTTGTTTTATAATAAATTATTCTATCTGGTCAAGAACTAAATGTTCTGGAGTGCATCATTCATACCGGCCAGTGTATAGAACATGACATGGCAGCAGGTCTGCAGATTGACTAAGCTACTGACAACTAGTATCAATGCACTGTAAGAATTCAAAGCCCACAATGGAAGGTCTTAAGGCACCTCAACAGCTTTGGGTTACCGGTAGCATAGACGAGAATTGGCGGGTGTTCAAAGTTCATAGATTTTATATGAGTTTGATGCTACAACTGAGTATGTGCAAGACAAGCAACAGAGAGGGTGGCATGTGGTGCAGTGGCTAGCACTGGGACTGCGGCGCTGAGGACCCAAGTTCGAATCCCGGCCCTGGGTCACTGTCCATGTGGAGTTCGCACATTCTCCCCATGTCTGCATGGGTTTCACCCCCACATCCCAAGGATAGAACATAGAACAGTACAGCACAGAACAGGCCCTTCGGCCCTTGATGTTGTGCCGAGCAATGATCACCCTACTCAAACTCACGTATCCACCCTATACCCGTAACCCAACAACCCCCCCCGAACCTTACTTTTTAGGACACTACGGGCAATTTAGCATGGCCAATCCACCTAACCCGCACATCTTTGGACTGTGGGAGGAAACTGGAGCACCCGGAGGAAACCCACGCACACACGGGGAGGACGTGCAGACTCCGCACAGACAGTGACCCAGCCCGGAATCGTACCTGGGACCCTGGAGCTGTGAAGCATTTATGCTAACCACCATGCTACCGTGCTGCCCCGTGCAGGTTAGGTGGGTTGGTCACGCTAAATTGTCCCTTAATTGGAAAAAAAATAATTGAGTACTCTCAATTTATATTTTAAAAAAAGAGAAGCAACAGAGCACTGTAACATGTGTTGTGGACAATTCCTAGAGCAAGGCTGGAACAAGGGTGTAATATATTGTTTTATTAGTTTAATCCAGACCTTGTTTTGCCTATTTCCATAAATAACCTAAACTTAATGATACCATGCATAGTAGCACAGATGGGCGGCACTGTAGCACAGTGGTTAGCACTCTTACTTCGCAGTGCCAGGCACCCAAGTTCGATTTCCGGCTTGGGTCACTGTCTGTGCGCAGTCTGCATGTTCTCCCTGTGTCTTCATGGGTTTCCGCCAGGCGCACTGGTTTCCTCCCACAAATCCCAAAAGATGTGGGGCGCGATTCTACGCACTCACACCGGTTCGGAGAATAGCGGGCCACGCAAATTTTCACGGCGACGCTGGTCCGACGCCCTCCCGCTATTCTCCGAACCCCGCAAAAACTACACGTCGGGATTCCCGGTAAAGGCCTCGAACGCGTCACCGACACGACCAGAATCGCTACTTATTGGCCCCCCCGCTATTCTCCGGCCCGGATGGGCCGAAGTCCCGACGTCATCACGCACTGTTTTCATGCCGGCCAACACACCTGCTTTTCAAGTTCGTCAACCAGTCGTGCTGGCTGACGAGAGCTTCGATTAGGTGAGCGCACCGCTCAGCGCACCGCTCAGCGCACTGCTGGAGTCTGGCCACAACGGGGATGGCATCCCCGAGAACGGGAGGGGGTCCAGAGCGGGGGGGTGGGGGAGACGGAGGGGGGAGAGTGGGGAGATGGAGGGGGGAGTTGGGGAGACGGTGGGGGGTAGTGGGGGAGATGGAGGGGGGAGTGGGGGAGATGGAGGGGGGAGTGGGGGAGACGGAGGGGTGGAGTGTGGGAGACGGAGGGGGGAGTGGGGGAGACAGAGGGGGGAGTGGGGGAGACGGAGGGGGGAGTGGGGGAGATGGAGGGGGGAGTGGGGGAGATGGAGGGGGGAGTGGTGGAGATGGAGGGGGGAGTGGGAGAGACTGAGGGTGGGAGTGGGGGAGATGGAGGGGGGGAGTGGGGGAGACGGAGGGGGGAAGTGGGGGAGATGGAGGGGGGAGTGGGGGCGACGGAGGGGGGGAGTGTGGGAGATGGAGGGGGGAGTGGGGGAGATGGAGGGTGGAGTGGGGGAGACGGAGGGGGGAGTGGGGGAGACTGAGGGGGGGAGTGGGGGAGATTGGAGGGGGAGTGGGGGAGAATGAGGGGGGAGTGGGGGAGACGGAGGGGGGAGTGGGGGAGACGGAGGGAGGAGTGGGGGAGACGGAGGGGGGAGTGGGTGAGACGGAGGGGGGAGTGGGGGAGATGGAGGGGGGAGTGGGGGAGACTGAGGGGGGGAGTGGGGGAGATGGAGGGGGAGTGGGGGAAATGGAGGGGGGAGTGAGGGAGACTGAGGGGGGAGTGGGGGAGATGGAGGGGGGAGTGGGGAAGACGGAGGGGGGAGTGGGGGAGATGGAGTGGGGAGTGGGGGAGACGGAGGGGGGGAGTGGGGGTGACTGAGGGGGGAGTGGGGGAGATGGAGGGGGGAGTGGGGGAGATGGAGGGGGGAGTGGGAGAAACGGAGGGGGGAGTGGGGGAGACGGAGGGGGAGAGGGGGTGACTGAGGGGGGGAGTGGGGGAGACTGAGGGGGGGAGTGGGGGAGACTGAGGGGGGAGTAGGGGAGACGAGGGGAGGAGTGGGAGTGGGGAGGGGAGGGTAGGGAGAGAGTGAGCGAGTGACCCGTCCAACCCCGGTTACAAAATGTCTGCCACCATGCCATGGCGTGCCGGTCACGAGGACACGGCCGCTGGTTGCCCTGTGGCTTACGGACACAGGCAACTGACGCACCGGTGAAGAGGACGTAGTTAACTGCCCGTTGGATGCAGAAAGTGATCAGGGGTTAGGCTGCCCGCGTGTCAGCAGCGCGACCAAGCCACCGGGACACACAGGTATCCCGTGGCAGGCGGCTGCCGAGGTGCCGACTAACCTCCGTCTAACATTTCCCGTTTCTCTGCCACCCACCACCCTTCTGTAGGTTAGCACAATGTCTGCGAACAGAACGGCTATGTTCTGCGCAGTGTTTGGGGCCGCTGTACTGCATTTGGAGATGCAGCAGCATCCACAGCCACAACTCGCAGTGGATGCAGGGCCAGCTGCAGCAGCAGAGGGAAGGGCCGAGGAGTTGCCAGTCGTCGAGCAGAATGGGGGGAGGAGGAGGAGGAGGAGGGGGAGGAGGAGAGAGTGTGGGTGCAGCCACGGCGCGAGAGGCGACGACCAAGGCCGAGGGTGTACCATGCCCGGATGTCTTTCCTAACAATGACGGACATCACCTGCAGGAGGAGACTCCGGCTGCGTAGGCGGACGGTGAGACATATCTGTCACCTCGTGGCGCACCTCGCCCCACATGGAACGGGGGGAGGACACGCGATCCCGGTTGCCATCAAGGTGACGGTCGCTCTTAACTTCTATGCGACCGGCTCCTTCCAGCGGGGACCTCTCCGGGATCTCCCAGTCATCGGTCCACAGGTGTATCCGGGATGTGACCGACGCACTCTATGCCATCGCCGATCGCTACATCACCTTTCTCGAGGACCGAGCAACTCAAGACTCACGAGCTCGTGGATTTGCCAGCGTGGCCGGGATACCGATGGTGCAGGGGGCAATCGATTGTGTTCACGTCCCCATGCGCCCGTCTGCAGGGGACAGGGAGGTGTTCACAAACAGGAGGGGGACATACTCCATGAATATCCAGGTGGCATGCGACCCCCACATGAGGATCATGAATGTCTGTGCAAGGTTCCCAGGGAGTGTGCATGACTCCTACATACTGGCGCAGTCGTACATCCCTGCGATGTTTGAGGGGCGTCCCCCCCGGCTGAGGGGCTGGTTGCTAGGCGAAAGGGGTTATCCGCTGAGGTCTTGGCTGATGACACCTATACGGAGGCCTCAGACCAATGCGGAAACACGATACAATGAGGCCCATGCAGCAACCAGGGGTGTGGTGGAGCGCTGCCTTGGCCTCCTGAAGATGAGATTCAGGTGCCTGGACCGCTCCGGGGGGGCCCTGCAGTACCAGCCCGACAGGGTCGCTCGCATTGTTGTGGCCTGCTGTGCGCTGCACAACATCGCGATGCAGAGGGGAGATGATCTGCTGCAGGAGGCGGAGGGAGAAGCCAGTGGCAGTGGTGCCAGCACAGAGGAGGAGGAGGAGGAGGAGAGGGAGGAGGAGGACGACGACGAGGAGGCTGGCGGAGTTGCGGGCGCAGCACGCAGACACAACCCAGGTGCTGGTGATGTCCAGGAGGCGGCACGACGGACCCGGGGGGATGGCGGGCACGGCGGGCACGCAACGCCTTGGTGGCAGCACGGTTCACGCGCCGTATGTGACGTCCCCGCTGAACACCAAACCACCACCTGCATCGCTAGTCGTGCAGAGGGTCAACTCACAACTGCCACCACCACAGCCCCCCCACCCCCCCACCCCCTCTCAGTGTACACTGCTCCACTTCGACATCACCCTTACCACTGGGTCCAGACGGTATGGTACAACATCGATGGCTGTGTCAGCGGGTGTGATCAGTGCCATGTGGAATGATGACAGCCCGCTCTGCGAAGAGCTGTGAGCTCAGAATCGTTAGGGAGAGTCTGACCCATGGCAATAGCTGAACCATCCACCTTGGTGGCCGCTGAGATCGTCACGGACACTCTATCACGTGCCCGCGTGGGCTAGCTGTGGGAGGGAAGGGACTGCACACCCGGCACCGAAGTTTCACCGCTCGTCAACCCCAGCGACACTCGGTCACCATCACGATTCCTGTGGCTGTGGAACAATCACACGGTATTACAAGTAAGGTGGAACAGTGCGTTTAATGTGAACAAACATTTACAGGTGCCCTAGCCCCTACAACTAAACTATGCCCTTCACCCGTGCCAACTTACTCAGTGTCTCTCTTTGTTGCCTTACGGGCCCTACCACTACGTCTAAGTGATTCCCCAGATGATACAGCAGGAGTGGAGGAGGACTGCTGCGAATCGCCCCCTTCGACTAGTTTCTCCTTCGGCAAGCGTTTCCTGGGGCGACCCGGCCTTGATGGGCCAGGCTGCTCTGCGGTTGTCTCGGGTGATGTTGTGCCACCCTACTCTGCCTGCTGCCCACCCGATGCACCAGGGATGGGACGGGGGGGGAGGCTGAGAATTCCGGGATGTCCCGTGATGGAGTTAATGGGACGGGCCCCGAAACCTCCTCCTCCCTCGGGGAACCCGGTGGCCCCAGGGCCTCAGTTTGGGACAGAGGTGCGAGCGGGGAGGTGCCCCGTCGCGCCACCGACACCTGGCGCTGCCAGTCCTGGAGGCCTGCAACGGTATCCACCAGGATCCGAAGGTTTGCAGAGACGGAGTCCAGGGAGTTAGACATTCCCGCCAGGGACTGTGCAATCTCAACCTGTGAGTGCACGACACCATCCAGCACATGTGATGCTCTCCGCGACTGACTGCTGGGACTGTGCCATGGCGTGCTGCGACTGGGCCATGACCTGCTGAGACTCGACCAAGGCCCGCAGCGCGCCGGCAATGTCGTGTTGGCTCTGGCGCATTGCTGCCTGTGAGAGGGCAACCCTGTCCAGGGCCGAGGATGACGCGTGCACATTAAGCCCAACGCCTTGCATAACCTGACCCATTGCCTCCACCGCGGATGCCACCCGTGCGGTGTCGGCCTGGGTTGCTGCCATGAGCGGCACCACACCCTGCTCGTGGACGCGGTTCAACTCCTCTAACAGTGTCTGCAGAGTCTGGAAGACAGCCCTCATCCCGTCATTGTGTCCCTGGGTTTCTTGATGCATCGGCTGTGCGGGTGGGTTGAGAAAGTCCAGGAACTTTGAAAACGTCTGGGAGCCAGCTGCATGCTGGGCCTGGCCTCCGCCAGTCCGGGCCCTCGGCTGCTCCGACCTCCACCTGCTGTACCTGCTCAGCTGTGACGTGCGACCCAGACTGTGACCCAGGAGCCTCATCACTAAATAGGCCAACCGGGGTGAGTGTCTCTGGGATGGTGGATGGTGTGGGAGATAGCTGTGCCGCAAGCTCGAGGTCGTCTTGGTTTGACGCCTCCTCTACGTCATCGGCCTGCTGAGAGGCCGCAGGGCGTTCGCGGGCCATTTCTCTCTCTTGCTGTGTCGCCGCCCTCTGGGCGTCCTGCTCCACAGATTCGGTTGGGGAGGGTGGGACTCCCCGCTGATCGGGCACCCTCTGTCGTGCGGCCCTGGGTGAGGTGGGGGCAGATGCCTGTGTCCGCCTGGAGGCAGACGGCCCTGGTCGTTCGGCATCACGTCCTAGGGAAGAGAATGAAACGGGTTATTTAGATTCGCTCGGCCGGGTGCTGGACGGTCCCACTGGGAAGGGTGTGAAGGGACAGAGGATGGGGGAGGTGTCCCGGTGGGCAGGGTGTGTGAAAGGACAGAGGATGGGGAGGTGTCCAAGTGGGCAGGGTGTGTGAAGGGACAGAGGATGGGGGAGGTGTCCCAGTGGGCAGGGTGTGTGAAGGGACAGAGGATGGGGGAGGTGTCCCAGTGGGCAGGATGTGTGAAGGGACAGAGGATGGGGGAGAGGGGGGTGTTTGTCATGCAGGGTTGTCTCACTTGTTGCAGCTCCGCCAACCTTGCATTGCGTGATCTCCCGGGTGGCAGATCCCCCAACAAGGTCCAGGGCCCTCTGCTCAAACGTGGTGCGGGGCCGCAGGATGGGCGATCCCCCTCCAGTCTTGTTCCGCTCACAGGTGTTGTGAGCGGTCTTGTCCTGTTGGGGGAGGGGGCATAGGTAGATCATTACAATACGGCAGGTATCAGCAGTCCGTTCAGATACTGGCACAGTTTGGGGGTCAAGTTGTAATAAGACCATTGCACTCTCCACGGTGTGGTGATCGTAGAGTTGACTAGATGCAATACAACTGAGGAAACACTAGAGGGAGCACGGTAGAGCTATAAATACACCGGGACAGGAAGTGAGGAGACACTTCATGGAAGGCAGAACTGGTAGCAGGACACACAGACACAAGTAGGCAGCATTTGAGGTAGCCGTAAGTTAAGCTCTGAAGAGAGAACGAATTCACAATAAAGCATCTTCTCCACATTTGAGACTACGAGCTTTATTAAGACACGTGGAACAACACATGGTACCAGGTGTAGCTTCAGATGCTTACTACAGGACAACTCAGCTGCAGACACAGAAAGAACAAAATGGCATGGAAATCTTCTACTGGACATTCGACTTGGGAAGACATCGCTGATTGGAGGATGTGGCTTGGATACCCACCTCAGCTGGACACGACTGGCAATGTAAGAAATATCTGGAAAATGTTTAAACAATGGTTCGATTTATATATCAGAGCTAATGATGCAGCAGCAGCCTCAGACAAAATTAAAATAGCAATGCTCATCGCAGGACATGAAGCTAGGAAAGTTTATAATGGATTAAATACTCAAAGGTGAAGACAGAAACAGCTTACAAACAATACTAAACAAATTTGAAAAGTACTGTAAGAAATTTGAACAGCAAGGTATGCTCAGAGGCCAAACTGCACAGAGACTGAGTGATGCAAAACTTAAAAAATCACGAAAAGAACAAGAAATCGCGAATGAAAAGTACAGATCAAAAAGAAGAAATGAATGGAAACGGCGAGTGGCTGAACGACGCTAGTAAAGCCAGCTGGAAAGCTGTTCGAATCGCAATAAAATGGCGTCGGACCACATTTTGCAGTCTCGGGCACACAAAGAACTACAAACTGCGTCTGCGCATGCACAGGAAACGGAAGCATGCGCATGCGCAGTTTAAAAAGTTTGCGTTGCCTATCTTTATGCGCATGCGCAAGCCACGCATGCGCAGTCTCAAAAAGTTTTGGTCGTGGATCGTTATGCGCATGCGCAAGCCGCGCAGGCGCAATGGACACAAAACCGCACAGTGAAGGAAGGCCGATTTGCGCATGCGCAATTCATTCCTACGGATGACGTCATGACGTCTGAGCATCCGGACCACGCCTACTTAAAAGGGAAATGCCCCGCTCCCGAACATTGAAAACAAGATACTTAAAGTGGTAAAACCATATTTTCTTGCCTCAGAACACAAAAAAACGCCTGAACTTAAACCACCAGTTAAAAACAACTCGCACAACACCCTGAAAAAAGCAGTCTGCACCACCCAAAGTGAAGAGAACAAAAAGAATTCCGAAACAATAAAAGATGATTTGTTTTTTGAAGATTACTACTCAGACATGGCTGAGTTAGTCGGATATGCTAATCACAGCATCAGCGACACGGTCGCAAAGTTCAACACGAATCAACTCGTGGTAGATCAATCCAACCAAGATGATTTGGTTTTCGAAGAATACTACTCAGACATGGCTGAGTTAGTTGGATATGCTAATCACAGCATCAGCGACACGGTCGCAAAGTTCAACACGAATCAACTCGTGGTAGAAGAATCCAACCAAGATGATTTGCTTTTCAAAGAATACTACTCAGACATGGCTGAGTTATTCGGATATGCTGATCACAGCATCAGCGACACGGTCGCAAAGCTCAACACGAATCTACTCGTGGTAGATGAATCCAACACCATGATGCCATGGCAGCTCGTCGATACATTGGATGACAGCAATACCCAAGACGAAGACGACGCCACACAGAGAGCACAGAAAGACTCCACAGAGCGAGCGATGACAGGCTCCACAGTGCGAGTGATGAAAGACTCCAAAAGGGATGCAAGCAAACACTCCCTGGCGAACACCATGCATGAACAAGACCATGAAGGTCAACCCGCTGTATCTGAGCAACCGCAAGCAGACTATGAAAGTCTACCAAGCTCACATGAACAAGAAGAAGACAACGTACATCTACCCACTAACACCATGCATGAACAAGACCATGAAGGTCAACCCGCTGTATTTGAGCAACCGCAAGCAGACTATGAAAGTCTACCAAGCTCACGTGAACAAGAAGAAGACAATGTACATCTACCCACTGCATGCGAAAACAGTGACAAGGTGATCACACTCGACATACAGGATCACAGCGAGACTGACAGTTCTCAGCGTGTCTGTACAGAAGCACAGAGTCGGGCCACCCAACAGTCCAGAGAGACAACGCCAAAAGAAACCATGCAGATTTTCACTCCAGAAGAGGAGCACCAAGAGTCCAGTGAGACAACATCAACAGAAACCATGAAGATTTTGAATCCAGAAGAGGAGCGCCAAGAGTCCAGAGAGACCACGTCAATTGAAATCATGAAGATTTTGACTCCAGAAGAGGAGCGCCAAGAGTCCACAGACACCATGTCAATTGTAATCATGAAGTTTTTGACTCCAGAAGAGGAGCGCCAAGAGTCCACAGACACCACGTCAATTGTAATCATGAAGGTTTTGACTCCAGAAGAGGAGTGCCAAGAATCCAGAGAGACCGCGTCAAATGAAATCGAGAAGAATTTGACTCCAGAAGAGGAGCACCAAGAAAGCAAAGATGAGGAATCAATTCCTCCACAAATGACTGATGTCACCAGCATCGGTGCAACATCAGATCATTCTCACCATTCTCGAGACGAAACGTTCAATGACTCAAATTATCCACACGGGACACTCATTGAGCATAACAAGAAAAACAAAAGCCACAAGAAGCACAGCAGAAATGAGAACAACAACAGCAAGAACAAAAGCAACATGAAGCGTGACAAGAACAACAACAATAGCAAGAAGCACAGCAGAAACGAGAACAACAACAGCAAGAACAAAAGCAACATGAAGCGCGACAAGAACAACAAAAATCGCAAGAAGCACTGCAGAAACAAGAACAACAGCACCAACAAAAACTACAACAACAACGACAAAAACTACAAGAAGAACAACAAAACCAACAATAAGCATAACAAAGATAGCGACGACAACAAAGACAGAAACGACAAAAACAGCAACAAGAACGGCAACGAAAACAACAAAGACAGGAACGACAGAAACAACAGCAATGAAACAACGACTTGTACACAATGGTACTACTCGGCACATGAAGGACAATGCCACAGCACACTGCAAAACAATGACAAGACTACAAACATGCCATGGGATGACAACGAATCGCACAAACTCACATCTGCTCCAGAACAAGCAAGCACACCAGCATTCAAGGCGGATGAGATAATAAATCGATACCACAAGCACAGAAAAAAGTCCATGTCAGTCAACATCAGTGGTTCGACCATGCAAACACTTCGGGATGACGCATTGGTTACTTAAAATAACAAGGAACACCAACAACATTCACAACTGATTTGCAATATCAATATCACCACGTTAGCAACGACAAAAGAAAAAACTCTGAACAAATACATCAACTTTGGACTCATAAATGTTTTTATTGACTGGACTCATAAATATAAATTGGCTTTGTAAGATATGCAATAGCACCATCACTTGTATAGATACACATATCATAAGTAACTGTTTTGTACAATTTTCTTTAACGATATACAGAAAATATGTAAAGAGAAAAAGGGGGATGTGGTGATCGTAGAGTTGACTAGATGCAATACAACTGAGCAAACACTAGAGGGAGCACGGGAGAGCTATAAATACACCGGGACAGGAAGTGAGGAGACACTTCACGGAAGGCAGAACTGGTAGCAGGACACACAGACACAAGCAGGCAGCATTTGAGGTAGCCGTAAGTTAAGCTCTGAAGAGAGAACAAATTCACAATAAAGCATCTTCTCCACATTTGAGACTACGAGCTTTATTAAGACACGAGGAACAACACACACGGGGGCCAGAGCGCTGGGTCTGTGACAACTTTGTGAACCACCCTCAACTCACTCTGCTCCAATCCCCCTCCACCCCCCGTGCCATGGGGGAAGGTGGGTAATTAAGTAAAGGGGAGGGAGGGATGGTTGTGACCCGGGGGCACCCTCTGGCACTTACCCTGGCAGCCCTGGTGAGGTTGTGCATCTTCTTCCGACATTGGTCAGCAGAGCGAGGTGTCTGCCCCACAGCACTGACGGCAGTAGCCACCTCACGCCAGGCCTGGCGCACCTTGCTGGCAGGGTAGCGATGCCCTCTACGCGGGCAGATGATGCCCCTCCTCTGCTCAATTGATTCGAGCAGCATCTCCACATCAGCCTCAACGAATCGCGGGGCTGGTCTCCTCAGCTCCGACATCCTGGCCTAGTTTCTGTGCTCGCCCGCGCCTGTTTACGGCATCGGGCGGCGTCACATGGGCGTGTTCGTAGCGTCGCCGTGTTCCGGCGTCATCGCGCGCGTGATTGGCGTGGCCCCGTTCCTAGCCCATTTCCCGGACGTGAATACCTCGGGAAATGGGCCGTGTCGGGCCGTCGCAAAATTCGGCCGTTTTCACGGCCAACTTCGCGATTTTCCGCGGGTGCGGAGAATCGCGCCCGTGGTGTTAGGTAATTTGGACTGAAATATGGCTGGAAGAATGTCCTTCAGAATACAATGTGACTTACGTGAATGACACCATTCTACCTCCTGCTTCATTCAATCCTGAGAATGGCTGGTGATGTTAAACATGAATGCTAATGCCTAATGTAAGAATATGCAACATTAATAAATAAAGGTCACGCAGTGACTAACACTGATGGAATTAATTAAAATATCGAATTAAAATTAAATGTGCTTTTAATGTGTTTTATGATAATTTTGGCCATTAAATTGTGAAATGATTTGATTTCTTTACTCCACCTTGAGGAAGGCATGTACCACAGTACAATAATGAACAGCAATGTGTATTGCTGCAGCTCTAGATGGCCAGCGAGGGCAACAATGAACGACGGAGCACAAGCTATAATAGATGTTTCGTGGCACGGTGAAACAAAAAGTCGTGCTGATAAATTGTTACATTTTTTTGCATAATAAGGTCAATTTTAATGCTTCAGCACATGCTTTTTATTGGGTCTGCCAGAGTTATGCTTTGACCATTTGTCTGTTCATTGATACATTTTTATTTGCATTATTGCATTTAGCAAAATCCCATTTCTAAATTAATTCATGTGCACGGAGATAGCGGGGCTTAAATTGAAATTGTGACGCATGTTGTTGGAAATGTGTCACCGCTGTTTTAAGCTATCACTGTATTGTGATTATGTAACCTAGCAACTAGTGAAACCTGTTGCAAATATCCATTTTGCTATTCATTCACTCTATCCAATGTTTGCAGTTTTATAGAATCCAGCAGACTAGACTAAACCAGACAGGATTCAACATGTTAATTGCTTGTGTGAACCAATCCATATTAACTTTTGTTGGATTTTTCTCTTTCCAGTCTAAGCAAGGTAAATTGCCATATAATTAAAATATGAACGCGATCGTGCTGCCATCTGGCCATTTTTGGCATTCATTAAGCTTGAGCTCAGTGGGTTGGCACCATGTGTTGCTTCTATTGTAAGACTCATGACTTTCAGGGTGAGGGCACCAGTATGTTTCTGATGTCAGAAATAAATAGACAATTTATTTTTCAGGAATATTTTGTCTTTTTTTTAAATTTGAGACAATTCACAGCTTTTCTATTGCATATCACAATTGGGATGTAAGGTTTAATGTACTTTGCATAAACGTAACTGAAGAACATTGAGTCATGCTTAAGATATGAATTTTAGCTCTTATCTGTGGAGAAGAAAAAAGTAATTTTGTTTAGAATATTTGGAAGGGATAAAATCTAACGAAATTAAGAAAGTTTTACCGATTCTGGACTTCCGGTGCGGCGGTATGAAGTAGCGGCATGTTGGCACAGTAGTTTGCACTACTGCCTCACAGCTCCATGGTCCCAGGTTCAATTCTGGCCTCAGGTGACTGTCTGTGTGGAGTTTGTACTTTCTTCCCGTGTCTGCGTAGTTTTCTTCCGGGTGCTCCGGTTTCCTCCCACAGTCCAAAGATGTGCAGGTTAGGTATATTGGCCATGCTAAATTGCCCCTTAGTTTCCAAAACGTTTGGTGGTGTTACTGGATGACGGGGATAGAGTGGAGGCGTGGGCTTAACTAGGGTGCATTTTCCAAGGCCGGTGCAGACCCGATGGGCTGAATGGCCTCCTTCTGCACTGTAAATCCAATGATTTTATGATCCCAGGCGGCTGCTACATAGACTCCGGCACTTTGGGCTTATCTGTCCGATCGGAAGAATTTTTAAAAAATTGGACTTTCCTGGTAGTGAAACTGACCACAAAGAGTGCGATGTCGAAATTGACATCAAAAAGGGGCGGAGGGGTTAAATTGCAGACGTTGAGCACGGGCAACGAGGCATCACAGATGGTGGAGGAAGCAAACGTACCTATCACCCTCGGCATGTTGGCAGGGGTGATAGCCAGTGAATTAAAGAAATTTGGTGAAGAAATGGATGAGCGCTTCAAGAAACAGTCAGGAATTGAAGGCTTCATTTAAAGGCAGGGTGGAGGAAGCGTTGGGCCCAGTAAGGGAGCAGCTGAGCAAAACAATTAAATCGGTAAGCATGCAGGCAGAGAAATTGAAAAATGTGGAGGAGGCTTTATGCCAGCATGAAGACAGACTTGCATCCTTGGAGGTTGAAATGGTAAACATCGGAGATTGGAAAAGGTCTTCGAGGCGAAGCTGGACGATTTAGAAAATAGGTGCAGGCACATGAACCTGAGGCTGGTGGGTCTACCCGATGGAGTTGAGGGTGCACAGCTCACCGAATACTTTGCCGCCAAGTCTTCCCAATTGATAAGCGCTGATGAGGTATTTGCCGCGCTTGAGCTCGACAGGGCACACAGGGCCTTGAGGCAGAAACCAAGATTGAATGAGCCACCTCGAGCAGTGATCATTCGGTTTCATAGTTCTCAGAGAAAGGAGCGGGTCCTGGAATGTACAAGAAAGCCCGGAACATCAACTGGGATGGCAAATGGTAAAGATTTACCAGGACATTGGCACGGATCTGGCGAAATGACAGGCGTCCTTTAATAAGGTGAAGACGGTCCTGGTTAATCAAAGAGTGCAAGTTGGGTTGTGTACCAAGTGATATGAAGGGTCATGTTTGACTCAAAATATCTCTATTTTGAAACACCCGAGCAGGCGGAAGACTTTATCGCAGATTGTGGCCTAGACATACTTTGAAGGATGCGGGCGGGTGGGTGGTCAGTTGGGATGTTAATATTTTACTGTGTTTACTGTTCATGTTGTTAGGGTGTTGAGTTGGATTAATGGTAGCGGTGTTTTGATGGGGTTGTTTCCTCTATTCTGGATTTTTTTTTAAAAAGTATTTTCCTTCTTTATGGGCTCAGTTGTTGCTGGAATCCCGGGGGAATGGGGTCATCTTTCCTTAGTTTAAGGTCATTATTTATTATGGTTGGCAAAGAGGATAGGGGGAAAAATATGCTTGGGGAAGATATGAAGGCGATGGTTAAGGAATTGGTGGGAACAAAGGTGTGCTGGTTACTACCTCAAGAACGTTAGCTAGTTTACAGAAGTCAAGTGGGGGATGGGGCTGTTTATTGGCTAATTTTATGAGCTAGACGGGTAGAGAAGGGAGAGGGAAGGGGAGGGGTGGGAAGATAGGCTATCTGTTGGCTGAGGGAGATGGGGGTGCGGGGGGGTCGCCAGTGACCAAGTTATCTTTTTCTACTGCACCATTTAGGTGGGATGGGTCATCATCTCAGGTGGGTGTGGGGCCTGGGAATCATCGGAGAAGCGATGAGATTTTGTGGTGGTAACGACTGACTCGAGGCTGATAGGGGTAGGCGACCCCCGATAAGGGTGGTCATCTTAAATATGTGAGGCCTGGCAGGCCCAGTTAAAAGGGAGCAGTTTTTGCTCAATTAGAGAAGTTGGAAGCCGATGTGGCAATCCTCCAGGAGACCTACATGTGCGAGCGAGATCAGGCGTGGCTTTGGAATGCTTGGTGGTTTTTATATTTGGGATTTGACAGAAGCGATTTGACAGAGGGTGGCAATCTTTATTAATATGAGGGTCCGGTTTCGTTCGCAGAAGGTATTAGCAGATGCTGGAGGGAGGTATGTGAAAGTAATGGGGGTGTTAGAAGGGATACCGGTGGTGTTGGTGAATGTTTACGCCCCGAATTGGGATGATAAAATATGAGATGGCGGTTGAAAAGGATACCAGATCAAGACACCCATCAGCTTATTATGGGAGGAGACATCAATTGTGTGCTAGACACAAGGGTAGATCATTCTAGGCCAAGGTTTCTGGCCCTAGGGGGTACGGCAAAGGCATTAATTGCTTTTATGGAAGAAATGGGAGGGACAGGCCCTTGTCAATTCGGTCATCCGGGGAGAATAAGAGTTCTTGTTCTTCTCCTCAGTACACAATGTATTTTCCAGGATTGACTATTCTGTCATAAGCCGAGTGTTAGTGGCAGGGGTGAAGAAATCTGAGTACTCGGCGGTGATCATTTCTGACCATGCCGCACATAGAATGGACCTTGAGCTGGGGATAGATAAAGGGCATCCAAAGGGGTGGTGGTTGGACATTGGGTTCTGTGTAAATGTTATGGGCCAGGGTTTCGAGAATCCCAAAGTGTATCATGGAGTTCATCTGACCCACAACTTTTAATAGATTGTGGTATGGGGAGCACACGGTCCACTCTACAGATGTGGTACAGCAGAAATGGAAAAGTATTTTTAAAAGCAAAACAATGTTTATTCTATGAACTCAAGTTAACCTTTTTAAAACATACAGTGAACATCTTCTTACCCATTAATCCAAATACAATCCCCAAAGAATACAACACTAAGTAATCCTTTAGGCTTTCCTTTTAACATCCATGAGACTTAAAAACACCTTTTACCAGAAGTACATCAGGTTAAAGTCACTACTGTTATTAGTTTTAAACCACCAGGATCGATTTACAGTCTTTAGGTTACAGAGAAAGACTCTAATACATCTTCTGGCTGTGACTGCAGCTATCCAGCTCTGAAAACAAAACTAAAACACACCCTGCAGCAAACAGACTAAAACAAAAGTAAAAAGAACATAAGAACATAAGAACTAGGAGCAGGTGTAGGCCATCTGGCCCCTCGAACCTGCTCCGCCATTCAATGAGATCATGGCTGATCTTTTGTGGACTCAGCTCCACTTTCCGGCCCGAACACCATAACCCTTAATCCCTTTTTTCTTCAAAAACTATCTATCTTTACCTTAAAAACAGTTAATAAAGGAGCCTCAACTGCTTTACTGGGCAAGGAATTCTATAGATTCACAACCCTTTGAGTGAAGAAGTTCCTCCTAAACTCAGTCCTAAATCTACTTCCCCTTATTTTGAGGCTATGCCCCCTAGTTCTGCTTTCACCCGCCAGTGGAAACAACCTGCCCGCATCTATCCTATCTATTCCCTTCATAATTTTATATGTTTCTATAAGATCCCCCCTCATCCTTCTAAATTCCAACGAGTACAGTCCCAGTCTACTCAACCTCTCCTCGTAATCCAACCCCTTCAGCTCTGGAATTAACCTTGTGAATCTCCTCTACACACCCTCCAGTGCCAGTACGTCCTTTCTCAAGTAAGGAGACCAAAACTGAACACAGTACTCCAGGTGTGGCCTCACTAACACCTTATACAATTGCAACATAACCTCCCTAGTCTTAAACTCCATCCCTCTAGCAATGAAGGACAAAATTCCATTTGCCTTCTTAATCACCTGTTGCACTTGTAAACCAATTTTCTGTGACTCATTCACTAGCACACCCAGGTCTCTATACGCAGCAGCATGCTTTAATATTTTATTGTTTAAATGATAATCCCGTTTGCTGTTATTCCTACCAAAATGGATAACCTCACATTTGTCAACATTGTATTCCATTTGCCAGACCCTAACCCATTCACTTAACCTATCCAAATCCCTCTGCAGACATCCAATATCCTCTGCACTTTTCGCTTTACCACTCATCTTAGTGTCATCTGCAAACTTGGACACATTGCCCTTGGTCCCCAACTCTAAATCATCTATGTAGGTTGTGAACAATTGTGGGCCCAACACGGATCCCTGAGGGACACCACTAGCTACTGATCGCCAACCAGAGAAGCACCCATTAATCCCCAATCTTTGCTTTCTATTAATTAACCAATCCTCTATCCATGCTACTACTTTACCCTTAATGCCATGCATCTGTATCTTATGCAGCAGCCTTTTGTGTGGTACCTTGTCAAAAGCTTTCTGGAAATAAACCTGGAAATCCAGGTAATGTCCTCGAAAAATTCCACTTAATTAGTTAGGCACAACCTGCCCTTTGTGAACCCATGCTGCGTCTGCCCAATGGGATAATTTCTATCCCAATGCCTCGCTATTTCTTCCTTGATGATAGATTCCAGCATCTTCCCTACTACCGACGTTAAGCTCACTGGCCTATAATTTCCTGCTCTCTGCCTACCTCCTTTTTTAAACAGTGGTGTCACGTTTGCTAATTTCCAATCCACCGGGACCACCCCAGAGTCTAGTGTATTTTGGTAAATCATCACTAGTGCATCTGCAATTTCCCTAGCCATCTCTTTTAGCACTCTGGGATGTATTCCATCAGGGCCAGGAGACTTGTCTACCTTTAGCCCCATTAGCTTGCCCATCACTACCTCCTTAGTGATAACAATCCTCTCAAGGTCATCACCTGTCATAACCTCATTTCTATCAGTCACTGGCATGTTATTTGTGTCTTCCACTGTGAAGACCGATCCAAAAAACCTGTTCTGATCCTCAGCCATTTCCTCATCTCCCATTATTAAAACTCCCTTCTCATCCTCTAAAGGACCAATATTTACCTTAGCCACTCTTTTTTGCTTATATTTGTAAAAACCTTTGCTGTCTGTTTTTATATTCTGAGCACGTTTACTCTCATACTCTATCTTACTCTTCTTTATAGCTTTTTTAGTAGCTTTCTGTTGCCCCTTAAATATTTCCCAGTCCTCTAGTCTCCCACCAATCTTTGCCACTTTGTATGCTCTTTCCTTCAATTTGATACTCTCCCTTATTTCCTTAGATATCCACGGTCGATTTTCCCTCTTTCTACCGTCCTTCCTTTTTGTGGGTATAAACCTTTGCTGAGCACTGTGAAAAATCGCTTGGAAGGTTCTCCACTGTTCCTCAACTGTTCCACCATAAAGTCTTTGCTCCCAGTCTACCTTAGCTAGTTCTTCTCTCATCCCATTGTAATCTCCTTTGTTTAAACACAAAATACTAGTATTTGATTTTACTTTCTCACCCTCCATCTGTATTTTAAATTCAACCATATTGTGATCGCTCCTTCCGAGAGGATCCCTAACAATGAGATCATGAATCAATCCTGTTTCATTACACAGGACAAGATCTAGGACCGCTTGTTCCCTCGTAGGTTCCATTACATACTGTTCTAGGAAACTATCGCGGATACATTCTATAAACCCCTCCTCAAGGTTGCCTTGACCGACCTGGTTAAACCAATCGACATGTAGATTAAAGTCCCCCATGATAACTGCTGTACCATTTCTACATACATCAGTTATCTCTTTGTTTATTGCCTGCCCCACCATAACGTTACTATTTGGTGGCCGATAGACTACTCCTATCAGTGACTTTTTCGCCTTACTATTCCTGATTTCCACCCAAATGGATTCAACCTTATCCTCCATAGCACCGATATCATCCCTAACTATTGCCCGGATGTCATCCTTAAATAACAAAGCTACACCACCTTCCTTACCATCCACTCTGTCCTTCCGAATAGTTTGATACCCTCGGATATTTAACTCCCAGTCGTGACCATCCTTTAACCATGTTTCAGTAATGGCCACTAAATCATAGTCATTCACAATGAAAAAGCTGTCAGACAGCCAAGCTCCACCCACTCTCTAACATCACTGCAGTAATAAACACCCATTTCTTAAAGGTACTCTCACTACAGATATTTATACACGCACCCATTTAGAAATACCCATTTCTTAAAGGTACTCTCACATGACACCTCTCCCCCCAAAAAAAGTAAACCATCAACTTCAAGATGGTTTCATTTTTCACCTTTTCACTATCCTTTCAGAAATGCGCACAGTAAATATACTTTCTCATTTCAAAACAACACACTCAAGCAGGTATAATAATATAGTCCATTTTAAAAAAATTCTTCTTCCTCCAACTGAAATCCTTCTCGATTGACAGTCTCTTTGAACAAGAAGGCCCTTGCACGATCCGTCCATTTCTCTATGCCTCGCCATTTCTCTTTAAAGTCAGATACTTTAGTTCAATCTGATCACAGAGTCCCTTGTAATTCTCCAACACAGGAGCATTGGCTATCACAGCTCTCAGGCAGTCAAACGCCTGTTTAAACTCCACTGTCCACTGGAAGTTATTACACGTCTTGAGCAAGTCTGTCAGTGGAGCAATCATGTGACAAAAACTTTTCACAAATATTCAAACAAATCCACTCATGCCAAGAAATTACATTATTTCCCTTCATCTTGAGGCTATCGGAAACTCCTCAATAACTTTTGTTTTCACATCCCGTGGGACCATTCGATCCCCTGCGATTGTATGGCCAAGGAGAGTGACTTGAGCTTTTCCAAATTCACTTTTGGCTAGGTTTATCATCAAACCTGCCTCCTGAAGTCTATCGAATAACTTCATAGAACATAGAACATAGAACAGTACAGCACAGAACAGGCCCTTCGGCCCTCGATATTGTGCCGAGCAATGATCACCCCACTCAAACCCACGTATCCACCCTATACCCATAACCCAACAACCCCCCCTTAACCTTACTTTTAAGGACACTCCGGGCAATTTAGCATGGCCAATCTACCTAACCCGCACATCTTTGGACTGTGGGAGGAAACCGGAGCACCCGGAGGAAACCCACGCACACACGGGGAGGACGTGCAGACTCCACACAGACAGTGACCCAGCCGGGAATTGAACCTGGGACCCTGGAGCTGTGAAGCATTTATGCTAACCACCATGCTACCGTGCTCATCAAATGTTTTAAATGTTCTTTCCATGTCTGGCTGAAAATTACCAGATCGTTGATGTATACCGCACAATTGGGTAATCCTGAAACAACTTTGTTAGTTAACCGTTGAAATTTGGCTGTGGCGTTTTTCATACCAAATGGCACCTCCTTCGCTTCACTTGGGCTTTCCTTTACCACTTTAACAAACCTCACTGTCTTATTTAGTTTTAACACATCAGCCTTCCCAGTGCTTTTCTTCAACAACCACCACTGTGACTTTACATGGCCTAGTTTATTGCAGTGAAAACATTTGAAACTTTTCATTTCTTTTCCACCCTCCTGGATTTCTTTTTTAATCTGAGGTATACTCCCCTTATTATCTCCCATCAGATCACCATTACCTTTACCACTTGAGTATTTCTCATGTCCCCAGTTTCTATCGCTCACAGGCTGAAACTGATGTTGGAAACCAAGCTTTGATTTAGAAACTACTTCAAAATCATCTGCCATTTCAGCTGCTAACCTCACTCTTCCACATGAGTTCTCACTACATCAGGAATTGAATTTTTAAACTCCTCCAAAAGCATAATTTCTCTGAGAGCTTCATACGTTTGGTCTAGTTTCAAAGCCCTTATCCACCTATCAAAATTACTCTGTTTGAGCCTTTCAAACTCCATTTATGTTTGACCAAATTCGCTCCTTAAATTTCTAAGCCTTTTTCTGTAGTCTTCAGGCACTAATTCATATGCACCTAAGACGGATTTTTTCATCTCCTCATACATCCCAGATACCTCCTCCGGTAGAGATGCAAACACTTCACTAGACCTACCTATCAGCTTTGTTTGAATCAGTAATACCTACATGTCCTGTGGCCATTTCATTTGTTTAGCCACCTTCTCAAATGAAATGAAAAAGGCTTCTACCTCCTTCTCGTCAAACCTAGGCAATGTTGGGACATATTTAAATAGATCCCCACCAAGCCTTCGACTATGACCCTCTTTCTCACTATCCTCATCAATATCAACCAACTGTATGTTTCCCTTTACGCCTGCCAATTTTAACTGACTGTCATGTTTCATGGCCATTTTCTGAAGTTCAAACTCTCTCTCTTTATCTTTTTCCCTGATCTGTATCTCCCTTTCTCTTTCTTTTTGTTCTGCTAGGGCTATTCTTTCTGTTTTACTTTCTTCTCTCTTTTTTTCCTCTCTCTCTTTCTCTTTCTTTTTCCTCTCGCTCTCTTTATTATTCAAGCTGCTTTAATTCTTTCTCATGCTCCTTTTGTTTAATTTGTAACTGAATTTTTGCCATTTCCAATGAGTCAAACTATATCTCAGGCAACTTTAAATGCTTAGCCACCACCATAATTTCCTCACCTTTTTGCATTTTGTCAGGTAATGTTTTTGCCAAATCTAACAGTCTTTTTTTAGTCTCTGTCCATAAGGTACTGTGTGTGGTCGTCTCCACCCCTAAAATCTTCAGAGCCTCTGAAAGAGCCATTGTCCACAACACACTCCCTACTTAAACTAAAATACCACACCTGAAAAGCAACCACAATATGCTCACCCCTCACTGTCTTTAAGTTCACTAAGCCAATCAATAGATAGACTTTTATTCCCCTCGAGCCCCCAATTTGTTATAGACCAGGGTTTAGAGAACCCCAAAGTGTATCATGGAGTTCACCTGACCCACAACTTTTAATAGATTGTGGTATGGGGAGCCACTCTACAGGTATGGTACAGCAGAAATGGAAAAGTATTTTTTGAAGCAAAACAATGTTTATTCTATGAACGCAAGTTAACCTTTTTAAAACATACAGTGAACATCTTGGCACCCTTAATTCAAATACAACCCCCAAATAATACAACACTAAGTAATATTTTAAGCTTTCCTTTTAACATCCATAAGATTTAAAACACCATTTACCAGAAGCGCATCAGGTTAAAGTCACTACTGTTATTAGTTTTAAATCACCAGGATTGATTAACAGACGTTCGGTTACAGAGAGAGACTCAAATACACCTTCTGGCTGTGACTGCAGCTATCCAGCTCTGAAAATGAAACTAAAATGCACCCTGCAGCAAACAGCCTAAAACAAAAGTAAAAAGCTGACAGACAGCCAAGCTCTACCCGCTCTCTAACCCGCTCTCTAACATCACTGCAGTAATAAACACCCATTTCTTAAAGGTACTCTCACTACAGATATTTATACACACACCCATTTAGAAATACCCATTTCTTAAAGATACTCTCACATGACAGTAAGGATCTCAGGGGCTATCAAGGATTATATTGTGAACACGACAATGGAGAGATCTCTCTATCGACAATATGGGAAGCACTGAAGATTGTAATTATAAGAGAAATTTAAGGCCCATGTAGAGTTGGAGTCAAGGAAAGAGTGGAAAAAACTAGTAGACAATGTTTCTTTTTAAATATTTTTATTTTCCTCTTTTTTCACATTTTCATTCAAATTTAAACCCACAAACAAACAATCAACAATAACAATTACAGTGTCAAACCCCTGGTCATCTATCCACTCCTCCCACCAACCGCCAAGCAACCCCCAACATTTTTAATACAAAGATCAAAGAAAAGGAATCAGAAATCCATCATCCACCCATACATAGTCATCAACAACATATACAGTCCAAACCCCTCCCCACCCCATCCCCCCTCCCCTTAATGTTCAATGTCATCCAATTCTTGAAAGTGAACAAAACCCATGGATTATAAAACCCTTCCATCCTTCCCCTCAACTCAAACTTCAGTAGACAGTGTTATGGAGATAGATCGTAAGTATGCGGACACCCCTTCCCAAGAACTAGTAGAGGAGAAGAGAAAACGGCAGACAAAGTTTAATCTGATCACTATAGATAGGGCCGTAAGGCAGCTGAGGTGAACTAAAGGGGCTATTTACTAATTTGGCAAGAAGGCAAGTCTGTTCCTGGCATATCAACTGAGGAAACAGAAGGCTGAGCGGGTGATTGCCCAGATTAGAACACGGGATGGGGTGCTGGTCTCAGAAGAGGAGAAGGTAAATTAGGTATTTGAGACCTTTTTGCAAAGTTTATACAGGTTGGACTCTATGACATGGGAAAGATATGGAGGAATTCATGGGTGAGTTTGAGTTCCCCAAAGTGCAGGAGGAGGTCCTTGAAGCTCTGCTTGAGTTGGATGAGACCAAGTAGGCGATGAAACTGATGAAGTAAGGGAAGGCACCGGGATCTGACGCGTTCCCGGTGGAATTTTATTAAATCATCATAGACCTATTCGCCCCTCTATTGTCAGGGATGTTTAGGGACTCCTTGGAGAAAGATGCTTTGCTACAGATGCTGAGGCAGGCTTTGACTTCCCTTCTCTTGAAAAAACACAAGGGCCCCTTAGACTGTGGGTCATATCATCCAATCTCTCTATTAAATGTAGACACAAAGCTGTTAGCTAAGGTGTTGGCATTAAAACTGGAACTCTGTCTGCCAGAGGTGGTGGGGAAAGACCAAACGGGTTTTGTTAAGGGGCGGAGGTGAACAGTGAACGTGAGACCACTGTCAAATGTGGTGCTTTCACCAGGCAAGGGTGGGGAACCCGGAGATCATGATCTCGCTCAACATGTTCGACTGGGTACAGTGGGATTATCTGTTTGAGGTTTTCAAAAAATTTGGAATTGGGTCTGGCTTTGTTGCATGGGTGCACCTGTTATATATGGCCCCATTTGCCAGTGTTTGCACCAACAAAGTAACCTTCGACACCTTTCACCTTTACCAGGGTATCTTTGCCATTTGCACTAGCAATAGAGCCACTAGCCATGGCTCTGAGGTCCTCGAATGCAAGGGGAGAAATAGTTAGAGGTGGGGTGGAACAAAGGGTCTCGCTGTACGCCAATGACTTACTATTATATGTGAGGGATCCGGAGACGTCAAGGGATAACATTATGGGAATCTTGCAGTGTTTTGGGGCCTTTTCTGGTTACAAATCATTTTCTGGTTACAAGATACTGCGGGCCGGGGGTCGCTGGAAGTCATTTTCGATATTTGGGAGTCCAGATAGCAAGGGATTTGGGGAAACTCCAGAGGCTGAATTATACGAATCCGGTGGCAAAAGTCAAAGTGGAATTGCAAAGATGGGAAGGTCTTCCATTCTCTTGCGGGCCGAGTGCAATCAGTTAAAATGAAAATCTTGCCAATAATTTTATTCATATTCCAGTGTCTTCCAATATTCTTACCCAATGTTTTTTGCAGAGAGGCTGACCGTCTGGTGACTGGGTTTATTTGGGCTTGTAAGAGCCGGTGGAAGATCCCTTGCCAAAACTTAATACTATAATTGGGCAGCTAATGCTGAAAAGGTGCTGGAGATGTTTGGAGATTCGGATGAGATTTGGGTTCGGTGGAAGCTGAGCCTGTGAGGGGAGCAGGCCTAGCGACGCTTGTACCAGCTCCGTTACCGGTGGTATCAAATAAATACTCGTCTAACTTGTAGCCACGTTAATAATTTGGAGGGAACTCCGCCATCATTTTAACTTGACGGCCGCCTCTAGGCTGACCCCTCTCTGTGCAAATCAGTCATTCGAACCTGCTGGGTCGGATATGAAATTTAGGGAACGGAAGGATAAAGGTTTAGAGAAAATGGGAGACTTATTTTTATAAAATTGGTTCTCTAGCTTAGGGGAACGGAAAGAAAAATATGGGCTCACAGATGCTGATGGGTTCAGGTATCACCAGGTGCACAGCTGGGTCAAAAAGTACTTTTCAGCCTTTCCAATGAAGCAGCCTTCTACCTTGCCTGAGAGGATCTTATTCTGCTCTGGTTCAGAGGTAGCCAGCACCTCAGTTATATACCAGTGGATGATGGGAGAAGATGAACTTTGTTGAAGGTGTGAAGGCAAATTTGACAGAGGAGCTGGGTCCGGTCTTGGAGTAGGAGGTTTGTAGTGCGGCGTCGAGGAGGGTAAACTCGAACTCATCCTGTGGGACGCTGAGTCTCATCGAGCTGAAATTGGTGTTCCAAGCACACCTTACGAAGGCTAGAATTAGTCCACTTTTTGAAGGGGGTGAATGATAGATGCGATCGGTGTCTGGTGAGCCGGGTACATCATGCACACATGTTCTGGTGTGCTCAAAGCTGGCGGACTTCTCGAGGTCCTTTTTGAGACTATATCGGTAATCCTGAACATTGGCTTGGAGGCTTGCGCATTGGTGGCGATTCTTGGGTTTTCAGCTGTGCTGGAACTCTGGACGGGGGCGAGGGCAGAAGTCCTGGCCTTTGCCTCACTGGTGACAAGGAGGCGGATCCTCATGGGCTGGAGATTGATTACACCACCAAGCGCCTCTGCGTGGTTGGATGACTTGATGGAGTTTTTACATCTCGTGAAGGTTAGGTTTACTGTGAGAGGGTCAGTGGAAGGATTTTACCAAAGATAACAGCCGTTTATATTGTATTTTAAAAAGCTGGTCACTGTTAGCTGTTGGGGGGGGGGGGGGGCGGTGGGGAGCGTAGAGGGGACAGGGGGGGGGGGGATTCTTCGTAACTAAGTTTTACTGTTGTGAGGAAAGAGGGGGTATGGGAGGGGATTCCTATTGTTCAATTATTATTCTGTGTTTTTGTAGGTTTTTACTAAAATTGTTAACAAAACTATATCTCCAAAAAAGTTGCACCGCTTCTTCGGAAGAAAATATTTTGATAACTGGTTTCGCTGTAGCAGAAGTGCAGGGACAGGAGTAGTTAGTTCAGCCTCTCGAGCCTTTTCCACCATTTAATGCACTCATGGCTCTTCTATCTTATTGCAGAATTACATTTTCAAAAATTAACCTGGATTTGGTTAGAATTTGAGAGTAAGTTTGACGTAAACAAAATCTGCGCTATCAGAAATCCAAAATGCCATCATTCAACTTCAAATTTCCCAGATTTTTATTTTAACATATTGCTCGCATAAAGTACCTTGTGATACTTTATTATATTAAATGCTCTCTCTAAATGAATGTAGTTGTTGTTATTGATATGGGTCAGTGTAGAATAAGCTTCCTTATACTTTACACAAAAAATAAGGACAATTTTATTAATTTCACAGTCTGGCAATGCTGTAGGTTTTGTAATATGCCTTAAAGGGCTAGCAGCATATCATTACCAGAAGAAAGTGTGTCATGTAATCCAGTCTCAATTTCCACTTTGGCCTGTGAGAACACGGCACACACAGGTATTCCCGACTGTTGATTTTCCTTCCGCTACAATATCTTCACCAACACAGAATACTCCTATAAGGCATGAAGTGGAATGATTGTGAATTTGCACAACAATCATGTGTGTTTGAAGTCACATTTCTTATTCTTTGAAACATAGGCAGAAAAAATAGGAGCAGAAGGAGGCCATTTGATCTTTCAAGCCTGCTCCTTCATTCAGTATGATCATGGCTGATCATCCAACTCAATAGCCTGATTCCACCTTTTCCCCATATCCTTTTATTCCCTTCGCCAAGTACTATATCTAACTGCTTCTTGAAACCATATAATACTTTGGACTCAACTACCGCCTGTAGTAGCGAAATCAACAGGCTGACTGACCTCTAGGTGAAATCATTTCTCCTTCTCTCCGTCGAAATGGTCTACCCCATATCCTCAGACTGTGTCCCCTGATTGGGGTGACACGGTGGTGCAGTGGTTAGCATTACTGCTTCACAGCGCCAGGCACCCAGAGTTAATCCTGGCCTCAGGTGACTGTGGAATTTGTACTATTTCCCTGTATCAGTGTGGGTTTCGTCCGGGTGCTCTGGTTTACTCCCACAGTCCAAAGATGTGCAGAGTTGGTGAATTGGCAATGTTAAAATTGCCCCTTAGTGTCCAAAGATGTGCAGGTTAGGTAGGGTTATGGGGTTATGGGGATAGGGCAGGGGAGTGGGCCGAGGTAGGGTGCTTTTTCATAGGGTCGGTGTAGACTAGATGGATCGAATGGCCTCCTTCTGCATTGTGGGGATTATATAGTTCTTCTGTGGTTCTCTGGTTCTGGAGAGGCCCACCGTCAGGAACACCCTTCTTACGTCTACCCTGTCTAGTCCTGTATTCACAGAACCTCCCTCATTCAACTGCACAATTTTGCCTTTGGCACCATACTAAACTAATATTTTTATTCTCTGTTGATGACAGATTTCCTTACATTTCAACAATACTTTTGTCCGTAAAATTTCACTCTGGCTCTTTGAAGAATACTTGGAGTTATTCCACTCTTGGGATATAATTCCACTTTCAATGCCACTTTATTGAAATGTGGGCGGGATTCTCCGGCCGCATTCGGCTGGAGATCAGAGAGATTCTTCCACTGTCGGCTTCTCGCCCGTGGGCGTTCTTGCGGCGGGTGGGGCGGAAGAATCCAGTCAATGATTTTCTTCATGGGGAGGAATGTATTGATACTCATTTTTCATAAATGGGAGAAATTTTATCAATGTGGAACAGGTTCGCATAGCTGCCCCGTCACCTCTGCAGTAGATTATGGACTGATCTGATCAATTCACACATCTTCTCTACCGAGTACTACTACACCCGATGCCTGCATCTATGTATTTACATTGTATATTTTATGTTTGCCCTATCATGTATTTTCTTTTCATGTACAGAATGGGCTGTCTGAGCTGCACACATAAGAACATAAGAACATAAGAACTAGGAGCAGGAGTAGGCCATCTGGCCCCTCGAGCCTGCTCCGCCATTCAATTAGATCATGGCTGATCTTTTGTGGACTCAGCTCCACTTTCCGGCCCGAACACCATAACCCTTAATCCCTTTATTCTTCAAAAAACTATCTATCTTTACCTTAAAAACATGTAATGAAGGAGCCTCAACTGCTTCACTGGGCAAGGAATTCCATAGATTCACAACCCTTTGGGTGAAGAAGTTCCTCCTAAACTCAGTCCTAAATCTACTTCCCCTTATTTTGAGGCTATGTCCCCTAGTTCTGCTGTCACCCGCCAGTGGAAACAACCTGCCCGCATCTATCCTATCTATTCCCTTCATAATTTTAAATGTTTCTATAAGATCCCCCCTCATCCTTCTAAATTCCAACGAGTACAGTCCCAGTCTACTCAACCTCTCCTCATAATCCAACCCCTTCAGCTCTGGGATTAACCTAGTGAATCTCCTCTGCACACCCTCCAGCGCCAGTACGTCCTTTCTCAAGTACGGAGACCAAAACTGAACACAATACTCCAGGTGTGGCCGCACTAACACCTTATACAATTGCAACATAACCTCCCTAGTCTTAAACTCCATCCCTCTAGCAATGAAGGACAAAATTCCATTTGCCTTCTTAATCACCTGTTGCACTTGTAAACCAACCTTCTGTGACTCATGCACTAGCACACCCAAGTCTCTCTGAACAGCAGCATGCTTTAATATTTTATTGTTTAAATAGTAATCCCGTTTGCTGTTATTCCTACCAAAATGGATAACCTCACATTTGTCAACATTGTATTCCATCTGCCAGACCTGAGCCCATTCACTTAACCTATCCAAATCCCTCTGCAGACTTCCAGTATCCTCTGCACTTTTCGCTTTACCACTCATCTTAGTGTCATCTGCAAACTTGGACACATTGCCCTTGGTCCCCAACTCCAAATCATCTATGTAAATTTTGAACAATTGTGGGCCCAACACGGATCCCTGAGGGACACCACTAGCTACTGATTGCCAAACAGAGAAACACCCATTTATCCCAACTCTTTGCTTTCTATTAATTAACCAATCCTCTATCCATGCTATTACTTTACCCTTAATGCCATGCATCTTTATCTTATGCAGCAACCTTTTGTGTGGCACCTTGTCAAAGGCTTTCTGGAAATCCAGATATACCACATCCATTGGCTCCCCGTTATCTACTGCACTGGTAATGTCCTCAAAAAATTCCACTAAATTAGTTAGGCATGACCTGCCTTTTACGAACCCATGCTGCGTCTGCCCAATGGGACAATTTCTATCCAGATGCCTCGCAATTTCTTCCTTGATGATAGATTCCAGCATCTTCCCTATTACCGAAGTTAAGCTCACTGGCCTATAATTTCCTGCTTTCTGCCTACCTCCTTTTTTAAACAGTGGCGTCACGTTTGCTAATTTCCAATCCACCGGGACCACCCCAGAGTCTAGTGAATTTCGGTAAATTATCACTAGTGCATCTGCAATTTCCCAAGCCATCTCTTTTAGCACTCTGGGATGCATTCCATCAGGGCCAGGAGACTTGTCTACCTTTAGCCCCATTAGCTTGCCCATCACTCCCTCCTTAGTGATAACAATCCTCTCAAGGTCCTCACCTGTCATAGCCTCATTTCTATCAGTCGCTGGCATGTTATTTGTGTCTTCCACTGTGAAGACCGACCCAAAAAACCTGTTCAGTTCCTCAGCCATTTCCTCATTTCCCATTATTAAAACTCCCTTCTCATCCTCTAAAGGACCAATATTTACCTTAGCCACTCTTTTTTGTCTTATATATTTGTAAAAACTTTTACTGTCTGTTTTTATATTCTGAGCAAGTTTACTCTCATACTCTATCTTACTCTTCTTTATAGCTTTTTTAGTAGCTTTCTGTTGCCCCCTAAAGATTTCCCAGTCCTCTAATCTCCCAGCAATCTTTGCCGCTTTATATGCTTTTTCCTTCAATTTGATACTCTCCCTTATTTCCTTAGATATCCACGGTCAATTTTCCCTCTTTCTTCCGTCCTTCCTTTTTGTTGGTATAAACCTTTGCTGAGCACTGTGAAAAATCGCTTGGAAGGTTCTCCACTGTTCCTCAACTGTTCCACCATAAAGTCTTAGCTCCCAGTCTACCTTAGCTAGTTCTTCTCTCATCCCCTTGTAATCTCCTTTGTTTAAACACAAAACACTAGTATTTGATTTTACTTTCTCACCCTCCATCTGTATTTTAAATTCCACCATATTGTGATCGCTCCTTCCGAGAGGATCCCTAACTATGAGATCATGAATCAATCCTGTCTTATTACACAGGACAAGATCTAGGACCGCTTGTTCCCTCGTAGGTTCCATTACATACTGTTCTAGGAAACTATCGTGGATACATTCTATAAACTCCTCCTCACGGTTGCCTTGACCGACCTGGTTAAACCAATCGACATGTAGATTAAAATCCCCCATGATAACTGCTGTACCATTTCTACATGCATCAGTTATTTCTTTGTTTATTGCCTGCCCCACCATCTCGTTACTATTTGGTGGCCGATAGACTACTCCTATCAGTGACTTTTTCGCCTTACTATTCCTGATTTCTACCCAAATGGATTCAACCTTATCCTCCATAGCACCGATGTCATCCCTTACTATTGCCCGGATGTCATCCTTAAATAACAGAGCAACACCACCTCCCTTACCATCCACTCTGTCCTTCCGAATAGTTTGATACCCTCGGATATTTAACTCCCAGTCGTGACCATCTTTTAACCATGTTTCAGTAATGGCCACTAAATCATAGTCATTTACGATGATTTGTGCCACCAACTCATTTACTTTATTCCGAATACTACGAGCATTCAGGTAAAGTACACTTATGTTGGTTTTTTTACCTCTGTTTTGAATCTTAACATCTCCAGTTTTATTCCTTTTGTTATTACTGGGCCTATTCACTGTGCTCCCCTCAGTCACTGTACCTTGTACTGTCGCCCTTATGGATTTCTGACTATGTCTTCTCTGCCTTGCACTTTTTCCCTTACTTCCTTTTGTTTCTGTCCCTGTTTTACTACCTTCCAACTTCCTGCATCGGTTTCCATCCCCCTGCCACATTAGTTTAAACCCTCCCCAACAGCTCTAGAAAACACCCCCCCTAGGACATCGGTTCCAGTCCTGCCCAAGTGCAGACCGTCCGGTTTGTACTGGTCCCACCTCCCCCAGAACCGGTCCCAATGCCCCAGGAATTTGAATCCCTCCCTCTTGCACCATCTCTCGAGCCATGCATTCATCCTATCTATCCTGACATTCCTACTCTGACTAGCTCGTGGCACTGGTAGCAATCCTGAGATTACTACCTTTGAGGTCCTACTTTTTAGTTTAACTCCTAACTCTCTGAATTCCGCTTGTAGGACCTCATCCCGTGGGACACGGGACAGTACTTTTCACTGTACCTCGGTACATGTGACAATAAACCAGTTAAATGGCATGAAGCTGATTCTTAGCGTCACCAATTATTAATTCGCAGGTAAATTGCATTAAATAATATTTTGCAGGTTCCCGTCCCGCCAGAGGAGAATCCAGCCCCAGATTTTCGGTCAATTTATTATAGAGGCAATATCAGTATTAGCTTCCGTTACTAAATTTGCAATTGAAAAGAGCACTGATACTGTCTCAGAAGCATTTGGAAATATTTTGATCTTCTCATAGATCATTCCAGTACTCACTGTGATTGGGATCATGATCCTCATTTTGATTATTAAGCAGTCATTCTCTTTAACAGTTAAATGAGTGTCTTTTGCAGCATTTTTCTTTTTCATAATATAGATTTCTTAAAATTTGAGCATGGCATCTGATCACAGCATTGGACAGTGGTGTTCTTAGCCTACCAATAGGCATTCAAGACTCATCTGAATTCTCCACTGCATCGCCTGTATTCAACTATTGCTTATTAACCTTTGTAGATGTAACTCAGAGTGTCAAGCTTCAGCTAGTTTATCAGCCATTGAGACTTCACCTTGATGCACCTGACTGCCTCAGACTGACAATATGTCATCCTACAGATCCTTGATGAAAGACTGGTTTTATTTGTATTGCATCTAAAGATTGGCCTTCAGATGGTTTAGAGGAGCAGCGCTGTAGTGCGTGTTTAGATTATTATACATCTTGCTGTCTTGGAATTGTTTATTGTACCCTTGAGACCTCATTTGATAGGTGTTGGTATTCTGTTGAATGTCTTGCTTGTTGATATTGCTTACTTGAGACCACCTACCCATGTTGCTTGTTTTCATGCTGGTCAAGATGTGTGTGTGTGAAAGTATGCAGCAATCAAGATAGAGTTATAATAGAATCCAGCTATAAACAAGGAGATATAAGATTAGAAAGAATGATTCTCCTATGAGACTGAGATTAAAAAATTAAAAGCAAGGGCAGCACGCTGGCGTACTGGTAGCACTACAGTCTCACGGCGCCGAGCACCCAGGTTCGATCCCGGCTCTGGGTCACTGCCATGTGGAGTTTGCACATTCTCCCCGCGTTTGCATGGGTTTCGCCTCCACAACCCCAAGATGTGCATGTTAGGTGGATTGAACATGCTAAATTGCCCCTTAATTGGAAAAAAATTAATTGGGTACTCTAAATTTATTAAAACAAAAATTAAAAGCAGAGTTCATTTACTGGATAAAGGTTTAAAATGTTATAAATATGCCTACCCATAATTGTGTGCTCAAAGGTAGCAACATCTATGGCATATCCTCTAACACAAGCCAGTTCAACAAAATTAGGCACTCGTCTTTACATTACCTCAGCAAGGTATTGGTAAATTGCAAGATGCCACAGTCTAACAATGGATAACCTTAAAGATGTTATCCATTTTGTTAACTGAATCCTGGAAACTGGGTGGTGAAAGGAACTGACCACTATCTGCCCTCTCGTTATCTTGTTTGAATGAAGAATGTTGATGAAAAACAAAGGACGTTGCCCAGCATGAGTGCTCAACATACGTCATGCTGGTTTAGTTCTGTTAGGGTATAAATATTGGAAATACACAGTAGGATATTTTAGATTTGTTGGATTCACTCAGAGGGCTGGATTCTCCCCACCGCTGTGCCACATTACTTTTTTTTATAAATTTCGAGTACCCAATTCATTTTTTCCAATTAAGGAGCAATTTTGCATGGCCAATCCACCTACCCTGCACATCTTTTGGTAGTGGGGGTGAAACCCACGCAAACACGGGGGGACGCCGCACCACATTTCTGCCTCAACCCGCCGGCGTGATGCTCCGTTATGCCGGCCGGTCAATGGTGTTTCCAATTGTGGGGCAGCCCCACGCCATCGGGAAACCCCCGGGCTGCAGGCAAAATGGAGTATCCCACCGGCGGAGAATCCCGCCCAGTGTCTCTCAAGGTAAAGGTAGCTGCTACAGTGTAATTATGATAGTTCTCCTCTTAATTGAGATAAAGAGTATGCCTATGCAGAATAGTCCAAAAATGGAGCTCGGATAATAATCCACTTGAGGATGGTTTTGGCCGTTACTGAAAAATAAATTAATTAAAACAAGGAAGAAGGTCATTGGGTCAGAATGTCCACAAAATTTCCCAGTTTGAATTAGGGTGAAGCTGACCTACTCTCTGAATTCAAAATGTTTAAACAGTGTGCAGAGCTGATTCAAGTGTGCCTGAACAAGGCACGTAAGGCATAAAAATTCACCTAGCAACTGGGAATGAAGGCCTACAGGGGTTGAATGCATCACGATTAACAGAAGAAGAGCTAAAGGGTTGCCAAAAGATAAGGATCTGGATTCTCCGATTCTGGGGCTATGTCCCATTCGCCAGCGTGGGAACCGAGAAATAGCATAAAACGGTCACCGATTCTCCATTTTGCTGGGATTAGCATGTCAGCAGCATGGAGCACCCGGCTCTAGCTGCCGATATGGCCTGGAGAATTACCAGGTCTGCGGCAGCGCATGCGCACAGCGGCGGCCTGCAGCGTGCTACATGGCACCAGCCGCTCGTGGACCTGGCCCGCAAAATAGTCCCCTCCGTCGGTCAGCTTGCACGCCCCAGACCAGACTCCCGCAGTGCCCCCATCCCCTGATGAAGTCCCCCTCCTGCCCATGGATCTGCCCTCCCCCCCCGACTGTGGTGGCGCTGGACTGAGTCCGCAGCCGTCATGCCGTGTTCCCTACGGATGAGGCCACACGTGACCGACGCAGTTGGGAACTCGGTCAGTCGGGGGGCAGAGCATAGCAGGGCAGACCTCAGGCAATGTCCTGATGCCTCGCTTCAGAGGGGGCGGAGCATCGCAAAAGCGCCGCGCACCCCCTCTCCCCGATTTGGTCGGGAACGTTGATTTTCCGTCCGATCGCCGAATGCAATTTCGGCATCGGCGACCGGAGAATCCAGCCCAAGGACTATGTTGCTAGACTGTTTCAGTTTCAAGTTGTTAGGTGAATTGGACATTCTGAATTCTCCTTCAGTGTACCTGAACATGCACTGGAGTGTGGCAACTAGGGGATTTTCACAGTAACTTCATTGCAGTGTTAATGTAAGCCTACTTGTAACACTAATAAAGATTATTATTATTGAACTTTCATATTCATCGACTAGAGTTCATGTCATTTTGACAACAGCCTGCAGAATCCATAGACCATTTTGTCAGCAGATACAGAGAAAACAATAAATACTAACGTAATTTTGCAAATTCAGAGATATGAGACAGTATTGTTGAGTTGGTGGTTGCATCCACCACAATGGAAATGTTCCAGAAATTTCTGTTAATAATCCCAAAATGCACATCATTGACAGGCTACTCAAAGAGAGATAGAACATAGAACAGTACAGCACAGAACAGGCCCTTCAGCCCTCGATGTTGTGCTGAGCAATGATCACCCTACTCAAACCCACGTATCCACCATATACCCGTAACCCAACAATCCCCCCCCCCCCTTAACCTTACTTTTTAAGACACTACGGGCAATTTAGCATGGCCAATCCATCTAACCCGCACATCTTTGGACTGTGGGAGGAAACCGGAGCACCCGGAGGAAACCCACACACACAAGGGAAGGATGTGCAGACTCCGCACAGACAGTGACCCAGCCGGGAACCGAACCTGGGACCCTGGAGCTGTGAAGCATTTATGCTAACCACCATGCTACCGTGCTGCCCCAAATGTAGGTAGAAAGTACCCCTCACAGGTTGTCAAAGCTTACAGCCCTAAACACAATCCCAATTGTTAATGCACTCTTTGGAACACCTGTGGTGTTTTTTGTGATTCTAATCCTAGGATGGTCGGCGTAATGTTCACAAAGACCACAATGAGCTTATACATTGAACAAAGCTAAAGATTTATTTACACTACTTAATTGGATTTGACATTTACTCCTATATAATAAAGTTGATAATAAACATACAATCTACACTCATCTACCACTAATCTCTACACTAATACAATAACTATGATCTGCTCTAACCCACACCAGTCTGTCTTCTAGCTTTCTCCTCAACCTCTCACCCACAAGGCTTAGCATCGATGCCGTATATAGTTCTGCATCTAATAATAATAATAATCTTTATTGTCACAAGTAGGCTTACATTAACACTGCAATGAAGTTGCTGTGAAAAGCTCCTAGTCGGCACATTCCACACCTGTTTGAGTACACGGAGGGAGAATTCAGGATGCCCAAATTACCTAATAGCACGTCTTTCAGGACTTGTGGGAGGAAACCGGAGCACCCGAAGGAAACCCAGGCAGATGCGGGCAGAACGTGTAGACAGTGACCCAATCCGGGAATTGAACCTGGGACCCTGGCGCTGTGAAGCAACAGTGCTAACCACTGTACTACCGTGCTGCCCATCTCCCTCTAGTGGTTGATTTGGACATAATATTAACCCTTACCGTTCTGTACATTTATCAGAAGGGCACAACACCTAAATACAGCAAAACATGTGGAAGGTGTGGCCTTCTGCATACAGTAAAGAAATGCCCAGATTTCCAGCAATTCAGCATGTCTTGCGGCAGAAGGGACATCGACAGTAGCAATGTACTAGAACAAAGGCTGATGAAGCTACAAAGAGCTTTGGACTGATGACCATCCAGTAACCTGTTAGAAACATATACATGAAGTCATGGACAAACCAGAAATTGATGGTAATGTGCACAATGATATGAAGAGTGATGAACACAGATTTCTCACCGTCAATCTCATGCAAACATAGATAACATCACATGGTCAACATGTTTGCCATGATTCTAATTATCTGTCCTAAGAAAGTTCATAATGGCCAAGATTGACACAAAGGCAAGTGTCAACATCGTACCTCTACGTATTCTAAAAGACATGTATCCGCCTGTGTTGAGGATCATGGCGAAACCTACAACTGTTCAACTTTTAGTGTCCATCACTTTGTTAATTCCATGCACAGGATTCATAGTCCTGGAGTACAAGTAAAATCAGCAATCATCAAGAAGTATGAGGCATGTCAACAGCATGCTTGGTCCAAAATTGCATCCAACCCCTTTCATGTCCATGGCACTGATGTCATCACCATCATCGACTCCTTTACCATGTACCTGTAAGCCAACATAATATTTTACCTTTTAATGCACAATCATTTATTTTTTAACTATGTTACTGTTTCCTTACTTCTTTTATGTTAATCCATGTAGACCAGTTGTGGTGTGAATCTTGTGTGTGTGTAATCTGTTTCATGGTGGTAACATGGAACATCGAGATAAAAAAATATGAATGCTGAGGATATGTAAAGAACTGTACTGAACTGCACGGTGGACTCAAAGCACTATGTTAATTTAGTCAAGTCAAAGCTTTGAGAGCATCATCAAAGTTCTGCAAAACTATTTAAACAGTAGGAAGACATACCAGGGAAAATAAGCTGACAGAGCCTCATTAAGGGCAATAAATGTGCCACTTTCTCCCAGCTTTGAGATTGATTTTCCAGTGTTGGAGATAACAAAACAGAGTCAAGCTGACTTCAAGTGTAACCATCGAATAGGGCCTACTGAGGACATCCACAAGGCATGCAAATGAGCACTGATGTAATTAAAATCAGTTTATTGGACCAAAGAAAAACAGGCTTTATAAAAAAGATTTTTAAAAAGATCCCATTGAACCATCAACACTGTAGTGGTTGGAGCAATTGTTCAAGTTGCTCAAATGACAAGCACAGAGGATTTCATCATCAGACTGACCATTGAGACAGACCTTGGCTCTCAGGTCAATGAGGAAACCAGTATTGTTGTAAGTATGCACTATTGCTTAGTGGTTTAATAAACGTGCATCACCTGGTGACACTTCATCCATGTTGTTGTGTAAGCTTTGTCTAGAGTAGCTACAAAGGAATCTTTAGACCCGGGAGAAGATTGTGCGTACTCCATTATTTGACATTTGCACAATACGTCAAGCACAACTGTTGCACACACTCTCAGAGCTATTTTCAGTTTATTTGCCAAGAGAGATCGTTGCGTATTAACAATCTGAAATCTATTGGGAAACTATTTCAGGATTTGTGTGATAAGTGGACTATCGATCACACTACATCTTCTCCTCATTACACCTATCTGAATGAATGATATGCATGGTGAAATCTCAAGCTCTTAAGTGTAGACAGACCAAGCAAAATTTGCATATTGCCATGTTACATCTGATAGCGACACCCATCGTTAGATCTCATGTCTGCAGACCTGTGTGTAGAAATTTGTCAATCTTAGCCATTCTACTTTCTCAGAAACTAGAGAGCAACTTTCAAAACTACAAGAGAAGATGACCAACATGTATGATAAAAATGCAGTTGCCGAATTGCCAATCAGCTAAAGTGGCAACCACTGCTGGGTGAACAACCCAAAAATATATTTATTTTTGCATCGACATGCCTGTGGGCTCAAGTTCTAAAATAAATGTAAGTGCTGAGGATACCAGTGAATTTGGAATTCAAACACAAGACCTGGGCAGGATTCATCGACCACCATGCTGTGCGTTTTTCAGCAGGGGAGGTCTTTTTTAAAAATAAATTTTGAGTACCAATTCATTTTTTCCAATTGGGCAATTTAGCATGGCCAATCCACCTAGCTTGCACATCTTTGAGTTGTGGGGGTGAGACCCATGCAAGCAAGTATGTGCAAACTCCACACAGACAGTGAGCCAGGGCTGGATCGAACCTGGGACCTTGGCGCTGTGAGGCAGCAATGCTAACCACTGCACCAACATGCTGCCCTTAGTCCTGCCATTGTCAATGGGATTTCCTGTTGACAGCATCTCTTACCGGCAGGAAAACCGCGGCATGGGACCAGAATTTCCCACTGGCGTGAACAGCCGGTAAATCGTGCCCCAGAAACAAAATCTGGATCTTCCAAGGAGTGGAAATCAGCATCAGATTGCCGCTCCACTTTAACTTCCTCTGCCTTGCTGTTGTTCCACATTCATGCAGGTTCTTCTGAGCCTACCTTCAGCAGAAATACAGTGCACAGTGTCCCTCCCAGAGCTCTGTAACAGAACTAGATTGTCACGAGGAAGACAAGACACCCCACCTTTTAAGGCACTGGCTGCCGAATGATAAGTTTAAAGGGCCAGCATGGATGTTAGAGAATGGTTGAATGGATGAATGCGTGAACGTGTAGGGTGGCACGGCGGGATAGATGGATGAAGTAAATGGGTAACTGTGTAGGTCAGCCGATGGATGAGATGGTAAATGAGTGAAGTCACAGACAGATGAGGTGGAAGGTGATAGGTGGGTGAGGTGGCAGGTGGCTAGGGTGGTAAGTGGGTGAGGTGTTGGTGGGTAGGGTGGCAGGTGGGTGGAGTGATAAATTATAGGGTGTTAGGTGGATGAAGTGGGAGGTGGGTAGGGTGGAAGGTGGGTGAGGTAGTAGGTGCACTCAGGGTAGTTGGGTCACGTTTGGAGGGATCGTCAGATTGGCAGCTATTCAGGTCCGGTGGATGAAATAATCAGGGCTGGTCAGAGGGGTATGCAGATGGTTGTGGGGTATGGTCAGGGATCTAGTTGGGTCAGGTTGGGTTGGGTTGAGAGGATGTTGGGTCAGGGAATAGATGGGAGGAGTGGTTGGGATAGGGGGTCCGAGGGGCAATTGGGGATTCAGGCAGATTGGTCGGCAAGGCATTGAAGGTGGAGTTCAGGACAGTTGGGAAGTGGAGAGTCAGTGTAAGTGATTGGAGGATCAGTTCTGGAGTTACCCAGGAATTCTACTCTGACTTGGAGACATTTGCAGAGGTCCCTGGGGAGAAAGGGAATTGTCCATCAGAATTTGAAACTTCCTGGGCAATGCTCGTGGAGCCAATGTGTCATGATTTCCGAGGGTTGTCGATACATCTTGAGTTATACACTCGATCTCTGGTTATCCACAGACCAGCAGGTATGGGCCTCTGTTCTTTTGCAATGGCATTCCTCACCTTGGAAATAATAAAATATAAAAAACAACTGAAAAGAAAGCACTTTTACTTATATAGTGCCTTTTCCGATCAAGATGTCCCAAAGTGCTTTACAGCTAATTTTGAAGTGTTGTCAATATTGTACTGTAGGGCAACTCAGTAACAACTTATGCACAGCAAGGGCCCACAAACATAAATTAGATACATGCCCAGATAATCTATTTAGTCATATTGGTTGAGGAACAAATATTCATAGAATTTACAGTGCAGAAGGAGGCCATTCGGCCCATCGAGTCTGCACCGGCTCCTGGAAAGACTACCCTACCTAAGGTCAACACCTCCACCCTATCCCCATAACCCAGTAACCCCACCCAAAACTAAGGGCAATTTTGGACACTCAGGGCAATTTATCATGGCCAATCCACCTAACCTGCACATCTTTAGACTGTGGGAGGAAACCGGAGCACCCGGAGGAAATCCACGCACACACGGGGAGGATGTGCAGACTCCACACAGACAGTGACCCAAGCCGGAATCGAACCTGGGACCCTGGAACTGTGAAGCAATTGTGCTATCCACAATGCTACCGTGCTGCCCTTAATATTGATCAGAACACACCTAATCTTTTAAAACGCCATGGGATCTTTTCCTGGAAGTTATTGTAAAGTGTCTCCATCCAAAGGTTAACCTAGATTTTCTATTGTTTTGGGATGTTAAAGATCCTGCTTGTAATTTCCAGCACATTTTGTTGTTCACCTAAGTGGAGAGAACTTTTTTTTTCCAACTTCTTTAAACCCTCTCTGACTGAACGGTGCTAATACTCAGAATCATTTCATATAACTGATGTTCGAAGGTAATGAAGCCTTTGATATTTTTTTGATCTTCCTTGCTTCCAATGGCCTACTTAAAATTCCTCCTAATATCCCTCCCATGTATTACCGATAATTTAGTTTCCTGATTATGTGCTCTGGACACTTCCGAAACATTTTCCTCTTAATAATCATCCTTCTCCTGATCTCCACTACCATTTTTATAAATACTGAAAACGTGATTTACTGCTGTTTACATCTGCGATATGGAAAATAAACCAACATGAGATGGGAAAGACAAAAAATACTTTAATGACAGCAAACAATTCACTCATAATTTGGTCCAAAAATTATGCCTTATGCTCAATATAAGCACAGAAATTGAACATCTGAATAATCTTTCCAATCATTGAATGGAAAGTATTCTGTAGGTTTATAAATGTTCCAAACTGAGAGGTGAATTCCATAAAACTCATAAGACAAATTAGTAACCTCTGCCTTTCAATCAAGAGATTAACTCCAAATTGCCAGGAATGCAACCAAGTAGATGATTACTATTGACCTGACAGTGGCATTTTACCACAGTTGAAGATCAATGATATTGGCCTAATGTAAGTGAAAATAATTACACTTCAATAACACATAAAAATGTATAAGCAACAAATATAGTAAGTAGGATTTATCAAGGGCCAATAATGAAACTGTGATGAATGGCCCAGCAGGGGTATGATTGGATTGTGGATTGATAAACTGACTAAAGCACAAGGTGACATTACAGCTGTGAAGTCACAAGGTCACTGCCTTCAGACTTGAATCTATTCCAGAAATGTCAGACCGCAATGCAGATTAACCTTTGTTTCAAAAACCAATTGTATTTCTTAAAAATAATCCATTGACCAACCCTGAACAATTAAGGTATTGTATATTCAGTGTATAATTTCACTAATATGCTTAAACAGTTTAAAACCTATTACATTAACTTGAAACTTACTTTTTGAATGCCATGGATTTACATATAAAATAAAAACTATCATCAAACGTCAGTGAAAAATCATTACAATGAATGGCATTCCCCCATGTTGTCCATTGTTCCACAGCACACTATGAGTGCTGTGTAACATCACTTAGTACACTAGACACTTGCAGTTCATGGGTTTAGGACAAAAGTCTGTTGGCAGTGCACCAAGTGGTCAGAGAAAGCGTTTATTATCTGGGCCAGCATATGCTGTATGAGACAAGTTTCTTCTTAAATGACTCCAGGGACCAATTCAGCAGGATGCTTTCAAAACCCTGAGTGGAAATGACACAATGTAAAACATTCATTAATGCCCCTCCCATTAGTGAAGCATGATGTGGAAAGTGAAATGAAGCGAGGCCCTCATCGTCTGCAATCCATCTTGACAATTTCCCCCTCCCCCCATCTAATGTGTGTCAGTCCATTAAGCCATATTATTCATCCATATCTAATAGATGCTATTTTGCGAGGATGACAGGAGTTTCAAACACAAGAGTTTCAAAAAGTGTAATCCCTTTTTTCACTATATTTCTATATTTATTTCACTATATTTTAAAAAATTCATCTATGGGAAGTGGGTGTTGCTGGCTAGGCCAGCATTTATTGTCCACCCACAGTTACCCTTGAGAAGATGGTGATGAGCTGCCTTCTTAAACCACTGCAGTCCGTGTGGTGTAGGTACATCCACAGTGCTGCTAGGGAAGGTGTTAAGGAACGGCGATATATTTCCAAGTCAGGATGGTGAGTGACTTGGACAGGAATCTCCAGGTGGTGGCTTTCCCAGATACCTGTTGCTTCTATGTTCTCACATTTCTTGGAATCTACTTCTGCATCTAAATTATTTTCAATACATCTCACACATTGGACGGAATCTAATAGTGCTTCCAGGAATGGGAAACAAGGCAGACGATCTTAATGGTGTGGATGGCGAGAAAAGCAGCTTCCCAATGACTGGATTAAAGGTGATTATTTAGTCGGTGGCTGATTGGGGTTCCCGGTGGCATGCAGCGAGGACGATTCTGTAATGAATTAGCATGTCATGCATACTATTAAAACACATTCATCAGATTAAATTGTACCTTTGCTATTAAGTTGGCAACAAACATGAAATACGTGCCTTGAATTCATGATTGGCTGAAGGTGGTATGCGGCAAATGAGGTCGTCTTCATGGTGAATTTTGATTGAGTGAGAGCTGCTTTACTAGTATGGGGAACTTTGTTGGATCAGGGGAAAGCAGGCTGAGTTGTTCTGTTGAATTCTGGTGTCAGCAGTCCAGGGAGGTCAGAGCATTGCTATGCATGGAAGCGGGGAGAGTGACTGTCCAGGGAGGTCAAAGCATAACTGTCTGAGGCTGTAAGAGGGAGGGGGGTCGCTATCCAGGGAGGTCAGGGCATGGCTTTACATGGAAGGGACGGTGGGTTGTGGTGGCCCTCCGGACGGTTGTGGTGGCAAGGTTGCACAGTAGCTAGCACTGATGCCTCAGTGCCTAGGACTGGGGTTCGATCCCCTCCCCGGGTCACTGTCAGTGTGGAGTTTGCACATTCTCCCCGTGAGGGGCAGGAGCTTTAGGGGGTTTTGAGGAAACTGTGGGTGGCATTGTGGCACAGTGGTTAGCACTGCTGCTTCACAGCGGCAGGAACACGGGTTTGATTCCAACCTCAGGTGACTGTTGTGTGGAGTTTGCACTTTCTCCATTGTTACTGCGTGGGTTTCCTTTGGTGCCCCGGTTTCCTCCCACAGTCCAATGATGTGTAAGTTAGGTGGATTGGCCATGATGAATTTGAACATAAGAACTAGGAGCAGGAGTAGGCCATCTGGCCCCTCGAGCCTGCTCCGCCAATCAATGAGATCATGACTGATCTTTTCTGGACTCAGCTCCACTTTCCCACCCGAACACCTTAACCCTTTATTCCTTTATTCTTCAAAAAACTATCTATCTTTACCTTGAAAACATTTAATCAACGACCCGCAACTGCTTCACTGGGCAGGAAATTCCATAGATTCACAACTCTTTGAGTAAAGAAGTTCCTCCTAAAGTCAGTCCTAAATCTACTTCCCCTTCCCCTTATTTTGAGGCTATGCCCCCTAGTTCTGCTTTCATCCACCAGTGGAAACAAGCTCCCCGCATCTATCCTATCTATTCCCTTCATAATTTTATATGTTTCTATAAGATCCCCCCACATTCTTCTAAATTCCAATGAGTACAATCACAGTCTACTCAACTTCTCCTCGTAATCTCGTAATCCAACCCCCTCAACTCTGGGATTAACCTCGTGAATCTCCTCTGCACACCCTTCAGCGCCAGTACGTCCTTTCTCAGGGAGCAGACCAAAACTGAACACAATACTCCAGGTGTGGTCTCACTGACACTTTATACAATTGCAGCATAACCTCCCTCAACTGAAACTCCATACCTCTAACAATGAAGGACAAAACTCCATTTGCCTTTTGATTCAGCTGTTGTACCTGTAAATCAACTTTTTGTGAATCATGCACTAGGACTCCCAGGTCCCTCTGCACGGCAGCATGTTTTAATATTTTATCATTGTCCCTTAGTGGTCAAAGGTTGGGTGGAGGACAGAGTGAGAGAGCTGGCCAACATTTAAAAGGCCAATCTTTACCAATGGCAGATCATGCATTATAGATCAAGAGTGATTGGGGGCAGGACTGTGGTCAAGTCGGAACATTCAAGGGTAACCGAGGACAGGTCAAGAGTAGAGGAGGGTTGAGGATGATGCCTGACAGGTTGATGGTGATGGTAGACACATTGAGGGTAATGGTGCAAGTCGAGGATGCAGGGGAGACTGGTTTTGGGCGATGGGTTGCAAGTCGAGGATTGTAGAATTTACAGTGCAGAGGGAGGTCATTCGGCCCATCGAGTCTGCACCAGACCTTGGAAAGACCACCCTACTCAAACCCATGTCTCTACCCTATCCCCGTAACCCAGTAACCCACTTAACCTTTTTGGACACTGAGGGAAATTTAGCTTAACCAATCCACCTAACCCGCACACCTTTGGACTGTGGGAGGAAACCGGAGCACCCGGAGGAAACCCAAGCAGACACATTGAGAATGTGCAGACTCCGCATAGACAGTGACCCAAGCCGGGAATCGAACCTGGGACTCTGGAGCTGTGAAGCAACTGTGCTAACCACTGTGCTACCGTGCCACCCACGATAGTCAAATGTGGCATGTGGTTTTGATCAAGGGTGATGGTGGGTGGCTCAAGAGTCACTGAAGGCAGAGCAAGGTTGATGGAGGGAGCATTGAAGATGATGGATGGAAGGACAAAAATGACTGAGGGAGGATCCAGTGTCAGAGTGGGATTGGCCAGGGACATGGCTGTGAAAACTGGAAGAAACCAGGTCAAAGAGGAAGCTGGCCATGAAGGCCATGAATGTGGCTGGAGACCACGATATGGTTGATGTGCAGTCTTCGGATCCCCATTGGCGCTTTGTATCCAAGTCAGGAAGCTGGACCAAATACATGGTGCTGAGCAGATCTTTGCCAGTCTTCTGTCCGCAGTTCACTTCAAGCAGGCAGGATTGGTTTCATGCACTCAGTATCTGTTGATATTGTGGCAGAGAGGGAAATAAACCTGCAAAGGATGCTTGAGGGAGCAGCAATGGCCAGAAGGACCACAAGGAGCGACAGCTCAGGATGCTGGCAATCAGGTGCTAGTGCAATGTAGAACAATGGCATGTAATTGGATATAATGCACAGGGGGTAACTACTGACAAATATCAGTCAGACATTGTTAAAGGTGGCTAAATGTATCATAGCAGTCAGTCACTGATCTTGACAGGAAGATCCAAGGCCCTGTGGCATATGAGGCAATCTTATGCCAGTAGCCTTAAAAGTCACCACCACTTTGAATTTCTCTGCTGCCAGGTCACTCGGCGCTCCGTAGGTGATATCTCTCACATCTCCCTCTCAGCCAAACACATATGTACGGGAGTTCACCAATGTCATGTTCAAAAGAGTCAATAATTATGCAAGATTCAGCACTGACCCTGAGAGCCAAGCAGCTAGAGGTGTTGGATGCAAATTTGGATTTTTTGAAGTACGAGGGGAAATTAATTGTTCACTATGGCACTGAGAGCTCTAGAACAAATAGGGGTTTAATTCCGTCAATGTGCAGCTGGCATCTGACCGTCAAAAACAAATCCTGCAGTCCCGTGCCCGCTTCCCAGGGAGCTCTCATGACGCTTGCATGTTCTTACTAATTTTTAGTTCCCACAACTGTTTTACCCCCCCCCCCCTCAGCAACTGCAGGGATGGTTCCTGGGTGACAGAGAATACCCAAAGATGTGGCTGATAACACATGTGTGAACCCACAAATCCTCAACATGGGTAACGATAAAACTGACCATTGGACTGCTGAAGATGAGGTTTCACTGCCTGACCCACTCAGGTGGAGCACTGCTGTTTGGCTATAGTTACTACTAGTCAGTAGTTACCCCGTGTATTATATTCAATTACATGCCATTGTTCTACATTCCACTAGCACCCGATTGCCAGCATCCTGAGCTGTCGCTCCTTGTGGTCCTTCTGGCCACTGCTGCTCCCTCAAGCATCCTTTGCAGGTTTCGTTCCCCCTCTGCCACAATATCAAATGATGTGGAGATGCCGGCGTTGGACTGGGGTGAGCACAGTAAGAAGTCTTACAACATCAGGTTAAAGTCCAACATGTTTGTTTCAAACACTAGCTTTCGGAGCACTGCTCCTTCACCTGAGGAAGGACCAATGCTCCGAAAGCTAGTGTTTGAAACAAACATGTTGGACTTTAACCTGGTGTTGTAAGACTTCTTACAATATCAAATGTCTCTGATCATTATGGTCTGTTGCATTAAGCACATCCTCACACAGTAAAGAGGTAAAGAATTGTTAGCCGGCATGATGGAGGAGGATTCATCCTCAGACAGGGATGACGAGGAAGAATCGGAAGACCCTGAGGTGATGTATGTCATGGTTCAACTGAAGATGCCAGGACAATGGGACAAAGTACGAGAGTGGCTCTCGACATAACAATTGAGTCCTGATTTCAGCCAGAGAGAAGCCCCTGCAAATCTCTTGTTCTCCAGAGCAAGGAATGTCTTGGTTGAAGTGAAATGAAATGAAAATCACTTATTGTCACAAGTAGGCTTCAAATGAAGTTACTGTGAAAAGCCCCTAGTTCCCACATTCCGGCGCCTGTTCAGGGAGGCTGGTACGGGAATTGAACCGTGCTGCTGGCCTGCCCTGGTCTGCTTTAAAAGCCATTTCTTCCACAAGATTGGGCACACTCCCTCCAGACCAGCCTACAGGCCCATGACATCTGGCATCGAAATGGGAAATATCTGCAGGCCCTTGGCATGAACAAGCCTGTATGCATGGTCCTGTCGAAGCCACACACATTTTTCTCTTGGATACTTCATTTACACAAACTCCAAATTTCAAAAGTCTACACAACGAAGTCCATGAGTGCGCATGAAAATGACAAAATTCCTCAGGTGCACCTGCTATGCGAACAACAGCTTCTAAGGAGGTGAGCACCGTTTGCTCGCTTGCCACCGAGTTGCCAATCCCTGGATCTAACAAATGTTTGACAAACAGAAACCCCCCCATCTCGCAATAAATAAAGACATCCCACTATTACAACACATCAGGGAAAATGGTGTCATGCCCCCCCCCCCCCCCCCCCCCCAACCCCCCATAACTATCACTGATTGTCAATGAAGCAGAAAACCCTAACACGTCAGTGTCTGCCTGGAAACATTCCAACATTAAAATTTAACACATAAAGTGATCAAAACCATATCTCTACACATCTCAGTACAATGCTATCAATTTATTGCCAAGCATGCTAACTTTGTGCTATGAGTAAAGTTTATGCTTTGTTTTCTATCACTGTGCCTCAGTTCAACCACAGCTGAGTTGAAGGCAGCCTGCTGTGTACCAGGCCCCACTGTCTGAGATGATATTGGCAAACATTCTCTGGTGGTCTGAGGTCTGGAGGGCTCTGGCCTTTTGAGGGTCTTCTGTACAGGTGCAAGTGTACTCTCATTGGCCTCAACTGCTGGAGACAGTAGAATTACTGGCAGAGGGAATAGGAGCAGCATTGCCCCTTGCAGTGCCCTGAGATGATGTCCCCGAGGTGGATTGCTGGTGCTACTTCTCCCTGTTGGTGCATGATGGCACCGCCCTGACCCCAGGAGCAGAAGGGTGCATTGTACCCCTCTCACGTAGCCAATGGTATATAGAGACCATGGTGAGAGAGACAGAGAGCACAATATAATGGCCTCGTCGCAACTGGTGAGAATCCGTGTGAGCCGGCTGTATTGCAGGAGTGGCCTAAATCGGGAACCTTGCCAGGCATGAAGGGTTCACGATCTAAATGGCTTGCTCTGTTGGCAGATTTCGGAACTTGCCTAGGTGCAGCGAGAAATCAATAATCAGCAATAAAGGCCAATCGCATTTCATTAAAGAGATGGTTGCCCAATCTAATGGCCACCTTGGATCTAACCAGCTGGGCTCACCATCATGAGGTCCCATGAGCCATGATTAGTACTGGTTCACACAAATGTGGACCAGGTGGAACAGCACCCGAGCACCCGGGGGAGGCCCCTGCGTGGTCAGGGTCATGGAAGAGTGGCACCCTGGCTCTCCCCCTGGAACCAGGGCACCTTGATACTGCCCAGATCGCACTTTGGCATTGCCACCCTGGCCCAGGTGGCACTGCAAGGATGGCAGGAGCAATGCCAGGGTGCCAGGATGGAAGCGCATGAGTGTCAGAGTGGCACCGCCGTGAGTCAAAGCCTGAGGGGAACGATGCCCATGAAAGGGATATGGGGGTATGGAGGCTGTGGTGTGTGAAGGGTGTGTATGAAGGGGCCTCCAAAAGATTGGAGGTGAAGGGTGGAGCCCTGGGAAGCGGAGGTGGGGGGGGGGTGGGAGTGGGGTAAAAAACGGGACGGCCTGAAAAGGGAGAATGCCTCAGCGATCACATAGCTGGGTGTCTTCACTTGGGGCGAGGTGATGGGGTAATGCCCATGTTTGTGGTGAGGGGGCATATTGCCCATGGGTCAGCAGTGTGGGGGACCCCCAAGCTGACTTAGATATCGGGGCACCCTTTCAAAATAGCAGCCCAATCTCTCAGGAGCCGGTCTGGCCTGCAACCTCAGCTCCCAGTGGTGAAAATAATTCTGAGTGTGAGCTCGCCCGGAGAGGAACTCACAAAGGCTCAAAAACATGACTACGTTAGATAGGGACCAGGTGTTCGCCCGTGTGGCTGTCGAGCAACTCCCAGGAAACTTTGCTCGCTTCAACACTCAGAACGTAGCTCATTAAATCGCGCCCAGAATGCATGTCCAAATATATATCCACCAGGTGTTCTGCTAGACCTGGCTCTCCATGGCAATCGCAAACCTTTTCATGGATGAAGCCATGTGCTCACATACTGGAGATTTGGAAGGACTCATGATTTTGATTGACTTTGCTACTGTTCACTCGAGACTGCGCATAGCTTCTGACACTTCCATCAGATGTTCCGAATGCTTGTCTCTACTGCTCCAGTAGATTATTGCAGGAGCTCCCAATGGCTCGTCATCAGCGTCGAGTGCAGTGGTCTTGAACATTCCTCTGATGATAGGGACCTCGGCTGTCACATCCTCCATCAGCTGCTACAATGAGTTTGTGTTGCGTTCACTAGATTGCGATCTCAAGTCTAATCATGAATGCAATCCCATCCAGGGAAATAATACAATGGTGCGAGAGCAGTGTCACCATCCTTAGTGGTGGAAATCTGGCTTGCCGCAGATTGTGGATAATGTGTTTCCTGATTGTGAGGACCTGTAGTTGAGAACACGAGGAATTAGCTTGAAGTTCTCCCTTTTCCCATCACTGTGTCACGCATTTCTCCTGTATGCCTAATTCTCAACACCAGCTTGAAGACAACCTCACTCTAATATCTTGACACTTCAGTCTCATCATCCACAATTAAGTACCTGCCTTACTCCCTGCAATTTCCACAGTTTCCTCCTCTACATAGTTAAATAAGCAAATACTCGGTCACCCGGTTTTTGAGGGATCCCTGATATTGTGAGTTCTTTTGTCTTGCAGTCAGAAAGCTTGAGTATCATCTCAATGGACTCCTCAGCCTTTTAAGGGCATGCAAGTCTCCGACAGAAAATGCCACCTCTCTAGTAGGTGTTTCACAAATGGAGTCTCCTGCAACTGATGAAACTTTTACCACAGAAACCGGCTTCCACATATTTCAGCCCACATGTTCCTTCTGATGCTGTGGCCTCGAACCCAAACTCCTGCCTGGCATACCTCTCCACTCACACACTTACATTGCACGATGCCATCATGAGCGCCACTTTGCAGTTCTACGCAGTGCCACTCACTCATGTCAAGCGCAGGAGGTAGTTGACCCTTGAGTGGCATTGAACCCAGATTCGTTTGTGGACCCCCACGGCTGCTAATCTCTGCTGCCTTGGTCAGGCAAAAGTGTCTCCTGTTGCCATTACTGGGAAATAGAACCTCACAGCAAGCCTTGCAGAACTCTCCTCCTGTGTAAGTCATTGTTAAACCGTGGGACCACTGGTTCTCGGGGCTGAAAGATTATTCAAAAGCAGCAGGTGGTTGCAGCAGCAGTTGTAGCTTTCTGGCCGGTGGGGTGCGGGGGGGGGGGGGGGGGGGAGTCAGATCAGCGGTTTGTACCAGCTGTTATACATTCAAAACATCCACTCATGCAGCCATGGATTGCAGGGTGTGTATGCCCATCTAGGTGCCTTTTAAATATGACACCTAGACCTCTGGCACCCATGGGTGAATGACTTCCTACCCACCCCTGTCAAATGATTGGTTGGAATCCTCGATTTGGTACATCTAATTGGCTAGCCGCTGCATGATCGTGTGTTCACAGCTTTCCTTCCTCCAAGCATGAATCCCCCAGATTTCCGGGTCAGCCCATGGACACTCAACACAACTCCAAGACAGCACCCGCGGTTTGTTTGAGATATTTAGAAACTAAAATCTGTATTTATATCTGAAGTTATCTCATATGTTTGCTTGCTTCATGTTCAAATGCAAGTGCATCGATCTGTTTTATTGACACCATCTTTTCATCACTGTAGAAACCTCAACAGTTTAATCTGTTGGTCGTTGCAATCAATGTATTTTGTGTGAGCTAATGGAGAAAATTAAGCACACTAAGCATCATGATGGGCATTGTTCCATATCTTGTTGTGAAATCATATTTTATGGAGAAAGTGTCTTTCTGAATTTACTGGTTAAAAAAAAGACACTTATTGAGCTCATTGAAACACGCAAGCCATGTTTCAGTGGCTTGAAGTCACCAGTCAAAGATGAAAGTCTTGTGGTCAAACGAGATTTTGGAAAAAAAGGGGAAACCAGCCTATTCCTCCTCATCTGCTCACCACAATCTGATTTGAGTCCTCAAACAAAACATCTTTTTCAATAGTCCCTGTAATAGCATCAACCCTTACACTCCCAGGAAGCCCAAAGAAATTATGATCCTCCTGAACTAACCATTAATTAAACTTTTAGCTGTCACACCATGCTGATGAAACAAGCATTGATATTAAAACATTACATTTCCTCAAATGTTAGACGTAGCTTTGTGACTCAAAATCACAAAATATCATAAACACTTAAGAAATTGTAAGAATTAAGAGAAACACTAAGCCTGTCTCATGAAACCTACCCTTCCATTTAATAAGATCATGTTTGTTTCATGATCTCAACTCCACAGTCCTATCTCTCGATGAGTCTCGTGAATATCTCGATTCACTTAGAGTTAAAAACAAGTATTGATTTCTGTCTACTTAATGACTGAGTGTCGACAACTTTCTGGGTTAGAGAATTCCAAAGATTCACAACCCTCTAAGGTGGCAGGTAATTTGAGCCACCTTAATTAAAGTTGCATTTACAGTATCAATTTGCTTTTGAAATGATCCAATGGTTTTTTTCTGCTGCTACTCCATTAAAGTTCATTTACTGTGTGACCACTGTTTATGTGAAGACCAACTGCCTGATGTCAGATCCATATTTCTATTTCGTTAGCTTGAACCTATGCACACAATCTTGTTCAAAGTAATTTTCTACATTTATGTTTTCCATGCTTCAACCATATTTTTTATTATATGATCACCTCTATGATGTCTCTTTTGAAGGTGGAGAAACCCAAAGGTTTTTTCAATGTTTCCTTATAACTCAGACCATTTACACTATAGTGCAGCCTTATGGCTCTTTGCACTTCCTCCAGTTCAGCAACAATGAAAGTGATTGATTGTTTTGGTGAATCATTCTGACATGGACAGGCATCCAGCAAGTGTTTCCAACTAACTTACTGACAAACTTACACAGCTGCATTTTCTGTTTGTTTCGAGTCAAATGTACCCCATTTTCCTGTGGTATTCAGTCCAGAAACTACAATCCAGAGAGCTTGGTGATAATTTTACGAAGACACGTACCCAGAAGGTAGTATCAAGTGTATTCAGGAGATGAAGAGGCAGATCGTTTGTTCAAAATTTATTTTGCAAAGACTTAAAATAAGTTGCAACAAAACCATTTGGCTGCTGACATTATTTTGGCACTGGAGTTTAAGCAGCTAAAATCACACTACTTTCTGTCATAATATATACCCATGCACATCATGAGGTAAAGACAGACAGTGATAGACAGGTTAGCCAATCAACACACAGGATAGAACACAACCAATCACTAGACAGAACACTACAGGGGGGATTCCTACTATAAGACATACGAGGCATCAGCACTCTGGTGACAACTGTAGCGACAGTCAGGGTGTATATATCAATTAGCACCTTCTACACGTGGCTCAGAGCTAGTCTGGTCTAGTTAGGTAGAGTTAGCACACTTAGGGTAGTAGAGTGTCAACCCACAGCAAGCTGTGTGCATTGTTACAGAAGTTCAATAATCGTATTGAACCAATGACTAAGTTAGGTGTCTGTTTTCCAGTCTACTTCATCCAGTTGCGGTCCGTGTTACCCCAGGGTCAATAACACGACACTTTCCATCAGTTTCTTGCTGCTACCCAAACAGGAAATCCCTACCTCTTAGATCATTGGCTTGCAAAGTTGCCTGGTGCCAAGTGGAGAAAATCTCTTCTCAGTGACAGATCTACCCATCCAGGTCTCACCATTAAGATAGGCTGGCTGATCAGTCAACAACAATGCCCTGGAGTGCTGCAACTTCCATGGATGCTTGATTCTGTAAGAAGTTGGTAGCTCCAATTAGCTCCAATATTCCACTGTTGAACATCCTATTTTTGGACCCGCACCCCCAATAAATAGAGTAGTTACTAGCTGGTTATTAGAAAGCTGACAAATGCATGTTTTGAGTCTGGCTTGTATACTTTAAATAAATTATGTCCCTAATCTTTTCCAGTTCTGATCTGAAATGTTGGGCTGTATTCTCCCACTTCCAGACTAAGTGCTGACGCCGGCGTGGGAACAGTGGCGTTTTATGCCAGAAAAAAACGGCGCAACAGTTGCACCGATTCCGGGACTATTGGGGAGCTCGCAGCCGCCGCAGGTAAAGCTCCCGGCTCCCAGCCAAAAACGGCTGGAGACTGGCCGGGTCTATGGCCGTGCTTGCGCACGGCGGTGGCCTGCGGCAGCCGCGCTGTGCAACATGGAGCTGGCCATGCGCGGACCCAGCCGGCCAAATAATGACCCCCAGTAACCCCCCTCTCAACCCATGGACCACCCCCCACCAGTCCCCCAAGCCCTTGCCGAAGCCCTCCCTGCCAGCGATCATCTCCCCCGCCCGACTGTGGCAGCACTCGACAGTCTGCAGCCACCACGCAGGGTCGATGAAATAAAATAGCATGTGTTCCGTGCCTTTGGGCATTCGGCCATTCAGGGTGGATCATCAGGGGAGGGGCTTCCGATAACGCGCCAGTGCCCCACCAACGGCATACGGCGTGCAGCGCACAACGCAATGATGTCATTTCGGAGGGGCTGGAGACTCGAAAACCGGCACCGCCCCTGATTTGGGCATCGGAAGGAATTCTCCGCCCAATCACCGATTATGATATCAGCATCGGGCAACGGAGAATCCTGCCCGTTAACTCTGTTTCTCTCCCGATAGATGCTGCCTTACTTGCTGAGAATTTTCAGCATTTTCTGTTTTTAATTTGGGATTTCCATCACCTGTAGTGTTTTGCTGTACTGGTATTCATTGTTCACATGAAAATTTCCCCTTGGATGAGATATTGAAGCCTGACTGTTGCCTTTGGAATGAAAGCCAGCAAGGGGGTCAATTCTCCAAACATACATTAACAAGGGAACGCATCTCCTTCAGCACATATCTGGAATTGTAGGCAGTTCCTATTGCAAGAACAAACTGAGAAGGTTAGCCCCAAAGGGCTTCAGGAGAGTAATGTTTGTGTAAAACTACTTTTTCACCAACTATTAATAAAATAGCGACCACAAAACTATTTTGGAACTGACATTTTTTAAATATTGAAAGTTTGCTGAAGCTAAAAGTATTTATTGGATGCATTATCTGGATTGCAGTCAATATTCATCAGAATGTTGTACTTTAAAGGAACTCGTGCAGATCCTTGATATTGGACCTCGTTAAATCTGTCTACAAACTCTGTTCATTCGGTACAGATTACATACCTCTCTGCAACTGGTTAAGGTTAAACAGACAGTTTGCAACTCTGTGATGACCTTCTGATCACATATCTGCATCATCACTAACATCACCTATTTCCACATCTATAACATGGCGAACTACACCTGTCTCAGCTCATCTGTTACTAAGCTCCTCATCAGTGCCTTTGTTTCCTTCTAGACCTAACCATTCCAATACAATCCTGGCCAGTCTCCCACATTCTACCCTTTGTAAACACGATGTCATCCAAAATTCTGTTACCCTGCAGCCTCACTCACACCAGGTCCGATTCACCCATCCTCCCTGTGCTCACTGATCCGTATATCTTCCTGGTTCATAGCACGTCTATTTTACAATTCTAAGCCTGGTTTTCAAATCCTTCCTCGGTCTAAATTTTGGAACTCCCTTCCTAAATTTCTTTCAGATCAGCCTGGGATGCTATTTATGCTATTTCGTTTTGAACTTCAGGTGAGGATCAAGATGACCAGTTGCAGCAGGAGAAGGAGCAATTGGACCAGGAACAAAACTGGTTAAGTAATCATCACTTCAGTCCCCAGTGCAACTGTGAAATGTGGCCCACTGGAACACTTATGCATTACACATTAGTTCATAGCTAAATAGTTCCGAGCTATTTGCAGATAATACAAGGAAATGTAACAAGGCTATGCCCACAACAGATGGTGCACAGACAGAGGGTGACCTTCCTCAACATGCCAAAACACCAATAGCTCAGGAGGCTAGTGGTTACTTCAAGTCATATTTGCAGTCTGCTGGAACAAGACCTGATGCCAAGTGGACCTGCTGGACATACTTTACCAGTGACTGTCTTATTCACCACTGTCCTCAATTATTTTGCTCATGGCTCTGCCAGACATTAGCAGGATTTCAGCCCGTGATCTGCAAATACATAAGAAATATGGCTGATGGATTGTTTGCCAGGTCAGGAAATTATATCAACATTTTCACTGACGATGCCCATCAGAATTAGTGGTCGCTTGGTTTGCTGATCCAATTGGCTTACACCTGGTGCAGGGGATGATCGACATGTGGCTCTCCGGATACCTATAGATCACATTGCAGTGTCATCAACCACAAGGACTCCATCACGTCACAAACCATGTTGATGTTGGGTATCCCGCCTGGAAACAGCATTCGTAGGGGTGTATAGTTTTGTTTTTGGAAGTGTGAGAAGTCATGTGAAACACCAGTGTGAAGAACCAGCCCTGTCGTCGGGTAACAATTATTAAAGCCTATTTATTAAATGAAAGAAAAGACAAATACGCACCACAGGACTACAGTACTCAAAGATAATTAAGTATATGAATCACTAAACACTCACAGTTTATTCAGGACGTACCCCTTGCTCCCGTAACCCTTACCCCCACCCCTCCGAGAGGGTGACCAAAGCCCACCTACCGGCAGTCCACTCGCACCCCACCCTGCACCACATGTCAACACCAAACCGCCCGCCATGGCCGTTTGCCCTGCACACACACACACACACACACACACAGGCCACTAGCTGTGCATCCCCTGTGCTGCCCACAGAGTGTCTCACACTGTGTATTATCTGTCACCCCCCAGGAGAAGGCAGCCCACAAATGCTGGGAGTGGGAGAAGACCAGAGGGTGCCTGCCGAACCTGCAGCCCCTCACCGTTGCGGAGCAGAGGCCGATGGACCAGGTTGGCGATGTGGGAGAGGGGCAGTCGCAGAGGCAGTGGTCAACATGGGAAACCAAGTGAGTCCGAAATGTGTTGCAATGGCCTGTTAGCACGTGAGTCAGACCTTTCGCCAAACCTGCTTACCCGTGATCTCACCATGCGTCCCGTCTTGTGTCTTGCAGGGTCACCTCCCAATGAGGCGGGACCGTCCAATGTCCCACTCCCCCCCAGTATTAACCCCGCACATGTCCAGGGATAATACCAACATCTCATCACTGCTGCCGCTGGCACCCTCCACCATCCTAGAGACACTCACCTCAATTGGGCATTTTCGTGAAGAGGTGCCTGGAGCGCTATCTGATGTGGACAACACAAGCAGCGGTATATCAGGTGTTGTTAGGACCCTCCTGTGCGAACAGACTGTGGGAGGGTGGCCCAACCCCAGGGATTAGCTGCCCTCCAGACAGGTTCAGCACTTCTGGAAAGGGCGGTTTCATCAATGTGGGAAATACCTGGGTCACTGTCCGTGTGGTTTCACCCCCACAACCGAACGATATGCAGGTTAGGTGGATTGGCCACGCTAAATTACCCCTTAATTGAAGAAAAAATAATTGGGTACTCTAAATTTATTTTTTAAAAGCTCAATGTTGGAAAAGCAGGCGCAGAGCCAGGGTCTACATGAGAGGATGTCAGCAACCTTCCAGTGCCTGCAGGTACATTTGGAGATTTCCAACCATCTGCAGGAGCAGAAGGCATTGCCTACACTGCGTGCCACACAGTCGAACACCGCACAGGTGGCGCCGCGGTGGAAGCCAAGGGTGCGAGGGTCACGGCCATAAGTCAGGATGTCCAAAGTCTGAGCCACTGTGTGCGGGCGGTGGCTGATGCGCAGGACAGGGCAGCAATGTCACAGGCAGCCATGTACTAATGCCACAAAGGCATTGTTGCGGCACTCCAGAGCGTGGCCCAATCTTAATGGGCCATGGCTACAAGTGCTGAGAGCATTGGCCTAGCATGGCTGACCTGACAGATGGACATCTCATGGTCACTGAGTGACATGGCATAGTCCCAGATGTACCGGGGAAAATGTCCCTGTGCTCCATAACCGCGAGCATTGAGACCCTTGCCGAGACGAGTGCGGGCCTCCAGGACTGGCAACGTCAGGTAATGGTGGTGCCCCCGAGGCTCACTCTGACTGGGCCCTTTCCTAAGGAGTAGCCCGGGGTCACCCAGAGGGAGGAGGAGGTGATGGAGCCCATGCCGGTGACACCCGCAGGGGTGATGCTGGAACACCGCAGCGCCTCTGGATCCCCCCCACCACTTTTCCCTGGCTCATCTGATGGGTAATGGGCAGTACAGGGTGGCACCACGCCATCTGTGACACCAGGAAGGATGAGCTCAGTCACTCCAGAGGACGACAGCCAAAGGGGACCCAGGTGACAGCGTGAGATACGCTTCTCATGCACTGCCTGGGGACCTAACTGACGGAGCATTAGGACACGTAAGATTAGGAAGGTAGACATCAATTAAGTTGGCATGGGTGCAGTCCATAGGGTAGCATTAGGGGCCAGGGCACAGTTACATAGCACCATCCCCAATAAACACCTATTCACCGATGGTCCAAACTGGTCACTCCTCTATCCGAAGTGTGCGAGGGATGGGTTGGGCTGGGTGGAGAGGGTGTGCCAGGCAAGAGTGAGGGGACCATGTGGTATGGCCTATCTGCTGAGTGACCCATCACCCCCATTAGCAACCCCACTGCCCCGCCCAGACCCTAGTCCCATGTCCTGTGTGCCTGTGCACCTGTGTGATGGAATGGTTGAGTTGCCAGTGGTCAGGCCCCTGAGTCGGCGAACCTAGAGGCAGTCAGGTCATCCTGTGCATGTTGTGAAGGATGCAGCAGGATGCCACTATGTGTGAGATCCTCCTGGAGCCATAGAGGATGGCTCTGTCAGAGCAATCCCGTACCTTCAGGATGCCGATGCACCCCTCGATGACGCCCCTGGTTGCTACATGAGTATCGTTATAGCTGTTCTCCATTTCGATCTGGGACCTCTGGATCGGCGTCATCAGGCACAAACACAACAGATAACCCCTGTCGCCCAAGAGCCAACTGCTCGCCCAAGGGTACACCTTGAAGGCATCGGGCATCGATGAGTGTGCCAGGATAAATGCGTCGTGCACACTGCCTGGATACCGGCGCAGACATCCATGATGGGCAGCCGGTGGTCACACATCATCTGCACATTCATGGAGTAGAGGCCCTTCCAGTTGATTAATGGAACCCTTCATGCGCCAGCGCTCATAGGGAAGCATGTATCCCATCAATCGCTCCTGGAACTGGGCATGTCGGTGATGGCGGCGAATCCCACTGCCTTGGAAACCTGGTGGGTTCAGTACTCATTGTAGTTGATATAGCTTACAGCCAGGCAGATAGGGCATCTGTGGCAGTGCGATGCACCTGTGCACGGATGTCTGCGCGATCCCAGACTAGGTCCCCACTTGGCACGTGGAAGAACGCCGTGGCATAAACGTTCAGGGCGATTGTCACCTTGACATCCATCAGAAGCGGGTGTCATCCCCCACACCCCCAGGTGTGCCATCACCCGGCAGAGATGTTGCACGGCCTCCTTCTCAGCCATTGTCGTCAGAGACAGGCTCAGTCCAGCAGGTCCTCGCAGGACAGCCGCTTCCGGTACACGAGGCCTGATGCGACACCTCCTTCCTTCCTCCTCCTCGGCCTGTTGGGCTAACAGCTCTCCAGCCTCAATGGCTGGCTGCTGCTCCTCTGGCGCAGGCGCCTGTTCTGCAGGGTCCTCCCCAAGAAGCTTCTGCTCATGCAGTCTCAATGGGCCCATGAGGGCCTCCACAGCCAGGCAGATGCCAACCATTACTGGCTGAACTCTGAAATCCATTGCCTACAGGGGGTAAAGGGTAGACATATTAGCATGGTGTGTACTCCCATGTTCACCCAGGCCCAACGGGCTACATGGTGATCCTAACCTGCACTGCAGCCCCTGCACTCGCATGTCCGCCTCCAACTCCCAATCCTAGCCCCACCCCCGACCGTTCCCCCCGACACTCTGCCTTCCGCACTGCACCCATGGCCCCGTCAGTGCCTGGCATCAGGGGCCCCTTGACCCGCCACCCATCCCTGCCATTAAGGATACCGGTAGCTGGTGCTACCCAAGCCAGTGATAAGCTCTGCGGACCCTCCTGGGGTTTACCATGGGTGTCCTCCGTGGGTGAGCTATATGCTCTCCCGCTAGTAGGGTGGCATCTGGTTGTGGGTCAGGGGGAACTGTATGCCACTGACTGGCACATGCCTAGAGGCATGCATGTGGGCAAGGCCAGCCCATGAGGCTTGGTGAGGGGAGTGGGCACTCATTGGGACCGTAGCTGTAGTGTGCCATGGGTCCTCTGTGTGATGCACGTGTTGTGCCTACCTGTCCCAGGGAAGGATTGATGGGAGTAGCAGCACAGTGGGCAGACGGGACTTGGTGATGGCAGGTGGTCCTGTGGGGTGAGCTTGCTGATTGTACCAATGATGAGGCATTTGACCTGAGAGGGGTAGTGTGCCAGGATGGGTGCCAACAGCCAAGGTGCATGCATCCCCTATACGGGGTGCGCTCTGCTCTCCCCCTGCAGTGGGGCAACACCGCGGTTGGGTACACTGGGGAGTGCTAGCACCAGGTGGCCACTGGCTGTCCTGGACAATGCCCATCCCGTTGTAGGGTTGGCTGGGATCTGAGGGTTTCTGGGTGGGGGGTGACCTGGAGGAGCAGAATTCTCCATCGGAGCCGGAGTGGAGAATCCTGTTGCTGGAAAAAGCGCTACGCAGGGAAACACAGTTGGCAGACCGGAAAATCCTGCCCACATGTCCAGTTGCGCTCTGCACATTTACGGGGTCATAGTGGGCAGTTGGTGGAGTATGCAGCCACTTGGCTGCCATGCAGGCCGCGGCAATGGCGGTCCATGCCCAGACATCACGGTCACGGGGGGATACCCAAACCCATGGCTTGTCTCCTGGTCACCTCCCTGTACTCCGTTCAAACCTGGAAGATATGCCCCAGCAAACAGCACAGCTGTTCGCCCACTGTTGCGCATTTGGAGACTTTTCCTACCTCCTCTCTCTCCCTCAGCAACCACGCTGCCCAGTCCCCATTTTTAAATACCATAATAAACTGCGCTGGCTCACTTCCACCTGGTAGAAAGGGAGCATTGTGGGAGGCCGGAGACTACCAGGTCGGACCCATTAATGATATGTTAACGAATACCACTGTATGGTTTTCCTGCTCATGATGGTGCAGGGCGTGGAACGCATTCACGCCATCATCAAGGCGCAGGAGCCTGGCGCCGACCTCGGTTTCAGGCTGACTCCTGATTCTTCGTCCGATTGCGATTGAAACTGACCATTCGCCACAAGTCACTCCTCTGAACATGAAGGGAATTGAACCGATGCTGCCTAGAATTCAATACTTCTGACTGAGAATAATGAGGTATGATTCAGTGACAGCGGATGCACTATTCAGAATATCAGTTGAAGAGACCAGAACAGGCAATTTGGATTTCATTGATGAGGTGGAAGTGTATACATCACTCATCATCAAACATCTACTGGCTACTGCAAAGAAGCTGCAAGAAATAAAACAAGTACATCAGCAAGATGACAAGTGTGTCCAGATAAAGGAATACTGTCTGGACGTGCAGACTATACTCCTAACAATCCAGTATTATGGCAGTACTTCAAACAGAGAAATCACCTGACAAGCGCTGATGATCTCCCAGTTTTTAATCTTAGAATAGTCATTAGGAAAGCAATTTGGCTTGTTATTTTCCAAAAGAATTCATCGAGGTCACTTTGGGATGGCAAAATGATGAGCAAGAGCCCAGCTGTCAGTTTTGTGGCCATGCATTTCTCATTCTATTGAAGAAATAATTTGGACTTATATGTGCAGTGAACAGCTCACCCAACACTTCTATCAAGGCCACAGGAGCACCTGGGAATAGATCTTAAAGGAAACTATTTATTGTGGCAATATAAGCAAAATACTGTGGATGCTGAAAATCTGAAATAAAAACAGAAAACGCTGGATAAACTCAGCAGGTCTGACAGCATTCGCGGAGAGAGAAACACAATTAACATTTTGACTCCAAATGACTCTTCTACAGAACAGGAGAGGGATAGAAATGTAATGCATTATATTGTTGGAGAGGGGGGTTGGGCAGAATATAAGGTCAGAGATCTGTCAGAGTTATGGAGAGATTGACAAAAATGCCATGGACAGAAGACAAAGTGGGTGTTAATGGCGTCATTAAAGGCCATCATGTGGAGATGCCGGCGTTGGACTGGGGTGAGAACAGTGAGAAGTCTTACAACACCAGGTTAAAGTCCAACAGGTTTGTTTCAAACACTAGCTTTCAGAGCACTGCTCCTTCCTCAGGTGAATGAGGAAGGAGCAGTGCTCCGAAAGCTAGTGTTTGAAACAAACCTGTTAGACTTTAACCTGGTGTTCTAAGACTTCTCACGGCGTCATTAAAGACTGAAGAAGTGCTAATAGTGGCATAAAGATAAAATAAAAGAATGTGTGAAGAGCAGAAGAAAGATCAGTGCTCAGTGGAAGCCAAGCTGGAAAACAAGGGACAGTTGGCCCTGTGGGGTAGAGGTGGTGCAGTATTAAGGCAAACCAAGGAAAACAAAAACAAGGAGGGGCTCAAGATGGAGGGGGAAACTCACAGTCGAAAGTTGTTGAACTCAATGTTGAGCCCTGAAGGCTGTAATGTGCCTGATCGGTACATAAGGTGTTTTTCTTCCAGTTTGTTTTGGGTATCACTGGAACATTGCAGTAGGCATGTGTAGAATGTGTAGAATGCAACCTGTCTGCTGTTCATGCCAGCAGGATATTCCAGACCCATGCAGGCAATTGGGTTTCCCGGCGAGGAGGGATGCAGTCACTGGGAAATCTCATAAAACCCGCTGGCGGGCCACCTCCACCAGCGAAAAACATGTGGGCATGTTTTTAGGCATGAAAACAAGATTCTGAGTTGAAATGGCAAGTGAATGGTAGGTTGGGGTCATATTTGCAGGCGGAGCGAAGGTGTTCCACAAAGTGGCGACCCAGTCTGTGTTTAATTTTCACAATGCAGAGGAGATCACATTGGGAGCAGAGATTGTAGTAGACCAAATTGAAGGAGGTGCACGTGAAATGTTGCCTCACTGAAAGGAGTATTTGAGCCCTTGGATAGTGAGGGTGCAGAAGGTGAAGGGACAGGTGTTGCATGGGAAGGGAATGAAAGGTTGGAGGCGATGGAAGCTTGCACCAGGTTTTCACGGAGGGCGTAGTCCCTTCAGAATGCTGTTGGGGTGGGGGAGTTAAGGAGAAAAGGTGTTTAGTAATGGCATCATGCTGGAGTTGGCAGGAATGGGGGAGGATAATCCTTTGAATACCAAGACAAATGGGGTGAACATTGAGGACAAGTGGGACCCTGTCATGGTTCTTAGAGGGAGTGGACGGGATGGAGGGAGAGGTGCATGAGATAGGCCAAACTTCTGTTTCTATAGCTACACCATATGAACCCTCGTCTAGGATACCGGTTCGCTTCGCCTCACGAGATGTAACACGATCTCGCGAAATGTTGCAATATAAATCCAACCCATTGTGGGCTGGGTCACTTTCTGGCAAATCTGCATGTTAGAGTGATACAGTTAGTCTCAGACAAACGGAGCTCCTGCAGAAAATGTGCCCAAGTGTGGCCTTGGCTGCGTGTTCCCTGCTGAGGCCCCCAATCTACCTGAATGGCTCTCCGAGAGCCAGGAAACACCCAGCTAATTGCACACTAAAAGACTCATTCAGGTAGATTGTGCCTTTAATATGTGAGTCATCAGGTGATAACCCAAATATCTTCCTCACCAGTCTCACTGAGTTATGTATATCTGAGGTGATACATAGGGCAGGATTGTCCACTTTGCGAAACTGGAAGCGTGAGTCACGATCAGGCAGATTGTGCCAGGGGCCCAAGCAAAACCATCGTTTGTGTCGATTTAACTCTCATTAGCGCGTTGGACATTTCATGCTCCACCCTACCGCAACGCTCCACCACTCCTACAAACGAGGCCTGGGAGTCATGGCTTCTGAAGGGGACGTAGAAGGTAAGAAAACTTCTAAAAATTCTCCAGGGACTGATTTAGCACAGTGGGCTAAACAGCTGGCTTGTAACAGCTGGAATACAAGGCAGCAGCGCGGGTTCAATCCCCCTCAGGCCTCCCCGAACAGGTGCCGGAATGTGGCGACTAGGGGTTTCTCGCAGTAACTTCATTGAAGCCTACTTGTGACAAGGAGCAAGTATTATTATTATTATGGGCGGGCTTGCTAGGGGGTGGCTGCCTGGGCCGGGGGGAGTAGTAAGAAGTGAGTTGGTGACAGGTCCATGGACTCAGGGCATTCCCCTCGGGACCGGGTGGACTGCCATTGCTGCAATATGTGTTTAAGGGCATCCCTCTGGTGCTACTTACAGGGCCCTGGCTGCTCACCCTACTAAAGGGCAGCACGGTAGCATGGTAGTTAGCATAAATGCTTCACAGCTCCAGGGTCCCAGGTTCGATTCCCGGCTGGGTCACTGTCTGTGCGGAGTCTGCACGTCCTCCTCGTGTGTGCGTGGGTTTCCTCCGGGTGCTCCGGTTTCCTCCCACAGTCCAAAGATGTGCGGGTTAGGTGGATTGGCCATGCTAAATTGCCCGTAGTGTCCTAAAATGTAAGGTTAGGGGGGGGGGTTGTTGGATTACGGGTATAGGGTGGATACGTGGGTTTGAGTAGGGTGATCATTGCTCGGCACAACATCGAGGGCCGAAGGGCCTGTTCTGTGCTGTACTGTTCTATGTTCTAACTGCTCACAGTACCCTGGCAATGCTCAGAGAGCCTCTGGTCATTTGGGCCCACCTAGGCCGCCCCTTTGGAAACCCTCAATCTGCAGCTGACCCAGAAAAGGGATGGGCATTGCCAAGCCCAATCAGTGGCTCACCAGGTGTTGTCACTCCTCAGTGCACCCATCCAAAGCATACCCCCACTGCAGGGGAATAGCAGAGTTCACCCCAAAGGATACCTGCACCCTGGCCTTAGGCATCCTCCCTGGCTCACTGCCCCTCTCAGGGCAGACGCTTCACCAGCGGGGAGGGCAGTGGCATACTGGTATTGTCGCTGGACTAGTAATCCAGAGACCCAGGGAAATGCTCTAGGGACCTGGGTTTAAATTCCATCAGGGCAGATGGTGGAATTTGGATTCAATAAAAATCTGGAATTAATAGTCTAACGATGACCATGAAACCATTGTTGATTGTTGTAAAACCCCATCTGGTTCACTAATGTCCTTGAGGGAAGGAAATCTGTCATCCTTACCTCCTCTGGCCTACATGTGACTGCAGAGCCGACAGCAATGTGGTTGACTCTTACATGCCCTCAGAGATGGGCAATAAATGCTGACCCAGCCAGTGACTCCCACATCCAATAAATAAAGAAAGAAAAATGAGGTACTATCATCTTAGGACCACCAGCAGCCTCCAAGCCCTGCCTGTCCACCGCGCCCCTTCTCCCATCCATCCTGCCCTCAGTCAGGTTGTCACAACTTGTGTGTCACACCACATCACACTATAACTAAGTTCCCAGCAGATGCACACTTCCCTCGCTCAGCCCCATCTGTAGGACCAGCCCACACGTAAGCCTCTCGTGATGGAGGTAATTGGTGGCACAAGGCCACCTTCTCCACCACACAACCAGGTGACACCCTGCTGGTGGGATAACACATGGCCCATTCAGTAAAGAAATCCACGAAACACCCCACTGTTGGAAACAGGACAGGGGCTACAGAGCTTATCACTGACACGAGTTGTGGCAGCCATCAGTACCCCTGGTGACAGGGATGGGTGGTGGATTGGATTGGATTTGTTTATTGTCACATGTACCGAGGTATAGTGAAAAGTATTTTTCTGCGAGCAGCTCACCAAATCATTAAGTACATGGGAAGAAAAGGGAATAAAATAAAATACATAATAGGGCAATCACAAGGTATACAATGTAACTACATAAGAACCGGCATTGGATGAAGCATACAGGGTGTAGTGTTAATGAGGTCAGTCCATAAGAGGGTAATTTCGGAATCTGGGAACAGTGGGGAAGAAGCTGTTTCTGAGTCTGTTCGTGCGTGTTCTCAGACTTCTGTATCTCCTGCCCGATGGAAGAAGTTGGAGGAGTGAGTAAGCCGGGTGGGAGGGGTGGGAGGGGCGGGAGGGTTTCCCCAGGCAGTTTTCCCGAGACAGCGGGAGGTGTAGATTGATTAAATGGATGGGAGGCTGGTTTGTGTGATGGACTGGGCGGTATTCACGACCCTCTGAAGTTTCTTGCGGTCCTGGGCGGGACAGTTGCCATACCAGGCTGTGATGCAGATAGGATGCTTTCTATGGGGCATCTATAAACGTTGGTAAGGGTTAATGTGGACATGCCAAATTTCCTTAGTTTCCTGAGGAAATATAGGCGCTGTTGTGCTTTCTTGGTGGTAGCAACGATGTGGGTGGGGCAGGACAGATTTTTGGAGATGCGCACCCATAGGAATTTGAAACTGCTAACCATCTCCACCTGGGCCCCGCTTATGCTAACAGGGGTGTGTATAGTACTTTACTTTTTAAACTCAATGACCAGCTCTTTAGTTTTGCTGACATTGAGGCAGAGATTGTTGTCGCTGCACCACTCCACTAGGTTCTCTATCTCCCTGATATCTCTATCGTCTGACTCATCATTCTTCGAGATCCGGCCCACTATGGTGGTATCGTCAGCAAACCTGTAGATGGAGTTGGAACTATTTTTGCCACGCAGTCATGTGTGTACAGGGAGTAGAGTAGGGGGCTACGTACGCAGCCTTGCGGCACCCCGGTATTGAGGACTATTGTGGAGGAGGTGTTGTTGTTCGTTCATACTGATAGTGGTCTGTTGGTCAGAAAGTCTAGGATCCAGTTGCAGAGTGGGGAGCCAAGTCCTAGGTTTTGGAGCTTTGATATGAGCTTGGTTGGGATTATGGTGTTGAAGGCAGAGCTGCAGTCACTAAATAGGAGTCTGATGTAGGAGTCCTTGTTGTCGAGATGCTCTAGGGATGAGTGTAGGGTCAGGGAAATGGCGTCTGCTGTGGACCGGTTGCGACGGTATGCGAATTGCAGTGGATCAAGGCGTTCTGGGAGTATGGAGGTGATGCGCTTCATGATCAACCTCTCAAAGCACTTCATTATGACTGACATCAGGGCCACCGGACGGTAGTCATTGAGGCACGTTGCCTGGTTCTTCTTTTCCACCAGTATGATGGTGGTCTTCTTGAAGCAGGTGGGGACCTCGGAGTGGAGTAGGGACAGGTTAAAGATGCCTGCGAACACCTCTGCCAGCTGGTCCGCGCAGGGTCTGAGTTCATGACCAGGGATCCCATCTGGGACCGTCGCCTTCCAAGGGTTCATTTTCCGGAAGGCTGATCTGACTTCGGAAGCTGTGATAGTGGGTGTGGGTGAATTATTTGCTGCTAGGGCACTCGATAGCCAATTGTTGGCTACCTGCTCGAACCAAGCATAAAATGCATTGAGTTCATTGGGGAGGGGTGCGCTGCTGCCGGAGATACTGCTCGGCTTCGCTTTGTAGCCCGTTATGTTGTTTAGTCCCTGCCACAACCGCCGAGAGTCTGTCTATGACTATAGCTTGGTTTGATATTCTCTCTTGGCATCTCGGATGGCTTTGCGGAGGTTGAATCTGGATTTCTTGTCTTGGTCAGGGCCGTCTGACTTGAACGCTTCAGATCGGTCCTTCAGTAGGGAGTCATTCTCCCGATTAAGTCATGGTTTCCGGTTGGGGAACGTACGTACTGCTTTCTTTGACACGCAGTCGTCCACACATTTGCTGATGAAGTCTGTGACGGTGGTGGCATACTCATTTAAGTTGGTCGCTGAGTTCTTAAATATGGACCAGTCCACTGTCTCCAAGCAATCACATAAGAGCTCTTCTGTTTCCTCGGACCAGCACTGCATGACCTTCGTGGCTGGATTCACCCGCTTGAGTTTCTGCTTGTATGCCGGGAAAAGGAGCACCGTCTTATGGTCTGATTTCCCAAAGTGCGGTCGGGGGATGGAACGGTAGGTGCCCTTGATATTTGAGTAGCAGTGGTCAAGAGTGTTGTCGCCCCTGGTGGGACAGATGTGCTGGTGGAATTTTGGCAGTATACTCTTCAGGTTGGCCTTGTTGAATTCTCCGGCCACGATGAACAAGGCCTCCGGGGTTCCCCCTTGTTCGGGGCCCCTTGTGTGGCCGCCACACGGGTAGCTCCCTTCACTTTGGGGTCTCCCTTTGCCCAGAGGCCATACTGGGTGGATGCTTGCAGCGATTCCCTGTTCTGAGCCCTTGGTTGCGGCACTCTGTAGCCCTATTGCTGTTCCTTTTCTAGCCTTCTTTGCCCTTCCGTCCCTGTGTTCCACCCCCCCCCATGCCCTCCCCCCATCCCCAGTCCCTCCTTTTCCTCCCCCTTCCTCCCCTTCTCCCGTATGTCCCTCCTTTGCCCCTCTTCCCCTACTCCTGTCCCCATTCGCCCTCCCACCCCTGTTGAGTGGTCCCACTCACACTCTGCCTGGCGCTGTCCCCTCTGTTGGGGGCGCGCTGCGGCACTGCTTTTTTGCATGTCCCCGGTGCTAGCTTTCTTGCTAGTGCGGCGATCCCCCTCTGGGGAGTTACTGTCTCATTTCTCCTCTGCCCAGCCTCTACGTTTTTTGCCCACTCTTCCCCCGCCCTACCCTGCGCTCCCCCTGTTTGTTCACCCTTTTCCAGTACTCTCATATCCTTGTGCTGGGGCCTGGTTTCCCACCTATGTCAGTTCATTGGGTAGCGGTTTGCTTTTTGTTCAGGGTGCGCTTGCCATGTTGGGGGTGGTCTGGCATTGCCTCACCCCTCTATTCCCCTCGGCACATTGCCATCCCTTACCAGGGGCCCCGTGTTTCTACCCTCGCTGTTGGTTTTCCAGCCCATGTTCTTCGATAAATGTGTTTGCGTCGGCGGCGGATGTGAAGAAATATTCTCTTTCTTGGTATTGACCCAGAGTTTCGCTGGGTACAGCATACCAAATCATACCTTGTTCTTGTGAAGGGCTGCTTTTGCTCTATTGAATTCAACCCGTCTCCTGGCGAGATCTGCCCCAATGTCTTTGTACACTCTAATGAGGTGCCCTTCCCATCTGCAGGTTCTGTTTTGCCTGGCCCAGCGCAGGATTATTTCCCTGTCTTTGTACCGGTGCAGTTTGGCTATAACTGCCCTCGGGTGTTCCCCCGCCCTGGGTTTCGGGCGGAGCGATCGGTGCGCTCTGTCCATTTCTGGTGGGTTGGGAAAAGTTTCCCTCCCCACTAAGTTGCCCAGCATCTTGGCTACGTAGGCCGTGGGGTTTCCTACCCTCGATCCCCTCTGGTAGGCCCACTATCCTGACATTTTGTCTTTTGAGCGGTTTTCATGGTTGTCCACCCTGCTCTTCAGGCTCCCCTGTGTTTTGCCCAGTCTCACCACTTCCTTCTCCAGGGCCATGATTCCGTCGCTCATGTCAGTCGCAGCCCTCTCCAGCTCCTTAATGGTCACCTTTTGTGTTTCCAGCTTCTCTGCTCTGCCCAGGGCAAGCCGCACCTCCGCCAGGGCCTTGACCCTGTCTGTACTGCGGCCTCTATGTCTGCTTTGGTCCCTGCCTTGCTTTCTTGCTGGTGTTCCGTCAGCACCTCGGCAAAGGCTGCCTTCCAGTTCCCCTCTGGCTGTGGTGCATTCATACTGTATAGTAATTCACACTGTATTGCATTGCATTGTATTATGTCCTTGTGGGCTCTGTATGTGAGCCGTTGCGCGGCTCTGCCCATAGGGGGAGATGAGGAGCTTGTACAGGGCTCCACCCTTGACTCCGCTCATGACTCTGCCCATGGCCCCTCCCACTACCGGAAGTATAAAGTGCTGCAGCCGTGAGCCTGCCCTCAGTTCTTCGGGTCGCAGGCAGGCTCAGTTGTAAGACTATTAAATTGATGTGACCATCAATTCACTAGAGACACTATTGGAAGTAAACTGTGGTTTTAATAGTCTTAATAGTCTTTAATAGTCTTTAAGATGCTGTTCGCTCCCTATCTTCCCTGCATGGCAAACTATCTCCCTTGCCTCGGGCTCGCACTCAGTCCACATACAAGGATGCACCGTTGCGACCCTAATGATTCAGGGCGCCAGCTACTCTAATTTCCAGCTGTACGTACTCCCCGACCTCTGCGCCCCACTCTTACTCGGGCTCGACTTTCAATGTAACCTCAAGAGCCTCACACTCAGCTTCGGCGGACACCTACCTCCACTCATTATCTGCAGTCTAGCGACTCTGAAATTCGACCCCCCTCCACTCTTCGCTAATCTCACTGCTAACTGTAAACCCGTAGCCACTCGCAGCAGGCGGTATAGCCTGCAGGACAGGGTATTTATTAGAGCCGAAGTCCAGCGGCTCTTACGTAAGGGAGTCATAGAGGCCAGTAATAGCCCCTGGAGAGCTCAGGTGGTGGTCGTCAAGACAGGGGAAAAGTTCCGAATGGTGGCTGATTATAGCCAAACCATTAACCAATTCACACACCTCGATGCGTACCCCCTCCCCAGAATTGCAGACATGGTCAATCAGATCGCACAGTACCGCATATTCTCCACGGTGAATCTGAAGTCTGCTTACCACCAACTCCCAATCCGCCCGGAGGACCGCCACTACATGGCATTCGAGGCAGACAGCTGCCTCTTCCACTTCCTCCGGGTCCCTTTGGCGTCACGAATGGGGTCTCGGTGTTCCAACGAACAATGGACCGAATGGTGGACCAGTACGGGCTGCGGGCCACGTTTCCGTACTTGGATAATGTCACCATCTGCAGTCATGATCAGCAGGACCACGACGCCAACCTCCACCGATTTCTCCAAACTGCCCAGAAACTCAATCTCACTTACAATACGGAGAAATGCGTTTTCCGCACTACCAGACTAGCCATCCTCGGCTATGTCATGGAAAACGGAGTCCTGGGCCCCGACCCGGAACATATGTGCCTCCTCTTACAACTCCCTCTCCCTCATTGTCCCAGGGCCCTCAAGAGGTGCCTGGGATTCTTCTCGTATTACGCCCAGTGGGTCCCCCAGTATGCGGACAAAGCCCGCCCACTATTTAAGACCACACTCTTTCCACTGTCAGCTGAGGCCCACCAGATCTTCAACTGCATCAAGGAGGACATCGCCAAAGCCGGCATGCGGGCGGTGGAGGAATCCGTCCCCTTTCAGGTGGAGAGCGACGCCTCAGAGGTCGCTCTCGCCGCCACTCTGAATCAGACAGGGAGACCAGTAGCCTTCTTCTCCCGAACCCTCTCCGCTTCGGAACGTCAACACTCCTCAGTCGAAAAGGAAGCTCAAGCCATTGTGGAAGCCGTACGGCACTGGAGGCACTACCTCACAGGTTGGAGGTTTACCCGCATCACCAACCAAAGATCGGTTGCCTTCATGTTCGACAACTCGCAACGGGGCAAAATTAAAAATGATAAAATCTTGCGGTGGAGGATCGAACTCTCCACCTATAATTACGATATATATCGACCGGGGAAGCTCAATGAGGCCCCAGGTGCCCTGTCCCGCGGCACATGCGCCAGCGCGCAAGACGACCGCCTGAAGGCTATCCACAATGACCTCTGCCACCTGGGGGTCACCAGGCTCGCCCACTACGTCAAAGCCCGAAATCTGCCTTTCCCCACCGAGGAGGTCAAAGCTATCACCAGGGATTGCCCAATCTGTGCGGAGTGCAAACCGCACTTCTATAGACCAGACAAGGCCCACCTGGTAAAGGCGTCCTGGCCCTTTGAACGCTTGAGCATCGATTTCAAAGGGCCGCTCCCCTCGACCAATCGAAATGTGTACTTTCTTAACGTCATCGACGAATTCTCCCGCTTCCCCTTTGCTATCCCGTGCCCCGATATGACCTCCCACACAGTCATCAGAGCCCTGCAGTGTCTTCACCCTGTTCGGTTTCCCCAGCTACGTACACAGCGACAGGGGTTCGTCTTCATGAGCGACGAGCTGCGTCAGTACCTGCTCGACAAAGGCATCGCCTCGAGCAGGACTACTAGCTACAACCCCAGGGGGAACGGGAAGGTGGAGAGAGAGAATGCGACCGTCTGGAAGACCGTCCTACTGACCCTCCGGTCCAGGAATCTCCCGACCTCCCATTGGCAGGAGGTCCTACCCGATGCGCTCCATGCAATTAGGTCCCTCTTATGCACCGCCACCAACCAGATCCCTCACGAACGACTATTTGCTTTCTCTAGGGGCACTACCACGGGGGCTTTACTCCCATCCTGGTTGAGGACACCGGGCCCGGTTCTCATCCGGCAGCACGTCTGGACACACAAAACAGAACCGCTAGTAGAGAGAGTGCTACTGCTACACTCAAACCCACACTACGCCTTTATAGAACACCCCGACGGCCGTCAGGACACCGTTTCCCTCTGGGACCTGGCGCCTGCAGGATCCACCACCACCACCGCCGAGTTACCCATCACACTACACCCCACCCAACCCCACACGCCCTGCGCCTCTGCGCTTATAGGTTCCCTGCCCAAGCTCCGCGCCCCCGCGCCTATAGGTTTCCTGCGCCCCCCCGTCGCCCGTCGCACCAGTCAGGAATGAAGCTCGGGCCGAAACACCCCCGGAGTCCACCCTCATACCCATACCGATCGTCACCACCCAGCCACCCGAAGAGGCTGCAACCCCGGTGCTCCGCCGATCCCAAAGGGTGACTCGGCCACCGAACCGGCTCAACTTGTAGACCCGTCACCCCAGCCGGACTTGATTTTTTTTACAGGCGGTGAATGTGGCGAATTCATACTGTATTGGATTGCATTGTATTATGTCCTTGTGGGCTCTGTGTGTGAGGCGTTGCACGGTTCTGCTCATAGGGGGAGATGAGGAGCTTGTACAGGGCTCCACTCTTGGCTCCGCCCATGGCCCCTCCCACTACCGGAAGTATGAAGTGCTGCAGCCATGAGCCTGCCCTCAGTTCATCTGGTCACAGGCAGGCTCAGTTGTAAGACGATTAAAACCACAGTTTACTTCCAATCGTGTCTCTAGTGAATTGATGGTCACATCACTGGCCCAGGGGGAAAAGCTCCTGTCTACCCAGTTCTTTTAGTTGCGGCGAGGCTTCCATTTTGCCGTTTCATGTGCCAATTAGCTCGTCTGAGTGGGCTCGTGTATTGCCCCGTTTGCTCTTGGTGCCTTTTCTCCCTCTGCTTTGGCTCCCTTCTGACAGTTAGAACATAGAACAGTACAGCACAGAACAGGCCCTTCGGCCCTCAATGTTGTGCCGAGCCATGATCAACCTACTCAAACCCAGGCAGCACGGTGGCACAGAGGTTAGCATTGCTGCCTACGGCGCTGAGGACCCGGGTTCGAATCCCGGCCCTGGGTCACTGTCTGTGTGGAGTTTGCACATTCTCCCCGTGCCTGCGTGGGTTTCACCCCCACAACCCAAAAGATGTGCAGGTTAGGTGGATTGGCCACGCTAAATTGCCCCTTCATTGGAAAAAATAATTGGGTACGCTAAATTTATAAAAAAAAAACCTACTCAAACCCACGTATCCACCCTATACCCGTAACCCAACAACCCCCCCCCCCCCCCCCAACCTTATTTTTATTAGGACACTACGGGCAATTTAGCATGGCCAATCCACCTAACCCGCACATCTTTGGACTGTGGGAGGAAACCGGAGCACCCGGAGAAAACCCACGCACACAGGGGGAGGACGTGCAGACTCCACACAGACAGTGACCCAGCCGGGAATCGAACCTGGGACCCTGGAGCTGTGAAGCATTTATGCTAACCACCATGCTACCCTGCTGCCCCTTTTTTTTAAATACACGTTATTTTTCCTCTTTCCCCCCCCCCCCTTCCCCTCTTTTTCTCTCCCCTCTCCCTTCTGAGGAGACTCTTCAGGCAAGTTTGCTTTTTTTTTTGAGAAGCATTGAAGGAGAGAGGGAGTGTTCTGTCCCTTTCACAATTTTCTTTTTCTAAGTCTTTCTTCTCTTTTGTTGTTTTTTTCCTTTTTCCCACTTTTGTTTCTCCTTTTTTTCCCCCTCAGAAAGAGAAAGTTTTTGTTTTCACTTTTTTTTTCTCCCCTTCCTCCTCTCAGAGAGACAGAGAGAGAGAGAGAGAAAGGCTTCTCGGGCCAGGAGTCCCCCTTTGTTCCGCCACTGCCTGCCTCGTGGTGGTTGCCGCGGGGTGAGGGGTTGGGCCTCGTGGTGGTTGCCGCGGGGTGGGGGGTTGGGCCTCGCTGCTGGCTTGGACCCCGCTTTGGCTCAGGCTACCCACGTTCTACTCTGCAGGGGGGGGGGGGGTGTGGCTCGGTTGGTCAGGCCGGCTCACAGGCCCGCTGTGCCGTCTCCGTTCGGGGGGGGGGGGGGGGGGAGGCGCGACTCTATCCGGCCGCTTCCTGGTCTCCGGCCCCCGGCTCCTCCCGCGTACCTTTCCTCCCTCCAGCTCCCTGCGACCTCCTCTCCTTCCCACGGGGGGCTCTCCCCACGTGCCTCTCCTGCCACTCGCTCCGTTCACGAGCGCCCGGGTCTCCGGCCCCCCTCTGCCTAGGGGTCCGGGTTACTCCTCTTCCCTCGCTCCCGCCGTGCGGGGGCCCAGTCGGCCTGGCTCGCGCACCCGGGCATGCGTTCTTCGTGGGGAGAACGGGACGCGACGCGACTATGTTCCTCCCATCCGGAGCTCCTCTGTGTGCGACCGCTCCCTTCCATCGATGGTGCACATGTCCCTCTACCAGTACCAGCGACTCACGAGGTGCCCTTCATTAATAGAAAAGCAAGCAAGATTTCTTACAGTTGGATAGGACTTTGCTCGGACCACATATGTCGTACTGTACTGAATCACATAAAATACTTACAATGCAGAAGGAGATCATTCGCCCCATCTTGTCTGCACCAATCCTCCAAAAGAGCGCCCACCCTATCCCTGTAACCAAATCTAACCTTTTGGACACCGAGGGACAATTTAGCATTGCCCCAACCTGCACATCTTTGGACTGTGGGCAGAAACCGGAACACTGGGAGGAAACCCACGTAGACTCAGGAAGAAAGTACAAACTCCACATGGACAGTTACCCAAGGCCAGAAATGAACCCAGGCGGGTCCCTGGTGCTGTGAGGCAACAGTGCTAACCTCTGTGCCAGTGTGCCGCCCCATAGGAAAGTGTTTCACTCCTTGAATGTTTAATTGGTGTGTGACCACCAGCTGCACATCATGTACATTTACACCTGATACCCAGATAGCGTGCACCACACTTGTATCCTGTCACCTCCAAGGTTTCCAGCACTTTCGAAGCGCTCACTCGGTTCAGGGTTTAGCTCTTGGGTGACTTACAGGCCCATGGCTGTTACCCATGGGTTCCCCGCTGAAGTCATAGCTAATGATGCCTGTCCGGAGGCCCCAGCTTGGTGCAGAGACCCATGATAATGCTGGAGGTGGAGAAAGAACGGCAGGCATCATCTGACGAGAGAGATGTGAAATGGGAACCGTGTGTACAGCTCAACTCCCGATTTCTGGACTAAGAGGCCTGGACACTGGCTGCTCCAACACCCTGTTATAACTCTCCATTCCCACCATCGCCCCCCACACACCCCCGTTCCCCACAGCCACTCATACCTTCCATGTACCTCCTCCCTTCAATGCACGTTCCCTGTCCCTCCTCCCTTCACTCCACCTCCCGCAGCCCTCACTCCATGTTCCCTGACCTTCCTCCCTTCAATGCACGTTCCCTGTCCCTCCTCCCTTCACTCCACCTCCCGCAGCCCTCACTCCATGTTCCCTGATCTTCCTCCCTTCCATGCACGTTCCCTGTCCCTCCTCCCTTCATTCCACCTTTCCTGTCTCGCAGCCCTTCACTCCTTCCCACTACCCCAGCTCCCCCTCTCCCCTCTGAGGATCATAACAGCATCACCACAGGGTGTTAGCCCTGTGTTAGCAGTATTAGAGGATCTTGTCTACAGGACAGAGGATGATGCCGACTTGCTGTGAGCTGAACTCTGGTGCTCATCATCATTTGACAAAGTCTGACTCCTGTCTTTCGGATCACATTCCACTCTCCACCCAAGTGATCCCTGCATGCGTACTGGCAAATCCATCTCACGGGGTCATGTATCCTTTGGAGAGGTGGGATGGGGGGCTTCTGTACATGGTGAGCGGTTAGCACACACTCAGTGGGTAATCTGTCATACAAGGTGGACTCACACGTCTGGCCACCTACCCTGCCACCACTTGCTGAAGGTGACCCCAGGTGGGGCGTTAAAGAGTTACGGGGGCTCTGCCCTGTCACATCCTCCAGCCACCACCCCCACACCTACAAACTAACTCTGCACCCCCACCAGCCCCTGCTACACCCTCACCCCAACATCCTGCACGCCCCACCAGGTACACCCTCTGCACTCAGCCACAACCCATCCCTAACACCCCACAGAGAGAGGATAGAAACAAGTTAGAATGTTGGTATAAATGTGTTGTTCCCTGACTCCTAACTCTCTATGTGCTGTACCCGTGCCAACTTAAGTGGCGTCTAACCTTCTCAATTGAAGTGCTCTGCGCACATTTTAGGTGTGACCCCAGGCAGCACATCAGAAATGGAGGCGGCCTGCTCCATGTCTTGCCCTCTGCCCTGTGATGCCTTTGGTGGCTATCTTCTGGAAGGCCTGAACCTGGATGGGCCCGACTGACGTTCAGGTGTCAAAGATGACAAGGTGCCACCCAGCTCTGCCCATTGCCCATCAGATGCCAGTGTCAGGTGAGGAGGATTCGGAAGCACTGAGGTGTTCCATCACCTCGCTTGTGGGAGGCATCAGCATGGGCCCTTTCATGTCCTCCTTCCTTAGGGTGCTCGATGGCCCTTTGGCTACTCCATGGGATGAAGAAGAGGTTAGAGTTAGCTCCAGACACTCCGCCATAACCTGTGCTGCCAATCCTGGAGGCCCTCTCTTGTCTGAGCCATAGGCCCGGTGTCCTCAACCATTGAGCATTTGGACTGGGACACATCCCTCAACAAGTGAGACATGACCTTCAATGCATCGATCATGTCACTCTGGCACTGTGCAATGTCCCTCTGAAACTGTGCCATGTCAGAGGTGCAGAGTGTCATGTGAGTGTTGCTTTAAGAAACACTTTTGTCTTGTCACATGGCTTCAGTGATGTCATTGTGTGGGTGGAGCTGGGCTGTGGCACTGGGAGTTGGTTTTACTTTCGCTTTGGTTTGGAGCTGGTTTGTAGCTCTGAGTTTTTACTTTCATTTTCACATTTAGCTGCTGTACTCAGACAGAGAAGTATCTGGTCTGTCTCTCTATTTTCAATTTCAAGGAGTTATTCCCAGGAAGAAACCCTTGATTATAGTTATCTGCTGTTTTTGGTAAAAAGTTTTGGTTTATGGGATCTTGTTATTAAATTGGAACAGCTAAAGGGGAATTTATTAAAGGTTATACATAGAGTACTAAGCTGTGTAGTGTCTTTATGTTTGTTGTTGATAATATTTCTTACTGTGTGTGTTTTTAAAGATGTTAACTATATTTGTTGAATAAACCTTGTTTTTTGATTAAAAGCGCCTAAGAACTCTGTTGAATAACACTTGAAAGGCGGGTTCTTGTGCTCATCGTAACCAAAATCAATAAACAGTTATAGGTCAGGTGAATTCCATGATATACTTTGGAGTTTTCTAAACCCTGGCACATAACAAGAGGGACATGTCCCTCTGTGACTGACCGGGGTCAATCAGTACCCAGCCAATGCTCTCTATGTTCTCAGCCAGGGCCCTTTCAAAATGGGCCAAGCTCTGGAGAACCGCAGCAATATCCTTGTGGGCCAGGTACATGTTTGCCTGTGACGAGGTTCATCTGTCCTATGCCTGAGTCATCGACTGCAGAGATTTCCCCAAGCCTTGGACGTCTTGGCCCCTGGCTCTGACTTCTTGCCCCAAGGCTTCCATTGCGGACAACACCCTTTCAGTGTTGACCTGGATACCACTCATTGTCGGCATCATTTGCTGCGTGTGAAGGAGGTTCCTCCAGCTGTACCTGCAGATGCTGGAAAGTTGCTGACACCCCCTGCTGTGAATCCTGGCTCTGTCTGCATCTCTACCAGTTATGGGATCATGCTTTCCAGAAGGGCCACTTGTCTGGACTGCAGTGTTTCCTGGGATCAGGCAGCCTTCCAACCTTATGTTCCTTCGGGAGACCTTACCTCCGCCTGATGTTCTGCAGCATGTGTGACATGCACAACAGATGGTGACCCAGGAGGGTGCAGGCGACAGCAGTGATGAGAAGTTGCTGTCTTTTCCAGACTGATGCTCCAAGATGTGCTGAGGATTTGACTAAGGGGCAAAGACCCCAGACGGCCCGGCCTTGTCTGATGATGGTTTTGCAATACGAAAGAGAAAACACATGGTGAGATCTTGGGAAGGAGTGGTCTGTGGGAGAGGGGTGACTCAACTGCTCTCGGGACATTATTTTGCATTGCGATCTCACTTGGCTGCCACATACCAACCTCTGCTTTCGAGACGGTCCTCACCTCAGTCTAACCCACTAGCTCCATCACATTCTTCTCCGCGAAAGTTTGGACTCACAAGTCGGAATGCCTCCTCCAGTTTTCTGGTGCTCTCACCGATTATGGGCCACCTTGTCCGAGGGGGACACATAAAGGACATGGTGTCCTAGGGGACACAGAAAGCACATGGTGAGACAAATGGTGGTGAGCTCTACAAGAGTATGTAGCTGGTGGTATGTATGTGCAAGGCACCTGGTCAAACAGGACAATATCGGTGTTGGTGGAGGGTGGGATGTAAGGGAGATGCAGTTAGGTTGGTATTGGTTGGCCTCGAGGGGAGTGGGGGGGGGGGTGATGTGAGTAATGAAGGACAGGAGTGATGCCAGGGGCACAGAGCTGGTGACTCACCCAAGCTGCCCTAAGGAGGTCATTCATCTTCTTCATGCACTGGGTCCCAGTCCTCCTGGTGAGGCTGGCAGCACTCACTGCTTCGGCCACCTCATCCCTGTTAACAATGGCGGGATTGAGTCTCCAGTCCACCATTCGAAGAGGGTTTCCCTCCTTTCCTCCATGGCTTCCAGCATGCGATCAAGCTCTGACTCAAAAAAACGGTAGGTTTCCGTGGAGCTATCTTCTTGGCTGGAATGCGTCCCCAGTGGGAACGTAAACCATATGCAGTTCAGTCCCGGTGGAAGCCTGCCCATAGTCTGCATGAGTCCTGTGTCAGCGCACCCTCAGAGCAAGTGGTCTCCTCTGAGGAGCCATTGTTGTCCTCCTGCAGGACACTTCTTGAAGATCCTGTGGGAGATTAAAGACATGAATTGGAACTGTCAAATTAAGAATGTTTTAAGTGGTTATTATGCACATGATCATATTTCACTTGCTGGTGACATCAAGGAAACATGGGTGAATGTTGCATATCAAGTGGTTATCCAATGGGAAGCTCCTATTTCCAACAACCAAGCACCCTGAGAGCCTGCTTATCTCCAGTACCTCCAACTCCTTAGCTGTCAGGATAGAAATTGCTGGAGGGTCATCTCTGGTTCTGTGCCTGACCCTTGCTCTGTACTCCCTTCTATGAAGAGGGATGGAAAAGAGCTCTGAGTGAGAATAATATGTGTTGAACAGATGGATGGGCAGCATTTGTTGATAGTTACCGTGTGAGAGAGGCACGCCGTTGTATGGAGATGAGGGAGAGTGTGAGTGGACAGTTTGGGATGTGAGGAAGTACGTAGACAGAGAAGGATGGATACACCTGTCAACTAAATTACTGTGAATAATGATGTTCTGGAGTAGCCATGAGAAGTTGTGGTACTCATAGCAGGATGTAGGGGAATTCTTATAATACTCATCTTTGCTGCTCTGGCTAGATCATTAAACCATTTTTTACATTGAATCCACACTTCTGCTGCTGACCTCTGCTACCTCCGGCCACTGTTCTTGGTTTCACCCCCAGTCAAAAGGAAACCGTATGTCCGTGCAGGATTTTCCGGTCACACTCACTGCTGGGATCATCCAGTCCCGCCAAAGGACTTTTGACTGGACTATCCCCCATGCCACCCCCCCCCCCCCCCCCCCTCCGGCAGGTCCTGCCACAACGGGAACGGAAAATCCGTCCCCCTCGCCTGTGGGCCCTCCCAGCCCCCAGCATCACATCCAGAAAGGATATCATTGAAGTGCGGTGCGGCTTTAAGTGTCTGCATTCCATTCTGTAACCTCTTTGTGTTCTGCTCCTAACCCCGAATCCATCAAATTTCATGTTTGCACTGGCCCTTTAAATGTTGCAGTTCAAATCGACTCATATGGGTCATCACCATCCCCACTCAACCAAATTGATCAGGAAACTTGGAAATAAGATGGTGATACAGTGGCTGGATTAAAAAGGCATGAACACTTACTTCCAGGTTTTCCACAGACTACCAAGCCCCCAACTCCTGTCCCACTCCTGCTCCCAGCATGCCGGAAATTTGAAATCCAACCCAAAGTAAAGGATTTCAAATCTCCGCTGTCGGTGAGTTCCCCCACAGCTTCCTCAGCTCAATCACACCACTGGAAGTTTCCTCAATTCAGAGGGAGACCATGGGTAGTCAGTCACTCGAGGCTAATCTAAGGCAATAAAAGAAGTTCACCCAAAGGCAACAAATTGTTTCCAGCTGCAGCTGCTCGTTATATAAAGACTCCAAGCAGGAGAAGGAAAGAATAGAAGATTAGTGTGAGCAGTTTGAACAGTAACTTTCGAAAGTGGACTGGCTGCACTTAAAAAAAAGAAATGTTTGAAGGAATATGGGGAAAGAACAGGAGAGTGTTGTTAATGAGATAGCTCTGACTCAGCACAGACACAATAAGGCAACTGGATTCCTTCTTTGCTGTACCGTTCTTTGTTACCAAACTATTATGTTTTTTGCATTACATTATAAGATTATCAATATCATCTACTTTACAATATCTGAAAGATAAATCTCACTAATGTTCGGGCGGGTTTAATATCGGATAAAGGATGGCAAATTCTTACATAAATGGAAAAAGAGTCATTTGACATTTGAAATAAGCAAAGAGCTTGAAATGTTTCGAAGGCACGTACAATTTAATATGTTGAACTCAAAGCTTCAGTAATTTTAGATGCAGCAATATAACTTTTCTCATCTTTAAGCAAGCATTTCATAAATACTTTGTGGAATTAAGTGTACAATAACTTCAGCTGACATAAATTAAACAGATTAGTGGAGATGTGCCACAGTTACAATCTGGCAATGGCAGCAGTTTCACTAATATGTCAACAGGGATCCACTTCATCAAAGGCAAACTGTAGCAGCAATCTGCCACATACAAATTCAAATGTGACAGCAGCAGGTTCTCCGAAAATCAGACAAGCAACTATTGATATTTACTTAATTGCATACCGGCTAGTAACAATCTTTCAAAGAGACATTCCATTTATAATAATAATAATCATCGCTTATTGTCACAAGTAAGCTTCAATTAACTTACTGTGAAAAGACGCTAGTCGCCACATTCCGGCGCCTGTTCGGGGAGGCCGGTACGGGAATTGAATTCTTTTGAGGAGAGTTCCATTTTCGCTGGAACATAGAACATATGCAAGCGTGCATTACTTATGGCTTGGCATATTTGTGGCTCACGATTTGCTAATATCAAACTAGCTTGGGACGAGGCATTTGGATTGAGCTTATCTTGGGCCCTCAGTTTTATTAGTGCTCAATGACGCTCCTGCCATCAATGTTTCCAAACGTCTGACTCATTTCTCTGTGCTGCTGTTTGGCAGGGTTAGTTGCCAGGTTGGAATTGTTGAAAAAGTATCTGTTTTCGTCGAAGTGCCTCGGTGATCATTGGAATGGTCAGCTTCGTCCTCCAAATTGCTCCTATAATATGAAAGACAAGAGACTTTGTTTAGCGGCGCATATGGTTACATTTAGCATTTTGCAACAGGGTCTAAAAACAGTGCAGTACTTAAAGAAAGCACAATAACTTCAGGTGATGAGCTTTTGGTTTCCTAGTTCCTCTCTATATTTTTCCTCCCCCATAAGTTCCCCTATCCACCTTCCTCCTATATCTAGAAGGCGTGGTCTGAGTGTCTGGAGAGATTTCCCACAACAGAAATGAGTTTACCTTCTATCTAAGTGCAGATAAAGAATTGTTGAGTGAAGCTGCCTGAATGGCAGAATGTGATATACACCCCGAGTAGAAAGTATTTTAACAACAGTTGTGGGGCCATTAAACCTCTACCTCCATTGTGTGGTATGTCTTGATGTGATGGCAAATGCATCCCTGTTCAGACAACCCCAAACACTCTCATGCGCTAGAAGCATCAGTGAGGAACAGAAGGATTTGCCTGATGGGCACTGATGCACTGGAAAATCTAGGTGCCTTCCAGCTTTCTTGCCTTTCTATTGAGAAGTGAAGCCACCCTTTAAATAACTGCAGTTTTTTACTGCTGCACCGAAGAATTCTTTCCCTTTGGTCCAGTGGTAGCAGGTGAAAGGAGTGTTTTTTTCTGGCACACCGCCTGTGGAAAGAGTTAATGGTTTGAACCCACTATGAGTCTTCTTTGAAGAAGACTCATTTTTGAAACATTGACTTTGTTTTTCTATCTGCAGATGCTCCATACCTGCTGAGTTTTTCCTCAGCCAGTATGGGTCTCACTTTGCATCACAAACCAGCACTTCCTGTTTTCATTTCAGATCTCCAGAATCCACTATATTTTACCTTTATTCATAGATAGTAAGGGTTGTGGAGTAAGAATTTGCAGGTCTAAGGATCACTTCTCCTCAATAGAATTCTGACCTTGATTTCTAATTAAATAATAGCTACCCTGTATCTAAGAAAACATTTCAGGCTGGTGTGAATTCACAGATACACACTGCAGCGCCATTCTGAGTTTCCACCTGGCATTATTTGCTTTTGCACAGATGCTAAGTCAAGTAAACAAGAGCATTAGCTTTAAATTCCCTGTAAAATTCCCATCTTGCATTCAAGTAGACATTAAAGACAGCAAATGCGGCAATATGGGTTGACAGGATGGAAGTAAAAATAAAGTTACAATAGTCCCAGATGACCATAGGCTCCTCCCCTTTGTAGGGGAATGCTGACAATACACAGGGGTGAATGTAAATACACTACGACTAAAGTAAACACCAGAGGGAGCACCAGAGACATCATGACATGGAGACAAACAGTTAATGAACACATAGAATAGGACATGAGAAACGGGCAGTCAAGACGATCCAGAGGTGGCACTACCACAAGGGGGCATTCCACAACCCATATATAAGGACAGGGCACACATGCTCTGTCTCTTTCTACAAGTGACACTTAGAGAGTAGGACGGGGCAGATCAGAAGCATCACACCCACCACGTGGCTTAGAGCAGACTGGTTAGTTAGACTGAGTTACTATAGCAAGATTAGCAGGAGAGTCAAACTCATAGAGAACTGTGCTAATGGTTCAATAAATCACATTGAACTTACTTCAAAGTCTGGAGCATCTTTTGGTCAAAGCTGCATCGAGTTACAGCCTGTGTTATCCCAAAGTACATAACACAACATGATCCCAGTAGGCCTGTTCACTCTATTTAGTTCAACTCAGCAAGATCCGTGACGACCAGCAACAGCACCCATGCAAGATGATGGAGATTCCAGTTCCTCAGCAGCTCAGGTACCACGGCAATCTCAGTGCCAACTGGCATGCATTGAAGCAGAGATTTGAGATTTACATGGTAACATCCGACCTAGATGGAGTGGCCAATGCTGAGAAGATAGATCTTCTACTCACCATTGCGGGTGAAAGTGCAACAGAAATCTTCAACTCCTTCAAGTACTCAAAAGGGCAGGACAATAGAGACTTTCAGACAGTCCTGGACAAGTATGAAAACTACTGTGAGGTGAACACAACAGAAATCGGTAAAACTGGCGCCTATACTCCCACGAGGCAAAGGTAGGCTTGCAACAGAAGAAAACGGCAATTTTGTTTGGCAGCCATCTTGCGCAAGGAGCCACACATGCGCAGTTCCCGAGAAAACATAAACCGGCGAAACAGTGTTTTGCGCATGCACGAGAAGCCACACATGCGCAGTTGTGAAAAGAGCACACAGTGAAGGAAAAGCGATCTGCGCATGTGCAATCCATTCCTATGCTCTACGTCACAAGCATCATGATGTCAGAGGCCCTAGACCACGCCCACTTAAGGGGGAAATATCTGAAAATAGTGAAAAAAAAATGTAAAGCCAGAAAACATAATCCTTTCACCTAGAACGGCAGCACAATGCCTGAACTTTGACCAGTAGCTGAATGTAACCTCCACAGAACCTTTCAACAAGCAGTTAGCACCATCCTAAGAGATGATTTAGTCCTTGAAGACTACGACTCAGATGATGATTTCATCATTGGACATGGCGACCTCAGTACCAAATCTATCACAGTCATGGACGAGTTCTTCGGATTTGGGGATCCTCAGCCCAGCATGGACAGCATCCCGACCCATGAGTACAGGATTCTGCTGCGGCCTGACGCCAAGAGACAGAGAGCAGACAAGCCCACAGAGAGTCCCCGACTCCACACAGAGAGTGGTCCACACACTATGAAGAGTCCCGACCCTGCACAGAAGGCGATGACAGACTCCACAGCAAGACCACTGCACGTCTCCACACAGAGAACACAGATCGACTCCACAGCAAGTCCACTGCATGACTCCACACAGGGAACGATGCCAGACTCCACAGAGAGAGCGGTACAAGCCTCCACAGCGAGCTCGTTAACAGATTCCATGATGGAAGCAACGCAAGACTCCAGAGCGCAGTACTTGCATGAACAAGACCATGAAGGTCTAGCAACCTTATCTGAGCAACCAGCAGCAGACGATGCAAGCCTGCCACGCTCAAGTGCACAGCAAGATGACTATGACAGTCTACCACGCTCACATGAACAACAAAAAGACTATGACAGTCCAGATTATTTGAGCCACCAGAAGAAGACTCTGACAGTCTACCCAGCTCATCTAACCGACAAGAAGACACTGAAGGTCTTCCCACTGTATGTGCGACAAGTGACAAAGGCTTCACAATTCCCATACAAAATGTGCAACATCTCAGCGAGACTGACAGATCTCAGCTAGTATGTACAGAGGCACTCGACAATCAAAGTGAGGCTACTAGTGACTCCAGTGACACCACGTTAATTCAAACCTCATCTACGTGAGCCTCTCCACAAGAACCTGAAATGACTCCAGCGGGGAGCATCAAGAAACCAAAGGTGATTCAGGTGAACCAGAAAGGGCTCCAGACGGGGAGCATCGACAAGCCAAAGATGATTCAAGTGAACCGGACATGACTCCAGACGGGTAGCGCCGAGGAATCAGAGACGGCGCTCAATGAAACAGCAGATGCCACAAAGGACACTGACACAAGTAACTTTGTGAAGGACTCAAATTCTCCACGCAGAATGGTCATTGAGTGCAACAAGCACAGCAACAAAACCTACAAAAACAACAACAAAGACAACAACAAGAAGAATACCAAAGGCACCAACATCAACAACAAGCACGACAAAACCAAAAACACTGGAACAACGACTGGTACGACATGGTACAACTCTGCAAATGCAGGACACTGTGACAGCACAGCTTAAGACAATGGCAAGTGTGCAGACATACCATGACATGATAATGCATCTTACAAATTCATGTTTGCTGCACTACAATGAAGCAGACCAGCTTTCAAGACAGCTGACATATGGCATCAATAATGCAAACACAGACACCAGTCCAGGTCAGACAGGAAAGATGACATCAAGAATCGCTACCATAAGCATCAGGGAAGAAAAAAGAGTCCAAATCAGACAATGAAGTGATTTGACCATTTAAACACCTCCTGATGACTTCTTGGTTATGTAAACACCAGGACACTGACGGCGTTCACAAGGGAATGACCACATCAACATCGACACTTCCATAACAGCACAAGAAAGCCACTTGACCGTGTAAATTCATGACCTTTGGACTCATAACTATTATTTGGTATTGTATAACGCTCAACATCATCATAACTATTATTTGGTATTGAATAATCCTCAACGTCATCATAACTATTCTTTGATCTTGTATCGTCATTACTGTCATCATAACTTGTACATGTCATCACTTATTTACCTGTTTTTGTTCAATTCTTTTAACACTGTACAGAAAATATGCAACACAAAAAAGGGGGTATGTGGTGATATGCATCACTGTAAATACACAAGGGGTTAATGTAAATACACTACTACTAAGTAAACACTAGAGGGAGCACCATGACATACAGCTAATTAACACATTGAATATGACACGACCAATGGGCAGTCAACATACCCAGCGGTGACATTACCACAAGGGGGCATTACACAACCCATATATAAGGACAGGGCACACATGCTCTGTCTCTTCCCACAGGCGACACTTAGAGAGTAGGACAGGGGCAGATCAGAAGCATCACACCCACCACGTGACTTAGAGCAGACTGGTTAGTTAGACTGAGTTACTATAGCAGGATGAGCAGGAGAGTCGAACTCATAGAGAATTGTGCTAATCGTTCAATAAATCACATTGAACTTACTTCAACGCCTGGAGTATCTTGGTCAAAGCTGCATCGAGTTGCAGCCTGTGTTATCCCAGAGTACATAACACAACAATACGCACTGTAGCATCATTCTGAGTTTCCACCTGCATTATTTGCTTTTGCACAGATGCTAAGGCAAGTAAACAAGAGCAATAGCTTTAAATTCCCTGCAGAATTCCCATCTTGCATTAAAGTGGACAATAAAGACAGCATATGTTTCCACGAAATGCTACAATATGGGTTGACAGGATGGAAGTAAAATAAAGTTACAATAGTCCCAGATGACCATAGACCCCCTCCCCTTTGTAGGGGAGAGCTGGCTGATGCTGATTTAACCTCAGGATCACTACACCTCAGGCAAGGGACAACGTTGAGACGGTGGCGCCTTCACAAATAACCTCAACTTGGACAGGGATTGAACCCATGCTGTTGGCTTTACTTTGCATCATAAACCAGCTGTCCAGCCAACTGAGCTAAACCAGCCCCCATCAAGATGTAATTGATAAAGGTACACTGTCATTTCAATTAAACATCTGTTTGTACAACCGGATTTCACAAAAGATGCCAAAGACCACAGGGAGATAGGTGGCACTACAGCGAGAATTGTTTGGACCTGCCAATATGGAACTAACTATATCAGCAGAGTCAGGCACAATAACTGAGAGGAACCACCATGCAGGCTCCTGATCAGCAAAGATCCAGTTATAGAACTACGTTCTTAAGGTCATGTGGGGATGAGCAATAAATGCTGGCACTGCCAGCACATCCATATCCCCAAAAATAGGGGCTGGTTTAGCTCACTCAGCTAAATCGCTGGCTTTTAAAGCAGACCAAGCAGGCCAGCAACACTGTTCAATTCCCGTACCAGCCTCCCCGGACAGGAGCCGGAATGTGGCGACTAGGGGCTTTTCACAGTAACTTCATTGAAGCCTACTCGTGACAATAAGCGATTTTCATTTCATTTTCATTTCAAATATTTTATTAAAAATGAGCTGTGTTACACCTAGTCACAGTTAATGTTTGTGTGTGTTGTGCATCCAGAATAAGATGAGGTCATCCGACCCATCTATGCTCATTCACCCACACCAAATGTTACCTAATTTAATCCCTGTATACCAACCTTTTCTCACCGTGTTCCTGGGAAATATATCAAAACAATGACCATTAACTAGTTCAGACCTTTGAGGAAAAACTCTACTCAATACACACGGACAATCAGTCAAGGCCCTAAAGCCATTCATTACCATTCAGGAAGATATTAGACATATCTTTCAATTAATGTGTTACCCTTTCATTCCAGAAGCCCAACCATCATCTTTTTGAAAAGCAGTTTACTGTAGATGCTGGAAATCTGAAAGAAAAAACAGAAAATTCTGGCCATTATGTTATCTTTTTGAATTAGTCTTCAGAACCTCTTTTAGATTTCTGTCTCGCAGGTCAATCAACTGTGAATAATGGCCATCAAACAATTAAATTTGATGTACAGTTTGTTGGGTACAGTGCGAGTCATAAAGCAAGGTTTTAAGTTTAATAAAGCAAACTTTAAGGCGATGAGAAATTAAGTGGCCATCGACTGTAATGAGCTGGATTGAACCATGGATAGATAAATCTACAAAAAATGGGACGTATTCAGATAGGTTTTGGGCCGAACACGAAAACAATACAAATCCAGAAAAGGCAAAACTCCACTTGTCTAGTTAAATTACATGATCAACAAACAAAATAAGACACAATATCAAGCTAAAAGAAAATATGTGAGGTGAATTGGAAATCCACGCTAATGGGAGATTAACGCAACAAAGGGATATTTTTTTAAAAGCAACACTCGGCACAAGAGAGTGAAAAAACTCTCAACCAACATTAAAAATAACAGTTATAATATTGAATATAAATGTTGTTAGAGAAAAAGTGGTAAGGGGAACTTGACTCTTTGAAAGCAGGTGCAGATTACACCATAATGGCTAATAAGGAATGACAGTCTTGTTAAATGAATAACTTTGTTTCCATTTTCACAGTGGATGAAGACATAATCCCAGTACATTAAGTCAACGAGAAGGTCTTAGTCGAGTTAAAATAAGTGAAGCAAATGATAATGGAGAAAATAATTGAAGTGAAGATAAACAAATCAACAGGACCTGAAGGATTTCACTCTGAGGGAAATAGGATATATGTTGGTCGTAATTGATTTTAAAGCCATCAAGGTTTGGAAAATTGATTAGAAAATTGCAAATGCCACTCGATTAGTTCAAATGGAGGAGGGTGGATGAGTGGGTGTGGGTGATGGTGGTGGTGGTGACGGTAGGTGGTGAGGGAGCATGACAACAATAAGAACAACAATGTAACAAAACACCCTGAGGAACTTCACATGAACATTATAAAATAAAATAACATAGCCAAACACATAAGGAGATGCTAGAGGATAATCAGATGACTAAAAGCTTGGCGAAAAGAGTTCAGGTTTAATATGTGTCTTAAAATGAGGAAAGTGAGTGAGGGAGGCAGAAAGGTAGAAAGGGAATTCCAGACAACAGAACCGAAGGAGCTGAAGATACAGCCACCAGTGGAGATGTAATTAAAATCAGGGCGCTCAACAGGATAGAACAAGATAAGTGCTGATATCTCAGAGGGTTGTGCAGCTGGATGAGATTGTAGATAGGCAGAACTAAGACCATGGAATGGAAAGAGGTAAGCGGGTCTTGATGTGTGGTGAGAATGTGGAGACCAGCCAGGAGCGTGTTTGCATAGTCAAGTTGCGGTGATAAAGGAAGGATCAGCAGCAGATGACCTGAGACAGGAATGAAGTTAGACAATGTTGCAGAGGAGGAAATAAGCTGTCTTAATGATGTTAAGGATATGTGGTCAAAAGTGCATCTCAGGGTCAAATAAGATTGCAAACAGATTGGTTTAAGCTCAGTCTGTTGCCAGTGGATTGGGTAGCTAGGGAAGGACGTTTGGAGGGAGGCTTGAAACTATTACTCCAATCTAATCCTATCCAATCCAATCTCCACATCCAATCTAATCAATATTTATTTGAAAGAAAATTCTGCCCAGCCAGTACTGGATGAAGGATGAGCAGTCAGATAATTTAGCAATCATAGAAGATTCAATGGTGAGGTAGTGGTGATGTCACCATGGAGCAGTGTGTGGGAGCTGGAGGAGAAGTCATTGCAAGTGGTACTCTGGCTATGATTAGCTGGATATTAATGAAACCAGGTGAGAGCAATTCCAGCCATTGGATGACAGTGGGAAGATATTGGAGGGATGGTGTGGTTCGTCATCATAAGGGCTACAAACAGGTTGAGAAGGATGGGAAGGGATAATTTACTTTTGTTGTGGTCACAAAGGCTGGGATTTTCCGTTCCTGTTCACGACAGATGGTTTCAGTAACAGAGCGGAAAGTATCCCGAGAAGTGCAAAGTTGCGTTTAACGTTGGCGTGAAAACATGACACAATTGTACCCTCACCACATCAATAACGGGCACATTTCCCAATGTTCGGGAACCTTATTTGAATTTATTTGCATGTAATTTCCATGCACGTACGTTGGAATGACCCCCCCCCCCCCCCCCCCATCAAAAAATCCATGCACGGTGGCATGACGGCAGAACGGCGTGAAGCATGACTGGTCTCTGCAGGAATGCGCCTGACAAGCAGATCTCCCAAGGGAGTTCAGGTAAGTACAGTGCTCAGGGGAGAGACTTGTGCCAGGTGAACATGTTTGCTCTCTGTGCCCAGGGGCAGCTTTTACAAATGGCACCCCGGATCTTTGAGTGTACAAGTTGCCTGCATGGCAGGTGAATTAGAGGCTGTCCCTCCAGCGATACGTCATGGGTCCTGTCACTTGAAGTTTTATTTTCAAAGCTCCGCACTACACAGCAGAGAAAGCCGCCAACGCTTTTTCCATCCGACATAGGCCTTTGTCGATATCTGGTAAAATCCTGGCTACAGGATGTATTTGATGAATGGTGAAGTTAGTTTTTTACCCTGCTTACACTGGAAGTCTAAGTAACCATCATTTACTTTGGCAATCTTCTCTTAGTGAGCTTCAAAATTCACACACCAGTTGCAAGCTGCAACACTTGAGTTTGGATTCTGTATCCCTTTACATAGTCTCAATCATTTCAGTTTGCCCAGCAGTTTTGGTTTCCAAATCTCTGGTTCAATTTCTTGAGTAGTGAAAAACATAATTCAGCAGGTAGTGAGGGAACCAGCAAGAACCTATTTGACCTCGTCCTCACCAGTCTATCTGTCACAGATGCATCCATCCTTGACGATGTTCTTGGGAGTTACCATGCACAGTCCTTATGGAGAAGAAGTGTCATTTTCACATTGAGGATACCCTGCATCGTGTTGTGTGGCATTATCACCATGTTAAATAGGTTAGATTTCAAACAGATCTAGCAACTCAAAATGTTTTTTTTTAAAACGTGTTGTCAGGGTATTTGTAGTTTTATAATAATAATAGCAGCAACATTAACATGGTACATAAAATATTTCCATCCCTGTCACGTTCTTCGCACCCCCAATAAATGGAACAATAGTCTAACCCCACCCCCCACTCTTGATTTCTGTCTCTGCTGACATTTTAATTTTCTCCGCGAAAGTCGACGAACGGCTGCCACCTTCGGACAAACGCGAACATCGACCCTCTTAGGGCGAACTTTATTTTCTCGAGACTGAGAAACGCAGCCATGTCACCAACCCAGGTCTCTAATTTCGGGGGCTTCGAGTCCCTCCACATTAACAGTATCCGTCTCCGGGCTACCAGGAAGGCAAAGACCAAAACGACAGCCTCTTTCGCCCCCTGGACTCCCGGCTCTTCCGACACTCCAAAGATCGCCACCTCTGGACTCGGCATCACCCTGGTTTTAAGTACCATGGACAAGGCATCAGCAAAACCATGCCAAAATCCTCTAAATTTAGGGCACGCCCAAAACATATGGACATGGTTTGCTGGATCTCCCGCGCACCTCACACACCTGTCCTCTACCCCAAAGAACTTGCTCATCCGGGCCACCATCATGTGTGCCCGGTGAACTACCTTAAACTGTATCAGGCTAAGCCTGGCACATGATGAGGATATGTTAACCCTGTTTAAGAGTTCCGCCCACAGATCTGCCTCTATCTTCCCACTTGCCATTTAGTTTCTCTATCTGAGTTCCTCTGACTCGAAAAGTTCTTATTAGATACCTGATACCTTCCTCTCTCCCACCCATGTTCTGGAAACTATCCTGTCCTGTATCCCCCTTGGTGACAGGAGCGGGAAGGTCGGAACTTGCCTTCTCAGAAAATCCCGTACCTGCAGATATCTAAACCCAATCCCTGCTGGCAGTTCAAATTTCTCCTCCAACTCCTTCAAGTTCGGGAAGCTCCCATCAATAAATAGATCTCCCATCCTCTCAATTCCTACTCTCTGCCATCTCCGAACCCTCCATCCAGCATTCCCGGCACAAACCAATGGTTGTTGTAAATCGGGGCACAGACCAATGCTCCCTCCGCTCTCCTATATTTCCTCCACTGCCCCCAGACTCTCAGTGCCGCCACTACCATCGGGCTTGTGGAGTACCGGGCCGGCGAGAACGGCAGAGGTGCCATTATCAGTGCCCCCAAACTTGTGTTCTTACACGATGCCGCCTCTACACATTCCCACAATGACCCTCCCTCCCTCTACCCACTTCCTAATCATGGCTATATTAGCCACCCAGTAGTAGTTACAAAAGTTCGGCAGCGCCAACCCACCCTCCCCCCCCCCCCCCTGACTATGATCCAACAACACTTTCTTCACTCACGGGGTTTTACCCGCCCACACAAAGCCCAAAAGTACCTTATTCACCCATTTTAAAAAGGCCCTCGAGATAAAGATGGGGAGACACTGAAAGACAAATAGAGATCTGTCGCATGTCGCATCTCTGAAAGTTCTCCTTCATTTGTTCTACAAGCCGGGACAAGTTTAACTTGGATTCCCAGATAGAGAAAGGTCCTTCCTACCATTCTAGACAGCAGCTCCCCCAGTTTCCTCTCCTGACCCCTCGCCTGGATTGCGAACATCTCGGTTTTCCCCATATTCAATTTATACCCTGAGAACCTGCCAAATTCCCCTAAGATCTGCATAATCTCCCCCATCCCCGCTAACGGGTCCGAAATGTACAGGAGCAGGCTATCCGCATAAAGCAAAACCCGATGCTCCACCCCCCACACCACCCACCGGACCAGCCCTTTCCAGTTCCTAGAAGATCTGAACGCCATAGCCGATGGTTCTATGGCCAGAGCAATCTACAGCGGGGAGAGGGGACACCCTTGCCTTGTCCCTCGGTGCAGTTTAAAATAGCCGACAACCGCCGATTCATACACACACTTGCTACTGGTGCCTGATACAGCAACCCTACCCAATCAATGAAGGCCTGACCAAAGCCGAACCTTCTTAACACCTCCTACAAATAATTCTACTCCACCCGATCAAAGGCCTTCTCTGCATCCATCGCAACCACCACCTCCATCTCCACCCCTCTGAGGGCGTCATGATAACGTTTAAGAACCTTCTATCATTGGCCGTGAGTTGCCTGCCCTTTACAAACCCCATCTGGTCTTTCCCTATCACCCCCGGGGACACAATCCTCTATCCTTGTGGTCAGTACCTTAGCCAGCAGTTTGGCGTCCACATTCAATAGGGAGGTCGGCCTGTATGACCCACATAGCTCAGGGTTCTTCTCCCGTTTCAGAATCAATGAGATCGAGGCCTGCGACATTGTTGGGGGAAGGACTCCGCTCTCCCTTGCCTCATTAAATGTCCTCACCAGCAGTGGGCCCAATATCTCCAAGAACTTCTTGTTGAATTCCACCAGGTAGGCGTCCGGCCCCGGGGCCTTGCCCGACTGCATGACCTCCAGCCCTTCCATTATTTCCTCAATTTCAATTCGGGCTCCCAGCCCTTCCACCAGTTCTTCCTCCACTTTCGGGAACCTCAGCTGACGCAGGAACTGCCTCATCCCCTGCACCCCAGCCGGGGGTTACGACTCATATAACTTGCTATAAAAATCCTTAAACACCTCATTCACCCCCACTGAGTCCAGGACCGTGTTTCCACCTCTGTCCTTTACTCTCCCTATCTCCCTGGCCACCTCCCTTTTCCTCAGCTGGTGTGCTAGCATTCTACTGGCCTTTTCTCCATACTCATACACTGCTCCCTTTGCCTTCCTCAGTTGTTCCACCGCCTTCCCTGTAGATAACAACCCAAATTCCACCTGTAACCTCCGCCGCTCCTTCAGTAGCCCCGTGTCCGGGGCTTCCGAATATCTCCTGTCTACCTGGAGTATCTCCCCAACCAACCTATTCCTCTCTGCTCGTTCCACCTTTTCTCTGTGGGCCCGTATCAAAATTAACTCCCCTCTAACCACTGCCTTCAAAGCTTCCCACACTGTTGCTGCCGAGACATCCCCCATATCATTTATTTCCAAATAGTTCTGGATGCACTGGCTCACTCACCCACACACCCCATCATCTGCTAATAGTCCCACATCCAGCCTCCATGATGGGCACTGCCCTCTCTCCATACTGACCCATAGACCCACCCAATGTGGGGCATGATCCAACACCGCGATTGCTGAGTACTCGGTACCCACCACTCCAGTAACAGAGCTCTGTTCAGGATAAAAAAGTCGATCCGAGAATATACTTTGTGGACATGGAAGAAAAAAGAAAACTCCATCACTCTTGGTCGTCCAAACCTCCATGGGTCTACTCCCCCCACCTGCTCCATTAAACCCCTATAATTCCTTTGCTATGGCTGGCACCCCCCCTGTCCTAGATTTTGAATGGTCCAATCATCGATCAATGACTGTATTGAAATCTCCCCCTATGATCAGACTATGTGACTCTAGGTCCGGGATCTTACCTAACACCCGCCTCATAAATTCCACATCATCTCAGTTTGATACATATACATTGACGAGTGCTAACTGCATCCCCTAAAGCTTCCCACTCACCATAATGTACCTGCCCCCCGCGGCTGACACGATTCTCCCTGCCTCAAATGCCACCCGTTTGTTAATTAGGATCACGACCCCCTGGTCTTAGAGTCCAGCCCTGAATGAAATACCTGGCTGACCCGTCCCTTCCTCAATCTGGTCTGGTCTATAACCTTTCGGTGTGTCTCTTACAACATTGCCACGTGCGCCTTCAATCCCCTCAGATGCGAGAACACGTAAGCCCTCTTAACCGGCCCATTTAGCCCTCTGACATTCCAAGTAATCAGCCGAGTCGAGTCAAGGGCTTCCCACCCCCACCTCCCTGCCGATTAGCCATCACCCTTCTGAGGCCAGCCGCAGCTCGCGTCTCTCACCTTCTCTGCCCTACTGTGCTTCCGTGAGCCAGCTAACCCAGCCAGCCTGGTAGCTCCTGCCCATGGCACCAGACATCCTATCTCCCCACTGTTCTCCCTCCGCCACCCCCCCCCCCCCCCTTGCTTGGACATACATATTCAAAGCATCACAGTCCCCAGCAAACAATCAGTAGAAAAAAACCCTCCACCCAACTTCAAATGGAACAGAGTTAACTTAGATTTCTGAGCAGCTGCTCAAACATTTTATCCCAACGAAAACCAAAGAAAAAATGAAGGGGCAAACAAAAATAACTCCCTGTTACAGAGAGCACTGCATATTCAAAACAAAATGTGGTAGTCACCACTAATGTATATACTGTATATATGTGTGTGTTTTACGGTAAGGCCCCTGTACTACAGGTATGGATCCCTGCCTGCTGGCTCCACCCAGTAGGTGGAGTATAAATATGTGTGCTCCCCGTACAAAAATAACTCCCTGTTACAGAGAGCACTGCATATTCAAAACAACATGTGGTAGTCACCACTAATGTATATACTGTATATATGTGTGTGTTTTACGGTAAGGCCCCTGTACTACAGGTATGGATCCCTGCCTGCTGGCTCCACCCAGTAGGTGGAGTATAAATATGTGTGCTCCCCGTACAGCAGCCATTTCTGTCTCTGTCTGTGACTGGTGGGGGCTGGTTTAGCACAGTGGGCTAAATAGCTGCCTTGTAATGCAGAACAAGGCCAGCAGCGTGGGTTCAATTCCCATACCGGTCTCCCGAACAGGCGCCGGAATGTAGCAACTAAGGGCTTTTCAAAGTAACTTCATTGAAGCCTACTTGTGACAATAAGCTACTATTATTATTATTATTATTTTGTCAGCTGCTGTAGGAGGCCACACATCGCAATGTAATAAAGCCTCGATTACATTCTACTCTTGTCTTCTCATAATTGATAGTGCATCACAACACAGAAGTGATTTTGACCAAATCGCCACCGCAATGCACTTCCCCCAGCGTTCAGTGGCCTTAATCCCTTGCTAGCCCTTTGTCCTTGATAAAGTTCATAACTTCGTCCAGTTCTTCAAAATAAAGTTGCTGGCCCTCAAACTGGATACAACATCCTGAACTTCACCCGCTTCTTGAAGAGGGCCGATTTTGCCCTGTTAAATCCGGCTCGCCTTCGCGCCAGTTACGGGCACAGGTCTTGGTAGATGCGCAAATCAGTTCTCCCACACGCAACTCCATACCTGCTTGGCCCACCGCAAAATCTGCTCCTTGTTCGGTTCATTCGCTTGCGGCTTCTTGCAAGAGGTCTATGCGCTCTGTCCACTTCCAAGGGCCACGTAAACGCCCTATCTCCCATCAACATTTCCAACATACTTGTCACATGTGCCCTCGTGTCAGAACCCTCACTGCCCTCAGGGAGGTCAACTCAGGTTCTGTCTCCTGGACCTGTTCTCCAAGTCCTCCAACTTCTCCTCAAACCTTTTCGGGTGGTCCTTCAATAGCCCCACCTTGACCTCCAAAGCGGTAAATGGTCATCTTGCTCGGACACCTTTTCCTCCACCTTCTGAATCGCCCGTCCGAGGGTTTCTAGACCCTGTTTCATCCGATTGACCGATGCTTTAGTCTGGTCCAGCCTATCTTTCTTTAGCTTGGCGGAGCTCTCCTCAAAGAACTTCACCAGCTGTAGCATCGACCACTGCCACCACACCAGGATCCTGCAACTCCGCCATGCTTTCCTGCGCTGCCGGCTCTGAATCCGTCTTCCTTGCTGGACTATGTCTCCTTACACGGCCACTTCTCGTCCACTGCTCCATACACTGGTGGGGGATTTCTCCTCACTGTCTCACTCTCCACCGATTTATCAAGTGAAATTCCGAAAGAAAACGGGAGAATAGGTCCAAAAGTTTCATCACAAGCGGGAGCTACCAAATGTACAACCTCCTACTCCATAGCCGCCATTGGATGTCGAGCAACTCAAAACTGGATATCCATAAGGCATTGTGGATCATCAGCAACAGAATAGTAGATGACTGCAATCTGTAGTGCCATGACCCAGCATATCTCCCACTCTATCATTTCCATCAGTCTGGGGGATTAACCTTGCTTCAATGAATCGTGCAGGAGGACATGCCAGAAGCAGCACCAGGCCAACCTAAACATCCCATCGTCAGTCTGGTGAAGCGACAACACAGGGCTACTTTCATGCCAATCAGCAGATGCAGCAGACAGATCAAAGCAATCTCACAATCAATAGATTAGACCTAAACTGTGCAATCCTGCCACATCCAGGCCGGTGAACAATTAAACAATTTATCGAAGAAGGAGGCTCCAAAAATGTCTCCATCCTCAATAATGGGTTAGCCCAGCATGTCAGTACAAAAGACAAGGCTGCAGCATTTGCAACCACCTTCAGCCAAAAGTGCTGAGTGGATGGTCCATCTCGGCCTCCTCCTAAGATACCCAGCATCACAGGTGCCAGTCATCAGCCAATTTGATGCACTCCACGGGATATCAAGATATGGCTGAAGCTGGGTACTGAAACATCTATGGGCCCTGACACATTCTGGCAATAAAATCACAGAATCATAGAATCACATTATTGGTAAAGTGCAGAAGGAGCCCATTCAGCCCATCATATCAGCACTAACACTCCATAATAAGCAATTAACCAAGTGCCATGTCCCGCTTTCTAAAGACTTGTGCTGCAGATCTAGCTGGGCCCCTAGCCAAACTGTTCCAATACCACAACACTGGCATCTAGCCAGAAATGTGGAAAGCTGCCCAGGTGTGCCCTGTCCACAAAAAGAACACATTCAAACCGGCCAATTAGTAGCCCATCAATCTACTCTCGGCCATCAGTAAAGTGTTGGAAGGGGTTTTCGACAGTGGTATCAAGGGTCTTTTACTCACTAATGACCCAGCCACTGATACTCAGTTTGGTTTCTACCAGGGCTGTTCAGTTCCTGACCTCAATACAGCCTTGATCTAAACATGGACAAAACAGTAAACTCAAGAGTTGAGGTGAGAGTGACTGCCATTGATATCAAGTCAGCATTTGACCAGATGTGGTATCCCAGAGCCTGTGCAAAACTAAAGTCAGAGAATTCGGGAGGAAAACTCTCCATGAGCGGGAATCATACCTGGCACATAGGAAGATGGGTGTGGTGGTTGGAGATCAATCATCTCAGCTCCAGGACATCACTGCGAGTGTTCCTTCGGGTAATGTCCGAGGCCCAACCATCTTCATCTGCTTCATCAATGACCTTCCTCCATCATAAGGGGATTGTTCGCTGATGATTCCATAATGTTCAGCACCATCAGTAACTCATCAGATACTGAAGCAGTCCATGATCAAATGCAGCAAGACCTGGACAAAATCCAGGCTTCAGCTGACAAGTGGCAACTAACATTTGCACCACACAAGTGACAAGCAATGATAATCTCCAACAAGAGAGAGTTTAACGTTTAACCATCGTCCCTTAACATTCAATGGCATTACCATCCTTGAATCACCCATGATCAACATCCTGGGGGTTATAATTAACGAGAAAATGAACTGGACAAGCCACATAAATAATGTGGCTCCCTGAGCAGGTCAAAAGTTAGCAATTCTGTAGTGTGTAACTCACCTCCTAACTCCCCAAAACCTGTCCACCATCTACAAGGCACAAATCAGGAGTGTGATGGAATACTCTCCACTTGCCTGGATGAGTGCAGCCCCCAAAACACCCAAGTAGCTTGACAGTATCCACGACAAAGCAACCTGCTTGATTGGCACCTCATCCATCACTTTAAACTGTAAATCATACCACTACCAATGGACAGTGGCAGCAGTGTTTAGCATCTACAAGGTGCACTGTAGTGTTGCACGTTTTACTTGAGTGTATTACGCGTTTTATTGGAGTGTATTAACACGCCTCCGTTTAAAGGCCGTGTGCTTAACACTACTACAGCTCTGTGTATGTAATTATGCTCGGAGTCGCCAGGTGCCGTATTTAGACACCTCACAAGTATATCAAGGTCAGGTTCAAAGTAATAAATCTGTACACCGATTAGTAAGTTCAAACGATTGATATTTATTATAACAAATATAATAAATACACATGCATACGCTAAAGAGACTAAGTTACTTCTAAACTAAACGACTAAAATACTTATCTAAACATGAACAGGCAAGGTCAGGGAGCGAGGCCTTCGTCCCGTTCTTGGTCTGCAACTCTCAGAGTGTTAAAGGTCGTCAGGGTCTAGCAAGTCTGGCTCACGTAGCGATCGTTGTGGTGACACTTACAGTTCGATGGCTGGTGGCTCAACGGCTGGTGATGGAACTGGAGTCAGGATGCGATGTATCAGCAAAGCGATGAAGACAGCAGAGAGCCGGAGCCGAGACAACAGACCGGACCATGTACGGGGTCTACTTTTATAGGTCCCCCCAAAGTCCATGCCTCTTCGGGGCGGTCTCTACCTGCTGTATATCGATTGGGTCTTCTCCCAATCGATATTTTCCAAACCCCCCAATCTGAGGGTCGCTTCTCGATGGGTGGGGCGGTCTCTATGGTGCTTTGTGATGGATACTTATGGTGCCGTTTCGTCTGGGCGTCTACTCAAAGTATCCATTCAAACCTAAATGTTTCTATTGTGTGGGCCTGGATCTAGATCACCTCATTACTATGTAAATCGTTGTTGCCATTTACACCTTTAGCTGAGATTCTGCACCTGGCCATAAACTGGTTTCTGTACGTGCAGAATGCTAATTAGCCTTCTGCAAACTGCTTGTCCTTGCTAAGACTGTTTTCTCCCTGCAGCCTTAGCAGTTCTCCATTTTGTAGCCCAGTGTCCATCTTAGGTGGCTACAGTAGCAAGTCTTTTACTTTTTCCCCGTTTTATCAACTTTCTGGTTATTCGTCACAATCATAGAATTGACAGTGCAGATGGAGGCCATTCGGCCCATCAAGTCTGCAACGACCCTTACAAAGAGCACCCTACTGAAGCCCATGTATCTACCCTAACCCCGTAATCCAGTAACCCGCACTTAATATTTTTTGGACACTAAGGACAATTTCGCATGGCCAATTCACCTAACCCGCACATCTTTGGATTGTGGGAGGAAACCGGAGAACCCGGAGGAAACACATGCAGACATGGGGAGAACGTGCAGACTCCGCACAGACAGTGACCCTGCCGGGAATCGAACCTGCGATGTTGGAGCTGTGAAGCAACTGTGCTAACCACTATGCTACCGCGCTGCCCTAATCACTCCCAATCCTCATACTTTCTATTATTTGCAACGATAAAAGCTTTATCCCCCTACCAATGATACTTATCAGCAGCAATATGGCCCATATATGATATGCACTTCAGCCACTCACCAAGGCTTTTTCACCAGCACCTTCCAAACTCATGGCCTTTACCACCTAGAAGGGCAAGAGCAGTGCTCTTATTTAGAAATTAGACTATGTATGTCCGATGGCTGGATTCTACCAAAATGGGACGATGCCCCAGGCCGGCGTAAAATCACTAGAGTTTTACTCCAGAGATTCCTGTAAAAAAGAGAATTCAGTGCCCTGCAGGGAACTAGCAGGGTCCCGAAGTAAATGTCGCAGCTTTAGCTACGGATACAGGCAAGTTTGGAGTCCGCGCATGCGTATGGCAGTGGCCTCCAGCGGCAGCGCCGTGCTCCATGGCGGACTTGGACCGCGGAGCCAGACGCAAAAATGAGACTCCCCCGAATTGCCGTGCGCCCAAGTATCTAACTCGTGGATCTAATCTCCGGCCACCTATAAGGTTCACCCAGGTGTCCAATTCCCCCGCCCCCCACCAGGAGGGGACTGAGTCCGCAGCTGTCACCCGAGCATCCCGACCAGCAATAAATGGTTAGTTCCACGCCATCTGGAACTCGCAGGTTGGGAGTGGAGGATCACTGGGCAGGCCTCTGTCAATGGGCCCCCAGCCGCACGGCATATTCTGCGATCACGCCAATTCTCAGGTCCCAGAGAATCGCCGATCAGGTCACCCCTCAGTCTTCTCTGCTCCAGCAAAAACAACCCAAGCCCAAGCCTATCCAACCTCTCTTCATAACTTAAATGTTTCACCCCAGGCAACATCCTGGTGAAACACGTCTGCACTCGCTCCAGTGCAATCACATCCTTCCTATTACATAGCAACCAGAACTGCACACAATACTCCAGCTGTGGCCTCACCAATGTTCTATAGAACTCCAACATGACTTCCCTGCTTTTGTAATCTATGCCACAGTTGATAAAGTATACCATATGACTTTTTCACCACCCTATTAACCTGCCCTTCTGCCTTCAGAGATCTATTTACAAACACGCCAAGGTCTCTTTGTTCCTCAGGACTTCCCAGTGTGGTGCCATTCACTGAATATTTCCTTGTCAAATTGCTCCTTCCAAAGTGTAACACCTCACACTTTTCAAGATTAAATTCCATCTGCGACTTTCCTGCCCATTTAACCACCCCGTCTATACCTTCCTGCAACCCAAGACTCTCAGCCTCACTGTTAAGCACCCGGCCTATTCCTACCCCCACATAGTCATCTAAGTAATTTATATAAATGATGAATAACAAGGGACCCAGCACGAACCCTGTGGTATGCCACTGGACTCGGGTCTCCAGTCACGAAAGGAGCTGTCTGTCATCATCCTCTGTTTCCTACAGCTCATCCAGCTTTGAATCCACCATATCAAGTTCCCCTGAGAGAAGGGGGGACAATGATAAAACTTTGGAGGACTTCAATACAATGGCAGAGGAACCATTGCCAAAGATGCTACAATTCTATAGAATGGAATCAAGAAAAGTCCCACTGAGATGCATGACAAAGATTTGTAGGGTTACAGAGAAAATGTGGGGAAGTTAGACGAGCTGAGTCCATCTAGCAGAGACATGTTGGGCTAAATGGCCTCCTTCTGTGTTGTTAAAATTCTGCAGCTCAGAGGAAGAAAGAGAACCCAAGTAAAATCCAAGGAATAGAAGAGTCACAGAAGGAACAAATAACCTTCTTGAGAAAAGTTCATGAAAAGGAAATTATTATTGAAGCATTAAATTAGAGGTTGATGGTCACCCCAAATAATTCAAGGAGGTTTGTATCAAAATTGGCAGAAATCAATGAGCCAATATGACAGCTAATGAGACGAGGTCAACAATGGTGCTGGAATATAGACCAGCAAGATATTTTTGATCCGATCAAAATGTCCTAATTTCACCAGAAATGCTAGCACACTATGTTCCGGAGTTTCCAACAATACAGCAGCAGATGCATTACCTACAGGCTGGGATGTGGTGCTGTTTCAAAATCAAAAATATGGACAAAGACCAGTTTCTTACAACTCAAGATCATTCACAGGTACAGAGAAAAGGTATGCAACCATTGAGAAAGGCGAATTAGCAGCTACATGGCATTTGAGGGTTTTTTTTCATCTGAGCGTCACTGGGTAGGCCACCATTTATTGCCCATTCCTATTTTACCTTCAGAAGGTGGTGGTGAGTTGCCTTCATGAATTGCTGCAGTCCCTGATGTGTAGGTACACCTCCAGTTAAGTTAGGGACGGAGTTCCAGGATTTTGACCCAAGGACAGGGGGAGTAGGAGGGTGGAAATATATTTCCAAGTCAGGAAACTTGGAGAGGAACATCCAGGTGATGCTCTTCCCAGGTATCTGCTGCCCTTATCAGTCTAGAAGGTGGCAGTTGTGGGTTTGGAATGTGCTGCCTCAGGAACTTTTGTGAAATCCTGCAGTGCATCTTGTAAATGGTACACACTGCTGCCACTGTTTGTTGATGGTGGAGGGAGTGAATGCTTATGGAAGGGGTACCTGGATGTTGTTGAGCTTCTTGCACGTTGTTGGAGATGCACTCATCCAGGCAAGTGGAGTGTATTCCATCACACTCCTCCTGACTTGTGCCTTGTTGATGGTGCACAAACTTTGAGGATTCAGGAAGTGAGTTAGTTGCTGCAGGATTCCTAGCCTCTGACCTGCTTGTAGTCATAGAATTTATATGGTTATTTCAATTCAGTTTCAGGTCAATGGGAACACCCAGGATGTCAATAGTGGAAGATTTAGCAATGGTGATGCCATTGAATGTTATGGGGCGGTTGTCAGATTCTCTCTTGTTGGAAACAGTCATTGCCTGACACTTGTTTGTACGAATGTTACTTGTTAGCCCAAGACTGGATAGTGTCCACGTCTTGCTGCATTTGGGCATGGATTGCTTCAGTATATGAGGAGTAGCAAATAATGGTGAACATTGTGCAGTCATCAGCAATCATTCCCAATTCTAACATTATGATGGAAGGAAGGTCATTCATGAAGCAGCTGATGATGGTTAGGCCTTGGACACCACCCTGAATAATGCCTGCAGTGATGTCCCGTGACTGAGATGATTGATCCCCTACGCTCACAGCCATCTTCCTTTATGCCAGGTATGAATCCAACCAGCGGATGGCTTTCCTGCTGATTCCCATTGACTGCAATTTTATTCTGGGTCCTTGATGCCTTCCTCGGTCAAATGTTGCCTAGATATCAAGTTCAGTCATTCTAACCTCATCTCCAGAATTCAGCTCTTTTGCCCATGTTTGAACTGTGGTGAATGTGATGCACACCGGATTATAATCTGTATATACATGTGTCTATATTGTAAGTGCAGTTGCACTACCTGACCACCAGGGGGAGTAGCTCTGGGAATACTCGAGAGTTGTACTTCTCCCTTGGCTCCGCCCAGGACTCCTCCCCCGGGAGCTGCTGTATAAAGATCAGTGCCACAGGGTCAGCCGGCCAGTTCACCGAAAGTTCAACGGCTAACAGGCTGGCTCTGTTGTAAGTATATTAAAACCGCTATTCTAATCCTACAAGCACGTGTCCGTAGAATTGTTGAAGAAATCATGGAAGCAGCCCTCAAGCCCGGACTCCTAGAACTCGACCCACAGGATGCAGAGGCTAAGGAAATTTTTTCCCACTGGCTGAGATGTTTTAAAGCCTACCTGGCAGAAGCCAGCACCGTCGGAACAACGGAGGAACAAAAACTCAGCCTACTGCATGCAAGGGTAAGCCACACAGCTAAATCCGGCCGGTTCTTACACCACAGCGCTGGCAATATTGGACAAAATGTACGTTAGGCCCAGGAACGAGGTTTATGCACGCCACGTGTTTACGACTTGCTGTCAGCGGCCTACAGAAACGCTTGCCGAGTTTGTAAGGGAATTGAACAATCTTTCCAATGACTGTAATTATCAAGCCGTTACCGCGGCTGAACATAGGGAGCTTGCAGTGCGGGACGTTTTCGTAGCGGCCTTAGGTCTAACTATGTGCGCCAAAGACTGCTAGAAAAGGGAGCCCAGGACTTAGACACGACTGTGGAGGCTGCTACCACTATGGAAGTTTCCTTCCGCAGCCTCATGTCGTTTCCTGCGGACCCCGCGATCTCATCGTGGACCCCCGACCAACAGTCCCCCCAGGCCTGTGCCGCACGGCCCCCCAGCTACCGCGCTGCCAAAGCCAGTTACTCTGCTGCCCCAGCCAGCTACTCAGCTGCCCCAGCCTGCCATTTCTGTGGCCAAAGCCAGCACCCGCGGCATCACTGACCAGCACGATCCGCGACCTGCAGCAGCTGCGGGAAGAAAGGCCACTATGCCAGAGTGTGCCTCGCGAAAAGGGCCCCAGTTTTTAACTCCCCTGCAGAGAGAACAAATCGCTCCCAACACCAGCGGGCCCGCGGGGCCCGAAACGCTGCGGCCTATGCCCGACTCCGCCCCCTCCCGCCACGTGCGATCCATGGAGGCCGCCATCTTGGCAAACCCCCACCATGCGGCCGGCCACGTGCGACTCATGGGGGCCGCCATCTTCCTCGCCGCTCACCACGTGCGATCCACGGACCCAATCTGCATTGGCATGCTCAGAAAGCTCATCTGAAGAATACGACTTCCCCGGGAACTCACCACGCGGCCCGCAACTCAACGTGGTCACCCTGGATCAATCCAGCCCCAAGCACCTACGAAGTTCGATGGCGGAGGTCCAGATCAACGGGTAGAGCCTCTTTGACTCTGGGAGCACCGAGAGCTTTATACATCCAGAGCTGGAAAGACGCTGTTCGCTTTCTATTTTTCCGGTAAGCCAAACTATTGCCCTCGCTTCGGGTTCCCACTCAGTCCAAATCCAAGGACGCACCGTCGCTACGCTCACAGGCGCTAGTTATTCTAACTTTAAACTTTATGTCCTGCCCGACCTCTGCGCGCCACTCTTATTAGGCCTGGATTTCCAGTGCAACCTCAAGAGCCTCACCCTCAGCTTCAGCGGGCCCCTGCCCCCACTCACTATCTGCAGCCTAGCCACGCTCCGCATCTCCCCCCCTCCTCTCTTCGCCAATCTCACTCCAGATTGCAAGCCAGTAGCTACTCACAGCAGGCGATACAGCCTACAGGATAGGGTTTTTATCCGATCGGAGGTCCGACGGCTGCTCAGTGAGGGGATCATAGAGGCCAGTAACTGTCCCTGGAGAGCTCAGGTGGTGGTCGTCAAGACCGGGGAGAAATTTCGCATGGTCGTCGACTATAGCCAGACCATAAATTGCTTTACGCTCCTAGACGCGTATCCCCTCCCCAGAATTGCAGACATGGTTAATCAGATCGCCCAATATCGGCTATTTTCCACGGTGGATCTGAAGTCTGCATACCACCAGCTCCCAATCCGCCCGGAGGACTGCCACTACACGGCGTTCGAGGCCGATGGCCGCCTCTTCCATTTCCTCCGGGTTCCATTCGGCGTCACCAACGGGGTTTCGGTGTTCCAACGAGCAATGGACCGAATGGTAGACCATTACGGGCTGCGGGCCACGTTTCCGTATCTGGACAATGTTACCATCTGCGGCTATGACCAGCAGGACCACGACGCCAACCTCCACCGTTTTCTCCAAACGGCACAGAAATTAAATCTCATTTATAACAAGGAGAAATGCGTTTTCTGCACAAACAGACTGGCCATCCTCGGCTACGTCATGGAGAACGGAGTCCTGGGCCCAGACCCGGACCGCATGCCCCCTCTTAGAACTCCCCCTCCCTCATTGCCCCAAGGCCCTCAAACGGTGCTTGGGGTTCTTCTCATACTACGCCCAGTGGGTCCCTCAATATGCGGACAAAGCCCGCCCACTCTTTAAGGCCACACAATTTCCCCTGTCAGCTGAGGCACACCAGGCCTTCAGCTGCATCAAGGAGGACATCGCCAAAGCAGCCATGCGGGCGGTGGATGAATCCACTCCCTTTCAGGTTGAGAGCGACGCCTCAGAGGTAGCTCTAGCAGCCACTTTAAATCAGGCAGGGAGCCCCGTTGCATTATTCTCCCGTACCCTATCCACTTCAGAACTTCGACACTCCTCAGTCGAGAAGGAAGCACAAGCCATCGTGGAGGCTGTTCGTCACTGGAGGCACTACCTCGCAGGTAGGAGGTTCACCCTCATCACTGACCAACGATCGGTTGCCTTTATGTTTGACAACTCGCAAAGGGGCAAAATAAAATATGATAAAATCCTTCGGTGGAGGATCTCAAACTCCACCTATAGTTACGATATTAAATATCGACCGGGGAAGCTCAACGAGCCCTCGGATGCCCTATCCTGCGGGACATGCGCCAGGGCGCAGATCAGCCATCTGAAAGCCATCCACGTGGACCTCTGCCATCCAGGGGTCACCCGGCTCGCCCACTACATCAGAGCCCGAAACCTGCCATTCTCCAATGAGGAGGTAAAAGCGGTCACCAGGGACTGCCCGATCTGTGCGGAGTGCAAACCGCACTTCTATAGACCAGACAGGGCCCACCTGGTCAAGGCTTCTAGGCCCTTTGAACGCCTTTCGATCGATTTCAAAGGGCCACTCCCCTCCACTAACAAGAACATTTATTTCCTCAACGTCATCGACGAGTTCTCCCGATTCCCTTTTGCCATTCCGTGCCCCGACATGACCTCCCACACAGTCATTAGGGCCCTGCGTAGTGTCTTCACCCTGTTTGGTTTCCCCAGCTACGTGCACAGCGACCGGGGTTCGTCCTTTATGAGCAACGAGCTGCGTCAGTACCTGCTCGACAAGGGCATCGCCTCGAGCAGGACTACCAGCTACAACCCCAGGGGGAACGGACAGATGGAGAGGGAGAACGTGACGGTCTGGAAGACCGTCCTGCTGACCTTCCGGTCTAGAAAACTCCAAGTCTCCCAATGGCAAGAAGTCCTCCCAGATGCGCTCCACGCGATCAGATCCCTCCTCTGTACAGCTACAAATCAAACCCCTCACGAGCTACTCTTCATTTTTTCTAGGGGCACTACCACGGGAGTCTCACTTCTGGCGTGGCTGAGGACACCAGGCCCGGTCCTCCTGAGGAAGCACGTCAGGGTGCACAAAACTGACCCCCTTGATGAAAAGGTGCGCCTCCTCCATTCCAACCCCCAGTACGCATTTGTGGAGTTCCCCGGACGGTCGCCAGGACACAGTATCCCTTCAGGACCTGGCATCCGCTGGATCCAGCCCCCCCCAACCCCCACTGAGGAACCCCTTACCCCGTTCACTATGCTGCCACCCCCTCACGCCCCCGATTCCGCAAGCTCACCCCACCGGTCCCACGCGCCAGAACCAGCCCGCCCCCAGCACCCCCAGTCTCCGGTCGAGCCAGAGGTGTATAAAGTTCGGACGAGACCCACCCCGGAGTCTGCCATCGTACCCCAGCTCTCAACACCCACCCAGCCACCGCAAGAGGCTGCAACCCCGGTGCTCCGCAGATCGAAAAGAACAATTCGTCCACCGGACAGACTAACTCTGTGAGCCATCCCCCCCCCCCCCCCCCCCGCTGGACTCGATTTTTTTCACAGGGGGTGAATGTGGTGAATGTGATTCACACCGGATTATAATCTGTATATACATGTGTCTATATTGTAAATGCAGTTGCACTACCTGACCACCAGGAGGAGTAGCTCTGGGAATGCTCGAGAGTTGTACTGGGCTTCTCCCTTGGCTCCGCCCAGGACTCCTCCCCTGGGAGCTGCTGTATAAAGATCAGTGCCACAGGGTCAGCCGGCCAGTTCACCGAAAGTTCAACGACTAGCAGGCTGGCTCTGTTGTAAGTATATTAAAACTGCTATTCTAATCCTACAAGCACGTGTCCGTAGAATTGTTGGTTCCAACATGAACCAAGGCTGTTATGAGGTCAGGGGTTGAGTGACCCTATCGGAACCCAAACTGAGCATCAGTGATCTGGTTATTGCGAAGCAAGTGCTGCTTGAGTTGATGACCCCTTCCACCACTTGATAATCTAGAGTAGGCTGATGGGGTGATAATTGGCTGGGTTGGATTTGTCCTGGTTCTTGTGTGCAGGTCAATCCTGGGCAATTCTCCACATTGCTGGGTAAACGCCAGCGTTCTATCTGCACTAGAACAATTTGGCTAGGGGTGCAGATAGTTCTGGAGCACAAGTACTATTGCTGGAATATTGTTAGGGTCCATGACCTTTGCAGGATCCATTGACTTCAGCCATTTCCTGATATCATATGGACTTCCACCTGTGATGCTGGGGACCTCCGGAAGGGGCTGGGATAGATCATCCACTCAGCTTTGCTGGCCAAAGATTGTGGAAAATGTTTTGCAATGATGGCCTGGGCTCCCCCATCATTGCGGATAGGGATATTTGTGGAGCCTCCTCCTCCAATGATTTATGTATGAGCTGTTGATTGTGGAATCATTTAGCTCTGTCTCTCACTTGCTGCTTTTGCTGTTTGGCATGCAAACTGTCCTATGGTGTAGTTTCACCACGTTGACACACCATTTTTAGGTGTGCCTCGTGTTGCTGCTGACATGTCGTCCTGCACTCTTCATTGAACCAGGACTAATCCCTGGATTTGTGGTAATGATAGAGTCAGGGGTATGCCAAGCCATGAAGTTACAAATTGTGGTTTAGTATAATTCTGTTTCTGCTGACGGCGCCCGGTGCTTCATGGATGCCCAGATCTGTTTTAAGTCCATCCCATTTAGCATAGTGATAGTGCGAAACAACATTTTGAAGGGTATCCTCAAAGTGAAGATTGAGCTTCTCCATAAGGACTGTGCGGTGGTCACTCATACTGATACTGTCATGGACAGATGCATTTTCCGCAGGTTGGTGAGGACGAAATCAAGTATGTTTTTCCCTCTTATTCGTTCCCTCACCACCTGCTGCAGTCTCACTCTATGTCATGTAGGATCTGGCCATCTCTGTCTGTGGTGGTGTGACCAAGTCACTCTTGGTGATGGATATTGAGGTCCCTCACCAATGTACAGTTTGTGCCCTTGCCACCTTTGTCTGTGGTGGTGCTTCCTCCAAGTGGTGTTCAATATGAGGAGTACTGATTCATCAGTTGAGAGGGAACGGTATGTGGTAATCGGCAGGAAGTTTCCTTGCCCATGAGACTTCATGAGGTCCAGAGTCGATGTAGAGGGCAACTCCCTCCCGACTGCATACCACTGTGCTGCTATCTCTGGGGAATGGTGATGGTGGTGTCTGGTATCTGTAAGGTATGATTTTGTCAGTATGACTATGTCAGACAATTGCTTGACTAGTCCGGAAGACAGCTCTCCCAATTTTGGCACATGCTCCAGATTTTAGGAAGGAGGACTTTTCAGGATTGACGGGACAGGGCTGGGGTGCCGTTATCATTTCCGGTGCCACGGTTAATGTTGGATGATCCGTTCGATTTCATACCTCTTTGTTTTCCTTATGACAGTTAGATACAACTGAGCGGCTTTCTAGGCCATTTAAAAGTAATTGCCATGGGTCTGGAGTCATAGAGCAGTTTTGGGTGTCAGATTTCCTTCCCTAAAGGGCATTTGTGTTTTTACAATAATGGACATGGTTTTATGGTCATCGTTAGACTTATAATTCCAGAAGTTTTATTGAATTTAAATTCCACCATCAAACTTGGTAGGATTTGAAGCCGGGTTCCTCGAGCATTACTTAACATCTCTGGATTACTCGTCCAGCAGGGACAATCCCATTAGCCACCCCCTCCCTGATTATGTCCTGGGACTAAGGTTTAAAATTGAAACTACCCAAAAACATATGGTTTATCTTCTTGACAGAAAGAAATTGCAAAAATACCACTCATAATTCAACATTTTAGACTCAGACAGATGAGATACAATTGAGCACATTCAAGGGAAGTGCAAGATACAGCGTATGCATTATCAAGACTACCAATGGAAGGTGTCAAGCTGAAAGATTTAGTCCAGTATTGCCACAAGGAATGTGACGGCCCAGCCAAGATTCCGTTTACTTTCGGTGGGACTGGATGATCCCGGTGGAGCCAGAAAATCCCACCCTTAACTTTTATTGAGGAAGTGGCGTCATATACTTCACCTACTACCAAGCACCAGCAACTGAGAAATGATTACAAGAAGTTAAGCAAGCTCAACAGCAGGGTGATGAGTGCATCAAAGAAGAGAATTGCCAGAATAAATGACCAGAACATATTCCCAACAACCCAATATCTTGCCAATACTTAGAACAGAGAAAACACCTCACAATCACTGACGATTTCTCAGTTCTTACAACAGACCAGTCTTCCCTAAAGCACTATAACCTGACATTTTCAAAAAAAAACCATCGAAGGCACTTGGCAATATTGAAATGCCGAGCATTTGGGCAGCACTGTAGCACAGTGGTTAGCACAGTTGCTTCACAGCTCCAGGGTCCCAGGTTCGATTCCCGGCTTGGGTCATTGTCCATGCGGAGTCTGCATGTTCTTCCTGTGTCTGCGTGGGTTTCCTCCGGGTGCTCCGGTTTCCTCCCACAGTCCAACAATGTGCAGGTTAGGTGGATTGGCCATGATAAATAGCCCTTAGTGTCCAAAAGGTTTAGGTGGGATTACTGTGTTACAGGGCTGTGGTGGAGTCGTGCACTTGGGTAGGGTGCTCTTACCAAGGGCTGGTGCAGGGACGATGGGACAAATGGCCTCCTTCTGCACTGTAAATTCGATGATTCTATGATAAGAGTCTAGCTGTCTGGTGGCCAGGTGTCAGTCACTCAATTCAAGAGTTAATCCCAGTTGCCTTCTGTGGGCAGAAAATAGCCAACAGCAACGTGAACTATCAGCACCCTCCACTTTTCTTTTGAGGCCATGGCAGCATCTGGGAATGGATTCATTTGAGTTCAAAGGCGAAGCTTTCATCATCATCGTCATTGACTACTACTCCAGATGATTTGAAGTGAATGCTGCACAGCACCCTGGCAGAGGCAGTCATTACATCACTAAGAAGAATCTTTCTGATGCATGGTATCCCAGATGGTGTGGCGTCGGACAACGGGCCTCCGTTTCTAACGAGCTATTCTATAACTTTATGCAGGAATTTGGATTCATCCATATAACTTGTTTGTAAAGGAACAAATGCCACAATATATGGGATAAATACAAGAAATTCATTTAAAAATTAATTATTGGGAAAATCTACAGCAAGCTCCTTTCTTCTAAGAACAAAATTGATCAAGCACAAACATGATGAACTCTCTTTGCATCAATGTGACATTGCTGACAAAGAATACACTCATTAGAAGCTTCTATCCTCACTAAAGTGCAATGCTAGTTTGGATAAGAAAAATCACAATCAGGTAAAGGAATATTGGGTCCCAAGTCTTACATTTTACTGGACGCAATACAGTGATCAAGCAGCTTGCCCAACATGACCATTATCCAAGTGTAGTATTGCAAAAATAAACTCAGAAAAATATTTCTTAAATATTGGATGGGTAATCTAATTACAATAGTAGAGCCTTCTCACCTAATGCGGTATAATGATTAGGTGGTCTATTGAGTAAATGACCATCTTCCACGCCACCTTTTAATTATTTGACATAAAAACTAGGAAGACAAATTATTATTTGAGTGAGTGTTGAGAGAGATGGGTACACAGCAGGCCTTGGTGTTCTCATGCATCAGTCACTGAAAGTAAATGCACAGGTACAGCAGGCAGTAAAGAAGGCAAATAGTATGTTGCCCATCATAGCAAGAGGACTTGAGTATAGGAATGGGAAGTTTTAATACAATTGTATAGGGCATTGGTGAGATCACACCTGGAGTATTGTGTGCAGTTTTGATGTCCTTGTGTAAGGAAGGATGTTCTTGCTATGGAAGGAGTGCAGCAAAGGTTTACCGGGCTGATTCCTGGGATTGCAGGACTGTCTATGAGAAGAGACTAAGTCGGTGAGAATTATATTCATTGGCGTTTAGAAAAGTGCAGGGGGATCTCACATGCCAGTGACTGATAGAAATGAGGCTATGACAGGTGAGGACCTTGAGAGGATTGTTATCACTAAGGAGGACGTGATGGGCAAGCTAATGGGGCTAAAGGTAGACAAGTCTCCTGGCCCTGATGGAATGCATCCCAGAGTGCTAAAAGAGATGGCTTGGGAAATTGCAAATGTACTAGTGATAATTTACCAAAATTCACTAGACTCTGGGGTGGTCCCGGTGGATTGGAAATTAGCAAACATGACACCATTGTTTACAAAAGGAGGTAGGCAGAAAACGGGTAATTATAGGCCAGTGAGCTTAACTTCGGTAGTAGGGAAGATGCTGGAATCTATCATCAAGGAAGAAATAGCGAGGCATCTGGATAGAAATTGTCCCATTGGGCAGACGCAGTATGGGTTCATAAAGGGCAGGTCGTGCTTAACTAATTTAGTGGAATTTTTTGAGGACATTACCAGTGCAGTAGATAATGGGGAGCCAATGGATGTGGTATATCTGGATTTCCAGAAAGCCTTTGACAAGGTGCCACACAAAAGGTTGCTGCATAAGATAAAGATGCATGGCATTAAGGGTGAAGTAGTAGCATGGATAGAGGATTGGTTAATTAATAGAAAGCAAAGAGTGGTGATTAATGGGTGTTTCTCTGGTGAGCAATCAGTAGCTAGTGGTGTCCTTCAGGGATCAATGTTGGGCCCACAATTGTTCACAATTTACATAGATGATTTGGAGTTCGGGACCAAGGGCAATGTGTCCAAGTTTGCAGACGACACTAAGATGAGTGGTAAAGCGAAAAGTGCAGAGGATACTGGAAGTCTGCAGAGGGATTTGGATAGGTTAAGTGAATGGGCTAGGGTCTGGCAGATGGAATACAATGTTGACAAATGTGAGGTTATCCATTTTGGGAGGAATAACAGCAAACGGGATTATTATTTAAATGATAAAATATTAAAACATGCTGCTGTGCAGAGAGACCTGGGTATGCTGGTGCATGAGTCGCAAAAAGTTGGTTTACAGGTGCAACAGGTGATTAAGAAGGCAAATGGAATTTTGTCCTTCATTGCTAGAGGGATGGAGTTTAAGACTAGGGAGGTTATGGTGCAATTGTATAAGGTGTTAGTGAGGCCACACCTGGAGTATTGTGCTCAGTTTTGGTCTCCTTACTTGAGAAAGGAGGTACTGGCACTGGAGGGTGTGCAGAGGAGATTCACTAGGTTAATCCCAGAGCTGAAGGGGTTGGATTACAATGAGAGGTTGAGTAGACTGGGACTGTACTCATTGGAATTTAGAAGGATGAGGAGAGATCTTATAGAAACATATAAAATTATGAAGGGAATAGATAGGATAGATGCGGGCAGGTTGTTTCAACTGGCGGGTGAAAGCAGAACTAGGGGGCATAGCCTCAAAATAAGGGGAAGTAGATTTAGGACTGAGTTTAGGAGGAACTTCTTCACCCAAAGGGTTGTGAATATATGGAATTTCTTGCCCAGTGAAGCAGTGGCGACTCCTTCATTAAATGTTTTTAAGATAAAGATAGATAGTTTTTGAAGAATAAAGGGATTAAGGGTTAAGGTGTTCAGGCCGGAAAGTGGAGCGGAGTCCACAAAAGATCAGCTATGTTCTCATTGAATGACGGAGCAGGCTCGAGGGGCCAGATGGCCTACTCCTGCTCCTGGTTCTTATGTTCTTATGTTCATAGAAACTTATAAAATTCGAACAGGATGAGACCAGGTAGATTCAGAAAGAATGTTCTCGATGGTGGGGAGTCCAGAATTAGGAGTGATAATTTGAGGATAAAACGTAAACCTTTTAGGACTGAGGTGAGGAAAGATTTCTTCACTCAGAGAGTTGTGAGTCTGTGAAGTTCACTGCCGCAAAAAGTAGTTGAGGCGAAAACATTGTGTAATTTCAAGAAGGAATTAGATATCGCTCTTGGGGCTAAATGGATCAAGGGATATGAGGGGAAGGCGGGATCAGGGTATTGAACTTGATGATCAGCCATGATTATAATGAATGACAGAGCAGGCTTGGAGGGCCAAATTGCCACCTCCTGCTTCTATTTTCTAAGTATGTTTCTATGTATGCATTCAACACTAAAAATTCATTATAAATATTGTGCGGTCAGCAGCACCGCCCAGAGCTGCAGACTGGCTGTCCGACCTCTAGGAATCTCTCCAAATGGAGAAAATCAAATTCGCCATCCGAGGGTCGGACGACGGCTTCCACAGAACGTGGGAGCCATTCATGCAACTGTTCCGGGACCTGTTTGTGGCCAACGTACAAGAGGAAGAATAGTCGGGTGGCCAAGAATCAGGGGAAAATGGACGGGAATCAGGGGAAGGGGAAGGGGGTTACAGGCTCGTTATGGGGGTTTGATGGCAAGCCAAGGCCCAAAACCAAACTATAAATAAATGCCTATAAACATGTGCCGCGGCCATATTGGGGAATGTAAAATATGTATGCTGGCTAAAGGGGGCAGCCACAATTGTTGTTATGAAGATGCTTACCTGTAAATATTCATGTTAAATTTTTGTGTTTTCTTTTTTTTTCTCTCTAATAATTTGTAATTTGTCATATATAAAATATGAAAACTCAATAAAAAAACATTTATAAATATCGTGATGTAATTTGAAATGTCAGATTTGTTAGGGGAGAGTGTTGGTTGGGATCACCTCCATGTGCAATCTATTTTGAACCTGATAGTCTCACACTCTTGAGATATCAAGGTGTTTGATGGATATCCAAGTTCTTAATTAAAGTCCAGTATTTGTGTTAAGTAAAAGTTGATTTTTTATTCTCTTATAGAAATAAGAATTTGTTAACTTTTCTTTTTGGGATATTATGTAAGTGCTGTGATTTACACTCGTTGCATAACCACCAAGTTGCATGCTTTTTCATATTATTAAATATATGTGTTTACTTATATTTGTTTATCTAATCTCCTGTACCAAACACTCTGTGAACTTGACTCCTTTCCGTTTGTTTGTGGAATAATTTCTGAGGAATTTTCACCCAGGCCCTTACAATATCCAAGAAATTAAAGTATAGCTAAAAAAGACAATTGGATTTTAGACTATCAGAGGAAGGTAACACCCTTGACTGACTTTTTTCCTTATGGTAAAAGGCTAGTGGTGGACCCAGATTATACGTCCTGGAGTCTAGCACAATCTAACTGAAGTTGAGGGGAGTTAGTTTAAACATCCACCAGATCAAATTAGCTTCAAGTGAACGGTTATGATTGTAAAAGCACTGAACCGCATGCTGGCGCACCAGCTGCGGAGGCAGGCTGCGTCCAGGGAAATATTGAAGATCCGGACTGGGGCTGGGGATGTTGTGTCAGAGCCAGGGAAGATAAATGAGGCATTTAGAGAGTATTACCAGGGACTTTATGAGGCAGACCCAGTAGGAGAGGAGGGGGACGTGGGGCAGTTTCTGGACGAACTGGAATTTCCCCAGGTCGAGGAAGCAAAGGGGTAGGTATTGGAGGAGCCCCTGGGGCTGAGGGAGGTGTTGGGTAGTATCAGGGGTTTGAAGTCGGGGAAGCCCCCTGGGCCGGATGGGTACCCGGGGGAATTTTATTAGGAATTTGCGGCGAACCTGGCAACTCATCTGTTGGGGATGTTTAATGAAGCACTGGAGAAGGGGGAGTTGCCAGAGACGATGAAGCAGGCAGTGATCAGACTAATCCCAATAAAAAGGAATGATCCGGTGGAATGTGAGTCATGTAGACCCATATCACTATTGAACACGGATGTGAAAGTAATGGCTAAGTTGTTGACGGGGAGGATAGAGGACTGTGTTCCGGGTGTGGTTGCAGAAGATAGTATTACATAGAATTTGCAGTGCAGAAGGAGGCCATTCGGCCCATCGAGTCTGCACCGGCTCCTGGAAAGAGCACCCTACCCAAGGTTAACACCTCCACCCTTTCCCCATAACCCAGTAACCCCACCCAACACTAAGGGCAACTTTGGACACTAAGGGCAATTTATCCTGGCCAATCCACCTAACCTGCACATCTTTGGACTGTGGGAGGAAACCGGAGCACCCGGAGGAAACCCACGCACACACGGGGAGGATGTGCAGACTCCACACAGACAGTGACCCAAGCCGGAATCGAACCTGAGACCTGGAGCTGTGAAGCGATTGTGCTATCCACAATGCTACCGTGCTGCCCAAACAGGCTTTGTGAAGGACAGGCAGCTCACGAGTAATATAAAACGGCTGTTGAACGTGGTGATGAATCCGTCGAGAGCTCTGGTACTGGATGTGGTGGTGTTCATGGATGCGGAGAAAGCATTTGATCGGGTGGAGTTGCAGTACTTGTTCGAAGTTTTTTGAAGGTTTGGGTTTGGGCCGTGATTGTGGCATGGGTGCGGTTGCTGTATATGGCACCAAGAGCGAGATGAGGACGAATGATATGAGCTCACAAAGCTTTGACTTACACAGGGTACGAGGCAGGGGTGCCCGCTGTGGCCGCTGCTGTTTGCGCTGGCCATAGAGACATTGGCAATGGCTCTCACATGGTCGGCAGAGTGGCAAGGGATATGTTTGTTTCAGATCCGTTGGAGAGTATGGCAAGGATTATGGGCCTGTTGGGGAGGTTTGGAGAGTTCTCGTGGTACAAGCTCAATGTAGGAAAAAGCGAGGTATTCCCGATGAATGAGCTGGCACAGCGGGCAAATATAGGGGGGATGCCATTAACGATAGCGAGGAATAGGTTTTGGTATTTGGGTATTCAGATAGTGAGGGATTGGATGTGGCCCCATAAGTGGAACTTAACAAAGCTGGTGGAGGAGGCCAGGAAAGATCTTAAGAGGTGGGATACACTGCACTTAACGTTGGCGGGGAGGGTCCAAGTGGTGAAAATGAACATTCTGCCGAGGTTCTTGATTATCTTTCAGGCTCTCCCGATCTTTATACCAAAGGTCTTTTTTTGGAAAGTGGACACATTCATCTCTGACTTTGTATGGACAGGGAAGGTGCCGAGGGTGGGTAGGACCCTGCTACAGAGGCAGAGGCAGCAGAAGGGGTTGGTGTTGTCAAACTTGCTTCATTATTATTGGGCAGCGAATGTGGACAAAGTGCGCCAGTAGTGGGAAGGAGAAGGGGTAGAGTGGGTTAGGGTGGAGGAGGAATCTTGTAAGGGGTCTAGTTTGAGAGCTATGGTGATGGCAGCATTGCCATTGGCTCCGAATAGGTATACAGGTAGCCCAGTGGTGCAGTCCACAGTGAAGATATTGAATCAGCAGAGGAGGCATTTTAGGGTGGAAGGGATGTCGGTGCTAACGCCGCTGTGCGAGAATCATGGGTTTGAGCCGAGGGGGGGGGACGGATTGTCTATACAGGAGGTGGAGGAAAGTCAAGGTGAGGGATTTGAATTTGGAGGAAGGGTTCGCCAGTCTGAAGGAGCTCAAGGAGAGGGTAGAGCTGCCAAGGGGTAGTGAGTTCAGGTATCTACAGGTTAGTGACTTTGCACGAAAAGTCTGGAAGAGGTTCCCTAGTTTGCCGGGATACACCCTGCTGGAGCCACTGCTGCTTCCGGATGTGGAGGGGAGGGAAGAATTGGGGAGATATATAAGTGGCTGGGGGAGCAGAGAGGCGAGCAGATGGTGAAGATCACAGAGAAATGGGAAGCGGAGTTGGGAATGGAGATCAATTGGGGAGTATGGAGTGAGGACTGCGAAGGGTAAACGGGACCTCTTGTGCAAGGATGAGCCTGATACATTTTAAGGTGGTGCACAGGGTGCATATGACTTGAGCGAATATGAGTGGGTTCTTTCAGGGGTAGCAGATGAGTGTGAGAGGTGTGGGCGGGGGCCAGCAAATCACGCGCACATGTTTTGGGATTGTGGAAAATTGGGAAGATTCTGGGAGGAAGTGTATACGGTCTTAGCCAGGATAGTGGAGGAGGAGGTTTCGGAGAAGCCGGAGCTCATGGAGAGGAGGAAGGAGATGTCTTGGCCTTCGCCTCTCTGATTGCACGGCGACGAATTTTGCTGGAGTGGCGGTCGACATCGCCACCGGGGGTAGCAGCATGGTTGGGTGACCTGTATGATTTTCTACGGCTAGAGAAGATAAAGTATGAGTTAAGGGGCTCAGCAGGGGAGTTTGAGAAAAGGTGGGGGATGTTTGTGACTGCGTTTGAGAAGCTGTTCGTCGCAGGGGGGTAGGGGGGTGAAAAAGGAGAAAAATCTGTACAAACTGTGTAGCTGGATGTTCAGAAGTATGTTTCCCGGGGTGTTTATTTGCTGAAACCTACTTTGATGCAAGTTTATAATAAAATGCATTTAAAAAAAAATGATTGTAAAAGCACAACATGTTCGCCTAGATATCCTTAGTTGAATGGCGAAACATAAAGAGAAATTCACACAATCAAGAAATTGATGAATAAGAAAAAAGGCAATTTAGCTCTTCTTAACTACAGAACCTGACTGCTCAAAAATGCATTCGCGCCATCAGAATTATTGATGGGAAGATGATTGCGAGCAGAACATCCAGTTCAACAACAAATACCACAAACTAGCATTGCCTCAGATGATCATGAGAAAGTAAGAAAGTATGAGGAATAACGAAGAGACAGTCAAGCTCATAATTTCAACTTCAGGCCCAGAGCATGGAACTTCAAGTGCTACAACCTGGGGAGAGAGTGTGAAATGAAGGCACAGTGATAGAAAGAACCCCACAACTGAGATCTTAAAGAATTAAGATGGGCAAGAGAAATATAAGAAGTACGTGAAGAGCCTTGATATCATTGGGAAGGAAACCAATGGAAAATTGGGCACAGTATTCAGATCCAGATGGAGACACAGAACCAGAAACAAGTAGAAAGTCTACAACCAGGTGGAAAGCACTCCTATTAAATGACAAGAGAGTGCAGTTTGCCCTCAACCTCAAACTGGAATCAGGACCCGATCAGGGGGATTGGTCAAGGCACCACAGAGACGCACCATGTGAAGTCGAAGACTTTTTCCGGAGATATAGGAGAATGTATATTGTTCGGATAAAGACTTGGGCAAGATGTAGATTAAAGGGTTAACATCAGGAGTACTTGGTACTGATGTATCTACTGATATAACTATGATGCAATGCCACATTACTAAGAGACTGAGATCTGGTGGGAAGCAGAAGGATAACCTCATGTTGGATATTGAGATAGATATAGAGGCTATGTATGTTTCACTCACGTCAAAGTCTCAAGTGAACTGTGAACTCCACTCATTTGCAAACAGGATTGAGGCCAACGCAATTTTCCACTGGTTGGAAAGGATTGGAAGGCATGAGGAGATTTTGGTGTGTATTGGTTTTTATGAGCATTTAAGAGATGCAAATGCCGTTCATGTCACCATGCAACAGGAAAACTGAGCTGCCATTAACCCATCATTGGAAGAATGTTTATACACCAGTGGGTTTCCAACTCTGTGACTCACGTCGATTCACTGCTTCCACCCACCATCAAACCTGCAGTGGGCAGAATGGAAGAATTCCACCCCACATTGCTGCTGTAGTCTTCTTTCACCTTCCCAGGCAGTGAGAGTCACATTCTTCATTGCGTGTTGTGCTACTGTGTACATTTTGGAACAACACTTTGACTGGCAAGCCTCACCCCCCCCCCCCCCCCCCCCCCCCACCACCCCACCACCACCAATCTTCCTCTATAAAGGAGCTCCCTCAAGGGATCACCAAGAATACACCATCCTCTTCACCGTACCAAGGTAGCAATCCATAGACAAAGCTTTCTACTCCACACAACTGAGACAAGTATTGGCTTTCAGGACTTTAGGGATAACTCTTCTCTCAACTCTTCTTCGGTCTACAGCCAACATTTTAGGCATGACTAAAGATATAACCAGGCTACTCTGAAAATTCCCACCAGTATGCCCTCCATTGAGCATCAGAGCAGGTGTACATTCCATTGTGAATCTAATAAACAACCTGTACTTAAAGCAAATCAGTCACCAGATCCTGATACAATGCGTCCTCGGTTGCTGAGGAAAATAAGGATGGCATTGCAGAAGCAGTGACCGTAATCTTCCTATATTCCTTAGATATGGAAGTGGTGTCAGACAACTGGAGAATTCATAGGGTGGTTACAGCACAGCGGGAGGCCTGTCAACCTGTTATAACTGTGCCAGCTCTCTGCAAAAGCGGCTCAGTTAGTCTCACTCCCCCTGCCCCTTCCTCACAATCCTGCAAACTTTTATCTTCAGGCATTCATCTAATTTTCTTTTAAAGCTTTGATTGCATCCACCTCCACCATATTCCCAGTCTGGCTTTGCAGGTCTGAATCACTTGATATGTAAAAATGTCCTGCTATCTACGTGTTGTCTCTGAAATGTGTTTATTCAGATCTCAAACTGTTTGGTTCAGTGAGGACTTCAGTTTATTAAACCGGCGTGTTTTCCTCAAAGAAGATGCTGCGTTTACTGAGAAACATTTTAGAATGCTGTGCTGCTAGCTTGTGAGCCTGACAAATCTTAACTGTTTGTTCTGTGGGCAGCACAGTAGCATAGTGGTTAGCACAGTTACTTCACAGCTCTAGGGTCCTAGGTTCGATTCCCCGCTGGGTCACTGGCTGTGCGGAGTCTGCACGTTCTTCCCGTGTCTGCATGGGTTTCCTACGGGTGCTCAGGTTTCCTCCCACAGTCCAAAAATGTGCGGGTTAGGTGGTTTGGACATGCTAAATTGCCCTTAGTGTCCAAAAAATGTTAAGTGGGGGTTACTGGGTTATGGGGATATAGTAGATATGTGAACTTCAGTTGGGTGCTCTTTGTAAGGGCCGGTGCAGACACGATGGGCCGAATGGCCTCCTGCACTGTAAATTCTATGATATGATATGATTCTAAAGACAGCTCCAATTCCCTCAGCAACCATTTCCTCAGCTTATTTTCATTCACACCAAACACAATATGGTCCCGAATCATGGGAGATTCCACCACAGAAAAATTACAGGTTTTAGTTTTTAACTTTAAGTCAGCGATGAAATGATATATGAACTCCCCTGTCTTCTGTAAACATGACCGAAACACATCGTGTTCATAAATGTCATTCTTTCTGGGAATGCAATGTGCATCAAATCTTCGTTAAAATTTTTACTATCTTCATCGTTTACAAATTTAAAAGTATTAAACACAGCAATTGCTTTGGGCCCTGCCGTTGTTAGAAGCATCACTACCTTACATAAATCTGATTGATCTCTTAAATTTATGGTAATAAGAAAGAGATGAAATTGTTGTTTAATCACAGGGCATTTGCTGTCCACATTACCATGACATCTAAGACTCATTGGTGGCCTCAAGGACTCCATGCTTTCAGTCTGAAAAATCTTCAAATCTCTGTGGACCTCGTGGTAGGCTTGTTTTTTCCCTCAGCGATTAATACCATCCAATCCTGGTACCATGTAATGTTCTTGTCAGATGGCCTGATTTATATTACAAGAACACTTGTAGCTAAAGCTCTAAACAATTGATTAACATTAACGGTAGGTAAACTATATACAAAACAATAGATGAATAGCAGTAAGATCAAGCACAAGCAACCACTCTCCAGCTTCCTCCAGCCAATCTGAGGGGTCACCTGACTCTAACATTCACTTATATACCAGTGAGACTCCTAGTGGTCAGTCGGTGAATTACAATACAACCATGATATCACTACTCTCTTGTCACCTACCTTAAATTGATGCCCACTGCATTTTGGACCCTCTGTTGTGGGGAAAAGCTTCTTCCTAACCACCCTATCTATGCCCCTCTTAGGTCCTCCCTTAGTCTTCTCCGCTCCAAGGAAAACAAAACCAGCTAATCCAGTCTCTCCCCAAAGCTGCAGCCCAGGTAGCAGCCTGGTGAATCTCCTCTGCAACTTCTCTAGTGTAATCACTTTGTTCTTGGTGTGGTGACCAGAACTGCACACAGTACGGCAGCTATGGCCTAACCAATGTTTTATACAGCTCCTTCATAACCTTCCTGCTCTTACATTGTATGCTTCGGCTAATAACGGCAAGTATTCCGTCTGTCTTCTTAACCACCTTATCTGCTTGTCCTGTTATCTTCAGTAATCTACAGACGTGCACACCTAGGTCCCTCAGATTGTCTGTACTTCCTAGGATACTACCATTCATTGTATATTCCCTTGCCTTGTTAGCCCTCCAAAATGCATTAACTCACATTTTTCATTGTTAAATTCTGTTGCTGCCCTCTGCTGACGGTAACTGCCGAACAGACAAATCAGTCCTCAAACAGACAAATCACATCAAATGTTGAATTAAAACAGTCTTTATTTTCTCACTAAGTTTATTTAAACAGTTATATCAGTTTCAATACTCACAACTTGAGCTACAAAATACTACCTAGTAGAGAGAGCTTGGCCAGGCTCACTCTCGAGGGTGTGCACTAAGATCTCCAAACTCAGGTCTTGTCTTGCGAATGTTGATCCTGGGGTTATCGCTGTTGAATCTCGGATGTCGCTGTGATTTATAAGGTTTAGTATTTAGTTTATAGTTCATTCATATAAACAATCCGGTAGCACTCATTGGCCTTATTTGTCCTTGAGAGAGCCTTGCCCTCACTGTTGCAAAACAAAGTTTTATCAGCAAACTGTCCAGTTGCAAATAGTCATTCTGTCTGTTCCCATAGAGTTCATTTTTCAGAAAGTAGCACTTTTCTCTGTTTCCCTCTTTAATGTTAGTCATTGCTCTTTTTATCATCATGCCTCACGGCAAAATGTTAGCCAACTTTCTTACTCAGCAACACCATTTGCCACTGTTCTGCCCTTCTAACCATCCCATCTGGATAGTCTTGTCATGTAAGACTTTCTTCCTCACTATTTACCACACCACCAACTTTTGTGTCATCTGCGAACTTACTGATCATACCTCCTACGTTCACATCCAGATCATTAATGTACACTACAAACAGCAAGGGACCTCGCACTCATCCCTGGACACAGGCTTCCAATCACAAAAACAACCGTCGGCCATCACCTGCTGCCTCCTGCCACAAAGTCAATTTTGGATTCAAATTGCTTTGGATCCTATGGGTTCCTATTTTATTGAGCAGTCTCCCACGCAAGACCTTGTCAAATGCCTTACTGATATCCATGTAGACAACATATACTTTTCTACCCTCAGCTACATGTGTAGTCACCTCCTCAAAAAATGTAATCAAATTTGTGAGGCATGAATGACTGCCCTTTCATATCTTACAACAGCCTGTGAAGCTATAGCTAAAGCAATTGTTAAACAGCTGCTGGTGGGATCCCTAAGAGCTTGTGTGAAAAACCTGAAATCTAGTGGCTATTCAAGACAAAGGAATTATGAAAGGAGAGTTGGAAATCTTGGAAGTGAAACTTTGCTGGAAACATTTGAGGGAAATCATTATTTGTAAGAAGATGCATGTCTTTTGAGAGTGGCTTTTGGAAACCTTTTTGGGTCATTTGAGGAGAAGTCTATAGAAGTGTGATTGGGTGACACGTACCACTTGGTTTCAAATTTAGCCTTTTGGCTTACAAGGACTGCATTTACTGAGAACATTACAGCATAAGATATATTTTGTAATCTTTATTACTCTTAAAATCTGTGTACATTTGTGAAGATAAGTGGGAGTGAAGTACCATGGCCGGGATTCTCCAAAATCCCGACTATGTGTTGACGCCGGCACAAACACCAGAGTGTTTCACGCCAGCGTCAACGGGCCTCTTGGCCCAGCGATTCAGTGACCCAGCATGGCGCCAGAGTGCTCCACGCAGCTCCAGAGTGCTCCATGTAGCGGGTCCATGCATGCAAGCGCCGGCTGCTTATGCACTAGCACATGCACGTGGTGGCCGTTTCCGCGCCGGCGCCATGCAACATGGCGTAGTGACACACCAGACCGACACGGAAGGAGGTAGCCCCCCCCAGAACGTGTGCGCCCGCCGATCAGTAGACCCCGATCATGGACCTGGCCATCGTGGAGGCCATTGTGGAGCCCCCCCAGAGTCTGATTCCCCCACATCCCCACCAGGACGGCCATTGCGGCCGCGGGTCCGTACTGTTAGATGTTTAGCTGCTGCAGTATAAAGTGTCAAAGGTTCTGCTGCTTTTACACAAAACACCTTTAATTTCCTTCAACAGACTTTGCACAAAACTCTTACATCACATCACCTGACACAAGGGCCACCTGAAGCCCCTTACCATATCAGTTTCAATTATTGGATACTTAACATAAATGAGACAATTAATTGGAATGTCTCTTAACCCGTCACTTAACACGTGCTCCCGCCGGGTGGTACCATATGTTAACTACGCTGACGGAAATCTGTGGGAACTCGGTTGGTCGACTGTGGAGAAATGCCGGGGGGACCTCGTTCAAAGGCCCCCGACCGCCGCTGCGTCGACCGCGCACGCACAACTGCCGCCGATTCTCCGGTTGCTGGAGAATCGCGTCCCAACATCAGAGCAGTGTGGCGGGAATTTTCGGAGTCAACGCCGATTCCCCGATCCGGCGCGGGCTCGGAGAATCCCGGCCCATGTATTGTAATCAATCTTTTCATGTTTAATAAATGTTTTGGTTTCTGTTGTTAAAAAACTTGTGAATCTATTCACCTACATTTTCTTAAAAAGTGAAAGTTACGAGGGTAGGATTCTCTGACGGCCAACACAGGGATCACAAAATGCAATTTGCCGGAGAATCGGTTCCGATGCCGAAACCACGGCGGGCGCCGATTTCATTCCAAATCGCAATTCTCCGTCACCTCGACAACAGCGTCAATGCATTCCAGAACGCACGTATAGTAAACACTGATTGTGTATCATTAGCGAGCCCGATCCAGTATTCTCCAGGGCTTCCACGATTCTCTGCCTCTGATGGACCAAATTCCTGATGGCGAGGTTCACTTGTGCTTTTTAAAATCGTGAAACCGGTATCGTGGCTAATGAGGGAGAGAGAGGGAGAACGGAAAGTGTCCAACATCGCCATAGTTTGCTGACAGCTGTTCTGCTGGCCGGGGTGTTTCTGCCAGGGTGAGGGGGGAGTAGCGGGGGGTGGTCAGGAGGTGAGCTGTGGGATGGGGGTGGATGGGCACGGAGCACCGTTGCCTCGGCCTGCAAGGCAGCCATGCTGACTGCCCACTGTGAATCCTCGGGCCATAGGGTGTATGGATGTCCCCCCACGGCACTCCCCTAGGTGCCCTCTGGCCTCAGCCGACCCATCAATGGGATGGGCATGCTCCAATGCAACCAGTGCCATCTTGTTGGCTGGGATGAGTGTGTGTGGGGATTATAATGTGTATATGCGGCTGCAGCTTGGCAACCTCCTGAGTGTCAATTACGGACCCGGCGAATCCTGCGGGGCTCGCCCCTCCACAGTCGCTGACTCGGTCCAAGGTCGGCATCGGTTTTGCTGTCGTGAAAGTCCACGAATCCTGCCCCAGCTTCAACATTTATTCTCAGGAAGGGAGAATCCAGCCCACGGTTTTAAGCCAGGGTTCCATTCTGGGATTCTTCCATCCAATAGTAACATCAACTGGGATCGTAAGACTACATTATCTCATGTTTATATATATATCTGTCTATCACCACAACTTTAGTCTCCACCTATCCACATCCATGATTTAGAGCTATGAACCTCACTGACAGGTTTAGAGCCATGAGATTCCTTCTGGATGGTTCAAACTGTGTAACTAAGAGTTGTGTACAGAGTCCCCATCTGCCTGACTTGAACATGATGCATTGCTAGCCTGAAGGTCTCGCAAGTGCCTCGTCACATTTGCCCTCTGCCAGCTCTATGATGGTCAATCCACAGGGTAACGTGGAACTTATCATCACATCAGTGTGCCTGGTTCCATGTGCATATGTTTGAATTTTAGAATGAAAGTGTGGAGGCCTCAAAAGGGATCAGAGCTTTTTATGTCAACAATTTGTGTCCTTAAGGCTTAGATGGAGTATCAGCATTTCGAGGCCCACAAATGCCACGGTTGAACAGCATGGGGAATTGGGAGACTCCAAACTGAAGCACGGTCATGAGTGCTTGACTCATGACTATGCTGTTCCTGAAGCTCACTGACATGTGAGCTGAAGTGCAACATAACATCCATTACTAAGAGTTATAGGTGACTGCTTTATGAAGGTATATCTAATGCTGGGAACTGAGTATGATAATCAGGCCTGAACACTTGTCTTGCATCAATAATTGCCAGTGCAGACAAACTGCAGTACAGATTCAATCAACCTGAGACATGAAGGCGAGAACCACAGAATGATGATTGTCCTACAAGAGGCACCTTGCTAGACTGCAGACATACTGCCACGAGAGCACTGAAGATTGCAGTCCTGCTTCTGCCTCTTAAAGGCTGCCATAAGCCATGGAATATTGCCGAGATGCTTGAAGAGGCTACACCATTTCAACTCTGCTCACAAAATGCCCTGTTGCTGTTATTATTCCATAACAAAATGGCCACATTGTTCCCGAGGCTGCCGTACCTTTCAAGGATGAGGACATTGTGATGCACGATTGTAACTCCTCATTCAGCAATGCATGTGTTGCACAGAGATGATTAGGATCGTAACCAAGGTGGCCAGGTGGACCCAGAATGGATGCGCTAGTATGAGCCATTCATCATCATCCTCCTGGAACCTGGTGGCTATAAGCATGTCACGTGCATGCCTGCCTCATATGGACCCTTAAATAGGCTCTTCCTTTGGAGCCTCCACTTCCTTGTCCTTATTGAGCTCAGCCTTTTTGATGTCCTGATCAACAGAGACATGCAGCTCCTCCATCTCGCGATCCGGCAAGACATCCCACCATTGCACCTCCACGTTGAGTGGAGCACAGCAAGCCATATGATGAAAAGTGCTGTCTGACTGGTCCAGATATGAAAAGTACATCTTCAAGGGACCAATGATCTGATTAATTAATGGACATGCTGCAGAATAAGCAGTGCTGTACGCCTCCTCTGAGACACTTCGTGGCTGCTGAATGGGTACAATCAACACTGCCTTTTGTGGTTGACCTCTGTCAATGAGCAGCCAATCCTGGGTGTGCTGATGGCTCTCAAAGTTCTGTGGCACCCGTGAATGTCTCAAGATGTACGAGTTGTGGGAGCTTCCAGGGTATCTCGCACATACCTACATAATCTGCTTCTGTGATTGCAGACCAGCTGCACATTGAGAGAGTAGAAGCCTTTCCTGTTGGTGAATTGTAGTGGCTGGTGCCAGAGAGTTTTTAATGTCACATGAGTACAGTCGATGGCATCCTACACCTGTGGGAATCTGGTGATTGTGGCAAATCTCATTGATCTGGCAGGAGAACTGGATGTAATTTTGCACCTTGTTAAATTAGGTGTGTCTGACCTCTCAGATGCAATTGTGAGCAGACGCTTGAGAAAGCCGGCACAGATCCCCTGTGGAGTCTGGGAATGAGCCAGTTGTGAAGTTCAGAGTGGCAGTCACTTTCAGAGCCACTATCAGTGGGTTGCCTCCAAGTACCTGTGGCATCAGCTGCTCCCAGAGAATGTGACAGATGTGAACCACCATATACCTGGACATGTGAATGTGACTACAATACTGCATCTTGCTCATCTGGAGGTATGAGAGGCATCTTCTGTACACCCTTGGTCTTGCAAAATGCTTCCACAATGGCTCTGTCAACCTCAGCTTCTAGAATATGAGGGAGCTTCCTTGGTGCTTGTTGATCAGGATGAGGTTGTTCCCTTTCCGCAGCCTGGCAGAGATGGGCCCTTCTTTTAATCCTTCTCCGTTCCCTGATTGCCAGGATTAATACAGCATTGCCAGCTCCACCCATGACCCACTTGTGGTCATGTCTGTGGAAATATTGAATGGAAACATGTTTGAACATATGCCTGCAATGGCCATCTTTTACTCACTAATTAGGCAGTCATTGTGGAGCCTATGGATCACATTCATCCCAGCCATTATTTAACCGCTGAGCCCTTTGGAGCTTTGCTACAGCTTTCTGGACCATCAGTTGGGCATACACCCTTCCCAACCCCAATCCAAATGACAGAGACATGACAGAGCTTTAACACAGGGGCTTGAATGTGACTGAGTTATACCAGGCGAGAGAACCATTAGTCAGGGCACTGTCTGACTGTATTCTTTGGATTACATAACAGCCCCAAATTCCACTCATGTAAGAGAATTTTGTTGGAGGAGATCATCAAAACGTTAAACTGCCAGCTGCAAGGTATAAAGTTGCTCAAGCCATTAGGCATATTTGCACCAGGTGGTTTCTTCTGAGATGGGATTTCCTATGATGGGGACAAAGGATCTTTGGAATGCTATCCCATAATGGCCACAATCGGCTTTATTTCTTTGAAATTTATTTTCGGGATGTGGGCAATACTGGCCAGCATTATTGTCCATCCGTAGTGTCCTTCAGAACGTGGTGGTGAGCTGCCTTCTTAAACCGCTGCAGCCCCTGAGATGTAACTATATCCACAGTGCTGTTAGGAAGGGCATTCCAAGGATTTGACCGAGGAACAGTGCAGGAATGGTGATATATTTCCAAGTCAGGGCGGTGAGTGACTTTGAGGTGATCCTCAGAGTGCCCATGTATATTCTACCCTTGTCCTTCCAGTTGCTAGTGGTCATGGGTTTGGTACATGTTGCCTCAGGACCATTGATGAGTTCCTAGGGCTTTGACAAAGAGTTATTGGACTTGAAACGTTAGCTCTTTTCTCTCCCTACAGATGCTGCCAGACTTGCTGAGACTTTCTAGCATTTTCTCTTTCGTTTCAGATTCCAGCATCCGCAGTAATTTGCTTTTATTGATGAGGTCCTGCAGTGCATCTTATAAGGTAGTACACACGGGCTGTCGCTGTTCGTTGGTTGTGCAGAGATTGAATGTTTTTGGAAGGGATAGCAATCTAGTGGGCTGCTTCGTTCTGGACAGTGTCGATTATCTTGAGTGTTGTTGGAGCTGCACTCATCCAGGCAAGTGAAGACTATTCCATTACAATCCTGACTTGTGCCATGTAGATGATGGACATGCTTTTGGAAGTCAAGAGTTGAGTTACTTGCCGCAGGATTCTTTGCCTTTGACCTGCACTGGTAACCACAGTAGTTATATGGCTGGTCCAGTTCAGTTTCAGGTCAATGGTAACCCCCAGGATGTCAATAGTGAGGGATTCAATGATGATAATGCCATTGAATGTCAAAGGGCAATGGTTAGATCCTCTCTTGTCATTGCCTGGCACTTGTGAATATTACTTATCATCTGTCAGCCCAAGCCTGGATATTGCCCAGATCTTGTTGCTTTTGGACATGGGCTGCTACAGTATGTGAGGAGTTACGAATGGTATTGAACATTGTGCAGTCATCTGTGAAGATCCTCATTTCTGACCTTATGATGGAAGGAAGGTTATTGATGAAGTAGCTGTAGGTGGTTGGACCAATAAAACTACCCTCAAGAAATCCTGCATGTTAGGACAGAGTTAAAGTTCCCCAGTGCTTAAGTTAGAATTGGAGTTTTAATTATTTAACTGACCACACATTATTTGATAGGCTAAACTTATGTGCAAAGGGAATACAGGTGGCACTGTAGTGTCTTGATGCAGAAGTGACTGTTGAACATAATCAACTTGAAGTTGAAGAAGTCAAAACTTGCTTTCTAGTTCTTATAGCAGTGCTACTTTTGGAGTATAATAATAGTAACACAGATGGTTCCTGCTCGTAAGTAAAAAGGATTTCTTTGGATGAAAGACTGTATTCTGAAATCTAACCGAGAAGAGTGATTCAGATAAACATGGAAAACAAATGGCTGAATCCAAGTGTGGAGTGTCAGGGAATGACTACCCACCATTGTTTTCTGTGTGTCAATCCTATGACCAATGGAAGAATGAAGTTACCATGTGGATATGGGTTATGCTCTTTCCCCCCAAAAATAGGAATGACCCTGACATTGTAGCTACCATACTAAAGCAAAATAAAATGCAAGGTTTTCTCTGAATTGAATTCAGATCAGTTGGACTGAGGTGAAGTTTTGAATACATTATTAGCTTTCATGGACAAGATTTATCAAAAAGATGACTTATTAAGTGCTTATGACGCCTGGTCATATTTTGACAGACTTAGAAAGTCAGAGCATACCTCCATAGAAGGGTACATAATGGAATTCAGCAGACAGCATACAAGGCTGCAAACGTTCCATCTAGAAATCCCTCAATCTGTACTGGTGTTTAAATTATTGGACTGCGCTAAAGTTACAAATATGGATAGGCTTATGGTTTTGACAGTGGTTAAATTGGCAGAAAGGTTTGCCCTGTTGGAACAAATGTCAGAGGCTCTTAAAAACGTTCCTGGGTAAACATTCTGTTATACCGTCAATTCACTGTAAAACTGTGAGAACGAATGAATATAAAGCTTTATTATCCAGGAACTCGCCTGCCAGTGTCTGCTGTGCAAATGAGTGCCACCCACAGGTGGCTGGTCTATATATCGCCCCGGGGAGGGTAGAGACAGAGGCGGAGCCCACCGGGGTTCTAGTACAAGGTCATAGGTCACAGCACTCTACAGACAGTTCATACTTAGGTGAATACATTCACCACACATTCCTTTGCGGCAACATTCATGACACAAATGGGCCGAAAGGCAATAAGACATACATAGGAGGACACAATGTTCATGCGATGGTGAGATTGTCCAGAAACAGGCCACAAGCATCAATACAAAAGAAGATTTATAAATATAATTATATAAATCTAGATATAAAGAGGACAGAAATACCTTCAACAATTATGGCAGCAAGAATGAATTGTGATTTTTTAGCTGGGAAATGAAGTCCAGAAATGCCCAGGGTCTGGTCAATCACTGGTTCAGATGCAATACACTGTCCTAAGAGATAGAATAGGGCATTTGAAACCAAACACGAGGCAGAAGACTCTGAAGATAATGAGGAAGATAATAACCAAATAGAAGGCTTTGTCTTCGTAACGAGACGTTTCAATCCAGTAATGAAGCTGCTCGTCACAGAGCCCTTCAATTGTGCCACTTTAGACGGCAGATGTACATCTACAGTATTTGCAATAGACTGGTTGAGATATTAATTAGACTCTTGTCAAAGGTTGGAACAATGTTAAGGATTTGGAAGTTCCACCAGTTTCAGCTTTGGGAATGATAATACTTGTCAATCACTGAAAAGAGTAGTGATTCTTTGTAAAATCACAGGAAGGCATCATATTTTATTAGCATGAATGTTGTGTCCACCAGACTGTTCAGGTGCACTCGTCAAGATTCGTGGGTACAGATTACAAATTTGCAGATTCAAAAGGCATTATTGAACATGCAGAGGAACCATTTATTTCTCATACACATGTGGCAGAATTATGAATACCAGATCGTGGAAATTGACAGTGTATCTGAAGAGGGAAATAGTAATTCTGACGAATTACAGCTGAGGTTATTTTTCCCAAAGGACAATTGCCGAAGGTTGGCGTTAAAGTGAGATACTTGCCAGAAGAGGGCAGTCAGTGGAAGAATGCAATTATCATTGGTGTCATAATATACATCCAGGTATATAATGGTGTGCAGACAGGCAGTGATTAACACACAGGATGACTAGTAAACACACAGAACACAGCAGCCAATCACCAGACAGGACACGACCACCATAAAGCCGGAGGGCACTAGTTTTCCGGCTCTCTCGGGATCCAGCCTCTGAGACAGTCAGAGCTCGTGAGCAGCAACTAGAACAAACACCATGTGGTAGTAAGGTAGTCTGGTCAGGTTAGCCTTTTAGGGATCCTGCACACTCACTCTTTGTGGCGGCACCACTTCACCCTGCCCCAATGATGTTTAGCCCTGCCCACAATGATGTCAAGCCCCACCCCAAACTCTATCACTGCCCCCTGAACCCGCCCACCGTCAGCTCACACAATGCAAGGCACAGAATCCCCAAATCACTGCTTGACAAATGGATGCAGTGTTCTTTAACTTATGACACCAACATGCTCCTACTAATTGATAACTTGAAATCCAAACCTACTTGTTGTCAGCATGGTGATAGAGGTGGTCGTTATTGCGATCTCTGTCTTGAGGCAAGCAAACATGAACTGGCTGATAAGCAATGGGATAGAGAAATCAGCCGATGATATGACTGCAGCACAGCACAGACCAGTGCAGGACAGAATGAGCCAGAAAAAGTCCAGTGAGGAGCAAAGACTCCAATAAGGTGGAATGTCCATTCCAAGTCTAATATCAGGGGCTTGCTGGCAACTGTCTGGCAGGATTCCATTATTTAATCGTCCAGAGGAGTAAGAAGAGACTTTGTGAAGGCCAGTAAAGAGCAATGGTGGATGGTGGCTACTCTCTGGTTATATCTGTCTGCATGTGACTGAGGTATAGTCATTTTGAACTTCTATGACAAAACTTCTAACAGAGGCAAACAATTGTGTAGCATTCAATAACGTTGTAACAGCATTTTTCAGCTTTTTGCTGACACCATTAATGCTTTGAAGTAAACAATTCCAAAAAGCAGTCAAAACAATTCTTTACTTTCAAACTTCTCTGCGAAGGATTTTGCTTCACCTTTCGCACGTGGTTTCTCTGAATTTGATGTGGCTATTGATGAACCATCAATTGAACGCAAGACGAGTTGCTGTACAAAAGTAGGCTTTAATAAGCTAGATGTTAGCCCTGCGGTCGACTACAGTAAATGGCCGACCGCAGGCCATGCTGGTTATTTATACCTCGCCCTGGAGAGGGGATTAACTCAGCCTCTCGACCAATCGGGGAGCCATCACATGACTGGTCTCAACCAATCGGTCGAGAGGCACATGACCGACCAGGGCCAATGGTAAGCCAGTGTTCTGCACCAATGGCACGCAGCTATGTTAATCATACCACCACATTCACCCCTTGCGGAGAAAGAAGCCGGGGGGGGGGGGGTATCAACGAGAGCTGGGGTGGGGGAGGTGGGGAGAACTGGTGGTATGAGTAGTAGCCAGAGAAGGGGAAAAAAGGGTTTGGCTTCCCACTGGCCCAGACATTTAACAATAGTACATATTGTCCATAAAAGGTCCATGGTGTTGTTGAAAATTAAATAGACTCGATCAGCCTTTTCGTTGCCCGTGACATCCTGGCAGACCGCCGCAGTGGAGTTGGTGACGCTGGTTCAGCCGATGGTGGTGGTTCGGCTGATGTCCTGGAGTCCGGGAGCGATGGTCCTTGAACAGACTCCGTCACCCGGGCTGGTGATGGAGACGCCATGGATGGGGAAGGGGTGGCCTGGGTGGGGCGCTGGGGGAAGAAAAACATGGGGGGGTCTGTGGTGAAGGGGGGGAAGGCCGCACGCCGGCGGGTGCCAGGCCCTGGAGGGAGACCGTGTCCTGCCGATCGTCAGGGTACTCCATGTACGCATACTGCTGGTTAGTGTGGAGTAACTGGACTTGTTCCACCAACGGGTCGGACTTGTGCACCCGCACATGCTTCCGGAGAAAGATGGGTCCGGGGGCGGCCAGCCACGTCGGGAGAGGGGATCCGGAGGACGACTTCCTGGGGAAAACAAGAAGACGTTCATGAAGTGTCTGATTTGTTGTGGTACAGAGGAGTGAGCGGATAGAATGTAGGGCATCAGGGATAACCTCTTGCCATCGGGAAATAGGGAGATCTCTGGACCGGAGGGCCAGTAGTATGGTCTTCCAGATGGTACCATTCTCCCGCTCGACCTGTCCGTTACCCCGAGGGTTATAGCTGGTTGCCCTGCTAGAGGCAATGCCCCTGTTGAGCAGGAATTGACGCAGCTCGTCGCTCATAAATGAGGACACCTGATTGCTATGTATGTATGTGGGGTAGCCGAACAGGGAGAAGATGGAGAGGAGGGCCTTAATGACGGTCGATGTGGTCATGTCGGGGCAGGGAATGGCGAAGGGTAAGCGGGAGTATTCGTCGAATACTGCCAGGAAGTAAATGTTGCGGTTGCTAGAGAGAAGGGGTCCCTTGAAGTCAATGCTGAGACGTTCGAAGGGGCGGGATGCTTTGATCAGATGTGCGCGCTCGGGGCGGTAGAAGTGCAGTTTGCACTCCGCGCAGATGTGGCAGTCACGGGTTACTGTCCTAACTTCCTCGATGGAGAAAGCCAGGTTGCGGGTATTTATGAAATGGTAGAAACGGGTCACCCCTGGATGGCAGAGGTCCGCGTGGAGGGAGCGGAGGCGGTCTATCTGCGCGCTGGCGCAGGTACTGCGGGACAGGGCATCAGGAGGCTCATTGAGCTTCCCAGGATGATACAAGATCTCATAGTTGTACGTGGACAACTCGATCCGCCACCGTAAGATCTTATCATTCTTAATCTTGCCCCTTTGTGCATTATCAAACATGAAGGCCACTGACCGTTGGTCTGTGAGGAGGGTAAACTTCCTGCTGGCCAAATAGTGCCTCCAATGTCGCACAGCTTCGACTATGGCCTGGGCTTCCTTTTCCACTGAGGAGTGGCGGAGTTTGGAAGCCTGGAGGGTTCTGGAGAAGAAGGCCAAGGGGCTGCCCGCTTGGTTCAGGGTGGCCGCTAGACCTACTTATGATGCGTCGCTCTCGACCTGGAAGGGGAGGGACTCGTCGATGGCGCGTATCATGGCCTTTGCGATGTCCGCTTTGATGCGGCTAAAGGCCTGGCAGGCCTCTGTCAACGGCGGGAAGGTCGTGGTCTGAATGAGGGGACGGGCCTTGTCGGCGTAATTGGGAACCCATTGGGCGTAGTAAGCAAAGAAACCCAGGCAGCGTTTGAGGGATTTGAGGGTATTGGGGAGAGGGAGTTCCATCAGGGGGCACATGCGTTCAGGGTCGGGGCCTATCACTCCGTTATGCACTACGTAGCCGAGGATGGCTAGACGGTCGGTGCTAAACACGCACTTATCCTTATTGTAAGTGAGGTTAAGGAGTTTTGCGGTTTGGAGAAATTTTCAGAGGTTGGTGTCATGGTCCTGCTGGTCGTGGCCGCAGATGGTGACATTATCGAGGTACGGGAAGGTAGCCCGTAATCTGTACTTGTCGACCATTCTGTCCATCTCCCGTTGGAAGACCGAGACCCCATTTGTGACACCGAATGGAACCCTGAGGAAGTGGTAGAGGCGCCCATCAGCCTCAAATGCGGTGTACTTGCGGTCACTCGCGCGGATGGGGAGCTGGTGATAGGTAGACTTGAGGTCCACAGTGGAGAAGACTTTGTATTTCGCAATCTCGTTTACCATGGCGGAAATACGGGGGAGAGGATACGCGTCCAGTTGCGTAAACCGGTTGATGGTCTGGCTGTAGTCGATGACCATCCGGTTTTTCTCCTCAGTCCGGACCACCAGCACTTGGGCTCGCCAGGGACTGTTGCTGGCCTAGATGACCCCTTCCTTCAGCAACCTATGGACCTCGCACCTGATGAAGGTCCGGTCCTAGGCACTGTACCGTCTGCTCCGGGTCGCGACGGGTTTGCAACCGGGGGTGAGATTAGCAAACAAGGAGAGGGGGTCCACTTTGAGGGACGTGAGGCTGCAGACAGTGAAGGGGGGTATAGGGCCGCCGAATTGGAAGGTCAAGCTCTGCAGGTTGCACTGGAAATCCAGTCCTAGGAAAGCCGGTGCGCAAAGGTCAGGGAGGACAAGGAGTTTATAATTTTTAAAAACCTTCCCTTGGACCACCTGTATTCCCAAAATCTTTCGACCGTCAAAATGTTTGCCACGTGCCTGCTCCGAGAGTGATTGGTGCATATTTCATCGATGTGTGGAAACCGAAAAGAAAGCATACAAGTCTTGAACAAAGTCAAAAAAGTGCACTGCTTGGGCAGCACGGTGGTGCAGTGGTTAGCACTGGGATTATGGCGCTGAGAACCCGGGTTTGAATCCTGGCCCTGGGTCACTGTCCATGTGGAGTTTGCACATTCTCCCAGTGTCTGTGTGGGTTTCACCGCCACTGATGTGCTGGTAAGGTGGACTGGCCACGCTAAATTGCCTCCTAATTGGAAAAAACTATAATAATTGGGTACTCTGGCTGACTTCTGGTGGCGGCAATGCAGAGCTAAGCCGCACGTTCGGCAGCTCCCGCTATCGTAGGACTTTTGGGCTCTTTTAAGGGCCCCAAACGGCGCTGGTTCAACGATTCCCGGTGTGTGAAGGTGTCTGGAGTAATATCCCCCGGGATTTATGGTGCGGACCCGGAGTGGGGCGGGGGAAAAAACGGCAGCAGCTCCTCTGGAAAAGCGGGGGAAGGTGGACAAAATGGCAGCCGGTGGAGCCCCCGAGGAGTGGAGGCAGTGGGCGCAGGAGCAGCAGGCAGCCCTTCTGCACTACTTTACGAAGCTGAAAGTGGAGTTGCTGGACTCTTTGAAAGTTACTACAAGTAAGCTGCTGGAGACCCAGACAACCCAGGGTGCAGCGATCCGTGAGTTGCAGCATCAGGCCTCTGAGCGCGAGGATGAGGTCTCGGCCCTCGTGGGGAAGGTGGAGATGCACGAGGCGCTCCACAAAAAGTGGCAAGATCGTTTTGAGGAGATGGAGTTTCGGTTGAGGAGGAAGAACTTGCGGATCCTGGGCCTCGCGGAGGGGCTGGAGGGGTCGGACCTGCCGGCTTATGTGGCCGTGATGCTGAACTCGCTGGTGGGGGCAGGATCTTTCCATCTGCCCCTGGAGCTGGAGGGGGCCCACAGAGTACTGGCCAGGAGGCCTAAGGCGGATAAACCCCCACGGGCGGTGCTGGTGCGGTTCCATCGGTTCAGTGACCGTAAGTGTGTGCTGCGATGGGCCAAGAAGGTGTGGAGCAGCAAGTGGGAGAATTCGGTAGTGCGGATCTACCAGGACTGGAGTGCGGAGGTGGCTAAGCGGAGGGCCGGGTTCAACCGGACGAAGGCGGTGCTCCACAGCAGGCAGGTGAAATTCGGCATGCTGCCGCCTGCACACTTGTGGGTCACCTACAAGGACCGGCATCACTATTTTGAGTCCCCGGAGGTGGCGTGGGCCTTTGTGCAGGCTGAAAAGTTGGACTCGAACTAGGGATTAGGGACTGTGGGGGGTTTTTGTATCACTGTTTATGCTGTTGCTGGCTATTGTGTTTTTCTTCTGCTTTCGGATGGTGTTGGTTTTGGTTTTGTATTTAAGGGGGGTGTTGGGGGTCTGTTTTCTTGTACGGGGTTGGTGGATGGGTTGGGACTGCTATTTGGGAGCTGCGTTGGGGGGGGTGGGGTGGGGTGGGGCAGTGTGAAAGCGCGGGCTTTCCTCTGGTTTCCCGCGCCGCGGGACAAGGGGGGTGGAGCTGGAGGCAAGGGACGTGGATATCAGTTCCGTTTTCCCGCGCTGGAGTGGTGCCAAGGAGCTGCTGCAGGGTGGGGGTAACCCCATATCGGGAGGGGTTGGAGTTAGGGCGGGAGCTGCAGGGGTCAGCAGAAGTCAGCTGGCTCACGAGAGTACTATGGAGGGAGTGTCGCGGCTAGGAGGGGTCCTAGCCTGGGGGGGGGGGGGGGATACCGGGTTGCTGCTGGAATGGCCAGGGAGGAGCTGGTGCGGGTCGGGGGGGGGGGTCGGGGTGAGGTTCTATCGCCATGGGAAACGGGTCGAGTGGGGGGCGCTGGCCAGCGGCGAGCAGTCGATGGGCTATGGCTAGTCGGCGGGGGAGGGGGGGCGGGGTGCCCCTGATCCGGCTGATCACGTGGAACGTGAGGGGGTTGAATGGGCCGGTTAAGCGGGCCCGGGTGTTTCCGCATTTGAAGGGGCTGAAGACGGACGTGGCCATGCTTCAGGAGACTCACCTGAAGGTGGCAGACCAGGTTCGTCTGAGGAAGGGATGGATGGGGCAAGTTTTCCATTCAGGGCTCGATGCGAAGAACCGGGGGGGTGACGATCCTGGTGGGGAAAAGGGTGGCGTTTGAGGCGTCTGAGGTGGTGGCTGATAGTGGCGGCAGATATGTGATGGTGAGCGGTAGGCTGCAGGGGGAGAGGGTGGTGCTGGTAAATGTATATGCCCCAAATTGGGATGATGCTGGTTTCATGAGGCGTATGTTGGGCCGCATTCCTGACCTAGAGGCGGGGGGCCTGATCATGGGGGGGGGACTTCAATACGGTGCTGGATCCCCCACTGGATCGTTCTAGTTCTAGGACGGGCAGGAGGCCGGCGGCGGCCAAGGTGTTGAGGGGGTTTATGGACCAGATGGGAGGGGTGGATCCCTGGAGGTTTGGGAGGCAGAGGGCTCGGGAGTACTCTTTTTTCTCCCACGTGCACAGGGTTTATTCCCGTATTGATTTTTTTTGTCCTTAGTAGGGGGCTGGTCCCGAGGGTGGAGGATGCCGAATATTCGGCTATAGCGATTTCAGGCTATGCTCCGCATTGGGTGGATCTAGAGATGGGGGAGGTGCGGGACCAGCGCCCGCTTTGGCGTTTGGACGTGGGGTTGTTGGCTGATGAGGAGGTGTGTAGGAGGGTCCGGGGATGTATTGAGAGGTACCTCGAGGCCAGTGATACTGGGGAAGTCCGGGTGGGGATGGTGTGGGAGGCTCTGAAGGCAGTGATTAGGGGAGAGCTGATTTCCATCCGTGCCCATAGGGAGAGGGGGGAGAGGAGGGAGAGGGAGAGACTGGTGGGGGAGCTGCTGAGTGTAGATAGGAGGTATGCGGAGGCCCCGGAGGAGGGATTGTTGGGGGAGCGGCGTAGCCTGCAGGCTAAGTTTGATTTACTGACCACCAGAAAGGCGGAGACACAGTGGAGGAAGGCGCAGGGAGCGGTCTACGAATATGGGGAGAAGGCGAGCAGGATGCTGGCACATCAGCTCCGCAAGTGGGACGTGGCTAGGGAGATTGGTGGAGTGAAGGATAGGGGTGGGAATGTGGTGCGGAAGGGGGTAGAGATTAATGGGGTCTTCAGGGACTTCTACAGGGAACTGTACTGTACATGAAGATCAGACGGGATTTGTGAAGGGGAGGCAGCTGAACACTAACGCTGCTAAATGTGATAATGATGCCGGCGGCAGAAGGAGAGGAGGAGATTGTGGTGGCATTAGATGCGGAGAAGGCCTTTGATAGGGTTGAGTGGGGGTACTTGTGGGAAGTGTTAGAGAGGTTTGGGTTTGGGGAGGGGTTTATTAAATGGGTGAGGTTGCTGTACGAGGCCCCGATGGCAAGTGTAGCGACAAATGGGAGGAGGTCCAAGTACTTCAGGCTCTACCGAGGGACGAGGCGGGGTGCCCCCTGTCCCCCTTGCTTTTTGCGTTGGCAATTGAGCCTCTGGCCATGGCGCTAAGGGAGTCGGGGAGGTGGAGGGGTCTGGTGCGGGGTGGGGAGGAGCACCGAGTGTCACTTTATGCAGATGACTTGTTGCTGTATGTAGCAGACCCGGTGGGGGGGAATAGATTTCATAGAATTTACATGAAATCTATTCCCCCCACCGGGTCTGCTACATACAGCAACAAGTCATCTGCTGCCGGAGGTGATGGAGGTGATGGAGATTCTTGCTGGGTTTGGGAGTTTCTCGGGCTACAAGTTGAACCTGGGCAAGAGCGAGCTGTTTGTTGTACACCCGGGTGATCAGGAGGAGGGGATTGGTAGGCTCCCGCTAAAAAGGGCAGTGAGGAGTTTTAGGTACCTGGGGGTTCAGGTGGCTAGGAGTTGGGGGACTTTACATAAGCTTAATTTTACTAGGTTGGTGGAGCAGCTGAAGGAGGAGTTCAAAAGGTGGGACATGCTGCCGCTGTCGTTGGTGGGTAGAGTACAGTCCGTTAAAATGACGGTGCTCCCGAGGTTTTTGTTTTTGTTCCAATGCCTCCCCATCCTTATTCCGAGGGCCTTTTTTAGGAGGGTGAACAGCAGCATCACGGGATTTGTTTGGGCGCATGGGACTCCGAGGGTGAGGAGGGTCTTTTTGGAGCAGGGCAGGGATGGAGGGGGGCTGGCACTGCCCAACCTCTCTGGGTACTATTGGGCGGCTAATGTCTCGATGGTACGCAAGTGGATAATGGATGGGGAGGGGGCAGCATGGAAAAGGATGGAGATGGCGTCCTGCGGAGTCACAAGCCTGAAGGCACTGGTAATGGCGCCGTTGCCACTCCCTCCAACGAGGTACACCACGAGCCTGGTGGTGGCGGCTACCCTCATGATTTGGGGGCAGTGGAGGCGACACAGGGGGGAAGTGGGGGGCTCGGTGGAGGCCCCGCTGCAGGGGAACTACCGGTTTGTCCCAGGGAACATTGATGGCGGGTTCCTGGGGTGGCACAGGGCGAGCATAAGGAAGTTGGGAGACCTGTTCATTGACGGGAGGTTTGCGAGCCTTGGTGAGCTGGAGGAGAAGTTTGAGCCCCCCCCCCCCCCGGGGAATATGTTCAGGTACCTTCAGGTCAAGGCGTTTGCTAGGCGGCAGGTGGAGGGGTTCCCTTTGCTGCCCCCGTGGGGGTAAGGGATAGGGTGCTTTCGGGGGTGTGGGTCGGGGATGGGAAGGTGTCTGACATCTATCAGGTGATACAGGAGGTGGAGGAGGTGTCGATAGAGGAGCTGAAGGCTAAGTGGGAAGTGGAGCTGGGGGAGCAGATTGAGGAGGGGACATGGGCGAATGCCCTGGAGAGGGTGAAGTCCTCCTCTTCATGTGCGAGGCTTAGCCTCATCCAGTTCAAGGTACTGCACAGGGCTCATATGTCCGGGACAAGGGTGAGCAGGTTTTTTGGGGGTGAGGACACGTGCATTAGGTGTTCGGGGAGCCCAGCGAACCATGCCCATATGTTTTGGGCATGCTCAGCACTGGGGGAATTCTGGCAGGGGGTGGCGAGGACGGTATCGAGGGTGGTAGGGTCCAGGGTCAAGCCAGGCTGGGGACTCGCGATATTTGGGGTTGGGGTGGTGCCGGGAGTGCAGGAGGCGAAAGTGGCCGTTTTTTTGGCCTTTGCGTCCCTAGTAGCCCAGCGGAGGATGTTGTTGCAATGAAAAGATGCGAGACCCCCAAGTGTGGAGACCTGGATCAATGACATGGCGGGATTCATTAAGCTGGAGAGGGTCAAATTCGCCCTGAGGGGGTCGGTACAAGGGTTCTTTAGGCGGTGGCAGCCTTTCCTCGACTTTCTGGCTCAACGATAGGGAACGAGGTCAGCAGCAGCGGCAACCCGGGGGTGAGGGGGGAAAGGGGGGGAGGGTTCAGGGGGGTATTGTTTATGTTAATTTAATTCATTTTAAATTTATTTTGTTGTTCATCGGGTTGGGGGGGCTTGTTATATGCATTGTTATGGGTCCGGGGGGGGGGGGGGGGGGGGGGGGTTTATTATTGTTATTATCATTGTTTTGTTGTTATACATTTTTCAAAATGTCAATAAAAATTTTTTTTTTTTTAAATAAATAAATAATTGGGTACTCTAAATTCATAAAAAAAAGAAAAAGAAAATTGTACTGCTGATTCAGTTGCTGCATTGCAGATTAAATTCAAGAAATGACTGGAACACAGCATGAATAATGCACAGCGACTTGCAATTGTTCGGTTTTGCTTATAGACCTGAATTTTTTCCTGCCATATTTACAGCATTATGAAAGTTCTGCCTACGACAATTGTTGATGTCCAAACCTACATTTGAAATGCTATCCAAAACCGTTCTCTCCTGGCACTTAGAAGTCTGGGAATGTAGCTGGACAAAATAGAAATTGCTCTACAACTTCACCATTGCTGGTCACATATCTTAAAATTAGTGTTAATTGGTCCACATGACTCACGTCTGGTGTTGAGTCAACTATTATGGAACAGTATTTGTCATCTTTGACTTTTAGTGAATTGGTTTCTGAGCCACTCTGCCATAATAGCGATATAGTCATTGTGGGTTTTGTGTGTTAAAATGTTGGTTTTCTCTGAGCCACAATGTTGATAAATTTTAAATGCCCTTTGAGAAGCTTGCTAAATTCACTGAGATATTCAAGGCAGGCTAAAAAACTTTACCTCTTCAACTTGGTACTGATGATTCATCATGTCCTCTTAGAGATAGCCCCAAGGCAGATAGCATTTTGACTATGGCAACAATATGTCTCAGCTCTTTCCTCCAATGAGAACAATCCTTTTCAAACTGAGCTGATAACGCAAAATAAATTCTTCCAGACAATTTATTTCTTTGAACGAATGCACACATCTCTTTAATATGACCATGAGTTTCATGGTCAGGCAAGATCTCTTCCAACATTTCTCCAGCTAGAGTAGTGATCAACAAATAACTGTTTCCTTTTACTCGGGTCAGGAATAATTTGCAAACACAATGGAGTACCTTGGAGATTTTTGAAAAAAAATCAACCAATTTCTCTTTCCCGTCATGCCACCCTCAGAAAATGCGACTCTCGAACCTGCTTTCGGCCACGAACCTCAAACTCTTTTCTCAAATTTTCCATATTTCCTATATTTTAAAAATTTGTTCATGGGATGTCGGCATCCGCTGGCTGGACCAGCATTTATTGCCCATCGCTGAGGGCATTTACATAAGAACATAAGAATATAAGAACAAGGAGCAGGAGTAGGCCATCTGGCCCCTCGAGCCTGCTCTGCCATTCAATGAGATCATGGCTGATCTTTGGTGGACTCAGCTCCACATTCCGGCCCGAACACCATAACCCTTAATCCCTTTATTCTTCAAAAACTATCTATCTTTATCTTAAAAACATTTAATGAAGGAGTATCCACTGCTTCACTGGGCAAGAAATTCCATAGATTCACAACCCTTTGGGTGAAGAAGTTCCTCCTAAACTCAGTCCTAAATCTACTTCCCCTTATTTTGAGGCTATGCCCCCTAGTTCTGCTTTCACCCACCAGTTGAAACAACCTGCCCGCATCTATCCTATCTATTCCCTTCATAATTTTATATGTTTCTATAAGATCCCTCCTCATCCTTCTAAATTCCAATGAGTACAGTCCCAGTCTACTCAACCTCTCATTGTAATCCAACCCCTTCAGCTCTGGGATTAACCTAGTGAATCTCCTCTGCACACCCTCCAGTGCCAGTACGTCATTTCTCAGGTAAGGAGACCAAGACTGAACACAGTACTCCAGGTGTGGCCTCACTAACACCTTATACAATTGCAGCATAACCTCCCTAGTCTTAAACTCCATCCCTCTAGCAATGAAGGACAAAATTCCATTTGCCTCCTTAATCACCTGTTGCTCCTGTCAACCAACTTTTTGCGACTCATGCACGAGCACACCCAGGTCTCTCTGCACAGCAGCATGTTTTAATATTTTATCATTTAAATAATAATCCTGTTTCCTGTTATTCCTACCAAAATGGATAACCTCACATTTGTCAACATTGTATTCCATCTGCCAGACCCTGGCCCATTCACTTAACCTATCCAAATCCCTCTGCAGATTTCCGGTATCCTCTGCACTTTTTGCTTTACCACTCATCTTAGCGTCGTCAGCAAACTTGGACACATTGCCCTTGGTCCCCAACTCCAAATCATCTATGTAAATTGTGAACAATTGTGGGCCCAACACTGATTCCTGAGGGACACCACTAGCTGCTGATTGCCAACCAGAGAAACACCCATAAATCCCCACTCTTTGCTTTCTATTAATTAACCAATCCTCTATCCATGCTACTACTTTACCCTTAATGCCATGCATCTTTATCTTATGCAGCAACCTTTTGTGTGGCACCTTGTCAAAGGCTTTCTGGAAATCCAGATATACCACATCCATTGGCTCCCCGTTATCTACTGCACTGGTAATGTCCTCAAAAAATTCCACTTAATTCGTTCGGCATGACCTGCCCTTTATGAACCCATGCGCTGCCCAATGGGACAATTTCTATCCAGATGCCTCGCAATTTCTTCCTTGATGATAGATTCCAGCATCTTCCCTACTACCAAAGTTAAGCTCACTGGCCTATAATTAGCCGCTCTCTGCTTACCTCCTTTTTTAAACAGTGGTGTCACGTTTGCTAATTTCCAATCCACCGGGACCACCCCAGAGTCTAGTGAATTTTGGTAAATTATCACTAGTGCATTTGCAATTTCCCTAGCCATCTCTTTTAGCACTCTGGGATGCATTCCATTAGGGCCAGGAGACATGTCTACCTTTAGCCCCATTAGCTTGCCCATCACTACCTCCTTAGTGATAACAATCCTCTCAAGGTCCTCACCTGTCATAGCCTCATTTCTATCAGTCACTGGCATGTTATTTGTGTCTTCCACTGTGAAGACCGACCCAAAAAACCTATTCACTTCCTCAGCCATTTCCTCATCTCCCATTATTAAAACTCCCTTCTCATCCTCTAAAGGACCAATATTTACCTTAGCCACTCTTTTTTGTTTTATATATTTGTAGAAACCTTTACCATCTGTTTTTATATTCTGAGCAAGTTTACTCTCATAATCTATCTTACTCTTCTTTATAGCTTTTTTAGTAGCTTTCCGTTGCCTCCTAAACCTTTCCCAGTCCTCTAGTCTCCCACTAATCTTTGCCACTTTATATGCTTTTTACTTCAATTTGATACTGTCCCTTATTTCCTTAGATATCCACGATCGATTTTTCCTCTTTCTACCATCCTTCCTTTTTGTTGGTATAAACCTTCGCTGAGCACTGTGAAAAATCGCTTGGAAGGTTCTCCACTGTTCCTCAACTGTTCCACCATAAAGTCTTTGCTCTCAGTCAACCTTAGCTAGTTCTTCTCTTATCCCATTGTAATTTCCTTTGTTTAAGCACAAAACACGAGTATTTGATTTTACCTTCTCACCCTCCATCTGTATTTTAAATTCCATCATATTGTGATCGCTCCTTCTGAGAGGATCCCTAACTATGAAATCATGAATCAATCCTGTCTCATTACACAGGACAAGATCTAGGACCGCTTGTTCCCTCGTAGATTCCATTACATACTGTTCTAGGAAACTATCGTGGATACATTCTTTCAACTCCTCTTCAAGGCTGCCTTGACCGACCTGGTTAAACCAATCGACATGTAGATTAAAATCCCCCATGATAACTGCTGTACCATTTCTACATGCATCCGTTATTTCTTTGTTTATTGCCTGCCCCACCATAATGTTGTTATTTGGTGGTCTATAGACTACTCCTATCAGTGGCTTTTGCGCCTTACTATTCCTGATTTCCACCCAAATGGATTCAACCTTATCCTCCATAGCACTGATGTCATCCCTTACTATTGCCTCAATGTCATCCTTAAATAACAGAGTTACACCACCTCCCTTACCATCCACTCTGTCCTTCCGAATAGTTTGATACCCTCAGATATTTAACTCCCAGTCGTGACCATCCTTTAACCATGTTTCAGTAATGGCAAACCACAATTAAGAGTCAACCACAATGCTGTGGCTCTGGAGTCACATATAGGCCAGACCAGGTAAGGCCGACAGATTTCTTTTCCTAAAGGGCATGAGTGAGCCAGTTGTTTATTTGTCACAATTAACAATGGTTTTGTGGTCATCAATAGACTTTTAATTCTACATTTTTATTGAATTCAAATTTCACCATCTGCTATGATGGGATTCGAACCCAGGTTCCCAAAGCATTACCCTGGATCTCTGGATATAGTGACAATACCACTTTGCCACTGCATCCCCTATGTTCTCTGGCCTATTTATTACAAAAATTCAGACATCATGCAGTGTCTTCAGGGTAGATTTTGGCCCTCACTTCAAAAGTAGAAGAACAATCACCTTCAGCATTATCTCAAGAGTGTCCTGCCAAAATTCCACTAACACATCTCCTGTCCCACCAGGGACAAAAACATTCTCGACCGCTACTACACAAAAATCAAGGGCGTCTACTGTTCCATTCCCCGACCACACTTTGAAAATCAGACCATAAGACGGTGTTCCTTCTCCCGGCAAACTACAGAAGCTTAAGCAGGAGAGTCTGGTTAAGTGCTGGTCCGAAGAAACAGAAGAACTCCTATGTGACTGTTGGGAGTCAGTGGACTAGTCTATATTTAAAAACTAAGCGACCAACCTAAACGAGTATGCTACCATCATCACAAACATTATCAGCAAAAGTGCACCCAACTAGAGCTTCTCACAGACCCCATGGTTCGGTTGGAGGATAAGTTGGATGCACTTCGGAGCATGCAGGTGACGGAAAACGTCATAGATAACAGTTATATAAATGTGGTCACACCCAAGGTGCAGGTAGAGAGATGGGTGACCACCAGACGTGGCAGGTAGTCAGTGCAGGAATCCCCTGTGGTTGTCCCCCTCTTGAACAGGTATTCCCCTTTGGATACTGTTGGGGGGAATAGCCTATCAGGGGAAAACAGCAGCAGCCAGAGCAGTGGCACTACAGCTGGCTCTGATGTTCAGCAAGGAGAGTGTAAGCGCAGAAGAGCAATAGCCATCGGGGACTCTATAGTCAGGGGCACAGGTAGGCTCTTCTGTGGACGTGAAAGAGACGCCAGGATGGTATGTTGCCTCCTTGGTGCCAGGGTCCAGGATGTCTCAGAACGGGTAGCGGGCATCCTGAAGTGGGAGGGCAAACATGCAGAGGTCATGGTACATATTGGTATGAAGGACATAGGCAGGAAAAGGGATCAGGTCCTGCAGCAGGAGTTCAGGGAGCTAGGCAGAAAGTTAAAAGACAGGAACTCTAGGGTTGTAATCTCGGGATTACTCCCTGTGCCACGTTCCAGTGAGGCTAGAAATAGGAAGATAGAGCAGCTAAACACGTGGCTAAGAAGCTGTTGTAGGAGGGAGGATTTCAGTTATCTGGACCACTGGCAGCTCTTCCGGGGCAGGTGTGGCCTGTATAAGAAGGATGGGTTTCATCTAAACTGGAGAGGCATAAATATCCTGGCCACGAGGTTTGATAGTGTCACATGGGAGGGTTTAAACTAGTATGGCAGGGAGGTGGGTACCGGAGCAATAGGTCAGAAGGTGAAAAAATTGAGGGAGAAATAGGGAATAGGGCCGTACCCTCAGTATGGCTCTGATGAAGAGCAGACAGGGGGATGTTACTGAAAACAGCGGGACTGGTGTCCTGAAGGGCACATGTTTTACTGCAAGACGTATAACAGGTAAGGCAGATGAACTTAGAGCTTGGAGTAGTACTTGTAACTATGATGTTATTGGCAGTACAGACACCTGGTTGAAGGAAGGACAGGATTGGCAGCTAAACATCCCAGGACTTAGATGTTTCAGGCGGGATAGAGTGGGAGGTAAAAGGAGAGGAGGAGTTGCGCTACTGGTTGGGGAGAGCATCACAGCTGTACTGCGGCAGGACACCTCAGAGGGCAGCGAGGCTATATGGGTAGAGATCAGGAATAAGAAGGGTGCAGTCACAATTTTGAGGGTTACTGCAGGCCTCCCAACAGCCAGCGGGAGATAGAGGAGCAGATAGGTAGACATATTTTGGAAAGGAGTAAAAGCAACAATGTTGTTGCGATGGGAGACTTTAACTTCCCCAATATTGACTGGGACTCACTTAGTGCTAGGGGCTTGGACGGGGCAGAGTTTGTAAGGAGCATCCAGGAGGGCTTCTTAAATCAATATGTAGATTGTCCAACTAGGGAAGGGGCTATACTGGGACCAGGTATTGAGGAATGAGTCCGGCCAGGTGGTAGAAGTGTCAGTAGGGGAGCATTTCGGGAACAGTGGCCACAATTCAGTAAGTTTTAAAGTGCTGGTGGACAAGGATAAGAGTGGACCTAAGGTGAATGTGGTAAATTGGGGGAAGGCTAATTGGAACAATATTAGACAGGAACTGAAGAACCTAGATTGGGGGCGGATGTTTAAGGATAAATCACATCTGACATTTGGGAGGCTTTCAAATGTCAGTTGCAAGGAATTCAGGACCAGCATGTTCCTGTGAGGAAGAAGGATAAATATGGCAAATTTCGGGAACCTTGGGTAACGAGAGATATTGTAGGTCTCGTCAAAAAGAAAAAGGAGGCATCTGTCAGGGCTAGAAGGCTGGGAATGGACGAAGCCTGTGTGGAATATAAGGAAAGTAGGAAGGAACTTAAGCAAGGAGTCAGGAGGGCTAGAAGGGGTCACAAAAAGTCATTGGCAAATAGGGTTAAGGAAAATCCCAAAGCTTTTTACACATACATAAAAAGCAAGAGGGTAGCCAGGAAAAGGGTTGGCCCACTGAAAGACAGGGGAGGGAATCTATGTATGGAGCCAGAGGAAATGGGTGAGGTACTAAATGAATACTTCGTATCAGTATTCACCAAAGAGAAGGAATTGATGGATGTTGAGTCTGGAGAAGGGTGTGTAGATAGCCTGGGTCACATTGAGATCCAAAAGATGAGGTGTTGGGCGTCTTGAAAAATAAGAAAAATAAGGTGGATAAGTCCCCAGGGCCTGATGGGATCTACCCCAGAACACTGAAGGAGGCAAGAGAGGAAAATGCTGAGGGCTTGACCGAAATCTTTGGATCCTCACTGTCTTCAGGTGATGTCCCGGAGCACTGGAGAACAGCCAATGTTGTTCCTTTGTTTAAGAAGAGTAGCAAGGATAATCCAGGGAACTACAGGCCAGTGAGCCTTATATCAGTGGTAGGGAAATTACTGGAGACAATTCTTCGAGACAGGATCTACTCCCATTTGGAAGCCAGTGGACGTATTAGTGAGAGGCAGCATGGTTTTGTGAAGGGGAGGTCGTGTCTCACTAACTTGATAGAGTTTTTCGAGGAGGTCACAAAGATTATTGATGCACGTAGGGCAGTGGATGGTGTCTTTATGGACTTCAGTAAGGCATTTGACAAGGTCCCTCATGGCAGACTGGTACAAAAGGTGAAGTCTCACAGGATCAGAGGTGACCTGGCAAGATGGATACAGAACTGGCTAGGCCATAGAAGGCAGAGAGTAGCAATGGAAGGGTGCTTTTCTGATTGAACGGCTGTGACTAGTGGTGTTCCGCAGGGATCAGTGCTGGGACCTTTGCTGTTCGTTGTATATATAAATGATTTGGAGGAAAATGTAACCGGCCTGATTAGTAAGTTTGCGGATGACACAAAGGTTGGTGGAATTGCGGATAGTGATGAGGACTGTCAGAGGATACAGCAGGATTTAGATCATTTGGAGACTTGGGCGGAGAGATGGCAGATGGTGTTTAATCCGGACAAATGTGAGGTAATGCATTTTGGAAGGTCTAAGTCAGGTAGGGAATATACAGTGAATGGTAGAACCCTCAAAAGTATTGACAGTCAGAGAGATCTAGGTGTACAGGTCCACAGGTCACTGAAAGGGGCAACACAGGTGGAGAAGGTAGTTAAGAAGGCATACGGCATGCTTGCCTTCATTGGCCGGGGCATTGAGTATAAAAATTGGCAAGTCATGTTGCAGCTGTATAGAACCTTAGTTATGCCACACTTGGAGTATAGTTTTCAATTCTGGTCACCACACTACCAGAAGGATGTGGAGGCTTTAGAGAGGGTGCAGAAGAGATTTACCAGGATGCTGCCTGGTATGAAGGCATTAGCTATGAGGAGAGGTTGAATAAACTTGGTTTGTTCTCACTGGAACGAAGGAGGTTGAGGGGCGACTTGATAGAGGTCTACAAAATTATGAGGGGCATAGACAGAGTGGATAGTCAGAGACTTTTTCCCAGAGTAGAGGGGTCAATTACTAGGGGGCATAGGTTTAAGGTGCAAGGGGTAAGGTTTAGAGGAGATGTGCGAGGCAAATTTTTTACACAGAGTGTAGTGGGTGCCTGGGAACTCACTGCCGGGGTAGGTGGTGGAAGCAGGGACATTTTGAAAAATACATGAATAGGATGAGAATTGAGGGATACGGACCCTGGAAGTGCAGTAGATTTTAGTTTAAACGGGCAGCATGGTCGGCGCAGGCTTGGAGGGCCAAAGGGCCTGTTCATGTGTTGTACTTTTCTTTGTTCTTTGTGTGGGTGACTGCGTGCCAAAGGAAGGAGTATGCTGGTTCCCCAACTGGAAACCATGGCTTAATCAGGAGATTGACTTCCTACTGAAGGCCAGGTCTAAGGCGTTCAAGTCAAGCGACCCTGACCTATCCAAGAAACCGAGGTACGACCTCCGCAAAGTCATCCAGGATGCCAAGAGACAATATCAGTCCAAGCTAGAGTCACAGACTTTTGTTACAGACTCTTGGCAGCTGTGGCATGGTCTAAATAACATTACGGGCTACAAAGCGAAGCCGAGCAGAATCTTCGGCAACAGCGCACCCCTCCCCGATGAACTCAATGCATTCTATGCTCGGTTCAAGCAAGAAACCATCAAACCGCTGTCTACTGCCCCAGCAGCCCCAGACACACCCATACCCACCGTCACAGCTTTGAAAGTCAGATCGGCCTTCCTGAAAGTGAAGCCTCGGAAGGCGACGGGTCTGGACGGGGTCCCTGGTTGGCACTCAGATCCTGCACGGACGTGCTGGCATATGTATCCGCGGACATCTTCAAGCTCTCCCTACTCGCTCCAAGGTCCCCACCTGCTTCAAGAAGACCACCGTCATACCAATGCCAAAGAAGAACAAGGCAACGTGCCTCAATGACTACCGTCCAGTGGCCCTGACATCGATTGTAATGAAGTGCTTCGAGAGATTGGTCATGATGCATATCAACTCCATATTCCCAGAATGCCTAGATCCAGTACAATTCGCATACCGCCGCAATCGGTCCACATCAGATACCATCTCCCTTGCCCTACACTTATTCCTGGAGCATCTCAACAACAAGGGCTTCTACATCAGACTTTGATTTATTGGCTACAGTTCTGTCTTCAACACCATAATCCTTGTCCAGCTTATATCAAAGCTCCAAAACCTGAGAGTTGGCTCCTTACTCTGCAACTGGATCCTTAACTTTCTGACCCATAGCCACAATCAGTGAGAATAAAAAATGACATCTTCTCCATGATAGTCCTCAATACCAGAACCGTGCAAGGCTGCGTACGTAGCACCCTACTATACGCCCTATGGACACACAACCATGGGGCACAATTTGGCTCCCACTCCATCTACAGGTTTGCTGATGACAGGACTGTAGTGGGTCGGATCTTGAACAACGTGTCAGAATACAGGAGGGAGATTGAGAACCTAGTGGAGTGGTGGAAGGACAACAGTCTATCCCTCAATGCCAGCAATACCAAAGAGCTGGTCATTGACGTCAGGCAGCAAAGTACCGTACACACCTCTGTCAGCATCAACGGGGCAGAGGTGGAGATGGTTGACAGCTTCAAATTCCTAGGTGTGCACAATCACCATAAATCTGACCTGGTCCACCCATTTTGATGCTACAACCAAGAAAGCACAACAGCGCCTATGCTTCCTCAGGAAACTAAGGAAATTGGCATGTCCACATTGACTCCTACCAACTTTTACAGGTTCACCATAGAAAGCATCCTATCTGGCTGCATCACAGGCTGGTATGGCAACTGCTTGGCCCAAGATCGCAAGAAACTTAAGAGAGCCGTGAACACACAAACCTGCCTCCTATCCATTGACTCTATCAACACCTTACGCTGCCTTGGGAAAGCGGGCAGCATAATCAAAGACCCTTCCCACCCGGCTTACTCACTCTTCCAACTTCTTCCATTGGGCAGGAGATACAGAAGTCTGAGAACACACACTAACAGATTCAAAAGCAGCTTCTTCCCCTCTGTTACCAGACACCAAAACGACCCTCTTATGGACTGATCTGATTCATACTACACCTCTGTGTGCTTCACCCGATGCCGGTGTCTATGTATTTACATTGTGTACCTTGTGTTGCATTATTATGTATTTTCTTTTCATGTTCTAAATGACTTGTTTAAGCTGCACACAGAAATATACTTTTCACTGTACCTCGATACACGTGACAATAAACAACTCTAAATCCAAATCCAAATCCCACTTTCTGTTCACATTTTTCAGGAGAGGAGTTGTCACCAGAAATCACCAGGTTGAAGTCATCAGTCAAGTCACCAATTCCTTTTGTGGATGCTGTTGTTGAGGATGAATGTACAATTTTGGCACTGCTCAATACTTACAATCTTTTATAAAGTTAAATGCCAAACTGTCTTTTTGTCTAGCTTCGTCCTCTTGCCTGGACTTCAACTTCCTGCGTTTTGATTTCCAGGTTCATAGTGTCTCTTCAGACTGACTTGGGTGATCCGTCATAGCATCATAGAGTCATAGATGTTTACAGCATGGAAACAGGTCCATCGGCCCAGCTGGTCCATGCCGCCCAGTTTCTATATTTAAGCTAGTCCCACTTGCCTGCATTTGGCCCATATCCCTCTTTACCCACCCTGCCCATGTAACTGTCTAATTGCTTTTTAAAGGACAGAATTGTACCCGCCTCTCCCACTGCCTCTGGCAGCCAGTTCCAGATGCTTACCACCGTCTGTGTGAAGAAATTTCCCTTCTGGTCTCTTTTGTATCTCTCTCCTCTCACCTTAAACGTATGCCCTCTAGTTCCAGACTCCTCTACCTTTGGGAAAAGATGTCGACTATCTATCTTATCGATGCTCCTCATTATTTTATAGACCTCTATACAATCATCCCTAAGCCTCTGACGTTCCAGGGAAAAAAGTCCCAGCCTATCCAGCCTCTCCTTAAAAACAGACCATCAAGTCCTGGTAGCATCCTCGTAAATCTCTTCTGCACTCTTTGTAGTTTAATAATATCCTTCCTATAATAGGGTGACCAGAACTGAACACAGTATTCCATGTGTGGTCTTACCAATTTTTTGTACAAGTTCAACAAGTCATCCCAACTCTTGTATTCAATATTCTGACCAATAAAAGCTAGCATGCTGAATGCCTTCTTCACCACCCTGTCCACCTGCGACTCCACCTTCAAGGAGCTATGAACCTGTATTCTTAGATCTCTTTGTCCTGTAACTCTCCCCAACTCCCTACCATTAACTGAATAGGTCCTGCCCTGATTTGATCTACCAAAATGCATTACCTCACATTTATTCAAATTAAACTCCATCTGCCATTCATCTGCCCACTGGCCCATTTGGTAAAGATCCTGTTGCAATCTTATATAACCTTCTTGACTATCCACTATACCACCAATCTTGGTGTCATCTGCAAACTTACTGGCCATGCCTCCTGCATTCTCATCCAAATCATTTATATATATCACAAGTAACAGTGGACCCAGCACCGATCCCTGAGGCACACAGCTGGTCACAGGCCTCCAGTTTGAAAATCAACTCTCTACATCACACTTTTGGCTTCGGTTGCCAAGCCAATTTTGTATCCAATCTGGATTTCAATAATTCGCGAATAAGTCTTCAGAATCTTACGTCGTGTGAAGCCTCCTTAAGCAAAAATACGCATTTGTCTGAACTGCTCAAAAAGTAGTGATGATCGAAACAAAGCTTATGAATTGGTAGGGGGCAGTCTTCGGAAATTGTGAATAAAAGTGCTGTGAGGATGAGCTGGAATTCACTGTCAAAATCTTACCACAGTATCTGGCTTTTGGCAATTATTTTTGGGAAAGCCTGGCTGCAGCTGCTGGCTATCTGGTCTGACTCTGCTCTTGCTGGCTCTCGCTGCCCAGTCTGGTTGCTGCCTAGCCAATTCACTATCAGTCCTGCTTGCCTGTCACTGGCTCTGGTTGAGTTGCCATGTTCCCGCTGGTCACTGCTCTCCGATTCCCCAAGATATGACACCAGTGCTTACCTGGCCTTCTTTGCACCTCCCCACTGCTGCTCTGCTGACCTCTCGCTCTGGTGGCCGGGCCTCAAGCCTTAATTCTCAATGATCGTGTGTGCTCCTGGCTGGCTGTTTGGTTGCTGCTGGCGATCTGGTCTGGCCTGCTCTCTGCTCTCACTCACCCTCGCTGCCCAGTCCAGTTGCTGCCCAGCCCCCTCACTCTCAGCCCTCCCTGACTGGCCTCTAGCTCTGGTTGAGTCGCCCTTGTCCTGCTGGCCGCTGGTACCCAATTTAGTGAGATAAAATGTTGGGCTTCTTCGCACTTCCCAACTGCCACTCTGCTCACCACTTGGCTCTCGCTCAGGTGGGCGGGCCTCGAGCTTCAACAAACGTGTGTGCTCCTGCCGTCTGCCTGGCTGCTACTGCTGGCTATCTGGCCTGGTGGTCTCTGTTCATTTTGGTTTTCGGGCCATCATCCTCAGCCCTCACCTAGAGGTCGAGAGTCATCATGTTATTCTCCTCAACGGCCATTGGCCAATGCCTCCTCTACATGTCGCTGAAGGCTTCTCAGCCTCGCAATCCAATGTTTGGTTAGTGACCTCACTGCTGCTTTGTTCCTTTACTCAATAAAAGTTCAAAACTTCACACTAATTCAGGAGATCTGTGTCTGAATTGCCCTAAGTCTTTATCACCTCGCAACGTCTGGTAAACTGTTTTCCAGCTCTAAAGGGGAGTCCACCTATCAGAGCCTGATGTTGGTTTATATTGCCTTGATCCTATCAGCACATTTAGAGCTACCACAACAGTCACCTGTTCATACGGGGGCCCCCCATTTGCCGGGGCCACGCGCTGCAGCGCTGTGTGTTTCATTGAAAATCGGGCAGAGTGTTTAGCATGTCACTATACATCAGCAGACGTACTTGGAGAATGTTGACCCCACAGTAATTATTAATGGTAGGGCCTCACAAAAGGATATGGCTGCTTCTGAAATGGAAAAAGAGAAACTCCAAATCTTAATTGGTTGGCTAGACAAACAAGACCAGGGCCGGGATTCTCTGACCCCCCGCCAGGTCGGAGAATCGCTAGGGGCCGGCGTCAATCCCGCCCCCGCCGTGTCCCGAATTCTCCGCCATCCAAGATTTGGCGGGGGCGGGAATCGCGCTGTGCCGGTCGGCGAGCCCCCCGCGGCGGGGGTTCTCCGGCCCGTGATGGGCCGAAGTCCCACCGCTGACAAGCCTCTCCTGCCGGCGTGGATTAAGCCACCTACCTTACTGGCGGGATTGATGGCGTGGACGGGCACCGGGGTCCTGGGGAGGGCCCAGGGGCGATCTGACCCCAGGGGGGGGGCGGGTGCGCCCCCATGGTGGCCTGGCCCGCGATCGGGGCCCACCGATCAGCAGGCGGGCCTGTGCCATGGGGGCACTCATTTTCTTCCGCCTTCGCCATGGTCTTCACCATGGCGGAGGCGGAAGAGACCCCCTCCCCTGCGGATGTGACAGTATGACGTCAAGAACCGCTGACGTTCCGGCACATATGCGGACTTACACCGACGGTGAAGTCCTTTCGGCCCCGGCTGGCGTGGCGCCAAAGGCCGTTCACGTCAGACGGCAGAGCGGGAACCACTCCGGCGTGGGCCTAACCCCTCAATGTGAGGGCTTGGCTCCTAAAGGTGCGGAGACGTCCGCACCTTTGGGGCGGCCCGACGCCGGAGTGGTTCATGCCACTCCAACACACCGCGACCCCTTGCCCCGCCGGGTAGAGGAGAATCCCGGCCCAGATATCAGTTTTGATGTTTGAGAACTAAGCCCTAAAATGAACAATCCCAAAGATTTCTTTTTAAAATTTAGAGTACCCAATTAATTTTTTTCAATTAAGGGACAATTAAGCATGGCCAATCCACCTAGCCTGCACATCTTTGGGTTGTGGGGGCGAAACCCACGCAGACACGGGGAGAATGTGTGAACAATCCCAAAGTTAAAGAAATTGTTCGAACAAACAAAACATTGGAAAAATTAAAACTGGAGAATTGTGTTTTGAAATTCCCTTCTTTTAGGTGGTAATGGAAAACGGAAGCTGATTGTTTATAGTGACACATCTTGTGCTAACCTCTGTGATGACATTTCCAGTGTGGGAGGATTAAAAAATTTTCTCATACAGAGAAAGTTAGATGTTTACCTTTGCATGGGAAACTAAAAAGATGCAAAGGTTGTAAAAATTACATTGGCAGTGGCGACACTTGCCCTAGTGGAGGCAGTTTTTATATCCAAGCCGCTAACTGAAAATTTGAATGGAACAGGGTATTCGGGAACAGTATCTAGAAGAGTGTAACAGAGAAAATAAGTCAGTTTGGGAGAATGCCCACTCTATGAAAAGAGTAAATGAAAGGCGACTGCGGATTGACATAAAACAGATGCTAGAGAACAGGAAGATTGACAAGATCAAGTGGGTTAAGAGCAGTTACCAATTATCTGACAAAAAAAGTGGCTAGTTTGAAGAAGTCACGAAAGACCTGCTGTTAGGTAATTTGGACATTCTGAATTCTGCTTACGTGTACTGAACAGGCGTGGCAATGTGGCGGCTAGGGGCTTTTCACAGTAACTTCATTGCAGTGTTAATGTAAGCCTACCTCTGACAATAAAGATTATTATTATAAGTTATTGGAAATTGTGAAAGAGGGATGTCTTTTCCTATAAGGAAGGGAATGTGAGGGTGGAAAGTAACATTTTAAAAAGGGGGGAAAAGCGTGTATTTATTGTAGAAAATATTTTTTTTGAGAAATTATGTCAAAGTTATTTTTCAAGAGTGAGATTCTGTTAGGAAATAATTAATGTTTCCCAGTTCTGAAGTTGGAATTGGCATTTTAATTGTTCAATACACCACATTATTGTTAGGCTGCACATATATATATATATATATATAAGGAAATACAGTTGGCACCGCGGTGTCTTGATGGAGAAGTGATTGTTGGACTCAATAAACTTGAAGTGTAAGAAGTAAAGATGTGCTGTGATACCATTGGCTCCAGTTTTGCTCAGGCTCCTTTGGGGCCTCACGGTAGCATGGTGGTTAGCATCAATGCTTCACAGCTCCAGGGTCCCAGGTTCGATTCCCGGCTGGGTCACTGTCTGTGTGGAGTCTGCACGTCCTCCCTGTGTGTGCGTGGGTTTCCTCCGGGTGCTCCGGTTTCCTCCCACAGTCCAAAGATGTGCGGGTTAGGTGGATTGGCCATGCTAAATTGCCCGTAGTGTAAGGTTAATGGGGGGATTGTTGGGTTACGGGTATACGGGTTACGTGAGTTTGAGTGGGGTGATCATTGCTCGGCACAACATCGAGGGCCAAAGGGCCTGTACTGTTCTATGTTCTATGTCCTACTCAGTGAAATATTGCCTTGAAATGAAATGAAATGAAAATCGCTTATTGTCACGAGTAGGCTTCAAATGAAGTTACTGTGAAAAGCCCCTAGTCGCCACATTCCGGCACCTGTTCGGGGAGGCTGTTACGGGAATCGAACCGTGCTGCTGGCCTGCTTGGTCTGCTTTCAAAGCCAGCAATTTAGCCCTGTGCTAAACAGCCCCGTGATGTCATGGTTAGTCACTCTCACCTCAACTCATTCCTTTTTTGCCATCTTTGTAGCAGTTGAATACAACTGAGTGGCTTGTGAGATCATTTCAGATGGCATTTAAGAGTCAACAATTTCTGTGGGTCTGCAGTCACATGGAGGCCAGGTCGGTTAGAGTGGCAGGTTTCCTTCCTTAAAGGACATTAATGAACCAGCTGGGTTTTTTTTAAACAACAATCGACACTGGCTTCATGGTCACAATTAGTTTAATTCCAGATGCGTTATTGAATTCAAATTCTATCATCTGCCTTGGTGGAATTTGGAACCAGATCTGCGGAGCATTGACCTGGATCTCTGGATTATTAGCCCAGTGGCAATACCACTGCACCACTGCCTGCTACACTCTTGCGAGAATGCGCTTCAAGAGTTATGGTGCTACATTCACTAAATTGCCATTTTATTGTTCCTAATATGTCTCAGCTGTGCCTTTCTCTCCATTTGGTAAAGCAGAAATAGTAGGGTATCCACTTAATTGGCCTACAAGTGCAGTGGTAGTCTCCTCCCACACACCCTGACAGCACTCCCTAGACAATTTGATTCATAGCATCATTTCTAGCTGCATCATTGGATCAGCTTGAAAAATGGTGGTGCTGAGGTTTTACTACAAGACTAGCATCGAATTCCCACCAATCATGTGCAGGTTTCCCCTCCACCATCCTCCAATCATTTCCTCTCCTTCTAATCCTTGATCCCATCATTACAGTCCTTGAAATCCCTCTCCACCTCTTTGAACCATTTGATATCCTAATGCCCCATGTAGACCTGGCTCCTCCCCATCTTGAGGCTCATTGTACTGGAACGTATTAAGGCCTCCCCTGAGATGATCGAGTGTTCCCTCCCCGCCTCTACACATCTGGTCCTTATCTACAAGCTGCAGATACCTCCCGACTGTGATTGTGGGATTTGTAGTCCAGTATCAAGCCACCAAACCCCAGTAACAATGTGTCTGAGGAACTGGCCACATCCTGCACACCATGCTGGGCACAGCTGGCACAGGGCTAAATTGCCCTCCCTCTCCCTGGACAGAGACCAGGAAACCACAGCCCAAATATTGTGGTGCAGATCGACAGGACTAACTACTCTTTCTGGCCCCGACTATTCAGTGCTATATTTCCCAGGAATGTCTATGCTTTCTGGACCCTGATTAATTTCACCACCTGCCTCACTTGCCCTGTATCCCCTAGTCATTTGTGTCTGTGCTCTGTTCCAGTTTTTCCCCCACCCCCAATCATGACTTTAACCTCCAGTCCTTCTCTTTCCTCTGTCTTGACTCAACACAGTTACGTTTTTTCCTCCAGTCCCTTCACATACCTCTGTCTAGATTGAGCACCCCCTCATCAAGCCTTTATTCTCCGAAAGTCGGGAGCGGAAATTTCTGTTCTATTGTTATGCCAGCAGGAAACTGACTTTTGGCCATTCTCCATATTTTCCTCTCCCACCTGTGACGATGTCTGCCGCTAATGCAACCAGAAAATTAGCACTCCGCAATCCTCAGGTTTTCTACTATTTGCAACATTGAAAGCCTTTTGCTTCACTGCTGACGCAAAGTAGGAGAAGTATGTATCATCTACAAAATGCGCTGCAAGAACTCACCAAGGCATCTTCCCCACTGTTACCAGACTCCTAAATGACCCTCTTATGGACTTAGGGACTAATCTGATTGCTTCACACATCTTTTTGACTGAGTACTACTACATTCCTGTATGCTTCACCCGATACCTGTGTTTATATCTTTATATTGTGCATTTTATGTTTGTCCTATTATGTATTTTCTTTTCATGACGGAATGATTTGTTAGAGCTGCACGCAGAACAATACTTTTCCCTGTACCTCGGTACACGTGACAATAAACCAATCCAATCCAGGTTCCTTCCACAGCACCTTCCAAACCCACAGTCTTCATTACCTAAAAGGAGAAGAGCAGAATGTGCATGGGAACATTACCACCATCTGCAAGTTCCTCTCCAAGCCACACAACACTGCTTCTTGGAACTTCCTCCCTAACAATATGACTGTAGTGATTCAATAAGGCAGCACACCACTACTTTCTTAAGATCAGTTAAGGATGGGCTATAAACGTTGGCCTAGCCAGTGACACCCACGTCCAATGAACAAATAAAGAAAAATGCGATTCTATCTTAAACTTGCCTGATAAGCCAGGAATGTATTCATTTTTATATTTTTGTTGAAAATATTGAAGTGTTTATTTCAATGTTTCCTACTTTTTATTTACCCAGCATACATTTTAGTTATTTTACCAAGGCAAACGTAGCCAACTCTCACCTTACATCTATATAATTGGCTTTACTTTAAGTACTTTACTCTCAAACTTTGTATGGAATTCAATTGTGTTATGATCATTTTTTCCCAGAGGTTCATTCACTATGAGATTACTAATTAACCCTACCACATTACACAATACTAGATCTAAAATGGGTTGGTCCTTAGTTAGTGATGGTTTGGCCTCTGCTCTTGATCCTCAGATGAGGAGGAAGGGGGAGCTGCATTAGCAGTTTCCATGCTATGGTGAAGGTTGGAGGCAGGGAAATACAGCAGAGGATGAGGGCAGTGTAAGACGAGTGCCTTCCAAGCAGCTTGTAATTACCTATCGAGCCAAAATAGCACTGAGAGAAGGTGAGCTTTGCACATCATGGTTGGAGCACTTCAGTGTAATTGATAAATGCCTTACCAGTTTATAATTTCACCAAAGCTTCTTCCACTGTGCACTCACTTCAATGACCCTGGCAAGTTGCTGGCAGGTGAACGAATAAATTCCATGGCAGGTAAATTCAAGATTCCGGGCCAAACAACCTCATTATTGGCTTAATTACCTCACCTAGCTCTTAATTATTTAACCATGCTCGCCTTCAATGCTGCCCCAGGGAATGTCGGATGAAGATGGGATTATATCTGATTGTCTCAATGTTGCTTTCCAGAGTGTAGATGTTCACAGGTGATCAAATTGAATGGCCGGGTAAGATCAAGTGGACAGACAACTGTGCTCCTGTTTATCAGTTTGTGTTCTTATTAATAGCAGTTCTCTCGAATTTTCATGGATCATCCAATCAATTTACAATTGATAATCCCTACATAAATTAAATCCTTTTTTTCATGTGTCTAATATTCAAATTCTCAAACATATCAACCTTCTAATGTGATTCCAAATATGGATTATTTCTGTAACGTAGGCTACAGGGAGCATGACTTGATGCTTATTGATCAAATTGATAACTTCCAGTGTGCCACAGAGGTATACATTGTCAAGGGAGAATTAATTAATTCAAGCAATGAGCCTTTATTTTGAATGATAATCAAAATATAATACTTAAATATTAGCTTTTTTCCAGAAGCTTGTTTTATATATTTCTGAGGGGTGGGTGTGGCAGTATAAATGTTGAATAAAAATGCAGTTTCTGGAAGTCTCAAAAACCACCAACTCATCTTTATTTATTTTTCCTAAAATTGATGCGTAAGCAATCAATAACATTTGACTGATTTGTTCTAACCGCCTTCAGTCCAATGCTCCAATGGATTTAATTGTGCCATATTGCTAACCTTTGATTTTCTTTTGAAATGTTGAGAAACTGACACAGGATCAGTTGAATTGGTATCTGAGACTCTGCCAATTGACATGAGTGATGTTACTTTAGTTGTAAGGGCAAAGACATTTTGTAGTGACTAAACATTGCTAGAGTCTTATAGTTCTGTTTATGTTCCATTATACACAGTTTAGCTTTGTGCATCTGCTATTGCTGATATGGTCATAATCAACTCCCTAGTTTTTCTGTTCAGTTTATCATCGTCTGAAAGATATAAAAGGGTACTTTAAACAAAAGTCATAATGGGATTTACTGACACAAAAAGACAATTTTACTGATATATATATATATACTCTTATAGCAATCCAGCACTCTTAAGTGCTTTCTAACATACTAAGGAGCCACATATGAAAAGGAAACACCAAAGACTTTGAAATTTGTGAAGACTGGTGACTTTTATTTTTTTTTCATTCTCCCCACTGTCTCTCTGACATTTTGTGAAAAAAGGCAGGCCACATTCTGCATCAGCCATCTTAGATGCCACACCAATTACACACACTCACAATTTCAGAATATCATTACTGCTGAGTAAAAATAATTTACCAGTACAAAAATACCAGCAATCAAGCACTACAGAACATCACAAGGACTCAACAGCACCAAGCAAGTAGATCAGGATTGCGTAAGGCAGTGGCCAATCAAGTAGGCAGGAAGGCAATCAAAAAATGCATTGTAAGGCTGAAAGAAATGTATGCTTCCAACTACAAACTTTGTGCTCAGAGGATGGTCAACATTTAAAACACAGAGTTGTACTTTATCTGAGATTTAATGCTTATGCAAGATTAGGATTGGTATTCATGATGCTCAATTAGATTTACCAAAACCATGTCACTCAGACTTTCATTTTATTATATTCATTAATTACCACTGTACTTTGATTTGCATATCCTTGAAGCCTAATTGGCACCATATTGCAGTGGATTCAAAATACCAATGAGAGGAAGGGTTCCAGTGCAATATAATGACATTCTATAAAAACACAATTACAGAGACAAAAGGTAAAATTGACTATTTGACATATAAGGTGGCTAATGATTGCTTCCACCCGTCATTTAATTATCTTAGACCAGTCATATCTATAAGGAGGGCAACATATTGAAAAGTGAACCAATACAACTGCACTGCCAACAGGTTTGATCTGCTGGAGTCTTATTTTCTGGCAAGATAGTTGGAAATATACATGCAGCCTTTTAAAAGATTTTTTAGCCTAAGCATCAATTAGTTCCAAGTCAAAAGTACAGCTCCAGCAAATACAACATTAGTACAATTTGAAACCTATGACCAGCATGCATAAAGGATCTGGACACTCCCTTCGCACAGTTAAAAAAAGATAATGACCGAGAGTTCTAAACTCAGTTAAAACAGGCCCACATGTGTCCCCTTTTTAAAACCTCCCTCCCCCAACAAGCAGACTTTTCTGTTAAGCAGTTACCTGCATTCAATGGCCTGTTTCACCAATCCCACTACTTTTTCCACAAGTATAACGAGTGAAGCCTTTATTAAGCAATCACATACTAATATGGTTAATGGCTGCACTATTATAACTGCAGTGGTCCCCTTTGCTCTGTTTTGATGAGTAAAACCTGAAAATTGCTACTTAGACTAATAGAAAGATATGTGCTACAAAATACACCCACTTCTAGTCATCTAACCATGGAAAAGATTCAGTCTTGGTGAGGATTAAGAGACCATCCGATTAAAATTGGAAGGTAGTCACTTAATAATACAGGTTTCTTTTGTATTTAGTTCTTGCTAACTCTGTAACTATATCATTCTAAGAAGACATCAAATGCAATAGTTTTTGGTATGGCAAAAGCTGGCGGTCTGTCTAATGTCAAGGCGTAACATGCTCACATTGATAATTAGGAGTATATTGATACAGCATTATAAAAAATCACTTCAAGAACAATATTAAATGTTTCCTGTCATTTGTGTTCATCTTAAAAACAGTAGGTTAAAAACATCCTTTTTAAATAGCCATGTTGTTGCTTGATGTGACATATGAAATCACACTGTACCAGTGTACGCTTTAAATGCTTTTACCTTCGGGCAAGAATCATTATTAAAACAAGCTGAAGTTCTTGCTAATTCAATCCCCTATTAACGCTCATTAGTGAACAACTGTCTTCAGCAAGAGACCTTACAGAACAATCAAGCAAAAGGCTATATATTCACTTTTGATATTATGAACAACCATCCTCTCTGAGGCAAGACTGAATAACAGTGAGCATTGAAAATATTCAAGTAGATGACATTATTTCACCCAAGGACAAAATAAACAAATGTCATCTTACTGAAGGTCTGACATGTATTGGTGGTATGTATGAAACAGATCTGGTGATTTAGTGCTGTCTGCCTACATGCTGAAGTACAATAAGCTTGCCATTATATCAAAAAACCTACCTGTGCTAAGATTAACAAAGTTTTCAATACTTACCTATGTTACCAAGATAAGAAAAGCAGACTATTTTGTGCCTTCAAGACTTTTCACATGAATTTCTACATTTCTTATAGAAGGTTAAATTGACAGTAACCCTTTGCTGACATACATAGGGTTTTTTTTCCAGAAGGTTCATTACATTTTAATACACATGGTTCAAAATGGTGACAAGTACTACATGAAACAATCATCATGTTTAGTTATAGGTGCAATAGAAAAGTGGAACTGTTTTAAAAAGCTTGACAATATGTTCAAAGTGACAGGCTAGTTATGCCAGTTTTGCAACTGGACAATATGGCAATAGCTTTGGTTGTATTCATGGCACACAATTACAGTCAACAGGGAGGACATTAACTAATTAAGCATTATTTATGATAAATCTTGCTTAAAGAATGGACCAGTAACAAAAAATTATTTCACAACTTTTTGTTGTCAATACACACTAGAAACATGCAACTAACAAGAAATACAACCTCTATGTCAGATAGTAACTACTGGTTGCCAATGTGCATCATAGACAATGCATGATTTCAGAGTATGCTGCTAAAAATATTAAAAGTCACTAAATTTAATAATTTTGTGTCAAATAGTTTTTATAGGAGAAATTAGATGAAGACATTTTTTAGCTTTTCAATGTTCTAATTAAATATCAAGATTTTTTTTTATCACTAATCAGGATAAGAATTTATCTTTGTTTTTAAAATGCACTTTTAAATGTGATGTTTTCTTGCTTCATTATCTCACAGCCCCGATACAAATGTGGAGGTTGAAGATCACAATGCACAGTTATCAGAACATTTAACCTATGGTGTCTGAAAAATAATTCAAATCATCAATAATTCCAATGTTGCTGTGAGTTACATTTATCTGTACGATCAACCTTGGCATAAAAATAATCTTTGTTTTCAATTAGGTTTCAATTTAATGTAATATTTTGTGAAGCCCTTTATAGATGTTATCTACTTCCCATAGTTTACAAAGTCAAAAATTGATCGACTGTTTTGTGCTTAATACAAGAACTTAACATCTGCTCATTACTGAAAAAATCCATCCTGTGCAGTGAGATTCCTTTTCTGCTTTGTTGTTCTGAACTGAGTGTGAATTAATATGGTCATGTGTACATCTGAAATAAATAAATTAAATTCCTTGGCTGTCATTTGCCGGTTGGAAACTTAGGCAATAAGTTAACTTACACAGCTTTGCAGGAACTGCATCACAAACCTTTGGTGTTTGCCAAAGAAGGAACACTTCTCAAATGAAAGATTTTAGACATTAAGAATTTGCTTTAGAACTTCATACTTCACAAGACAGTGAGCATTTATAACTAGTATTTAGCTTGTCACTTTCTGAATAAAAGGACTTAGCATTATTGATCAACAAATTGAAATACCAACAGGCAATGGTTTAGCATGCAGTTGAAATGGGGGGCATGTTTTAACAAATATCTTTTTACATTGATGTCAGCAATCAATAAAAAGTTATTTCTCAACTTCCTTTATGCAAGTTGTGCTTTGATTTTCCTTTTAGTCATTAACAGTTAAGATCACTGTATCCAAATAAGTCTCAATTATCGTTTTTTTAAATCAAAAGTAAAGTTCACACTTTCAGGAAAATATTCAATCTGGGCCGAGCAATATTTTTGCTTCTGTTAAGTGGTGGCAAATAGAGTAGAATTTAAAATGGCCTGCTAGTTCCCGCCCATTTTAATGCATTGAGAATTTGAATTTCTCTCTATATGATACTAATATATAATGCAGGGACCGTTGGATCTGTAATAACGTTTTTAAGATGAATGTTCAGCAAAATACAGATTTACACAATGTACATATTGGTCATTGAATAACAAACTATCTTAGACAGCAAGCTCTTTGTTTTAATGTTTATGCATTTTGAAATATGGATAAGAATTTTTGAATTTGTGTAAAGAGTGTAAATTACGAAGGTGACATGGTAGCTTTTTCTGATGCACTTTGCTACAATTTGAGACTTCAATGGCAGCAGCAGTCAGAAAATGGCACACAAGAGATCGAGCTTACTTCAGAGAAGTGGAAAGGCACATTATACAAAGATGGTCATTTAGATTAAAAGTTTATTATTTGAGGTAATATAAGGATCACTAATTAGTTCTGCACATAAGTTACAATCAAGAGTGACCAGTATTTCAGAAGCTGCACACATTAGCTAACTGATGTTATCCCACTGCACTTCCTTTTTTTAAACTTACATTGTACTTAGCGGTCTTTACATTTTAAAGTGAAATTGCGCCAATTAATGTTACAATTGCATTCACAATTGCATAGTAAGAACCCATGTGAAAGTATCACAATTAAACTCTCTCTTTTGGTAAATTTGAAGTTAACTTTTCATTGCAAAAACATTTTTTTTATTGAATATAATCAATGCGTATTCATTTGAAAAGTTTTCTCATGTAATGTAACTGATGAACTCCTGAGGAATTAAAATTGTTTGGCTTTATTGACTTTTGTAAATTAATTTGTTTGATCAGCTTAATGTGGGACTTATAACTCTCATGCCACTTCACAGTTCAATGCCAAGGTTTTTGTGAAAGGAACTACTTAAGGACACCCTTTAGTTAGTAGGAAGATCCACATGTGCTAATAATATTGTTCAATCAAGTGATGTGTGTAACTGCTCTAGTAGTTTCCCAATGTGCTACAAACCACAAAATAATAATTATTAAAGAGAACTTACATAGATAAAGAATATGTGTTCTATCAAGCCTAACTAACATTTTATTTTCAAGTCATTGTCAGCAATTCTCAGTTGAACAAAATTATGCCAAAAGATTTGCAGATGGCAGTGTAGACAAATTTGAAGAAAAAGTGCAAACATGTAACATGTGAGATGTGAATGAAGGTTGTAACTACAACATTTCTATAATGTAGTGAATACTATTGCAAGTGTTACAACAAATATTATAGAGTAAATGTGCACTGGTTCATTCATCACTAACAGCCCTGCCAGGCAGTTCCAAAATTACATGGCAGTAAGTGCAGGTGGTTTGAGAGATAATGAAGGATAATGGCTGGTGAAACAAAATGGATTGACTGGTGACTCGCTTTCTCTTTAGGCTCAGACATCTTAGATTTTAGGCCTCACATTGACTTCTGGTAGTTTCATATGGGTGGGCAACTTAACTCAGCAAGTAGTTGCATTGTCTGTGAAAGGAAGAGCAGCCTCTATCCCTCTGCCCATTGTCCAGATTAGTTTTCCTGCTAATTCATTCATACATGCTGCATGCGATGATGGATGTGTCTTTGGAATGGTGTGAGGACCTGAAGTTAAGGCAGCAATGTGAATCAGCTTCCTAGCAATATATTACAAGAGACAGTTTCCAAGCAAGCTAAACACTCTTATAAGTAAAATGCACATTTTCTCCTCCGGAATGTGTTGCAAATGGAAGTGTTGGAATATCTGGAATTGGAAACCTATTGAGGATCACATGAGATCTAATGGCAGAGAACAATATTTTTATGCTTAAAATCAAGCATCACACATAAAATGCAATCCTTTTCAAGTGTGAAACTCAGTTAATAAATGAAATGCACTACTCTTGAATTACATGCAGTTTGACTAGTATTTGATGCACAGAGGCAATAAAGTATATGTAAAATGAGGTACAACCCATGCATAAATTCCAAAACACATCAGTCACAACAATGTAAAATATTCGAATTATCCAATGTATTTGAATTCTGTCCTGTTAGCTGCCATTTTTCCTATTATTTTTATCTGTTCCCTTAAATTCATAGAAACTTTCATTTAGTAACATTTTCTCATTATATATAAGTGGGGGGAATGTCAGCCTTTGCCATTAACATTAGGGAAGATTGTTTTTTTAATTCACAGCTAAATAATGAAGGTCAACTGTGAAGAGTTTCTGATGGACCGACAAAAAGATTGCGGCAGAACATAGGGCAGCACAGAAAACACCACAGAAAGAGGAATATATAAGTCAGCGGGTCATAAGATTTTGATGCTGCAGACTATTGTTGGTAAGAAATTAAATGATCAATGTATTCCTCTCCCGAATGCATAATGTAATTTTGCCAAAGGTCATGCAACAAACATGTCATCAGAACAAGAGGTTATGAGGCAGTGACATAATCATCAAATATACATGAATCATTGAATAAAGTAAAATAAGGTTTAATTAGTTAGATTGCAATTAGATATTAGTTATTTGAATCAATTAAATGGAGATAGTGTTTAAGATAAAGAACAACCCCACGGTTGGGGTCACAATGAGGCCTTACCCACCAATAATTGGCACGTTGCTTTATTCTCAAAACAAATGTATAGTCATTCCCATCACATTTAAAGGATACCATTTTCACTTACATTTTTACTTCTTAAAATAACATTGCATACAGTGAAACAGAGAGCCAGAGAAATTTTGTACAGTGCAAGAATTCCAAATGATGGTCATCGAACTGCCAGAACAACACCAAGAACATTTAAATTAAGCCACACGGTTTGACTGGAAAATTTTCCCGCCTTTAGCCATATGGGGAATGGTCCACACATCAAAGGGGAGAGAGTAGCTGGGGCTGGGGACCTTACATCTTCAGGCATTTTCCTCGGTGGCCTTCTTATCATCTTTAACCTCTTCATTTTGGGCACTTTCGGAAGGTTTACTTTCATCTGCAGAATCTGAAAAGGACAAATTTATTATAACAAAAATATATAATCGAGAACTGAGATTTTCAAAAGTATACAATTTTATTATTTACAAGTAGAAAAACACCGTTGTCTATTTTCATGAATGTCCAAATCATTGATTAATTATGGTACACTTGTTTCACAAATATCAATTAATGCTAACTGATAAGGGGGGAGGAGGAAATGGTGGCATAGTGATAATTTCATTGGACAATGTCACTGGCAATCTGTTGTCTTTACCTGGTCTGGCCTACATATGACTCCAGACCCATAACCATTTGTTGACTCTTAACTGCTTGCCAAGCAAGCCATTCAGTTAAAGCGCAATTAGGGAGAGGCAGCAAATGCTTGCCAGAAATTCCCACATCCCATAAGGAATTTTAAAAATTAAATGTTGAATTGAATTGTATGATGCATCTGTCTTCTCGTTAATTTCATTTTCTTTATTCACTCATGGGTGTCACTGGCTGGGCCAGCATTTGTTGCCCATCCTTGAGGGCATTTAAGAGTCAACCACATTGCTGTGTATCTGGTGTCACATGTAGGCCAGAGGTAAGGATGACAGATATCCTTCCCTAAAGGACATTAGTGAACCAGATGGGTTTTTTTAACAATCAACAATGATTTAATGGTCGTCATTAGACTTTTCAAAATTCCAGATTTAAAAAAAAAAATTGAATTCAAATTCCACCATCTGTGGGATACAAACCCATGTTTCCAGAGCATTACTACGGGTCTCTGGATTACTAGTCAAGTGACAATACCACAACACCACTGCCTCCCCATGAATTAGGGAGTCATTAAAACTAAATCAAAAAATTCCCACAGACAAAGGAATGCTCTACAAACATTTTTAACCTTGTCCTCCAACATTGGAGACATTCATTTCTCGACTATAATGTTTCTCCAGTTAAACATCAAGACTAAAACCATAATTTTCCACTTCCATCATAAATTTTCTTGTCACCAACTCTGCCCCTCGCTATCTACTATGTTAAAACTGTTCTCAATCCTAAATCCATGAACTCAAACTGAGTTTCCAGCCCTGACATTCTCTCCATCATATTGATCCTGTTTTGCTTATGTAACATTATCCACTGTTAAGCTACTGAAATCTTCATTCATGCCTCAATCACCTTCAAACTCAATGATTCAAAATCTCTCACCTGGCGTCTCATCTTAACCCTCTATAAAACTCTGATCCTAGTATTCTATGCAGCGCTAATCAGCAAACAACTCAATGTTCCCTGCTCTTCATTGTCTCAACTCTGACAGTTTGTCCATAAATCCACCTACAGTTCCACCTTTCCTTATCTCTGTAACCTCCTTCAGTCCTACATTTTTCTCTAAAATCGCCAATGCCCTGACAATGGACACTTGTTCATCATTCTGTTTTTTTCACCTTCCACCCTCTATACATCCCCAATCATCCAAAAAGCTTCTGCCCATATCTTAAAATGTACCAAGGCTCTTTCGCCCATCCTGCTGTTTGTTAATCTATATTGACTTTAGAGTCCTAAATGCTTCAACTTTATAATTTTCAGCTATTCTTATCCCGCCTTATCTCTATAATATCCTCCAACCCTATAATGTCCCCCCCCCCCCCCCCCCCCACCTCCCCAACATTTACACTTCTTTCACCCCACCATTGGCAACCAAGGTTTCATTGGCTTACGCCTTAAGCTCTGGAATTTCTGCCCTGAATGTTTTCACTCCTCTCTCCTTTTTTTTTCAATTTTAGAATACCCCATTCATTTATTTCCAATTAAGGGGTAATTTAGCATGGTCAATTCATCTATCCTGCTCATCTTTGGGTTCTGGAGGCAAAACCCACACAAACATGAGGAGAATGTGCAAACTCCACACGGACAGTGACCCAGAGCCGGGATCGAACCTGGGACCTCGGCGCCATGAGGCCTCTCTTCCTTTTTAATATGCTTCTTCGAACTTATCCAAGTGAACAAGCTTTTGATTACTTATTTTATAATCTCCATATTTAGCTCAGTATCAATATGTTAAAATTTTCTGAGTTCAGACCGTTGGTGGCGTGAACATACATAATTTAGTATAAACCTAGAACAAAATCCCCATATCCAGTATAACTTATAAATAAAAAAATACCCTGGTTTATTGACCAGCTATTCTGTTATTTTAAAATTGTATGAAATTAAGGCAATCTCTCTATTTTGTAATGATAGTTTAAATCTTACATTATCCACCATCAGATCTCAATAACGTGTTAATAATTCATTTAATTGAGAAATGTTGTGAAAATAAAACTTTCCAGCCTGAACTTCCTTGGAGTTGTGTTTTGGAATATGACAGTTTTTTCACACTAAAAAAAATTAACAAATATTAATCCACTCTTAACTTGAAGTTCCTTAATTTAAATAGTCTTAACTCAAATTAAAATCATGCAAAATCTCCCTCTGTGCCATGTTATTGAAATTTCTTCATTTAAACTATTGGATAATGCAGATTTTATGGAGCAAAAGGTGATTTCAATTCAAGAGATGTAGATTATAATTACATTCTTAAAGTTGACCTTTGAATTTGAGGCCTCTCAAGCTGGACTATCTTTTGTGTAACATAGGGCAGAATTTTCCAGCCCCTTCCACCAGTGGGATATTCTAGTCCCGCTGATATCGACCACTTGCAGCAGGTTCCCTGGTGGTGGGGCAGGTGGGAAACACAAAATCCCAGAGACATCGGTGTAAGTGAAAGATCCCACTGGTGGCCAATGCTCACCGCTTCTGCAGAGGTAAAACCCACCACGGATGTGAGGGGAGCAGAAAATATGACCATATAGTTTTTGCTTCTTTCCATTAGATGTGTGCACAGATTCCAGCACAATCGATTGAACCAGTATGAAAGATTAAGCAATTTTCAATATAATTGTGTTATACCTCAAACCACTGGTTTTATATTTTCTTCTATCTTTTACGCTAGTTCAGTATACAAATTTCCTAATCAGCTGTGTCAACAAATCCTGCTGAGCTGAATCCATTAGTAAGGTTGGAACTCAGCCAAGCATGCATAATTGGAATCCAAAGCACAGCTGTGTCATGAAGACCTCCAGAGCTAAATACATTAAAACTTACTTTTTGAGCAGTAGAGCAGATAGTCATCTACTCCATTGCTTCAAAAGGCTTAACAAATGACTGAAATGTCAATCAAAGAAAAGGTTACATCACATTTGATTCATTAAACTCTTAATCTTAATACTTTTGAATGCAGAAAAGAATATTATCAACTAAACAAAATACTCTAATGCATCTAAATACTTTCATAATACTAGTCAATTTAAACACAGCTATATCATTTAATCAAAATTAGAAGCAAATTTAACTCACTATACGCCATTACATTGTGACATCTGGGGCGGGATTCTGCCCTACCCGGTGAAGCGGGCCGTACCGTCGCTGAGGAGTGGCAAGAACAACTCCGCCGTTGGGCCGCCCAGAATGTGCGGTATCTTCTGCACCTTCAGGGGCTAGGCCGGCGGTGGCGGGGTTAGTGCCACACCAGCCGCTGCCGAAGAGCTTGGCGTCGTGCCAACCGGCGCCAAGGGGCTTCTGCCGGTTGGCGCATGCGCGGGAACGGCAGCGTGTGCTGCCGTCATCCCAGCGCATGCGCAGGAGGGTTCTTCTCGGTGAATTCGACCGGCTGAATTCCCGACGCCGTGGTTCTAATCTGGTCCTGCCGTTCGAGAACCTCGCGTGGCGGCTGCGAACTCAGTCCGGGGCTGCCACAGTCGGGGGAGGGCCGATCGGAGGGCGGGGGGGGGCCTCATTCTGGATTGGGGGCTATGTATGCGGGCAGTCCAGGGCGGGCGAGCGGCCAATCGGGGGTACTATTTCAGCGGTCCAGGTCCGCAGGCTGAATCCTCCATGGAGCACGGCGTGGCCACATGAGGCCTCCGCCGCTCACATGCGTGGCCTATGACCTGAAAGTGCAGGGGGTCATATCGGTAGCTGGAGCTACGAGTCCATGACAGCTGCCTGTTATCCCCCTGCAAGACGGTGAATCTGTGGCCTTTTGACGCCAGAATGCCAGGTGTAAAAGGCCACAGTTTTTATGTCAGCGTGGGGACATGGTCCCAAAAATGGATAATCTAGCCCCAGGTCACCCATGGGATACAGTAGGTGGAGCAGAACCAACCAGTGGAGTGTTGGTTCTGCCCTCGGCACCGTGGATGAGGTTCTGCCCTCGGCACCGTGGGTGATGTTCAATGAAGTTGGGGGGGGAGGTGGAAAGAGTTCTATTTTAATAATTTGTATTGGGGCTCCCTTTAAAATGTTGCCTCGATCTTTATAAACCTATGTTGCTGGTGGGGTGGGCTGACATTCTGGATCCCACGCCTTCATTTTGTTTTAGCTACGATCTGAGTGATGAGGTGAAGAGAGCTGTCGTTGGGGCCGGGGCTTCCAAGTCTTTTTTCCCACCCACATAACCACTCTGCCAAAAAAATGGAAAATCTGCCCATATTTTGTATGATTTGAATGATTTTTAAAAAGAAACATTACGACGGGTAGGATTTTCCATTCCCCGCTGTCTGTAGGATTTTCTGGTCTCACCAAAGCCAATGGATTTTTGGCTGGCTCCTGGCACTTTGCAGCCCCGCCCATGTAGCAGGGCTGGAAAGTTCGAGCCTGTGTCTGAATACTGTGCCACAATCTCAAATATGGTGAGTTTAAAAAAAAATCAATTTTCAGTGATCTAAAATATATCCGTATGAGGTGGTGAATTAGGAGCAATTCAAGATGCTTATTGTGTGATTAAACCCACTTTCAGCTGTATTAATTAAATCTTTGCAAGTCACCACTCACCTCTCTTCAATACATTAAGGAATATTTGTACAAATTATGTTCTGACTGTGCTGGTTCACAGATGGTTTTCTGGCAGATGATATGCAAATATCTAGCACTAAATTGAGAAAACTAAATTCTCAAAACTGATGTGTTTTTCAGCCAAAACACAGATTATGCCAGCAGCAGAAACTCTGGGTTCGATCAAACGGCCACATTGCCCCTGAAAGGTAGCACGTCACAGCGCAAAGTGGCCAATGGAAACCGGGAGACCCCGCTCCTGGGATCTACCCGGCTCCCAAAGCCTTGTGTGATCTAACGCAATCTTGCGAGACGTTGCGATGTGAATCCTGCCCATTGCCCACAATGTGGCAAATCTGCACATCACAGCGAGACTGCTAGTATTATTTTAATATGCAATATCTCAAGGCCCCTGAGATGTCGGGATCTAACCTCTTCCCCTCAGGAGACCTTGGGCGATCGCCGTTCAGTACTGGTCTCCACAAATGGGGACCAGACGGAATGGGTCTCCCAGGGCATCGGAGACCTCCAGATATGGTGGCACCCTGGCTGTGCCACCTGGGTACCAGCCTGGCATTTCCTAGGTACACAGGTGGTACTGCCAGTTGGCAGGGGCACTATCAGGGTACCAGGTTGGCACAGCCAAGCTGGCATTTTTCACACCGCAGCGATCGGTTGGGGGGGGGGGGAATTACCTTCTCAGTGAGTTGGGGCTTGGGGATGGGGATGGTCGGGGACTCCAGAGGGATTCAGGCGAGCGGAGCTCCTCAGGGCAGAAAATAGGGCTATGTGCACCCTCGGCTGCCGATTCCCTGTTGAGGCCCCTGTATTTAACTGGGGCACGTTAAATAGCGGGGTGTTTCTCACCACTGCAAGTGCCGGGAAACATGTGGCTAAACATGCTCGCTATGGGACTTTGCTCCCTATTAGTTAAACCGTACCCTCAAACATGTAATTTTGTACTGTTATTAAATCGTGAGAATTCTCAGGGCACATGCTGCATTGTTTTGACAAAGGGTCATTCGGACTCGAAATGTTAGCTCTTTTCTCTCCCTACAGATGCTCCCAGACCTGCTGAGATTTTTCAGCGTTTTCTCTTTTGGTTTGAGATTCCAACATCCGCAGTAATTTCCTTTTATCCAGTGCTGATGAGTTTTTCAGCTTAAAGGTATCTACATCCTGCTGTCAGCACTCATGTTTACAAAAGCAAAACCGTGATCAGCACAAGACTGAGCGTTCAACACTATCTCTAGTGTGCTCAGTGAATTTACCTTGCCAAAAGCAGAGCCATAAAAAGCAAGATGGTTCCAGGTGTGATGCACCCAGCGTGTGCTAAACTGGTATCTTGGCCAAGAGTGCCAGAGATTCTGGTCAGAATTCTCTGGTCCCGCTGGCAGCACACCCCTGCCCGTGGGTTTCCCAGTGGTGTGGGGGGGGGGGGGGGGTCTTCAATGGGAACTCTCATCGCCAGGGGCAGGATCAGAGAATCTTGCTGCGAAAGAAAGGCACCTCGCTGGGAAAAACACGACTGGGAGGCCGAAGAATCCCATCCTCTATCTTTGACCTCGGGGCCGTTGGGTTAAGGAGGGGGAAGCTGAGCCAGAATTGCGAATCCTCATCACGGCACAGTGGATTCTGATAACTGGGTGGGCAGAGGTAATGTTTCCATCCTTTTTGCCTGTCTGAAAACAGTGGAATTTTCCCTTTTTGCACCAAGTGCCGGCTGAGGCGAGAAAACCGGTGTGCAGCTCACCGGTTGAACGGCCAGCTTTTCTCAGCACACTACAAAATAAATCTGCACGCATGGCCAGCAAGCTGGCAGGGCAGGGCTGGAAAAAGCTGGCAACAGTGGGAATCCAGAGCTCAGGGAGCCCTTTTTTGTAAAACAAAGAACACCCATTTATGTTCACAAAGAATTCCTTCCCCCCCCACACCATGGATCTCCCCACAGGGGCCCCCCTTGGCACTGCCCCCCAGCCACTATCGCAAAAACAAATGGACGGATTTCAATTACACTTGGTACATAGATACGGTATGCCCAAATTGATTAATGTTTGGCAGAGATGCAAATCTGGATCCTAGAATTTTAAAACAAGAATGATCCACTACCATTTGGAGATAGGGAAAATTGTTTTAGAATATTTTGGATTGCCTTAACTCATCTGGTGGAGGTTTTTGCAGCTGTCAAAATGTGAGTGGAGTTTGAGAGCAGGTTGTTGGACGTTGATTGCGCGAAGCCTCCTCACAAAGACTGAAACTCCATTTCCTCAGCTTTGTAGTTACGCCGCATCAAGCATGCAGGAAAAAGCCATAAAGAAGATCTGTGGCCAGCACAGTTGCTTCACAGCTCCAGGATCCCAGGTTCGATTCCCGCTTGGGTCACTGTCTGTGTGGAGTTTGCACGTTCTCCTCGTGTCTGTGTGGGTTTCCTCCGGGTGCTCCGGTTTCCTCCCACAGTCCAAAGGTGTGCAGGTTAGATGGACTGGCCACGATAAATTGCCCTCAGTGTTCAAAAAGGTTAGGAGTGACTGGGTTACAGGGATAGGTTGGAGACGTGGGCTTGACTAGGGTGCTCTTTCCAAGGGCCATTGCAGACTCGATGGGCCGAATGGCCTCCTTCTGCACTGTAAATTCTATGATCTATGTTGTGATAGCTGTGTAATTGTAATAATGTTGAGTTAACACAATGCAAAACAAGACTGCTCTACGGGTGCCCTCTTCACTGATTGGATTTGGTTTTGAGGCCTCCTCATTCCCCTTTGGTGAACAGCCTGCCCACTTCCCTCGTCAATGGTCACACATGAATAATAGTGACTGGAATGAAGGACATGATGGATGTTTATGCGTTATGTGCAAGCAAAGATTCAGGGGAGGAGAGCGAGGGAGGGGAGAAAACTGGCAGTTTATTTTTAAAAAGCTACATTTCGCAAATACCGCAAGCAGCCTCATGAAACATTGCATTACTCACATGGTTACTTTCACATTGTGGTGAATGTATTATGGTAACCATTCACCACTGTACTACATTGTATCACGCTGTTGCCCATGTGGGCTCCACCTATGGACCATTGTACTGTACTACACTGATTGTATCATGTTGGTGCCCTTGTGGGCTCCGCCTCTGGCTCTGCCCCCTTGAGGGGAGGTATAAAGAGCAGCTGCCCTGAAGGCGGCTCTCATTGCAGAGCAGTCGTAGGCATCAATTTAATCAACTACAACATTGCAATGGAATCGGCCCTTAAACCTGACCGACTGGAACTCGATCCACAGGCCGCGGAAGCCAAAGGGATTTTTCACACTGGCTCCGATGTTTTGAGGCCTACCTCGCCACCTCCGCCTTGCCCTCTGTCACCGACGAACAGAAGCTGAGCCTCCTCCACACCCGGGTAAGCCATCGAATCTCCGTACAACTCAAGGAAGCGACCACATACACAGACGCTCTCGCGATGCTGAAGCACCTATACGTGAGGCCGGTGAAGGAAATGTACAAGCGGCATCTCCTCACCACTCGCCACCAACACCCCGGGGAATCACTGGAGGAGTACCTATGGGACCTCAAAGTCCTCACAGCCCGCAGACCCCGCAGCGTGGCTTCGAGCCTGCCGGCTCCGCCCCCTCCGGACGCGGTACCCACCTCATGTTGTCCGTGGGGGCAGCCATCTTCAATTCCACATAACACGTGCGACTCACGGGGGCCGCCATCTTGGCCACTGTCTCCCATGTGGCCCGCCATGTGCGACTCATGAGGGCCGCCACCTTAGATGCCACCTTCCTCGCCGCCCAACACGTGCGACCGACGGGGGCCGCAATCTTGACTGCCATCTGCAACGCTGCCCGACACGTGCGACCGATGGGGGCAGCCATATTGGGACCACCCCACCACCTCTGACCACGCTGGCTACCCACAACTCAGCGCGGTGCCCGTCGACCAGTCACGCCCAAAGCATCTCCGGAACTCTATGATGACTGTCCGGGTCAATGGACATAAAATGCCATGCCTGTTTGACTCCGGGAGCACGGAGAGCTTCATTCACCCAGACACGCTAAGGCGTGGTTCACTCCAAATCTCCCCCGCACTTCAAACAACCTCCCTCGCTTCCGGATCGTACTCAGTGCAGATCCGTGGGTACACTGTTGCGAACCACGCATTACATGGCGCGAATATGCAAACTTTAAGCCTTATGTACTCCCCGATCTATGTGCTCCTCTTCTGTTGGGACTGGACTTGCAGTGCAACCACAGGAGCCTGACCCTGAAGTTCGGTGGGCCCCTACCCCCTCTCACCGTATGTAGCCTCGCGACCCTGAAGGTCGATCTTCTCCCGCTCTTCGCGAATCTCACCGCCGACTGTAAACCCGCCACCACCAGAAGCAGGCGGTACAGTATCCAGGACAGGACTTTTATCAGGTCCGAGGTCCAGCGGCTCTTGCGGGAAGGGATCATCGAGGCCAGTAATAGCCCCTAGAGAGCTCAGGTGGTGTCGCCAGGACCGGGGAAAAGAACCGGATGGTTGTAGACTACAGCCATACCATAAACCGGTACACGCACCTCGATGCGCACCCACTCCCCCGGATAGAGGACATGGTTAATCAGATCGCAAACGACCGAATGTTCTCCACGGTGGATCTGAAGTCCACATACCACCAGCTCCCAATCCACCCGGAGGACCGCCACTACACGGCCTTTGAGGCAGACGACCTCTTCCACTTCCTCCGGGTCCCCTTCGGCGTCACCAACGGGGTCTTGGACTTCCAAAGAACAACGGACAGTACGGGCTGCAGGCTACATTTCCGTACCGGGACAACGTCACCATCTGCGGCCATGACCAGCAGGATCACAATGTCAACCACAGATTTCTCCAAACCGCCCAAACCCTCAACCTCACGTATAACAAGAAGAAATGCGTTTTCCGCACAACCAGACTAGCCATCCTTGGCTATGTCGTGGAAAACGAAGTTCGAGGGCCTGACCCCGACAGTATGCAACTCCCTCTTTCCCACTGCCACAAGGCCCTGAAAATGTGCCTTGGGTTCTTTTCCTATTACGCCCAGTGGGTCCCCAACTATGCGGCCAAAGCCCGCCTACTGATCAAAGCTACCATCTTCCCACTGGCGGCTAAGGCCCACCAGGCCTTCAGCCGCATCAAGGCAGATATTGCCAAAGCCGCAATGCACGCAATGGACGAGTCCATCCCCTTCCAGGTGGAGAGCGATGCATCAGAGGTCGCCCTCACCGCCACCCTCAATCAGGCGGGCAGGCCAGTAACATTTTTCTCCCGTACCCTCAACACCTCCGAAATTCGACACTCCTCAGTCGAAAAAGAAGCTCAAGCCATTGTGGAAGCTGTACGGCATTGCAGGCACTACCTCGCTGGTAGGAGGTTTACCCTCGTCACCGACCAACGGTCGATAGCCTTCATGTTCGACAATACACGCACCGCGCAAGCTCAAGAACGATAAGATCTTGAGGTGGAGGATCGAACTCTCCACCTATAAATACGATATAGTGTATCATCCTGGGAAGCTCAATGACTCCGGGCCATCCACGATGACCTCTGCAACAGGGGGGTCACCCGGCTTCTCCACTACATCAAGGCCCGCAACCTGCCCTACTCCACCAAGGATGTCAGGTTCATGATCAGGGACTGCCAAATCTGCGCGGAGTGTAAACCGTACTTCTATCGACCGGATAAGGCCCACATGGTGAAGGCATCCCGGCCCTTTGAGCGCCTCAGTATCGACTTCAAAGGGCCGCTCCCCTCTATCAACTGCAACACGTATTTCCTCAATGTCGATGACGAGTTCTCCCGCTTCCCTTTGCAATCTCTTGCCCCGACATGACCGCGGCCACCGTCATTAAGGCCCTACATAGTATCTTCACCTTGTTCGGTTTCCCCACCTACGTTCACAGTGACATTTATGAGTGACGAACTGAGTCAGTACCTGCTTGGTAAGGGCATCGCCTCGAGCAGGACTACCAGTTACAACCCCCGGGGAAACGGACAAGTGGAGAGGGAGCATGCAACGGTATGGAAGGCCGTCCTCCTGGCCCTACAGTCCAGGAATCTCCCAGTTTCCCACTGGCAGGAGGTCCTCCCCGAAGCACTCCACTCCATTAGGTCAATCCTTGGCACAGCCCCTCATGACCGCCTGTTTGTTTTCCCTAGAAAATCCACCTTTGCGGTCTCGCTTCCGTCCTGGCTGAAGACACCGGGGCCCATCCTACTCCGCAAACACGTAAGGAGCCATAAGTCCGACTCCGTGGTCGAGAGGGTCCAGCTCCTTCAAACCAACCCCCATTATGCATACGTAGAGCACCCCGATGGCCGACAGGATACGGTCTCCCTCCGGGACCTGGCACCCGCAGGATCCCCTACTATCACCCCAACCTACACCCCCAACCTACAGCGAACAGCGCCCGCATCCCTACGTGGCCTCCACACCTCCTCCTGCACTCCCTTTCCCCTTTGACGATCTACAGGAATGAAGCTCCTGAAGACAAGCTCCGGGAGTCCACACTTGTGCCGCATCGACGAGTGCGACACCCATGCCCGCACGGATGAGTTCGACACCCGTGTCCGCTGCAAAACCAGAGCTCAGGCGATCGCAGCGCATGATCAGGGCGCCGGACAGACTGAAGCCGTGAGCCCTTCACCCCTGCCGGACTTCAATTTCTTTTTAACAGGGGGTGAATGTGGTGAATGTATTATGGTAACCATTCACCACTGTACTACATTGTACCACGCTGTTACCCATGTTGGCTCCACCTAAGGACCATTGTACTGTACTGCACTGATTGTATCATGTTGGTGCCCTTGTGGGCTCCGCCCCCTTGAGGGGAGGTATAAAGAGCAGCCGCCCTGTAGGCGGCTCTCATTGCAGAGCAGTCGCAGGCAGGCACTGTTCTAGCTGATTAAAGTCACTGTTCACTTCAACTCTGTCTCGTGTGAATTTATGGTCGGATCACACACTATTAATGAGATTAGCTGATGTACTGGATGGTATTCTTGTGTAGTTGAAATAACGGTTCTTTGTCAGAAGAGTGGCAGGTACCTCTGCAATCCAAATGTTTTGAGGCAATGTGCTAATTATTGCAAAGAAAGTCTTCTTGATATCAAATGATAGAATCAAGCATTCCTTGGCCATAAACCGCATTTTAATCATCCTTTGAGGCTTAACTATCTGCAGCTAAAAAGGTGTATAGGTATGTACTTGCTACTAACTCAGTTTGCTAATGTATCAAAAACTAAATCACTGAAATTAGACTGCATACATATTTTGTGCACAATCGAATCTAAAGGGAATTTATTCAACAGCAAAGCATGTGAGCAGTAATTATTTTTCAGCAAACCTCAGCACAAGAGGTGGTAGATAGATAGATTGCATAAATGGTATTTCACAGGAACTGCAACACTAGGCAACCAATCACAGCAGAAATGTTTGAAAAGACTATTTAAGGTTTGAGAAAGGTTGGATGTAAGACCTGGGGGAAAACGACAAGCAATACATTTTTGACGTACTTTACTCTGTCACTATATAATTTTATTATGTTTCATATATCTGTACTTCAATTAGTTTGGCCAATTAATTTGATTAATAATATAAACAATACTAGAATTAGTCCAACAAACAGTTACCCATTGGGATACTATACAGCATGGATTATGCAGGACCAGGAGAATGACAACCATATAGAATTTGTCAAAGGTTACAGCAATTTCCTTATAAAAATAGTGGGCGGGATTCTCTGATCCTGAGGCTAAGCAATTCTGGCCCCACCAGGGGGCCAGCAGGGCGCTGGAGCGGTCCACGCCATTCCAGCTGCTGATCTGGCCGTGGAATGGGCGCCGGGGGATGTACACATGCGCAGTGGGTCCGGGGCGAACCCACGCATGCGCAGTCTCATCGGCGCGATTTCCACGCAGGCGTGGTGTCTCCCTTGTCCATGCCGGCCCCGACCCAACATGGCGCAGGAGTACAGGTGCGGCGCGGAAGAAAGGAGGCCGGGGGAAAGAGGGGCCGGCCCGACGATCGGTGGGTCCCAATCGCGGGACAGGCCACATCGGAGGCCCCCCCACGCGGTCGGACCCCCACCTTTCCTCCCCTCCCCCCACAGGCCATCACCTGACCCTTCAACCCCGAGGTCCCGCCACCTCAGAGCATGTTAGAATGGCGGCGGCAGGACTCGGATTTTTTTTTTTTTACGGCCGCTCGGCCCATCCGGGCTGGATAATCGTGGCCCCCGACCAGCACCACACCGGCCCTAATGGCGTCGATTCTCCGCTCTGCAGAGAATCACGTCCCGGCGCCGTGGCACAATTCGCATGGGCCCCCACCAATTCTTCGACACGGCACGGGGTCGGAGAATCCCCCCCCTAATCTCTTCAAAGTCATTTTAATAGAATACTATTGCATATTTGGCACAAAGAAGGAAATTAATATTACACCTGAATTTCCTTGGAATGGCAATCAGCCACTCCACTCCAAGTTATTTTAACCCAAATTATTTTTACATCCAGACTCATTCAACTTTCCCATTTGGGCCATGCATGATCCAGGGAGTGCAGAGTATCCCCAGGGCCTAGCATCCAAGTGTAGCTCTGTTGAAGGCAAGGAGGCCATGACCACCTTTTCTTGATCACTAGCTGCCATAAAGCAAGTAGGTTTAAACGTCTCCCAACAGGCCAGGAAGAAGGTAAGAGGGTTGGGTTTGGTGAGGGGGAGAAGCGGAGAGATAGTCAAGTTGTGTCGGGTCTGGGGTGGGTTAAGTGGTGTTGGGAGTCTGGTCAAGTCGGGTTGAGCCTTGGGAGGGGAGGAACACGGTGGGGTGGGGAGTTGGCTTGGGCTTCTGGTAGTTAGGTTGGGCCTTGGGGGTGGGGGAGGGGAAGAGAGAAGAATAAGAGAGAAGAGTCCCTGGAGGGTTGAGGAGAATCCCGTAGATTGCCAAGCTCTTGTCGGCTGCTGTAGTCCTTTGCGGGTAGGGGAACCCCGTGGGGGCACGCAGCGGGGTGGTGTAGTGTGGGTCTGTGCAATAGTTGCCTACAAGTTAGAATTGGTTTTAACCTTTCTAACTTTACGATTTAAATAGCATTTTCGGATGGTTGCCAGTGCAGTACAATTGCCCGAGGATGTCAGCAATTCTGGTTAACTGCCACGCAAACGTTACCTGTGAACGTTCGAGAGGGGTTCTCCAACACATCTTTAGGGTTCCCCTATATATGATGCCCTGGAACTCTGATGTTACAGCCCATGGTTTCTTATATAGGAGACAGGTGCAATGTGCCTCATTTGCATGGAGTGTGCATACGATCTCAGAACATCAGCATTTCTCAAAGATTTATTTCTGGAATGTGTGATCTGTCAGTACATTGTGAACCTCATTAATTTTATCACAGTTCACAGACACATCTTATTCCTAAAAAATGAAACAATCCAATCCCTCAAACAATAATATTTAAAGCCTTGAAATTACCACTTTAGTTCCTTATCCATCGCTAACAAAACACTTGCAACATTCTCATCTTATCTTGTTCATAAACAAATAACTCTTTGTTCCAGGCAAACAAGTTTAATACTCCTTACTTGAAGGTTTAATTAATACTAGTTAAACTTTCCTGAAACATTTTTTCTCAAAAACATGAATACATTTTCCGCTGACTGAGGCTTCAAGGCAAATGTAGTGTGAGCTTTTGCACTTCCACATTATGGGAACGGGAGACTTGCCATGTCCTCATATAATATTCAAGGCGAGTTCCTGGGTTAGGCCTCACATTTGCAGAATTGGAGTCCAAATGCCCTGAGAGGTCTGCTGCTGGAACTTAAAGGGCTGCAACCACTTAATACGTGTGTGTTACAGGTTATGCGATTATTGGTCACAGGATCATATCATTTGGTTTATAAGATCATAATTTGGGACTATATCTTGAAATGCCATGTGACATTTATAAAAACGTATCCATTCAAATGATGTGGATGTCACTGGCTAGGCCGGCATTTTTTGCCATTCCTTAATTGCCCTTAAAAGGTGATGGTGAGCTGCCTTCTTAGACCACTGCTGCAGTGGTCGAGGTAAACTCATAATGCTGTCAGGGATGTAGTTCCAGAATTGTGACCCAGTGACTGTGAAGGAAAGGCAATATTGTTCCAAGGCAGGATGATGTGTGACTTGGAGGGGAACATTGGCTGCCCATGGCCTTTTAGGTGGTAGAGGTCATGGATTTGGAAAGTGTTATCGAAGGAGTGGCTGCAGTGAATCTTATAGATGGTAGACACTGATGCTCCTCTGCATATATGGTGGAGGGAATGGTTATTGAAGATGATAGATGGAGTGTCAATAAAATATGCTACTTATCCTGGATGATGTCAAGTTTCTTTGTTGTTGGCACGGCACTCATGTAGGCAAATGGAAATTATTCCATTATACTCACTTGTGTCTTGCAGATGGTGAACAGGCTTTGAGGAGTCAGGAGGTGAGTTACTTGTCACAGAATTCCAAGCTTCTGACCTGCTGTTGTAGCCACAGTATTTATATGGCTTGCCCAGTTCATCTTCTGGTCAATGGTATTCCCCATGATGTCGATAGTGGGAGATTAAGAAATGATAATGCCATGAATTGTTAAGAGATGATGGTTAGATTCTCTTTTGTTGAAGATGGTCATTGCCTTCCACTTGTGAGGCACAAATGTTACTTGCCACTTGTCAGCCCAAGTCTGGATATTGTCCAGGCCTTGTTGCATTTGGATATGGACTGCTTGATTATCTAAGAAGGCACAAATACTGCGAAATTTGTGCAACCATCGGCAAACGTCCCCACTTCTGACCTTATGATGGAGGGAATGTCATAGATGAAGCAGCTGAAGATGGTTGGGCCTCGGACACTACCTTGAGGAACTCCTGCAGTGATGTCCTGGAGCTGAAATGATTGTCGTCCAATTACACAAGCATCTTCCTTTGTGCGAGGTATAACTCCAACCAGCAGAGATTATTTTCGCCCTCATTCCCATTGACTCCATTTGCGAGGGCTGTTTTTTGCCACACTTGGTTAACTACTGCCATGATGTCAAGGGCAGTCACTTTCTTCTCGAGTTCAGCATTTTTGTCTATATGTGGAGCAAGGTTGTAATAGGGTCAGGAGCTGAGTGACACTGGCGGAACCCAGTCTGAGCATCAGCGAGCATGTTATTGCTGAATAAGTGTCACTTGATAACACTATTGATGACTCCTTCCATCACTTTGTTGATGATTGAGAGTAGACTTATGGGGTAGTAATTGGGTAGGTTGGATATCTCCGGCTTTTTATGGACAGTGGATACCTGGGCAATTTTCCACACTGTCGATGCCAGCGTTGTTGCTTTATTGGAACAACTTAGCTAGGGATACGGTCAGTTCTGGACCACAGATCTTCAGTATTTTGGCATGTGGGGTGATTCAAATTGGCTGAAGACTGGCATCTGTGATGTTGGGGACCTTTGGTACGCAAATAGTCCTTTGTTGTAGTTTCATCAGATTGACACTTCATTTTAGATATGCCTGGTGCTGTGCCTGGCATGCTCTACTGCGATCTTCATATACAGAAGGTATATCAAGAAGGCTGCTCCCTACCTCCCACCAAGGGCAATTAGTGATGGGCAATAAATTCTGGCCTAGCCATCGACACCCACATCCTGAAAATTACTGACAGAAATTTTTCACAGCAAGAAGTCTTACAACATCAGATTAAAGGCCACAGGTTTGTTACAAATCACGAGCTTTTGGAACCCAGCTCCTTTCTCACCTGAGGAAGGAGCAGCGCTCTGAAAACTAGTGATTTGAAACAAACCTATTGGACTTTAACCTGGTGTTGTAAGACTTCTTATTGTGTCCACCCCAGTCCAACACGGTATCTCCACATCGTGACTTTTTTTTTCAGTTCCTGATGCTCACTGGTCCCTTAGATCTCAAGTATATTTTGGTATGACTTCTGTATCTTTCTCCGTGAAGACAGACACAAAGTATTTGCTTAGTTCATCTCCTTCTTTGATTGTTCAAACTGGAATGGATGTCCTGATTAAGAAAATAAAAGCTTGCATTTATTTTGTGCTTTTCACGACCTAATGCCACAAAGCACTTTACAACCTATGAAGTACTTTTTTGATGAATAGTTTCTGTCCGACAAACCAGAATATGATAAAGGTCAGCTTTTATAAGATGTTGATTAAGGGATAAATACTGGTTGGGACACGAAGGCTAGCTCCACTGCTCTTCCTCCAAATTATACCATGGGATCTTTTACACTTGAGTTCGCAGATGGGGCCTCACTTCATAGATTTATAGATTTTTACAGCATAGAAAGAGGCCATTCAGCCAACTATGTCCACGCTGGTCAACAAAGGTCTTACTACACTAATCCCCTTTTCTAGCACTTGGCCCATCACCCTGGGGGTTACGTCAGCCAAGTGAATATGAAAATACTTCTTAAACATTACCAGAGTTTCTTGCTCAATCACCTTTTCGAGGCAGTGAGTTCCAGACCCCCACCTCCATCGAAAGGTTTCTCCTCAACTGCCAACTTAGCTCTCTACCTCTTACCTTAAATCTATGCCCCCTGGTTATTGACTCCTCTACTAATGGGAACAGTGCCTTCCTATCCATCTTATCTTTTACACCTCGATCAGGTCCCCTCTGAACCTTCACTGCTCCAGGAAAACAGTCCCAGCCTATTCAGTCCCAGCCTATTCAATCTTTTCTCATAGCTCAGACCCTCCAGCCCAAACAGCATTCTGGTAAATCTACGCTGCACCATCTGCCAGGGGCTGGTTTAGCACAGGGCTAAAGATCTGGCTTTTAAAACAGACCAAGGCAGGCCAGCAGCACAGTTCAATTCCCGTACCAGCCTCCCCGAACAGGTGCCGGAATGTGACGACTAGGGGCTTTTCACAGTAACTTCATTTGAAGCCTACTTGTGACAATAAGCGATTTTCATCTCGTTTCATTTCCACTTCGGTCACATCATTCCAATAACATGGTGACCAAAACTGCATGCAGTACTCCAGTTGTGGCCTAACCAACATTTTACACATTTCCAGTATGATCTCCCTGCACTTGCATTCTATGCCTTGGCTAATAAGGGATTCTTTCCCAGTTTAATGTCTCATTCAAAGGAAACTGACCGGAATTTTCCGTCTATTGCATTTCACTGTCCACTGGCAGCGCACCTAACCACTGGGTTTCTTGGCGATGTGCCGTGGCTTCAATGGGAAATCCAATTGACAAGCGAGGGGTGTAATGAATCCCGCCGCCAAGGAGTAAAACACTGCAAAAAAACACGGGGCTGGGGAACCGGAGAATACAGTTCATCATCTCATAGTTCAGCACTCCCTCAATACTGTACTGAATTGTCAGCCTTGACTTTGTGCTCAAGCGATGGAGTGGGATTTGAGCTCACAATGAGGTAAGAGTACTATCAACTAAGCCACCTATAATGAGATCCACTTCATTCTACTTAAATAATAAAATATTTAATTAAATTAAATACTGTAACACTCATCTATATGATTTTTAATTCGAATAGCGCCACTTTAGATAAACCAACACCAGAATGGGAGAAGAGAATGAAGCAAATCTCTTGGTAACTTTGAAGTATTTCAATCTCAGTAGAATTGAGTTTAAAGAGATCATAGATCATAGAATTTACAGTGTAGAAGGAGGCCATTCGGCTCATCGAGTCTGCACCGGCCCTTAGAAAGGGTACCCTACCCAAGCCCACACATCCACCCTATCCCCATAACCCAATAACCCCACCCAATCTTTTTGGACTAAGGGTAATTTAGCAAGTCCAATCCACCTAACCTGAACATCTTTGGACTGTGGGAAGAAATCGGTGCACCCACGGAGAGAACCTCTGGACTCTGCACAGACAGTGGCCCAAGCTGTGAAGCAACTGTGCTAATCGCTATGCTACCGTGCTGACCGTCAATCATGAAATCATTCCTGAAAAATCTATTGGAATTCTTTAAAGATGTAACGAGTAGAGTTGACCATGGAGACTCGGTGGATGTGGTTTATTTAGACTTTCAGAAGGCTTTCGACATGGTCTCGCAGAGAAGATTATTATGCAAAGGTAAAGTGCATGGGATTGTGGGTAGTGTCTTGAGATGGATAGAAAGCTGGTTGTCAGACAGGAAGCAAAAAGGTGGAATAAATGGGTCTTTTTCTGACTGGCAAGCCGTTACTAGTGGGGTACTGCAGGGATCAGTGCTCGGATCCCAAATGTTCACTTTATATATTCATGATTTATATTTCCAAATTTGCAGATGGTACAAAGTTGGGTGGAAGGTTGAACTGTGAGGAGGATTCAGAGATTCTTCAACGGGATTTGGACAAACTGAGTGAGCGGGCATATGAATGGCAGATGCAGTATAACATTGATAAATGTGAGGTTATCCACTTTGATAGCAAAAATAGGAAGGCAGATTATTATTTGAATGGGTGTAAATTGAGAGGGGTGGATACTCAGCTGGACTTTGGTATCCTTGTGCATCAGTCGCTGAAAGTAAGTGCACAGGTACTGCAGGCAGTAAAGAAGGGAAATGGTATGGTGAGGCCACACCTGGAGCATTGTCTGCAGTTTTAGTGTCCTCTGAGGAAATATGTTCTTGCTATAGAGGGAATGCAGCAAAGGTTTGCCAGGCTGATTCCTGGGATGGCAGGACTGTCATGAGAAGAGATAAAATACGTTCGGATTACATTCATTGGTGTTTAAAAGAGTGATGGGGGATCTCGTAGAAACTTATAAAATTCTGACAGGATTAGACAGGGTAGATTCAGAAAGAATGTTTCCAATGATGGGGGAGTCCAGAAATAGGAGTCATAGTTTGAGGACAAGGGGTTAACCTTTAAGGACTTTGTGTCATGTCCCGTAGGCTGGCCGATGTGAATGATGCACTATGGGACATCTGGTTTTAATAATTTATTATAAAACAACTGCGTGGTAAAGATAACTAGAATAAATAAAATAACAAACTACTAACACTAACAAACTATTAGAGAGCTACTGCAAAATACATCTATCCACCAACATAACTTACTTCCCAATTCCCCAGGCACAGGGTCATGTGGTGGGTTTACACTGTCTGTGAGGATTCTGTACGTTCTCCCCGTGTCTGCGTGGGTTTCCTCTGAGCGCTCCAGATTCCTCCCACACATCCAGAAAGATGCGCTTGTTAGGTGAATTGGGCATGCTGGATTCTCCCTCAGTGTACCCGAACAGGCGCTGGAGTGACGAGGGAATTTTCACAGTAACATCATTTAGTGTTAAAGTAAGTCTACCTGTGACACTAATAAAATTATTATTATTAAATATTCCGTGCTTTAACCACACTTTTAACTATCTCTGGCAGGAATTAGCCAAAATCAGAGCCAGCCAATAAAATAGTTGCGCTGCCACAGCATGGATCTCATGAGGTTTTAACTCCATGGCTTGTTTTGTCCAATCAGTTGCCCTTTCTGCTGGCAACCAACAGCTGGCCGGCAGCTGGGAGTGGGTTAAAATTGCAACCATGTTAAGGGACCAGAATCTGTGGGAGTTACTGTGGACATATTAGCTTCCCACCCATCAGGTTTCCATACCTCTAGCTCAAAAAAAGAAAGACAGAGGTCATAGGATTGAGCCTTACTCCAGAGACCAGAGTCCAGAGTCCAGGCTAGCAGTACATGCAGCACTGAAGGAGATTGCCTTGTAGCGAGGTGCAGGCTTTAGAATGTTGGTAGGTTAAGACCCCCTTAGACAAATGTAAAATGCCTCATTTTTTGGAAAAAGCAAGGGAATTCTTCTCATGTCCTGGCCAACATTTACTCCTGATTCAGCACTACTAAAATAGATTTATCTCATTGCTGTCTATGGGACACATTCCGTTTCCTCCGAGAGCTCCAGATTCCTATCTATAGTGCAGGAAATTGGAGTTAAAAATCAGCCATGGTCATATTGAATGGTGCTCCAATTTTTTATGTTCTTCGTCAAAAAGGTGGTTTTTAAGAAGGGTCCAAATGATGGAGAAACGAAATGTGGCCACTTTTGATTCTATGTGGAACATAGAAATCTGGAGCGCTCGGAGGAAACGAAATGTGGCCACTTTTGATGGAGACAAACATTTGTCTGGAGAAAACATTTCTTTGGCTGTGACATGATTTGAGATGTCCTGTTCTGTGAAAGTCAAAATATTAATGTTGTTTCTCTTCCCACACTTCTTGGTTCCCACAGTGAGTTTTTCCTGGGCCAGATCCCTAGCCTGTCGCCAAAGCATTCTACCTTGAGGGGTGTCACTCCACACCAAACATGGCTGATCAGGAGTCTCTCTCATTCTTACCCCCTGCCATTGGTATGTTTGAAGGAGTTGCACATTGTGCAAATTGATATTTAACCTGTTGACCACATTATGAATGCGTCATCCTTGGCCATCAATTGCTGGGGTGGGACATGAACACAGACCTTCCAGCTCAGACACTACCCACTGTGCCACATAAACAGCACAGTACTAATATAACATTTATTTTTCAATCAGCACAATATCATCCTCTTAGAACATTCCTAAGGACTTCATAACCATAGGTATTACTTTTAAAGTGCAGTCACTGTGTCAGCACTTCTCCATCATTTGGACCCTTCTTAAAAACCACCTTTTTGACGAAGAACATAAAAAATTGGAGCACCATTCAATATGATCATGGCTGATTTTTAACTCCAATTTCCTGCACTATCTGATGTCCTTTAATTCTCTTTGCATTCAACAATCTCCCAATGTCAGTTTCTAATTTGCTTGCGACCCGAGAATCCAACTCGGGTAGAGAATTCCAAAATTCCCAATTCTTTAAGTCATTTCTCTTCATCTCAGTCCTAAATGCATGACCCCTTACTTGGAGACTGTGACCTTTAGTTCTAGACCACATAGCCAGAGGGAACCTCCTCCCAACATCTACACTGTTAAGATTTCTTTGGATTTTACAGATTTCAATGGGATTGACTTTCATTCTTTGAAACTTGAAGGAAGATAGGCCTCTTCCACTCAATCTCTCCTCAGAGAACAGTCCGCTGATCTCAGGAATCAGTCTGGTGAATCTTTGTCATATTCCCTCTAAGGCAAGTATATCTGGGGCTGATTTAACTCACTGGGCTAAATCGTTGGCTTTTAAAGCAGACCAAGCAGGCCAGCAGCACGGTTCGATTCCCGTATCAGCCTCCCCAGACAGGCGCTGGAATGTGGCGACTAGGGGCCTTTCACAGTAACTTCATTGAAGCCTACTCGTGACAATAAGCGATTTTCATTCATTTCATTTCATTTTCCTTTCTTAGGCAAGGAGACCAAAAATGCATACAATACTCTAGGTATGGTTTCACCAAACTGCAGTAATATTTTCTTCATCCTTTACTCCAATGCCTTTGTAATAAAGGTGAATATAATTTGCATCTCTGATTGCTTTCTGTACCCACATGTTAATATTCTGTGATTCATATAGGTAGAAACTTAAATCTGAGTGGAAACATTTCCCATTCTTTCACCATTTAAAAATATTTGGCGTCTCTATTTTTCTGAACAAAGTGGATAACTTCACAACTCTCCACATTATATTCCAGCTGCCACATTCTTTCCACTTAATCTGTTTATATCTCTTTGTAAGATTCTACATCCTCCTCACAGCTGACTTTCCCAACTAACTTTGTATTGTTAGCAAACCTGGATACATTACATAGAAATTATTAATACAGGTGGAAAATAGCTGAAATCCAAGCACTGATCATTTTGTACTCCACTAATACAGCCTGCCAATCCCAAATGTTCCATGCAATCATCAATCCATGCCAATTTATTACTCCCAAATCTATGAGTCCTCATTTTGTACAATAACTTATTGTCTGGCACTTTAGAACATAGAAAAATACAGCATAGAACAGGCCCTTCGGCCCACGTTGTTGAGCCGAACATTTGTCCAAGATTAAGAACAAATTAATCTACACCCCATCATTCTACTTATCCAATAGCCGCTTGAAGGTCCCTAATGTTTCCGACTCAACTACTTCCACAGGCAGTGCATTCCATGCCCCCACTACTCTCTGGGTAAAGAACCTACCTCTGACATCCATTTATCAAATGCTTTTTCGACAACCAAATGCATTACGTCTACGAGTTCTCCCTGATCCATCCTCAAAAGATCTGACAGATTTGTGAAATCTTTTGCTCTACGCAGTGGCACATTTGGTGGCATTGTGGTGATGGTGGGGGGGATTTAAATAAGATGGGAGGGTGCTGGGTGGGTACTTCACCACCTTCCTGCCTCCATCCTGATTAGGTCCTTGGTAGGAAGGCCCATGGGAGTGGGGCAGGCCATGTAGTGCCAACAGATTCCTTTAGGATTTTAGGGCTTCATCGCACCACCACTGGTATTAACCCAGCAGTGGGTTAGGGATTTGCCACGCCAGGGGGTATGACAAGCAAAACCAATCAAGGATGCTCATGGGCTCACAGAGGGCCCCTCATTCAAGGGCACTCCATGTCTGATTGAGGGACTCAGCCGCCTGCCCTTGCTGCTAACCCCACTCCCAGTTCTCCCGCGACCCCACCACATGATCTCATGTCCCTCCATCACTCACCTATGGCTTCAGATCCAACAAACAATCCTGAGTCCTTGGGTGCGTGTTGTACCAGCAACAGCTTTCAGCTCCCTCATTGTTCTGCTGGTCAATATGGCCTCTGATTAGCTGGCAGCTCACAGTGAGTGGAAGTTCCACACCACTGGGGATCTTGATCCAGGAGAAAAGCCCACCAGTGGCCTATCAAGTGCCTCAGTGGCACGTGATCCAGAGGTTATTTCCAAAGGAACATAGGAATTAGGAGCAGAAGTAGGCAATTCAGCCCTTTGAGCCTGCTCCACTATTCAATCAGATCATGGCTCATCTCTTCCAGGTCTCAAATCCACTTCCCTACCTGTTCCCCTTTTCCCTTTAACCCATTTTTAAAAATCAGAAATACATCTATCCCCTTCTTAACCATTTAATGACTCGGATGCTCCGCACTATGTGCCAGCTAGTTCCACAAATTCACCACCCTCTGCGAGAAGTAGTTCCTCCTCATCCCAGTTCTAAATCTACCACCTCTCAACCTATATCCATGACATCTCATTCTAAATTGCCCCAAAGGGGGAAAATTTGGTCTGTGTTTACTTTATCAATCCCTTTTAGTATTTTATATCCCTTGATCAAATCCCCTCCTATCCTTCTAAACTCCAGCGAGTATAAGCCCAAACTGTTTAATCTCTCTTCATACGTCAACCCTTTCATATCCGGAATCAATTTGAAGAACCTCCTTTGGAATGCATCCAATTCGACCACATCTTTCATCAAATAAGGGAACCAAAACTGGACACAATAAGCGGGATTCCCCCGAATCCCCGCGATGGCCCAATGCCGGCGTAAAAAGCGGCGTGAACAACTCCGGCGTCGGGCCGACCGGAAGTAGCGGAATCCTCCGCACCTCCGGGTGCTAGGCCATTGACGGAGGGGTTGGCACCACGCCAACTGGCACTGAAGGACCGGTGCGAGTTTGTGCATGTGCAGACCCGCCAGCGTGGTTCTGCTCATGCGCAGACCGGCCGACGTAGTCGAGCGCATGCGCAGGGGGGTGTCTTCTCCGCGCCAGCCATGGCAGAGCCCTACAGTGGCCAGCACGGAAGGAAGGAGTGCCCCTATGGCACAGGCCAACTCGCAGATCAGTGGGCCCTGATCGCGGGCCAGGCCACCGTGGGGGACCCTCTAGGGCCGGATCCCCCTGCACCACCTTGAGGACTTCACCAGCCGGCCTACCAGCCAGGTCCTGCCATGTGGGACCACGTCTCACCCACGCCAGCGAGACTGGCCAAAAATCGACGACCACTCGGCCCATCAGGGCCCGGAGATTTGCCGGGGTGGCCGCTGCCAACGGCTCCCGACTGGCGTGCCGTGATCCCTGCCTGAAAACCGGTGCCGGAGAATATGGAAGCCAGTGGCAGATTGGCAGGGCGGGAATCACGCCGCCCCGCCAATACTCCAGGGCGGGATTCTTCAACCCCCCCGCTGGGCTGGAGAATCGCCGGGTGGGGTGGGGGGGGAGGGCGGTGTAAATCCCGCCCCGCCACCGGCTGCCGGATTCTCTAGCGCCGCTTTTTTGGAGGGGGCGAGAGTTGCGTCACGCCGGTCGGGGGCCGTTGGCAGTGCCGCCTCCCCCCCCCCCCCCCCCCACCCCCAGCGATTGTCCGCTCCGTGATCGGCCGAGTGGCTGCCTGTTTTCGGCCAGTCCCACTGGCGTAAATCAAACAAGGTCCTTACCGGCGGGACCTGGCGGGTCTCACAGATCCGCGGGCAGGACCGTGCCGTTGGGGCGCTCTTTCCCTCTGCACCATGGCTTGTGGAGAGAGAACCCCACTGCGCATGCGCTGGGATCATTCTGGATCCTCCTGGCACTCCCGCGTATCCACCGACTCGCACCAGACGGCGGAGGCCCTTCGGCGCCGGTTGGCAAGGCACCAAGCCCTTTCATGTCTGTTGGTGCAGCGCCAACCCTGCCGGTGCCAGCCTAGCCCCTGAAGGTGCGGAGGATTCCGCACCTTCCAGGCCACCCGACACCAGAGTGGTTCACGCCACTCCTCGGCGCCAGTACGGCCTTCCCTGCCGGATAGCGGAGAATCCCGGCCCAGATGTGGTCTCACCAACACTCCTACAATTGCAACAATACTTCTCTACTTTTATACTCCAGTCCTTTTGCAATGAAATGCTAACATTCCATTCGCCTTTTTAATTACATTCTGTACCTGCAAACCGACTTTCTGCGATTCATGAACAAAGACACTCAGATCCCTCTGCCCAGGCACATTTTGAATCTGCTTTCCATTTAGATAATACTTTGCCTTTCTATTTTTTTTGGCCAAAATGGATAATCTCACAATTATATATATTAAACTCCATCTGCCAAATTGTGGCCAACCTCCTAGCATATCTATATCCATCTATAAAATCTTTATCTCCTCTTGACTACCTGCTTTCACACTTATTGTAGTATCCTCTGCAGATTTTGCTGTGTTATACTCTGTAGCTGCTTGCAGATGATTTATATAGATTGTAAACAGTTGAGGTCAGTGAACTCACCCCTGCGGCACCCCGCTAGTTACAGTTCACCCGCCAGAGAAGGACCCATTTATCCCTACCCTCTGCTTTCGGTCAGTCAGCTAATCCTCAATACAAACTAGTACTCGACCCCCAACCCCTGCGATCTCATCTTCTGGATGTGTTTTATGCGACACCTTGTCAAACACCTTCTGGAAGTCTAGATATACCACATCCACAGGTTCCCATTATCTATCTTGCTGGATACATCCTCAAAGAACTCAAGCAAATTTGTCAAACATGACTTACCCTTCATAAAACCATGCTGACGATGCTGGATTGAGTTTTGTCTTTCCAAATGTTTTTATCTTCTCCTTTTTCTTCTCCAGATTCCAGCAACTTCCCTCCCACAGTGATCAACCTAACCGGTCTATAGTTAGTACTTTGCTAGAGTACTTTGCTAGTACTAGTTAGAGCTTTGACAAAGGGTCATCGGACTCGAAACGTTAGCTCTTTTCTCTCCCTACAGATGCTGCCAGACTTGTTGAGATTTTCCAGCATTTTCCCTTTCGTTATAGTTAGTACTTTTTGCCTCTCGCTTTTTGAATAGGGGCATCACATTAGCATGTTTTCAATCTACTGGGACCATTCCAGAATCCAGGGAATTCGGAAATATCATAACCAATGCATCCACTATCTCTGTTGCCACCTCCCTTAATACCCGAGGGTGCAGCCCATCCGGTCCCGGAGACATATCTGCCTTTAATCCCATTAGTTTATTCAATACGGTCTCCCTAATGATGGTTATTGCATCAAGTTCCTCTGCATTAACTGTAGTTTTTAGAAAATTGTTATTATCTTCTACCGTGAAGATCGAGGCAAATATTGGCAAAAGATTTTACCAAGTCTGCCCTCTGGGATAGACATAAACGATCGCATGGTATTATTTTGAAAAAGATCAAAGGAATTATCCCAGCTGTCCTGACCAATATTTAGTCATCAGCCAACATCACAAAAAATGGACTATCTGGTAACCATCACATTGTTATTTGTGGGCGCTTACTGTGCACAAATTGGCTGCCAGGATTCCTGCATCACAACAGCAACAACACTTCAAAAGTCCTTTCTTGGCTCGAAAGCACATTGAGACATCCTGAGGTCTGAAAGATTTGAAAGATGTTGGGCGGGATTCTCCAATATCCGGCGGGCGGGCCGTACCGGCATCAAATAGTGGCGTGGACCACTCCGGCGTCCGGCCACTCGGAAGGTGCGCACCTTCGGGGGAGAGGCCGGCGCTGGAGAGATTGTTGCCGCGATGAAGGGCCTCTGCCAGCTGGCATGAGTTGGCGGATGCGCAGGAGCGCCAGTGTGTTCCCAAAACCAGTGGCGCATTTCCTGCGCATGCGCTGGGGGTATCTTCACTGCGCCGGCCATGGTGGAGCTTTACACAGGCCGACGCGGAGAGAAAGAGTACTCCCATGGCACAGGCCCGCAGATCGGTGGGCCCCGATCGCAAGCCAGGCCACCATGGGGTCCTCCCGCTGGGGCTAGATCCCCCGTTCCTTCCCCCCCCCCCCCTCCCCGAGGACTCCGCAGGCCACTCTCAGAGCCAGGTCCCGCCGGTACGGACCCGGTCTCATCCACGCCGGTGGGACGGGCCGAAAACAGGTGGCCGCTCGGCCCATCGCGGAGCGGAGAATCACTGGGGGGGCACCGCTGCCAACGGCCCCCGACCTGCGCGGCGCGATTCCCGTCCCCGCCAAAAAACCAGCGGCAGAGAATTTGACAGCTGGCGTCGGGGAGGGATTCACACCCCCCCCGGCGATTCCCAGCCGTTATGTAGATGCAATATAAATGCACCTTCTTTCCTTCTTTGGCTCAGTGTTGATCTTTGTCTACTTATACAAGTATTGTTAAGGGCCTTGTTTTTCTACTTTAAAATGCACTAAATAATTTAATTTGTTCCTGTTAATCAATTTTTTTTAGTGACATTATTTGAAGAATGAATGTTGGCTCAGTGTAGAAAAAACTCAAGGATGGGCTTCTCCGTCCCGCCACACCTGTTTTCTGGTGCAGCACCCCCTCCCCCCTTCTCCCGCCAGAAGCAGGCTCCTCCATATGGTAGCCGGCCAAAGGGGTTTCCCCACCGTGGGCACCCCTACGCCTTCGGGAAATCCGCGAGTGTGAATCTGCTGGCAGCGAGGCGGAGTATCCCGCTGGTGGAGAATCCTGCCCAATATCTTCTTCAAATAGGATCTGTTATTTCCACCTGAATAGGCAAATGGAGTTTGGCATAGGACCTGGTTAGAGACAGCACTTTTGATAATGCAGCACTCACATGGTGCTGAATTTGAGTTGTCAGCTTAGCATACATGCTGGGAATCTAGGACGAATGGTTGAATTCATAATTTTTTGACCATAGTTGGGAGACATTGATCCGGTCAATTTGAAATATGGCCTCTCCAACTCTATCGTCAGAATGAGTAATCTTTTGGCCTGGAGGCTATTTTGCATTGTGTATCTGAATGCAGCCCCCCACTCGTATGCACTGCCTTTATTTTAACAGCAGCAGACATTTGGGTGCTCATGTCTCAACAAGGAGAGGTGGGTCACTTCATTAACATATTTAAATCAGGCTCCCACATTGTTTGTGAGGGGCCTGTGACTGTTATGTGGATTTGCTAGGGGTCAGGAAAACCTGAGTGAAAGGGAATTGGGAGCTGCCTGCTCCACAAAATAAGTGCCTTTTCCAGCACTTCCAGTGAGTCAGAATTGGCAGGAGTGCTCTCCAGTCCTTTAAGAAAGCCTTCATCCTGCCTGTTTCTGATTGGACCTCCCCCTGCACCATCCCACACCTTCACTCACATCCATCATGATTGCTGAAGGTTATGGCCTTCAGGCTCTGGTCCCCTCTCATGAAAAATGACCAGGCCATCAATTTATCTGGCAGCCAGTCAGAAATAGAAGAAAATAAACAAATATTGATGTCCTGGCATTAGGTTTGGCAGAACCTCTGTGTCCCAGCCTTATCAGGTTTTTTGGCTGTTTATACTGTCTCCCACACTCTCCCTGGAAATGGCAAGCCAATGTATCAATCTTGTATTTTGTGCGATTGCACTGTTCAGGGTTGTGTCTGTTACCTGGCAGTACAGTAAGTTGTAAATGTTCAACTCCTGCTGGTTTGGAAATGAGTATGCATCTGGTCCTTGGTTGTCTACTGAATAGAGTTGGGGGGGGGGGGGGTTGCATGGAATGTTGTGGCTGGTGAGTTGGGAGGTCATATCTATTTTTGACAAGTATGTGCATCAAGTGGCTTATAAGCAAGAATTAATCTAATTTCTTGGTACTTTAATACTGAATATAGGTAGCAGCGGAACAATTATGTCTCTACTATATTTTGAACTAGTGTAGTGATTGAAGCCTGATGATTCAGAAATCAATCTAATCCTTGCGGTTTTGGTGGTCTAGTGGAGAGACAGGAAGCAGTATCTGTCTTCTTTTAGCCACGTATCAATGCATATCATTTGATTCCTTTCATCAAAGAGAGGTGTTTTCTGTTACAAGGCAGCAATACATTTCATCCAAAAAAAAATCAATCTAGTGATCTGGTACTTCTTGATTTTGATAGGAGGACTGAAAACTGCAAGTTAGTGCATTCCAATGTACAATGATAGGGAGGTAATGAATATTTAGGAGGTTAGAAAGCTCAGGTACTTGTGGATCATGACTTGGCTGTTAAAATCTTGGATTTGAATCCCAGGAGAATTCAGTCAACCTTTCATTCACCCAGGATAGATTAAATCAGCACCATTTCCTGGGAGAGTGTATAATGCTATAGGAACGGAACAATGCTCATCACATTGTTGTAGTATTCGCTGTCTGTACAGCGAATGTGTGTTGTACAAAGATTGACATTCATTTCATGACTAATGAAGATCAAATCCCATCATTGTCTCACATACACCTTGAAGTAACTGCAATGGAATTAAAACCAAGACTATGAGAATTTACTATGTATTATCAAAAATCTGAAAGTTAGTTAGATGACAGTCCGCTAAATAACTAAATCGTGTTTCTGCAGCAGCTTTGCTTTTTTGTTCCAAGAGAGGCATATTTATACATTGGGTTGGATTTTCCAGCCCTTACTGTCAGCGGGACCTTCTGATCATGCCAAAGGCGACCCTCCATGGTGGTGCGGCTGGCGAGCCACACACAAAACGCAATAGACATTGGTAGGTCTGGAAGACCTTCCTGGCAAGGCACCTCCGCCGCTGGAAAACATGCCACGAATTGGACAGAAAATCCTGTCCATCATGTTGGAATTGCACAGACCAAAGCAGGATTAGCAGTTTGGGATTTGCCATTGTAATTATTGGCATTTGCCACCAATTTTACAGGAATGGGGCATTTTTTCTATACGATTCCTCAAAGGTATTGCGGCAAATCCCTTGCAGTCCCTTTTGAGGCAAACTCTTGGAACTCCCTCCCTAACAGCATGGTGGGTATACCTACACCACATGGACTGCAGCGATAAAGAAGGCAGCTCACCACCACCTTCTCAAGGACAATTAGGGATGGACAATAAGGGCTCGCCTAGCCAGCAAAGTCCTAGCCCCTTGAGTGAATAAATTTTAAAAAGTACTGCATAAAACGCAATCATGATCAAAATCATAAAATCTGGAAATGTAAAATTAAAATCAGTACTGATTCTTTGACAGTTGAGCTTTTGTTTTGAATTTCACTGTCAGAGTTTGGTGACTCAGATAAATATTGGCCATCTCTGGCAAGACAGAGTGCCAAATATGGAAGTACACCAACAGGCAAGAACACATGACATGCTCTATGGAAAGGCACTATTGGCATGAGACCAACAAATTTGCCATGTCTGCAATACCAGGATGTGTGCGAGTGAAGCATCACACTGACTAGATTGGGACTCTAACATGGGAAGTGCTCACTGCTGACTGGAGTGCCTGGATACATGCAGTCAGGAACAACATGAAAAAAGCAGAGGACAAAAGAATTGACCAAATGGTGGAAAAGAGAGTCCACCAGATGGAAAAAACACCAGTCAGCCAGGAGCGATGCCACTGAGCTGTGCTAGCAATGGAACGGACTACCACTCATGAATTGAACTCTAGAGCCACAATAGACGGTGTTTAATACAGAAGAAGCATACATCCTGGGCACAGTCGATTGTTTCCTGAGACAGATGGATGCCAAAGTCAAGTCAAATAAATAGTTATTTTAAACTGTTGATTTAAATCCAAGATAGGATGGAGTTGGGGTGTCCAGAGCATAGATAATGAGCATTTTTACCTTGATACAAGGCCCATATGATTCATGTTTCCATGGAGATGGGCTTTCAGAAGAGAAGAGTCCACAAACAGACATTGGATTACAGGGTTATTCCTGAAATGCAGAGACAAGGGGTTCTGCAAGAATCTGAGGGAAGTAGGGGGTTGGTGTGGTGGGAGAGAGTGAGCGAGTCCTACACCACCTGAAATGGTGTCTTTATTATTATTTTTTTATTTTATTCACCATATGGAAAACAGGTGGGAACTCAGGAACAAGGCTGGAAGATACACCTAACTTTGGCTGGAAGGAGAAATTTCCAGGGTAGCTCATGCTGTGAATGTCAGTCCTGGGATTAGAAGTTATCTGGCTGGAAAAGGCAAAATAGAGTAGGTCATCAGGAGCTGCAAATAGCTTTGGACTGGTTCCAATAGAACAAAGTGTCATTTATACCAGAGGAGAGGTATTGTCCATCATGTTAAAAGTCATATGTCAGATCTATTCTCTAGTTTGAAGTATAAATTGTCTACAAAAATAGTGAGCTTGCTTATTAAAGTCTTACAACTTGAAATGTTATTGTGTGATCCTTCCAATCAGTCACTAGACGGTCAAATATATTTTTACAGGTTGTGAGTCAAAACGCCAAGAGAGAAATAAAGCTAGTAATATTGCTGTCATCCCTTTATGTTCCATAGCAAACTGGAGATAAAAGGTTATATATTTGTTTAATTCTCTGGAACGTGATATCACATTTACAACAGGAAAATACCATTAGTCACATTCCTGCTATTTACAGTAAATTCCTAATTTATATGCAGCAGTGTTACTGCTGGCTTTGCTTCCAATACATACATGCAGTCATACGAATTTGAGAGGCTAAAGTGTTTATTCACCTCAAAGCAGGTTTTGAGCAATGAACATCAGTATCGGGACAACTGTGCATATTTGTGAGCCATCTCTTTCACCTTGGATATTATAAAGTCGACGTGAAATATAAGTGGTTCCTACAGTCGCAGGCAGGGAGCCTGCCCAGGAGAACAGCTTCAGAGAGCAATTCTGGAAATACCAGTGTTGGACTGGGGCGAGCGCAGTAAGAAGTCTTACAACAGGTTAAAGTCCAACAGGTTTGTTTTGAATCACTAGCTTTCGCAGCACAGCTCCTTCCTCAGGTGGGATCTCGGGTGGGATCACCTGAGGAAGGAGCTTTGTTCCGAAAGCTAGTGATTCGAAACAAAACTGTTGGACTTTAACCTGGTGTTGTAAGACTTCTTACTGTAATACACATTGACTATAAATACAACATAAAGGCACTGTTAGTATGCCTCTGCACAATGTGGTTCTTGAAAACCAAGTCATTTTATTTATTACATTGTTTCAGAGTTGGAATACACATACTATTTGATTAAATTGAATATAAAATAATGTAGCATCATACAGATGACACAATAGTTAAGAGTGAGCTGTTCTGTGCAAATGTCCCTGTCTCGGCTAATCTAGTGAAATTTTTTCAGACAGTTTGTTAACGTCAATGCCTTGAAATCCCAGCATGAAACATTACTTTATTAATGTTTAATAGTCTCCAGTTAACATTTTCGCTGCTATATTAGCAAAAATATTAACACATTTGAAATAGATGGGTTTGAGCCTCTTGCTTCAGCAGTGAAGAGTGGAATTTCTGTAATATCACATTCAGAGGGCGCGATTTAACCAAATGGGAACAAAGTCCCATATCGAGCATGTTGTAGCCATGTGTTTCCTGGCACTCACAGTCCCAAGAATCACCCCGCTATCAAACACTCCCCTGGTTAGCTAGGGGGCCCTCAGCAAGGAATGCACGGCTAAGGCCGCACGTTGCTCCGTTTTCTGCACGGAGAAGCTCCGTTCGACAGAGCTCCTCAGTGTCGCAAGAGATCGGGATGCCACTTAAAACTGGTGTCCCAATCTCTCAAGCCCCTGACTATCCCCCCTCCTCCCCCAGCCCCAACTCACGATGTGGGGATCCCCAGGCCCTCCGCACAACCCCAACACCCGCTCAGCCCAATTGCCGCAGCGCAAGAAATACCACCTTGGCAGTGCCAGGCTGGCACCCAGGTGGCACTGTCATGGTGCCCGCCTGGCACTGCTAGGATACCACCCTAGCCAATGAGCATGCACCTGGGGCTTCCAATCCCCTGGGAGACACCCACGAGTGCCGTTCCTTCTGGTCCCCGTTTGTGGGGACCAGTAATGAATAGCATTCGCCCGAGGTCTCCCAAGGCAAAGGGGATAGATCCCAACCCCTCAGGTGCCTCAGGAAACTGCATATTAAAGTGAGATTAGCCCATCTTGCTCTGATGTGCAGATTTGTGAAAAAGTTACAACTTTTCAACGTTTCAACATCTCACAAGATCATGTTAGATCTCACGAGGCATTGCAAGCCGCATAGATTCTGGGAGCAAGGTCTCCAGGCTTCTATCGGCTGCATTGTGCCCCATGCGCTGCCTTTCGGGCGCAACATGGCCATTCGATCACGCCCAAAATTTCTGGACCCAAGAAATAATATTGGAAAATATTCTATAAATTAAATAGGAACATTTTGTTCGATAATTCGGGAATGTAAACTAGATACAAAAAATGCAATTTTGGGGGATCTGTTCCTATTTTGAAGTGGTTGTAGACTAGTGGATCAATCATGAACATCAGCACATCCAATGCTCGTTACTCCTGAATTATCAGATGGTTAATTTTCGTGACTGCAAAATCTAGAGTATCTCCAATCTGAAACACTGCACTTGATGCTTGATTCTCTTCATTCCTGTCAAATGGAACTTTAAAATTGACCCTCATGATTCTACACTAGCCATTTGCAATGATTGAAAATATTACTGGCTTTCGACACCAACAATATAATTTCACAATAAGACATTATACCAATCGAATATTGCTTTTTAACAATGAATAGGCTTTTTTTACATTCACTGATCCTCCAGAAATCATGAAAGCTAGTGAAAATAGTACAAGCGTTGTCCATCATTTAAGATCTCCATTTGCAATTCATGATTGGCCTGGAAGTTACCAACAATGTTAATGCTGCAGTTTAGTTGTGGCAGAAGCAGAATCTAAAATTTGCATAAAATAGATTATTCTAACTTTGGAATGTGATATCACATTTGCACAAGGTATTTGGTAATACGAGTGCAATCCTAACATGAATTTCTGGGATTCCTATTATTCTGAGGTGCAAGGTATTTTCTAAAGCAAAAATTAAACTATTCTATGCTGTAAAAATATAAAAAAGCAGCACATGTACATTTTTATCAACATTTAAGTGACCATAAAGAGCCTTCCCCACAGATGTCTTATTTCTTGGATGTCTGTTTATCTGTGTGAATTTTTTTCTGCACGGTAGCATGGTGGTTAGCATAAATGCTTCACAGCTCCAGAGTCCCAGGTCCCAGGTTTGATTCCCGGCTGGGTCACTGTCTGTGCGGAGTCTACACGTCCTCCCCGTGTGTGCGTGGGTTTCCTCCGGGTGCTCCGGTTTCCTCCCACAGTCCAAAGATGTGCGGGTTAGGTGGATTGGCCATGCTAAATTGCCCGTAGTGTCCTAAAAAAAGTAAGGTTAAGGGGGGGTTCTTGGGTTACGGGTATAGGGTGGATACGTGGGTTTGAGTAGGGTGATCATTGCTCGGCACAACATCGAGGGCCGAAGGGCCTGTTCTGTGCTGTACTGTTCTATTATCTTTTTCCTGAGTGAATACTGACAAAAAGTATTCATTTAGTATCTCGCTTATCTCCTCAGCCTCCACACACAACTTCCCACCACTGTCCTTGACTGGCCCTACTCTTACCCTAGTCATTCTTTAATTCCTGACATACCTATAGAAAGCTTTTGGGTTTTCCTTGATCCTACCTGCCAAACACTATGTTGTATGTTCTATGTCACGGCAAAGACAATCTGAATGGACCACACCTAGTTCTGAGGAACCTCCCCATAAGCTGAAGAAAACCGAAAACAAACTAAAGCTGCTCATACAGCAACATCTTCCTACATCTGTTGATGTTTAAATCAATCCAAATTATTGTGGTGACATTTCATGGCAAAAGAGCACCCATTTACAATTCCTTTAAAAAAGCAACTATAAAAATATGGATTATTTGGTCAACATAATAAAATCATGAGTCACCTCTCTTTGGAAATCCATGGCCCATGCACACCCTTCTTTCACAAAGGAACACGATTTTGTGTAATAAATGTTTGTATGGATACAGCTGGTAACTCAGCAAATTTCAGTTTTGTCAATTTGGCAATTGTAATTCTGTTGCCTTTGAGATGAGGTCAGCCATATCATTATAAATCACTGATTGGGAAATTCCTGAGCATGTCTTTTATGAACCAAGGCAACATGTTGGGTCCCAGCAGCCAGTCAAGGGCTACTGGCTGCCTAATGAGCCTTGTGTATAACTGGTGTGCAGATTTTCAGATGTCTGAGTTTACTGCTTTCATTGGAGCATGATGAATGCTTCTAGCATTGCTAAAAATGTTAGGCTTCTACGCTCAATTTCCCACAAAGCTTATTCCTCACTATCCGATATGCGCTGTGCAGCCATGATCCTATTACCAGCCTTGTGGAACCACTTGCCTACATTTTTCAGCAAGCAGACTTATCTTTAATAAAAGCATCTCACTCCTGACGTGGTAGTTGCAGCGAGTTATATATTTGGACTCCTGCTTTGGGATTCTAACAGTACTAGCTCACATCTCACAAACATGCCTTGTTTATGTAGTTAATGTAAAAAAAAAAGTGAACAAAAGCATTGACAGTGGCAATGGGATTGAGTGGTACTGTTGTTCATTGCACCTGATCAATCCTGAGAGTTTGAACCTAGCCAACCCTGGTGGGATGAAATTATTTTCTCTCATCAGCAATAACTGTTAAGGAAAATGAGTTTGGGTCATTTCAACACACCTCCTCTTGGGCATACAAAATACAAAACCGCCAATAATTTAGCACTTATTGGTAATTTCACTCAGGGAGACAACCTGGTTAGCGTGGGACATGTAATCATCTTACCAGTGGTGTAGGAGTGTTTTTCTGAAATTGCCTGGTGTTCTAGTGTAGTTTCATACTGCTTTTGACTCACAATGCTGCCTCTGGAAGTATTTGTTGACTACACACAGAGCTTTAAAGACAAGCTGATTCTGCAATATCCTTCTTTTAAATAAACACAAGCTTTATAAAAACAAAAATATGACAACACAATGGTCTTTAAGTATTAATTGAACATCCCTTTTTGGATTAAGATTAGAATAAATACGTTCTCTGACATTTTACACAGGACATTTTGCAGCCTCTAAAACCCATGCTCGTTGTCATGTCAGGTGGGAATGAAGCAGAACTTAGGATGAGTGCCAAATCATTCACATTCTGCACATGTATTAGTTAGCAAGCGATTCAAAACTATTTAAGTTATCATGGCATCGGATCCCAATTTCACACTTTTAGCTCAAATGCACAAAATAGTACCCATTCACATCACTTTAAATGTGCAACTTGAGTTCTGTAAATCAGGTGTATTCAATGTGAGAAATTAATTATTTCACTTAAGAGTCTTGTGTTTTTATTTGAAATGAAATGAAAATGAAAATCGCTTATTGTCACGAGTAGGCTTCAATGAAATTACTGTGAAAAGCCCCTAGTCGCCACATTCCGGCGCCTGTCCGGGGAGGCTGATACGGGAATCGGACCGTGCTGCTGGCCTGCTTGGTCTGCTTTAAAAGCCAGCGATTTAGCCCAGTGACCTAAATATTTAAATACGTAATGATAATTCTGAATGGTTTCCCAATTATTCTTCCACTTACATAATGCCTTTAACATGGAAAAAGGTCTCATTATATTTCACAGAAAAGCAGAAGGGTGGGGTTTAGTGAGATGACCAAACGCTAATTGAAGTCCTGTTTTCAAAGACTATTAAAGTTGGGGAGGAAACTAAAGGGCTGTGATTCTCCAACCTTGAGCTGGATCGGAGAATCCCAGGTGGAAGGCGTGAATCCCGCCCCAACGCTGGCTTCCCTATTCACCAGCGCCATTTTTCAGGCGCCAGCGGAGTTCCTGCCACGCCGGTTGGGGGCCGTTGACAGTGCACCCCCCCCGGCGATTCTCCGGGCCCCGATGGGCCGAGTGGCCGACAAGTTTGGCCCAGTCCCGCCGGCGTGGATTACTCACCTCACACGTGGCTGGAACTGGAAAGTAAGTGTGCGGGGGCCATCCTTGGGGGGGGGGGGGGGGGAGGAGGGGTGGAATCCGACTCCTGGGGGGGGTGGGGGGGTAGGGGTGCTCACGCTGGCCTGGCCCGTGATCGGGGCCTGCCGGTTGGCAGGCGGACTGGTTCCGTGGGGGTCTACTTTACTCGGCGCCGGGCCCCTATACGACTCCATCATATTGCCCGGGGCCAGCGCGGAGTTGGGAACCCTTGCACATGCGCGGAAATGCGGCGGGCGTCTGCGCATGCGCGGAAATACAGCGCCCGTTCCGCGCATGCACGGAAATATGCCAGCCATTCCACGCATGTGTGAACGTGCGCCGGCCCTTCGGCGCCAGCTGGAGCTGCGGAATCCACTCCGGCGTCAATCTAGTCCACTAGATAGGGGAAAATTCCTCACTTTCCCGTGCCGTTGACGCCGGAGTGGTTGATGTCGGTTTTCATGCCAGTGTGGGGACATAGCCCCATTATTGGAGAATCCCGCCTAAGGAGTTTAGAAAAAGTCTTCTAAAGTGATGTGCACCTTCTTTGACAGTAGTAACAGCGAAAATGCTAGAATCTATTTGTAAAGAATCTGATAACTTGAGGTGGCATGGTGGTGCAGTTATTAGCACTGCTGCCTCACAGCACTGAGGACCGAGGTTCGATCCTAGCCCAGGGTCACTGCCCATGTGGAGTTTGTACATTCTCCTGTGTCTGTGTGGGTCTCACCCCACAACCCAAAGATTTGTAAGGTTGGTTAAATGGCCACACTACATTGCTCCTTAACTGAAAAAAAAAAGAATTGTGTGCACTAAATTTTAAAATAATAATCTGATATCTGGAATACTTGGAAAAAAATGGCAGGGTGGGTAGAATAAACATGGATTTCTGAAAGCAAAATCATGTTTGACAAAACTGTTGGAGCTTTTTGAAGATGTAGCTAGCAGAATAGGTAAGGGGGAACGAGTAGATGAGGTATATTTGGATTTTCAGAAGGTTTTCAAGAATGTCCCATGGAAGAAATAAAAAAATGAAAAATGAAAATTGCTTATTGTCATGAGTAGGCTTCAATGAAGTTACTGTGAAAAGCCCCTAGTCGCCACATTCCGGCGCCTGTCCAGGGAGGCTGGTACGGGAATCGAACCGTGCTGCTGCCCTGCTTGGTCTGCTTTAAAAGCCAGCGATTTAGCCCAGTGAGCTGAACCAGCCCCTAAGAGGTTAATAAACACAAAATTAGAGTACATGAGGGGGCTAATATCCTGGCATAGGTTGAAAATCGATTAAAGGACAGAAAACATTCGGAATGAATGGGTCATTCTCAGGTTGGCAGGCTGTGACGAGTAGGGTACCGCAAGAATCAAGTGCTTGGGCTCCACTGTGATAAAATGGACAACAACCCGAATTTTAAGCCTGATTTATAATTGGCCACTTTAAATTAAAAATAGGACATTTTATACCACAGCCACAGTCAACGCACAGGCAGTCCTGATGGGAATTTGCAGTCCTGATGGAAATTCGAACAGTCTAGCTGAAATATACTGAGCACAGACAGACAGGACAAATCTAGGCCTGCGCTATAAACAGGACATCAGGATATAATCGATGCCATTAAATTGGATCGATTGTTGTGGATTGGCCCGTGAAGCTGAATTTTCTGGAACACAGATTTTCCGTTGTAACCTTATATGGAGTAAGGTTACGTGTGGACATTACACCTGGAGATGGATCCCTGAGGGTGGGTTCGAGGTGTCCTGCAGAGTTGCTATTGGTAACTCCTTTAGGTGTTGCTATCCCTGCCCTGAGACATCATAGGCTAAGGGCCAGACAACATTTTGGAAAGGCACGAAGAGGGGTGTAAGAATTGACCAGCAGGACCCTTCCCAGTGAAGACTTGGTGCAGAGACAACAGAGAAGATTTGACGGTGGACTAGAGAATGGAAGGTAGCATCTAGCGAGGCCCACCTTCGCGGATGGAGGCCCTGAGACAAGTGGGACTCAGAACTGGACCCGCAGCTTCATTGAGTTCATCGGTACGAGTAGTATGAAGAATCTTGGGATTATTGTAGTTGAGATAGTTTAAGGGGGTAACTGTTCTTACTGTATTTGATAATAACTTTGGATGAATCAAACTTGTGTTTGTCCTTTGTTCATCGCACAAATAAGGGCACCTGGGTAAAACATTTGAATAATAAACTGGTCAAAGTGTCTCATGTTTTACAGACAACAAGTGTCATCCAAGGGTGGTCTCTAATGAGTGACCTCGCCGCTCCAGCTGTTGATTCTGGTGTCAACTGGGCGGCGCAGGGTCCAATCATGCACAGTGGCACCGACGCCAATGCGCGCAAGTGCAGTGGCTCCCTTCTCTGCACTTGCCCCGATGCAACATGGCGTAAGCTAAAGGCGCCGGCGCGGAAGAAAGGAATGCCAGGAAGAGCCGTCCCGCCGACCGGTGGGCCCCAATCGCGGGCGAGGCCACAATGGAGGCCCCACAATGGAGTGGGGGTCGACGACCCACTTCCCTCCCCCTGCCCCCTCACAGGCCGCCCCCGGATCCTTCAAAGCTGAGGTCCCACCGGCTAAGAGCAGCTTAGAATGGCGCCGGCGGGACTCGGGTTTTTTTTTTGCAGCTGCTCGTCCATCCCAGGCCGAGAATCGCCGAGGAGGTCTTGTTGAGTGGCCTCCAACTGGCGTCACGCCGACCACACCGTGCCAATCTCTGCGGAAAATCACGTCCCGGTGTTGGGGCGGCGTCGCGGGATTCATGCCGGTTGCGACGATTCTCCGGCCCGGCCCGGGCTGAGTGAATCCCGCCCCAGGTGTCTAATATGAGGTGAACAAACTGCGAAGTTAGAAATAAAATAATTAAGGGAATTGTGTAAGCTGTATGGGAGGGAATTTAGTGTAAAACTGAGAGTGTCCGAGTTAGACATGGCCTGCTGTGACAAATGGAAGGAAACCGTTGGGAGTTATTCAAATAAGAAATGGCCCAATCGGTGGAGTGGGGTAACAGGCTGATATCGACTCTTGGAACCGAAGGCAATGTTTGTTGCGACCACTCTCATAAAGCGACGGGCAGATTGGCTTCCATGATAAGTAAGGCGATTGCGATTGCTGGTGGATTGTAACAGCTTTGTGGTAGAGAGGCAGAGATTTTAAAATTTAAGCAATAATTAGGTAATGCTGTATTTAGAGAAACTGCAAAGCGATTTAGGAATGATAGAAGAGAGGTCCTGCATATGAGCCAGTTTCAGTCGGTGCGCAAAGTCAAACCACAAAGAGCAGTGCGCGATCCGGGATTGGGATGTGGTGCATCAAAAAGTAGAGGAATTAAAAAGAAATCAGCATCCAAAATTGCTGTTGGGTGAGGTTGCTGGGTTGTGGGGATGGGGTGGAGGTGTGGGCTTGGGTAGGGTGCTCTTTCCAGGAGCCGTGCAGACTTGATGGGCCGAGTGGCCTCCTTCTGCACTGTAAATCCTATGAAAAAGGGGGGAAAATGTGAATATCTACAACAGAATCCAGGGATAGTGACCCAGGGGCAGAATGGGAAGAGACAGAGGAGGAAGCCTGCAAGTGTGTTGGCTCAGATAATGGGTGTTAACCCCGCCCCGTTCCAAAAGATAAAACCAACGACACCCCCAGAAAATGTCCCCGTCCCTATGAATCTGTTCGCTACCAGCCAGCGAGACGGACAGAACACAGAACACCAGCGTTACGCATGTAATTCCATACATAATAATAATAATCTTTACTTTCAGAAGTAGTCTTACATCAACACTGCCGTGAAGTTACTGTGAAAAGCCCCTAGTCACCACATCCCGGCGCCTGTTCGAGTACACAGAGGGAAAATTCAGAATGTCCAAATTACCGAACATGCCCATCTTTCGGGACTTGTGGGAGGAAATTGGAGCACTCGGAGAATACACACGCAGACACAGGGTGAATGTGCAGACTCCACACAGACAGTGACCCAAGCCGGGAATCGAACTTGGGACCCTGGTGCTGTGAAGCAACAGTGATAACCACTGTGCTACCGTACTGACACAATCATACGCAATTGAGGTGTTTGAACCGACAGGAGATCCAAATGCCTTCATTGAAACCACAAGTTAACTGAGTGTCTTAACTGGGTTAGATGACGTGGAGGAGGTCAAACTTATTTTAATGTGTTTAAGTCCAGCAATACGCTCCACCTTGCCTAATCTCTGGAATGTAGCTGGGGAGGTGGGGTGCTGGAAGAAATGAAAGCAGCAGCTTTAACCACCATGGGGATTTGATGGAGGGGATCCAGTGAACGACCAAAGTAAATGCAGGCAGAAAAAAGAGTAACAGCAGATGACATATGCCAGTTGGTTATGGACGCAGTTTTGGGGCAGTTAGGTTGAGCAAGCATCAGCGACCCATGTGGATCAGGGCGTTCGTCTTGCATGCCACTGAAGGGAGTCTGACTATGGAAAAATTTTCACCCAGTTGATGACACACACAAAGAGACATGGGCGATCAGCAGAATGATGTGTCTGGGAGAGAGAGGTACAGGTGGTAGACAATCCCAAACCCATGAGTGTGGGGGAAATGAATTTCATCCATACAAACTCAAAACCCGGCCTGGTATGGTGGAACGACAGGGGAAGACAGGTATAGGGGACACAATCACAGAGGATACCCACCCACATACATTCCTTCCAACATGAGAAGCAGAGATCAGCCCAGACCAGATCCCAGCTATTCACCCACACAGGAGCAGTGTTACAACTGTGGACAGAGAGGCTACTTTGTTACAGAGTGCAGGGCACCCACCAACAGCCACAAACACACCAATGAGTTCCAGGCCAAAGGCCCCGACCCATACCACTGGAGGGACCCAGTTCCAGTCAGAGTAGAAATAGCAGGATATATCGGATAAATACATGGCTGAAGATATGCTGTGAAGGACCACAATGAAAAATATTGGGAGCGGGACAAGAAATGGTAAAAAGCTTTAAGGCTTTGTGCCTTAACGTGCGGAGCATTTACAATAAAGCGGATGAACTAATCGCACAAATAGACATAAATGGGAATGACTGTAATCGGGATTGCGGAAACATGGCTGCAGGGTGACCAGGGATGGGAAATGAAAGTCCAGGGGTATTCAGTATTTAGGAAAGACGGACAAAAAGAAAAAGGCAGTGGAAATACAGTTCAGGGAAAAAAGAAAATTAACGTACTAGCAAGGAAGGACATTAGCTCCAAAAATGTGGAATCTGCATGGGTAGATCTGAGTAACACCAAGGGGCAAAAAACATTAGTGGGTGTCATATATAGACCCCCAAACTGCAGTGGTGATGTTGAGAATGGCATTAAACAGTAAATTAGAGAAGCATGCGAGACGTATATGATGGAAAGTGAAGTAGTTGATTCTGAGACTCGAGTCCTGAAAATTCCGATGATGAGGCGTGGGTTAGCTATGATCGATTGGGGAATGTCACGTAAAGGGATGACAGTAGATAGGCAATGGCAAAAATTCAAGAAGCATATGGGGAACTTCAACAATTGTTTATTCCTGTCTGGCACAAAAGTAAAACGGTAAAGGTGGCCAATCTATGCCTTACAAGGGAAATTGGAAATTGTATGTGAACCAAGAAAAAAGCATACAAATTGGCCAAGAGAAACAACAGGACTGAGGATGGGAAGGAGTTTTGAATTCAGCAAAGAAGAACCAAGGGATGATTAAGAAGGGGACAATAGAGTAAGAGAGTAAATTTGCAGGGAATATAAAAACTGACTGTAAATGTTTCAATAGGTACATGAAGAGAAAAAGGTTTGTAAAGACAACTGTCGGTCTCTTACAGTCACAAACAGGGGAATATATAATAGGGGACAAAGAAATGGCTGAGTAACTAAAGACACATTTTGGTTCAGTCGTCACAAATAAGGACACAAATAAGAAACCAGAAATGTTGGGGAACACAAGTTTAATGGGAGGGGGGAACTGAAGGAGGTCAATATTAGTAGAGAAATGGTATTGGAAAATTGATGGGGTTGAAAGCTGACAAATCCCCAGGACGTGACAAATCCCCAGGGCAGCACGGTAGCATAGTGGTCAGCACAATAGCTTCACAGCTCCAGGGTCCCATGTTCGATTACCGGCTTGGGTCACAGAATGTGCGGAGTCTGCACGTTCTCCCAGTGTCTGCGTGGGTTTCCTCCGGGTGCTCCGGTTTCTTTCCACAGTCCAAAGATGTGCAGGTTAGATAGATTGGCCATGCTAAATTGTCCTTAGTGTCCAAAATTGCCCTTAGTGTTGGGTGAGGTTACTGGGTTATGGGGATAGGGTGGAGGTGTGGGCTTGGGAGGGTGCTCTTTCCAAGAGCCTGTGCAGACTCGATGGGTCGAATGTAAATTCTATTTGAGTACAGGAGCGGGGATGCCTTGCTATAATTATATAGGCCTTGGTGAGGCAATACCTGGAATACAGTGTGCAGTTTTGGTCTCCTTAGCTGAGGAAGGGTGTTTTTGCTATAGAGGGAGTGCAGTGAAGGTTTACCAGGCTGATTCCTGGGATTGTGTGACTGATGTATGAGGAGAGATTGAGTCGGTTAAGATTGCATTCGCTGGAATTCAGAAGAATGAGGAAGACATCTCATAGAAACCTATAAAATTCAAACAGGATTGGACATGGTGGATGCAGGAAGAATGTTCTCGATGGTGGGTGTGTCCAGAACCAGGGGTCACAGTCTGAGGACATGATGTAGACCATTCAGGAGAGCAATTTCTTCACCTGGAGAGTGGAGAGCCTGAGCCTGTGGAATTTGTTACCACAGGGTTGTTGAGGCCAAAATACTGAATGGTTTCAATAAACAGTTAGATATGGCACTTGGGATGAAGAGAATCAAAGGTATAGCACTTGGGGCGAAGGAAATCAAAGGATATGGGGGGGGCGGGAAAGAGGGATAAGGCTATTGGTTGGATGATCAGTCATGATCATAATGAAGGCGAGCAGGCTCGAAAGGCCGGTATGCATCCTCCTGCTCTAATTTTCTATGTTTCTATGACCCACCCGACAGGCCACAGTAACCCCGTAGAGGAACCCAAGAACCCATACAGCCTATATCCCCAACTAGACACAGAAACAAGTGGTTTGATGGTGCCAGGCCTCATCAACATGTGTATGTGACACTAGATGGGCTAGTATAGGGAGACCCCTGGTACAAAACATGGTAGGAGGCTGCCTCGTCGAGCTCCTATGGGGTACATGAGGATCCCACACTACCCTAATACATCCCGCAACCTGGGTAATACTTGGACCACTCATAAAAATATAATGTTGAGTGGCTTCACAGGCCACTTACAGGAAAGGTCAGAGGCGGACCAATCGGAATTCAAGATAGGGGACTTGGTGTGCTACTACCTAGCCATCTTATTCGACATCCATGCCGAAGCAGAACATATCCTAGGCTCCGATTTTATGCGCAAGTGTAATCTCTCTTTTGACCCGACACATTGCTGCATATGGTAATGGCCCAGACAAATAAAGCATAAACTGAGGTAGCCACAGGGAACTGTACATATGATTTGAACCAGTGGGAAGTTGTGGATTAAACCCATCGATATGACAGATGACCTGGAGGCACAGGGAATACTATCGAAGCAGACACATGCATTGGCAAACCACAAACATGACAGTGGGTGATAGAGGGGAGTCATTATGCAAGGCCCCTCTCTGAAACCCCAAGGAAAGTACGGTTTCTTCAAGCAAGCTGAGGGGGAGGTGGCACCTTAAACAAAATGAACTGCTGACCCTCCTCACTATGCTGGGCCTAAAAGTCAACCCCAAGAAAGCCAAGATTATGAGATCACAGGTCTCATACTTGGGGACAGTCATAACCAAGGGGAAGCACAATATAGAAAGGAAACAAATTGAGTCAGTAACAAACCTTCCTCTACCAAAGAACGTGAGCTCATAGCGCTACTTTCTAGGGTTGGTGGGATACTGCCAAAACCACATCAATGATTTTGCCACCAAAGCCGCCTACCTTTCAGACCTTATATACAAAAAAATAATCCCACCATTGGAATGGACCGAGCACCACACACAGACGGTCTTGAAGATAAAACAGGCGCTAGCGCAGACCCCAGAACTGCAAGTACCCAATCCAGGCCTCCCTTTTGCACTGAAAGTAGCAGCCACAGACAGCACACTTACTGCCGTACACCTTTTACAGGTTTTCTGAGTGGTGCAACATTTTACCTATATTTTCAACCTAAATCTATTAACCATTCTCAAGGAGCACACCCCCAAACAGCTATTGCTGGACTGCAGCATGAAGGACGGGATGGTTAATCAAAACCGTATAGCGCGCTGGACTCTCATGCTCCAGGGCTGAGACATCATGATGAAGCATACCCGAGCCCCCATCCTCCTAGCAGACATCTTGAGCTATGGAGGGGAATCTCATGAGTGCCAGTCATGGCAATAAATGATCCATGGGCCATTTGTGACAAAACAAAAGGGGGGAGGAATATTAGGTGTCAAAAATGTGAATTATTCACTTTCGTCGGAAAACCAGAAATACACAGTCGGCGGGATTCTGTGATCCTGAGGCTTAGTGTTGACGCCGTCGTAAATGGCGTTGCGTTTCTCGACGGCATCAACATGCCCTCGGGAGCAGAAATTCTGACCCCTACAGGCGACCAGCATGGCACTGGAGCGACCCACGCCGCTCCAGCTGCTGATCCCCAGCGCCAAACGGGCGCCATGGGTCTGCGCATGCGCAGTGGCACCAGCACCAACGCGCGCATGCACAGTGGCTCCCTTCAACGCACTGAGCCCGACGCAACATGGCGCAGGGCTACAGGGGCCGGCGTAGAAGAAAGGAGGCCCACAGCCAGAGAGGCCAGCCTGCCGATCAGTGGGCCCCGATTGCGGACAAGGCCACATCAGAGGCCTCCCCCGGGGTCGGACCCCCCTTCGCCCCCCCACAGGCCACCCCCCAACCCTTCCACGCCGAGGTCCTGCCGGTATGGACGGCGCCGGCAGGACTTGTGTTTTTTTACGACGGCCGCTCGGCCCATCATAGGCTGAGAATCGACGGGGGGTGCCCGGGAAACGGCTCTGAGGAGAGTCGCGTGCTGGCGTCGGGGTGGCATGGCGCGATTCGGGCCGGTCACGGGGATTCTCTGGCCTGGCTGTGGGAATCCCGCTCAACATGTGGGTATTGTTGGTTGAATCATAATTGGAAGGTTGAGCGAGTGATGTGTTTGCATCATGGTCAGAGGAGGTATCTATGGATTATGATGATATGGGAAAAGCCATTTTAAGTGCATATAAACTAGTGCCAGAAGTCTACAGACAGAACATTAGAAATTTAGGAACCAGGTCAGACGTATATACAATTTGAAAGAACAAACAAAATAATTTTGATAGAGCCTTAAAAATATGCCTAACATATGAAGCTCTTAGAGAAATGATTATTCTGGGTGCATTTAAAGATCAGCTTCCTGCTGTAGGAAGAACTCAAGTGGAAGAGCAAAGGGTTGAAACTGCTGGACAGGCAGTAGAAATGGCAGATTAAATGAAAAAAATCACAGGTGGTCAAGGGAATTAGGTATATTTGGAGATATTAAAGAGGTTTTGCCTCAGGTTAAAAAGGAACCTTGAGAGTGGAGAGTGGAAGAGAGATAGGAAAACTTGCATGGTTTCATTATAATGGGCCACATTTTTGCTTTCTTAAGAAAAATACTGAGAAAACAGGATAAGCCAGTGGGGGTTGTTAAAGTGGGAAAAGGAACTGTGGTTGTAGCTGAAGAGATGGAAACGTGTGCACAACCTGTTCAGAGGTTGATTGTGAAGCAGGTGTCAGATCTTTTTGAAGACTTTATTTGTGAGGGTAAGGTTTACTGATGTATACAAGGTGGAGTAGGAAGGATGTTAAACACAGGAACAAGTCAATCTTTAATGGTGAATGATAAAGATATATGTAATTAAGAAGGAATATTGCCAGAAAATGTGGTAAAATGTGGGATTCATGGTGAAGTAAGCAATGTTCCGTTATATAAGTTAAGGTTAGCAAGTCCGATGAAAAGTGTTTGTAACAGTAATAGTGAAATTACTTTTTTCATGGCTACAGTTTATCCTGGGTAATGATGTAGCTGGATCACAAGTGGGAATGTTGCCTACTGTGGTTAAAAATCTAACTGAAAGTCAAACAATTGAGATATTTCAAGAAGTATGTCCTGGGATGTTTCCAGATTGTGTGTAACAGGATCACAAAGCCACAGGTTGAGACATGAGGATAAATCAAGGAGTAAAGATAAGGGGGTGGATTCTCCGCCCCACCGTGCCACATTTCAGCTCCGACCCGCTGGCGGGATTCTCTGTTACGCCGGCCGGTCAATGGTGTTTCCCATTGTGGGGCAGCCTCACGCCGATGGGAAACCCCCGGCCGCCGGCAAAATGGAGATTCACGCCGGCGGAGACTCCCGCCTAGGGAGACTGAGATTTGGTTATCAGAATAATATTGGTTTGTTTCATTAGAATACAGAGGCAGATTTCAGAAGTTAAAGTTTCTCCTTTTACTTAAGAACTGTTGTACTGTTAATTGTAAAGCTATTTCTTGGTTATTAATGTGGTAAATTCTGTGTTTAAATTAAAGTTTATTTTGACATAAAATATACCTATGGATCAGTGTTATCACTCCTGTGGTGAAGTAACATTTCCTCACAATTTTACAAATTGCAAATAGTTGGAATCCTCACAACATTTTTGTAGAAAATTAGCCAATGCCTACAGGTATTGTCACCAAGGAGAAGCACATAAATGAGGAAGAGGAGGGATCAAGGATAGATGCTTGAGGAATTGCAGATGCTGACCCTCCAGCAGATGCAAGAATGACAATTGCTAGAATTTGGGATTGGAACCAAACAAGAACAATTCATTAGGTTTGACCACAGAAATAAGGGGGCATCAAGTATACAGCATAGAAACTAGCCATTCATCTCAACTAGGCTATCCTGGCACTTATACTCCATGCAAGCCCCCCTTCATCCATTTAACCCAACCCTATTTCTATTGCTTTCTCTCTCATGTACTCTTCTAATTTCCCCTCTAATGCACCCATTTGCTATTTTCCTCAAATGCTCTTTGTGGCAATGAGTACTACATTCTTACCATTCTTCAGGTAATGTTTCTCCTAAACTTCTGCTTTGATTCATTAATGTCGATCCTATTAAACCCTTCCATTACCTTAAAGATCTCGGTCAGGACAACATTAGTCGGCTATCTTAAAAATATATTTTCGAATTCTGGTATCACCCCTGTAAATTATTTTTGCACCGAATGCCTCTGAATATTTTTATAATAAACAAAACTTTTCCAGCACTGATGGCCAGGGCTGGTCTATAGTTCCCGGGACTTATTCCATCTTCCTTTAGGATTAACTTTAGCTGCCGGTCAGTCCTCTGGCACTATTCCTGTTTATGATGAATTGTTTTATTTGCATGTAACAATGCATTTGCTAGCTTTTACTGCTTTCATGTTACTAGGTACAACAGTAACTTAATTGATCCCTTCCTATCCTTTGTCTCATTCCATGTGGTTTCTACTTTAATGCCAATTACATCTCTTTCTTTAACTGCCATTATATTATCTTGAACTAATACATCGACCGTATCCCCTCCTTATCCCCTCCATGTTATTCCTTCCCAACATGAGTTGGAGAATGAAGTTTGCTTGATCAATCATGTTAAATACTGAAGATAAGTCGAGGAGGAATGAAGTGCTTTGGCCACACCCACAGAGGATATTATTGGTGATTCTGATCAAGATTGTCTTGTTGTCGGTAAGATGGATATGGGTGCTATAATCATGCAGCTGCAGCTGTGAGACTGACATATTTGAGGATTTAAACAAGAGGGTTTAGAGATGAGTAAAGAGTTAGAGTTTATGGGCGAGTCAAGATGCATACTTGAAGAGGGTAATTAACCCCCCCAAGTGTCGTTATGAAATCCATTAATCTTTAATAATTATTGATCTAAATGGGTCAATTTATTGGCTTTCCTTCCAGTTAATCATAATCTTCTTGACAGTACTTTGGGATTAAAATTGCTTTCGTATTAAATACCATTTCTTTGGATTAAACTTTTGTGATTCGAAGGATCAAAAAATCCATTGTGATCATATTGGAAATTACAGTCAGTTACAATAGGAAGGTGAAGGTGATGATTTAGCAGTATGAAATTTAAATCTCAAAGATCATGCCATTAATCAGACTGCAAGCTAATTACTTCAGGAAATGGAAGTTTTGTCATGACCCCTGATAAATGCTGTCATCATCCGACCATTCCCAGTAAGAAATGTACGTCCGACTTCAAAACATTATTTTAAGTCAACCGCATTTAACATATTGGGCGGGATTCCCTGATGGCGAGTCAGAGTGTCCGCGCCATCGTGAAGGCCATCGTGTTTCACGACGGCGCGAACGGGCCGCCGGCAGCATCGATTCAGGCCCCGTAAAGGGGCCAGCAGCGGGGCAACGTGGCGCCAGAGCAGTGCCGTCATCACGCGATGCCCGGATGACGCCACGCCGCGTCATTTAATGTGCGCGATCTGCCCCGACAGAGATAGATGGCTGACCCCCGCCGTGCCACTCCCAGGCTTCGGGACAATGACCTGGAGGCATTGTTGGACACAGTTGAAGAGCTCAGGGCGATCCTGTGCCCAAGACATGGCCACCGGTACCCAGCCAGCACAGTCAAGCGCAGCTGGCGTGAAGTGGGCATCGCCGTCAGCGCTGTGGGGCACACCCCCGCTCTGGAGACGAGTTCAGCAAGAAGCTCCACGACCTCACGAGAGCTGCCAGGGTAAGTACCATGAGAGCTCTCCCGGGCCACAGCCCACCCCTCCCTCCCCCCACCACTTGTTGTGTGCCCCCCGCCCACGCAGGAGTTGCACCCGACCCACATGGGCACCACACCCCCCTTGCGAGCAGCCATGGTGTGGTGCCCAGTGCCCTCCCCCAGTCATAATGTTGCCAACATTTGCGCGTCTTGCTGCTGACCGCCTAATCTGATGCCCCCCCCCCCCCCCCCCCCCCAACTGTAGGACAAGACAGCCCATAATCATCGTGAGTGTGCAAGAACCGGAGGGGGATTACCTGTGCTGCACCCCTCACAATCCATGAGCAGAGGGCTCCGGACCTTGCTGTGGGAGGCGCCACCCGGGAGGTAGTGCCATGTCAGATTGGAGGCGCAGTACCAAGTGGGGCTCCCCTGCCTGGCTACACTCCCTCAGCCCCTCACCTCCCCCACCCCCCCACACTGCAGCCCCTCACACTACCCCCTCCACCCCCTAACTCCCCCTCACACACCATACCCTCACACTGCCCCCTCTACCCCCTCACACCTGGCTCCGCGTGTCTAACGATGCATGCTTTATTGTGTATTCCAGGGCCAACAGCCAACTGTCCTGGAACGTCTCGGAGAAGCCCCTGCCGTCCCAGTACACATCCAGCCTCCCACAGGGATGCACGCCAGGGAGGAGAAGGAAAACTGACAGCAGGGCCCTCTTCTGAGGCATAGGAGACGGATGCACAGAGGACCGACACAAACAACACTGACGAACACAAGACGGACAGTCAGGACACTGACGGCCATGAGACGGACGAAGAGAGGACGGACAGCCAGGACAGTGACGGGCAGAGGACGGGGACTCTGGACAGTGATGCACAGAGGATGGCCAGACAGATGCTGGACAGACTGGACACGGCACCTCACATGGGCCGGGGACAATGTCCAGCGGTCCAAGGCTCGACCTAGGAGACTCCAGACCTGGGGTCCGATGAGGACATGGACCTTGCGTCACTGCTGTCACCCACACCCTCCACCATTGCAGATTACCCTCACCTCGGTTGGGCACATTAGTGATGAGACTTCTGGGACACTGACTGGTGCGCACCACACAGCCGAACTGTGCAGCAGGTGGAGGTAGGAGCAGCCGAGGGGCTGGGCGGTCGGAGGACAGACCAGCCCCAGCAGCCAGCTGCTGCCCCGATGGTTTCCGGGTTCCTGGACTTACCAGACCCACCCACAGACCCGATGCATTTGGAAACGCAGGGAGCGGACAACGGGATGACAGCCGCCTTCCAGCATCTGCAAACGCAGTTGGAGGAGTCCATCCATGTCCAGGAGCAGGTAGTGGTGCCGATCATGGCTGCCACCCAGGCCGACAACGCATGGGTGGCATCCGCGGTGGAGGCAATGGGGGCAATGGTTTCCGCCATTGGTCAGGTCCTGCAAGGTATGGGGCTTCACATGCACACGTCATCCGTGGCCCAGGACAGGGCTGCCCTCTCACAGGCAGCCATGTCCCTGAGCCAGCTGGACATTGCCTCCGCACTCCGGGGTCTGGCCCAGTCCCAGCAGGCCATCGCTGAGAGCATCGGCGACCTTGTGCATGTGCTGGATGGTGTCGCACAAACCCAGAGGGAGGTTGCACATTCCCTGACAGGGTTGGCGCACTCCCTGAGCTCCATCGTAGTGAACGTTCAGACCCTGGTCGATGCCACAGCGGGCCTCCAGGACTGGCAGCGACAGGTGTCGGTGGTGCCATGGTGCTTGTCTCCGCTCACACCACCGTCCCATAGTGAGGCCCGGGGAGAAGGAGGAGGTTCTGGGGCCCGTCCCGGTGACTCCAGCAAGGGAGTTCCCAAAACACTCGGACTGCCCCCGTTCCGTCCCTGGTGTATCTGGTGGGAAGTGGGCAGAACAGGGTGGCACCCAGCCATCCAGCATGCTCGCCGAGCAGCCTGGCCCATCCAAGCCAGGCCGCCCCAGGAAATGCGCGCCGACGGGGAGCCACGTCGCAAGGCAGGATACTCAGCAGCCCGCCTCCACTCCTGCTGTCCTGTCTGGGGAAACACCAAGGCGTAATCGTAGGGCCCGTAAGGCAAATAAGTTAGACACGTAGTAAATTGGCACGGGTGCAGGGCACAGCTTAGTTATAGGGGCTAGGGCACTTGTATGTGAATGTCACATTAACGTCACTGTTACACCAAACCTAGATGCCTCTGTGCTATGTCCGGTGCCTGAGGGGTCGTGAAGGAGACCGAGTGGCGCTGGGGCGAAGTTCGGTACAATGGTGAGGCCGGGTGTGTGTTCCTGCCCCCACCCCCCACACCCCGTCATCCTCGACACACCGACGCCAGTTACCCCACATGGCCGTGTCCATGATGAATACAGGGACCACCGAGGTGGAGGGTGTAGCTGTGGCCATGAGTCAGACATTGTCTAATGATCCGGAGCTCACAGCTCATCACTGAGCGGGTTGTCATAATTCAACATGGCACTGATCACACCCGCTTACACAAGCAACTGTGTGAGACCATCCCGCTGTGCCGAAGATGTAAGGTGCTGTGAAAGTGGTGGTGTGGGAGCTAAGGTTGTCGGATGGTGTGGGAGGAGGGGGGTGCTGGATGGTGCGTTTGGGCGGAATGCTGGTGCGAGTGCCTTGCTCAGCAATGCCCTCCCCCTAGTTCATGAAACCTACGGGGGGGGGGAGGTGAGGAGATACAACATGCCCAATGATGGCACTTTGACACCTCAACAGCCAGGTGCCATGGGAAACATGTGTTCTCCGGATGCTACAGACATGCAGGCACCCTGACCCCTGCCCACAGTCTCCGTCCACTGCCCAGTTTACTTTGTCCCTCCTCACTGTGCCATCATTGGCTGGCTATGCCCTCATGGGGGCTAGGTGTGGGAGCGGAGATGCTGGGCACACCCAAGGTCAAGCCGTATGGCCACACGGGATGGCGGCGCCAGTGGCCTTTGCCCATCAGCATGACCTCAACTTGCAAGCATGTCTTCGCCACTGTCCTGCCATGGCAAGGCAGCTGGCATGTTGCTCCCGTGGAGCAACTTATTTAGCGGGGTGAACTGGGGTCACGCCGTCGGGACTTCGGCCCATCCGGGCCGCTGAATAGCGGGGGGCCCGGAGAATCGCCATGCTTAGTACCTCGGGCGATTCTCCGTCAGGCACGGCGCCGACCTCGATGACGCCGTTCTCATCGGTTCGGAGAATGGCGGGACGTCGTTAGACCGGCGTCGCACAAATAATTGGCGCGAATTTTGATTCTCCCAAGTGGCGTGGCATGGGAGAATCCCGTCTTCTATCTTTGAGTGTATGATCAAATAGCACAAAAGAATTTCTGAGTTTTATTTCCAAAAACTAGTTTGATTTTGGGGAAACCCTGAGGTGCAATTTGTGAATTGAAATGTCGTGCTCTATAATCCTTGTCTGGAAACAACATTATACTGCACATCTCAGCAATAAATCAGAAAGCAGGGCAGCAAGGGAATGAAACTGTAGTTTAATTGCAGTCTATGTCTCATACTGGCTAGACAGTGCAGTTGCCATAGTGACATAACACCATTGGTTGGCAACTAAGGAGGCTCTAGAGACTGGGTGCTTCATTTAGTTTTCAAATTTAATCTTAAAGATACAGTAGAAGCATCTGCCATAAGGTGTCGATGACATATTCATAGGCTCTGTTACCAAGGTAACACTAAATACCAGCCGTTTGGCTGTCAAGTTATTTATATTGATGTTGTCTCTTTATATCATACAGCCTGGATCTGTATTTTAATGCATAAACCCTTTAAATTTACTTTATTTATGGTTAGTTGATGCTTATTTTTGATCGTGATCATTTCCTGAAAGGGAATGCTTTCACAAAAGCCCATGCATTGTGTCTTTTAGTCTTAATTGTGAATTAGGATGGCTTTGGATTTCTAGAGTCTCATCAACTCAAATCAAAAATAATTTAACAACTGCCCTCTTCACAAATAGGAAACAATAAACACTCAATTTATAATTATAATTTTCAAAACAAAAAAATCAAATTCGTAGTCCGACCGGCCCCATCAGTTGCTGCAGATCTCAAATGTACTGAAGGACATGGTGTGCTCCTTCTCTCGGACCAACTGGACACAGACATGCGCCATAGAAAAGGCAGATATCCAGAGCATGTTCAACCAGATATATCTGGATGATCACCTTAGCCAGGTCCAGGGGATACCCAAACTGCCCTCGCCTCCCATCCCCACATTGAGGCTAAACACCATAATATTGGACTAAAGTGTCACTTAAAATTGAGGAGCAGCCCCTTCATAGAACATAGAACAGTACAGCACAGAACAGGCCCTTCGGCCCTCGATGTTGCGCCGAGCAATGATCACCCTACTTAAACCCACGTAACCCATATACCCGTAACCCAACAATCCCCCCATTAACCTTACACTACGGGCAATTTAGCATGGTCAATCCACCTAACCGGCACATCTTTGGACTGTGGGAGGAAACCGGAGCACCCGGAGGAAACCCACGCACACACAGGGAGGACGTGCAGACTCCACACAGACAGTGACCCAGCCGGGAATCGAACCTGGGACCCTGGAGCTGTGAAGCATTGATGTTAACCACCATGCTACCGTGAGGCTCTTCACTGGTGAAACATTAGTCACAGTTTTTCCAAGAAGCAGGGAAGAGTTCTGGTTATGCTGTTGAATTTTAACTCCATAATGTGCATGTTTTTTCTTCACCAATATTTCCACTTGGAAGCCAGCCTGATTGCTTGGGTTGACTTCCTGCTGGATTGGGAATGCTGCAACCGAGACAGCATCCCAGAAACAACTAGATTTCCTGTTCCTTGGGAAAAGAAATTTACAGTTGGTTTGGCCTGGTTTCAGGAGTTTAAAGACAGTTTGGCGGGGGTCGAAATCAAGGGTGGGGCAGTGATCGCAGGTGCAGGATCTGAAGCTTAAGATATTTTAAGATTTATTTTCCAATAACTCAAACCCACCTGTTTAAGGGTGTGAAAATTCTTCTCACTGGGTCGAATGTTTCAATTAGAATAAGGTGTTATGGAAGCAAAGTAAAGAGAATTAGGATACAAAAAAGTCATGAAACTAAGCTATCTTAAACCAAGATGCTTTCTTGATTTTAGAAATAAACAGTCTTTCCACAGTTGCCATGTTAAGAGCTATTTGAAAAATAATGTGTCCCTGGGCAGTGTCGTTCCTCCAAGTGCACAGAAACATAGGCAACTCAAGAAAGTGGAAGACATAATTAAACATCAATCATCCAGTGTTCTGTCATGAACGTATAATATGCTCCAGTCAATGTCAGTTGGGTTACTGGCTGGGAGTTCAGCCTTTGAGCTCTGTTAAGATAGTTATTAATGCATAGTAGCACTGCAGGCTACATTCTTGAGTTCTGACAATGCACAAAAACACACACCATAGTTCAGTCAATGGGCAGTTTAACACTACTTACAGGTCAGACAATGTACAGTGCTAAAATACCCACTGCAAATATCAGTGGTGGCAAGGTGAAATTCTAACTGTGGCACTAATGGTAGCTCATTGATGGTCACAGGAAATATGTGTCTCAGCCACTGACCAAAACAGAGAGCAACGGCCTCTTATTTTTCTTTCTGAAAAAGGAGCTGAGGGAGTTTGCATTGAATTGGGTCAGATTTGCCAGTGTCAGTACTTTATTGTTGTGCTTTTGTTTTACACTAGCTACACTTGTACTGTATATATCAGCATTCATTGAAAATGGCTACAATTCCGTTGAGGATGCCATAGATATGTACAGGATAGAAGGCGGCTATTGGTCCATTATATCTTAAAACCCTTCTCCATTGTTCAAATATTTACCCATATTTCCCTCAAAAGATGGAATTGCTTCCTCTTCAACTGTTCATTTCACATTCCCAACAGTTCACCGGGCAAACCTATTTATCCTTACCTCACTCTCACACTGACTATTTTAAATTAATAACCTCTAAAACACTGACTTCCAACTAGAGGAAATGTTCTTCCCTATTTACTGGCAAATTAATTCATATTGTTCAAACTTACTTCAGTCATGCCTGCTTTTGAACAATAGTACAAAAGCAAAACGCAGCAAGCAGATGCTGGAAATCTCAAATAAGAACTGTTCCAACTATGTAGTAACAAAAGAAATAGGGCCCGGAGAAGAACACAGGACCGTCTGTTACTACTCCATCATTCCATGTGACCATGATTGATCTTGGGTTTCAACACCACTTTCCTGCCCGCTCCCCATATCCCTTGATACACTGAGACACTAAAGGTCTGACTGCCCCAGGCTTTCATAAACTCAATAGAACATAGAACATCGAAAAATACAGCACAGAACAGGCCCTTGATGGCACACCCGCAATCCTCCTGGGTAGAGAATTCCAAAGACTCACAACCCTTTGAGTGAAGAAATTTCTCCTTATCTCAGTCCTAAATGATTGGCCTCTTATATCCCAAGACTGTGCCCCTGTATTCTAGGGGTGCAATTCTCCCAGCCCCGCACAGGGCCGGCGAATCGGCGCAACTGCACCGCCCGAAGCCGGCGCACGATTCTCCGAGACGGGGAGAATTGGCGCCATTTGCGCCAGCACGTTTGGCGCGGCACCAGTCGTGGGCTGCTGTCTGCAGCCGGGTCGCTGATTCTCCGGACCAGATGGGCCGAGCGGCCGCTCGGAAATGGCAGAACCCCGCCGGCGCCTTTCACCCCTGGGGCGAAATTCACCGAAGTCCATCGTGACGCCCTTGACCGGCGGGCAAAAACGGTGCTGGTGACTCAGGCGTCGGGGCCCGCTTATCAGCCCGAAATCTCCCGTCCCGAAAGGGCCAGCAGCAGAGTGACGCTGTACGCATCAGTTTCACCCGCTGCGGAAGTGGCGCGTCGGTTGACGTCGGGCGACATCATCAACGCCGCCCGGCGAAACATGATATAAATAGCGCCCCCACCCCAACCCCCACCCCCCCCACCACCCTCCCACCCCAACCAACCCCACCAACCCCCACCACTACCCCCCGGCACTCGATGTAAGTGATTTCACTCTCTCTTCACAAACCCTCCCCCCAGCCCACCGGCACTTGAAGTAAGTGATTTATCTCTCTCTTCCCAACACCCCCCCCACCCCCAACAACCCCCCCACCCCCCCCCCCCCCCCACCACTACCCCCCGGCACTCGATGTAAGTGATTTCACTCTCTCTTCACAAACCCTCCCCCCAACCCACCGGCACTTGAAGTAAGTGATTTATCTCTCTCTTCTCAACACCCCCCCCACCCCCAACAACCCCCCCACCCCCCCCCACCCCACCCCCCCCCACCCACCCACCCCCCCCACCCAACCACCCCCCCCCCCCCGGCACTCGAAGTAAGTGATTTATCTCTCTCTCTTCCCAACACCCCCCCACCCCCAACAACCCCCCCACCCCAACCCCCACCCCCCCCCACCCAAACCCCTACCCCCCCACCCCAACCAACCTCCCCCCCCACCCCTACCCCCCAGCACTCGATGTAAGTGATTTCACTCTCTCTCTTCACAAACCCTCCCCTCCCCCCCCCGACACTCGAAGTAGGTAATTTATCTTTCTCCCCGGCCTGTCACCCACCTCCAAGCTGAACGGCGTCAACCATCATCAATGGTTGACGCCGTTATAAACCAACTTTGATTTTCGTCGACATGACCCATGGCCACGTCGGCGGGACTTCGGCCCATCCGGGCCGGAGAATAATTAAGCCTAAAAAAACAATGGCATCTCAGAGGCGGGCGGCGGGATTTGAAGAACGGCGTTTTATGGCGGGTGGAAGAATTTTGAACATGGCGGGATCGGGATTATCGGCGCCCCCGGGCGATTCTCCGACCCTGCGTGGGGTTGGAGAATTTCACCCCTGGTTTCTGCCGGCAGGAACTCTGCGCGAAGGGTCAATGACCTGTGGGGCGGGGAAAAGCTCTCCTTCACCGGGGCGGGCCTCTGATGGGGTCTGGCCCACGATCAGGGCTCACCGATTGGTGGGTCGGCCTCTCCCCCCCCCAGGCCTACTTTGTTCCGCTTCCGGCCCCAAAACCCCTGCGCCATGTTGCATCGGGGCCAGAGCGGTCCGGGAGTCTACCGCGCATGCGTCAGTTGGCGCTTCGCCACTGCGCATGCGCGGGTTGGCGCCGCCCCCAGTCCACGCCAGGCTGTAAGGCTGGAGCGGCGTGAACCGTGGGGGCCAGAATCACTACTGCCCACGCCCGTTTCATGCCATTGTGAAACGCGACGGTGTTCACAACAGCGCGGACACTTAGTCCCGCGATCGGTGAATCCCGCCCAAGATTCCCCATCCATCCAGAGGAGACAACATTTCTGTACATACATTGTCAAGCCTTTTCAGAATATTGAATGTTTCAATCAGATCACCTCTAAATATTCTAAACTCCAGAGAATATAGACCCAATCTTCTCAGCCTCTCATCTTCTTAATTCATTCTTGGGATGTGGCCATTGTTGGATAGGCTAGCATTGTCCATCCCTAACTGCCCTTTAGTAGTGGTGATGAGTTGCCTTCTTCAACCGCTGCAGTCCATGTGATGTAAGTACACAAACATAGGCTGAATATTCCCGATAAATCAGCGCCATTTTGGACAGGAAAACCGATGCAAATTGCGCTGGGTGTTCCAGTACGATTCCCATTGCAGTTCTCCCACATTAAGTCGTTTTTTTTGAGATTAGGGAGATCCTCACTGAAATCTCCCACAATTAGAATTTTATTTAGAGCAGGGATCTAAAGTCACTGGCAAGTCCAGCTCCTCAGAGATTGGGGTGTCCTTTAAAGGGTTCCCTGATCTCCAGACAACCCTACAGCACCCAGATAGTACCAATGTGGCACTGTGGCAGAGTCAACTTGGTACCTCCAATCTAGCAGTGCCAAAAAGGTTGGCACTTTGTAGGCTGTGCCGAGGCATTGCCCTCCTTGTCCCCAAGCATGCAGGGGCTCCATTGGCCTCTGATCCCCCTGGCATGGTCATTACAGAGACATAGAACATAGAACATAGAACAGTACAGCACAGAACAGGCCCTTCGGCCCTCAATGTTGTGCCGAGCAATGATCACCCCACTCAAACCCATGTATCCACCCTATACCCGTAACCCAACAACCCCCCCCCTTAACCTTACTTTTTAGGACACTATGGGCAATTTAGCATGGCCAATCCACCTAACCCGCACATCTTTGGACTGTGGGAGGAAACCGGAGCACCCGGAGGAAACCCACGCACACACGGGGAGGATGTGCAGACTCCGCACAGACAGTGACCCAGCTGGGAATCGAACCTGGGACCCTGGAGCTGTGAAGCATTTATGCTAAACACCATGCTACCGTGCTGCCCCATTTTTCCAGGATTCTAGGATTCCTGGATTCGTGTTGACCTCAGGGTGTGGAGCAGGGATGGAGAATCCCGGGAGTCAGGAGACTCCGGCTTCGAAATGACTGAGCATATTTGAATGACTTTAAAGACTAAGTTAAATATGCACATCTGGTTCATACCCAGCGATGCCGTAAACCAAATTACGTCGCGTGCCATGGGCCGGGAGCATCATGCTCGGTTTGCCGTCCAGTGTGAACCCCATTTAGGGGCTCTTCCACTATTCTCCTGGAACAGTGGGAGGTACCCCGGCCGCAACATGGCCGGAAAATCACCCCCAATGCTGTTTGGCAGGGAGTTCCAGGACTTTGATCCAGTGACAGTGAAGGAACAGTGATATATTTCCAAGTCAGGATGGTGAGAGGGAAACTTACAGGCAGTGGCGTTTGCATGTGTTTGTTGCCCTTGTCCTTCAAGATGGGAGTGGTCATGGGTTTGGAAAGCGCTGTCTAAGGAGACTTGGTGAGTTCCTGCAGTGTGTCTTGTAGATGGTGCACTCTGCTACAACTGTGCATCGTGGTGGAGCGAGTGCATGTTTGTGGATGGGGTGCTAATCAAGTGGTCTGCTTTTGTCCTGATGGTGTTGAGCTCCCGAGAGTGTTGTTGGAGCTGCACTCATCCAAGCAAGTGGAGAATATTCCATCATGCTCCTCTCATGTCCCTTGTGATGGTGGGTAGGCTTTGGGGAGTCAGGAGGTAATATACTTGCCACAGGGTTCTTAGCTTCTGACCTGCTCTTGTAGCCATGGTATTTACATGGCTTGTCCAGTTCAATTTCTTTTTCAGTCCTAACTGTTGTTTGCCAAATGTTGGTTCAAACCAAAGTAGTGCATCTTTAACAAATGCAGAAATGATGTTCCTAATTCTCAACTCTACACCATTTTTTGCATTATGGTTAACATGAAGGGCACGATTCAGTGACCCCATTGTGGCCAGTCACCCGACTTGCTCCGCCCTGTGCAACTTGGATCGCACCCTTGTTGGGTGAGATCCAGATCTGAACACTTAAATGAGCTTATGGCTCATTTAAATAAATGGATGCTGGATTCACCCTCGCGCCCAGGACTCGTCAGACATGCCTGGGAGACCTCGCCAGGATGCCATTTGGTACTGGTCCACACAAACGTTTAGGTATTTTATGATTAGTATTATGAATGCTTTAGAGCTTGTATGTTATGAGAAATAAATGGGTACTCGATCTTAAATTTGGATTACTTATGTGTTTAAGAGATGGCAGAATCTACTTAAACACATAAGTAATCCAAATTTAAGATCGAGTACCCATTTATTTCTCATAACATACAAGCTCTAAAGCAATCATAATACTAATCATAAAATGTCTTTGCAAATTATTTATCGATTCATTGTCTACATATTCATCTTTTATCAAGTTCAGCTGTCATTGGGGCATAAATCATGGTCTGGATTTTATGGAGAGGTGAATTACCCCAACCCCCTGACCTAAACATTTGTCAGCACCGCACAGAAGTGAAATCCAGCTGCCCAACAGTAATATTATGCTGGGGTGGCCTAATTTAGTGTAGAGTGTGACTGCTGCTCCTCAGGGAGGGGCAACCTATCCCTTGACTTCTTTTGACAAATCTGCTGGGGTCTAGTTTTATTTTTCAATTTCAAGTGCCCAATTCTCTTTTTCAAATTAAAGGGGAATTTAGGATGGCCAATCCACCTATCCTGCACATCTTTGGGTTGTGGGAGTGAGACCCACGCGGACATGGGGAGAATGTGCAAACTCCACATGGACAGTAACCTGGAAGCGGGATCGAACCTGGGTCCTCGGCGCCATGAGGCAGCAGTGCTAACCACTGCACCACCGTGCCGCCCTAATCTGCTGGGACTAGAATCAGTCTCTCCGAAGAAGTGAGGACGTCTGCTGGTCTTCAGTAAGTCTGGGAATTTTGGGCAGGCACTGCTGGGAGAACCCAATGAGGGGCAAGCTGACAGGGTGGTGGTCAGGTTCAAGAAGCCTGGTGGTGGGTGGGATGATGGAAAGGGGGTGGTAGGGGTGGGGGGGGGGGGGGGGGGGGAGGGAGGTATCATCTTCGGGACAGCTGTCCCTGATGGGTATAGGGGACTATGGACTCTGCAAAGGAAGTACCCCCCCTGACAGCAGACCAAACTGTCATTGCTGTCAGGCTGCCTGCCTTACTGCCACCTTTCCCTGTAGTTCGAAAAATTATGATCAAGGTGGAAAGAAGACACAAAATCAGTTAAAGGCTTCAATAGGCCTATGAGCAGCAGGGCGGCCTGATCATTATCAACCCATTCTAATGTGTGCAAGTGCAGTATTTTATGTAATCAATTACCCCAACTACTTACTTAATGTATTAATCTTCTTTTACACCACAGCACTGACCCAACCCCAACAACAGCAGCAATGTAAATACGGCACTGTCACCTCCGGCAATCGGAGGTGTCACTTGAAAAATACTATTTCCCTGGTATCATTGGAAGCACAGCATCATTAGCAACCAACATAAACAGCTGGCAGTGCCATCACTGGATAGAGGTGATTACGTTGTTTTTCTGTTGCCATCAGCTGGTCACCTTGCTACAACTGGGTGAGGAGAGGCACCATTAACAGCCCGTGTCTCATGCCCATAACATCTTTGTCGATTTATCCTCAACTCCGACCTATCACTGACTTTTCCTTCTGTTCACTGTCCTCTCCAAATTATAATGAATCGCATTTGTATCCCTTTTCTGTTCCGTAGAAGGGTCATATAGACTTGAAACGGTAACTGCGTTTCTCTCTCCACAGGTGCTGCCTGACCTGATGAGTTTATCCAGAATTTGTTTTTTTATTTAAAGAGGAGTGAACTGGCTCCTCTTCTATGCAGCCCCCTCAGTAGGACACACACGCTTAAGTTGCAGCTATTTGAAGTTACTTGGTTTCCTGGACAATTTGGGGGTTAACGTGATTGAGCTCCGCACTTTGTTGAAGACACTCTTTTACCTTCAGAGAGAGAAATTTTCTGCTCTCTTCCAGCAGTATTTTCAGTTGACTGTTCGGTTTCTTTTTCCTCTTCCTTTTGATCCAGCCTGCCTGAACCAACTTTTAAAACAGCTGGCTTTATGTTCCCAGAAAGGAATTTGATTAGCTTGTCTTCGAGTCATTGTTGCAAGCCAAGTAATCCCACTTTTGATGGTGTCATTTACTGAAACCTTCTGACACATTTCAAGATAGAAATCAACTGGAGCTGTGGTTATATCATCCTCCACAAAGAGTTTTGAATGCCTAATGAGTACCTGGTTGATTAGCAGTTTGCTAGAACCACAGTTGATCAAAGTCCAGCACTTCACATTTTTATATACCTCCTGTTTGAAGTGGACCTTGACAATCACTACCACCCCCCCCCCCCCCCCCCCCCCCCACCCCACCCACCCGGTGTGAAATTCCATGCATCTGATGTGGTGCAATGTATAGAAAGCTGCCAGAAAAGTGGCCGATTTAGTTTCCGACATATATGGTGACTTGTGGCAGTCAATTTCTGATTAGTGTCTTTTCCAGCATTTTATAAAAATGGGTCTTCTTTACACAGTTCAATAGGTCTGCAGCTAGTTAGTGAAGTTCTTGGCAGATCTTTCCCAACCACTGCTTATTTGCAGAAAATGAAACATAGACGGCGGGATTTTCTCAGCCTGGGGCTGGGCCGGAGAATCCCCGCGACCGACCCCCCCCCCTTCCCCCCGACACGCGATTCACCGCAGAGCAGAAAATCGGCGCCATTGGCGCCAGTCGCAGGCTGCTTTACATGGACAGCCCGCCGATTCTCAACCCGGGATGGGCGAGTGGTCGTAGTTAAAATGCTGAGTTCCGCTGGCATCGTCCACACCTGCTCACAGCCGACGGGAACTCTGTGTGCAAGGGTCGGGTGGCAGCCTGTGGGGGGGACTCCGATTCCGCGGGGGGGGGGGGGCCTCGGATGTGGCCTGGCCCGCGATCGGGGCCCACCAATCGGCGGGCCGGCCTCTCTGTCCCGCGGCCTGTTTTCCTATGCGCCGGCCCCTGTAGCCCTGTGCCATGTTGCGTCGGGGCCGGCGCGTTGAAGGAGGCCACCGTGCATGTGCGCGTTGGTGCCTGTGCCCCTGTGCATGCACGGATCCCGCGGTGCTCAGTTCGCGCCAGGATCGGCAGCTGGACCAGTGCGAACTGCTCCAGCGCCGTGTTGGCCCCCTGTAGGGGCGAGAATTACTCCCGGCAGCGGCCCGTTCACGCCATCGTAAAATGCGACGGCACTTACGACGGTGTGGACACTCTGCCGCGTGAGGGAGAATCCCGCCCATTATTCTAGCAATTGTACAAGCAGGTATCATTGTCACAATGTCTAAGTTTTCTTACTGCCAATGATTAATTTGCTTCATATATGAGGTGTGTATTTTTTAACCCTCAGGCGATATTGTCCCCATTTAAATTAGTCCAGCAGAAAGGTTTATGACTTTGAAACTAAAGACGATTACTTAATATCCCACACCTGTCCCAGAGGTTTAAAAATGCAACATCCCACTCACGCACACTTTCAATCACACAAAGATTCGATACAGATGAAGCAAAGAATAATTCAATTACAATGTATTGTTGTCTTAGTCTCTCTTTTGTGGCAGATCTGATGGTTTTGGTTGAAGTGGAGGTCTTGTAAGCATAGGTTTCTCATAAGATGTGAGGCTTTCTGTAGTTGAATTTCCAGGAGGTTGGTTAACAGGTGCACTTGAAGGTGAAACAGGTTGGGGATTGTCCTCCCACTTCACATAATAAAAGGTTACATGTGATTTAAAGTTGTAAACCTGATCACTGTAGTTTATTGGGCTCAACCGAGGACTTTGGGTATTTTAAATTAAATCTAATTTCACCGGTATTGCAACTTCAGACTATTGACCGCGCACCAGCCCAAGCTGTGTGACAGTGTGACCCTGATAATGTATAACAAAAGGGGGTGGAGGTGCTAGGAATGCAAAGACAACTCTCAAACAACAAAGAAAAGTACAGCACAGGAACAGGCCCTTCAGCCCTCCAAGCCTGTGCTGCCCGTCTAAACTAAAATCTTCAACACTTCCAGGGTCCGTATCCCTCTATTCCTGTCCTATTTATGTATTTGTCAAGATGCCCCTTAAACGTCACTATCGTCCCTGCTTTCACTCCTCCTCCGACAGCGAGTTCCAGGCACCCACTACCCTCTGTGTAAAAAAACTTGCCTCGTTCATCTCCTCTAAACCTTGCCCCTCACACCTTAAACCTATGCCCCCTAGTAATTGACCCCTCTACCCTGGGAAAAAGTCTCTGACTACCCACCCTGTCTATGCCCATCATAATTTTGTAGACATCTATCAGGTCGCCCCTCAAACTCCGTCGTTCCAGTGAGAACAAATCGAGTTTATTCAACCTCTCCTCATAGCTAATGCTCTCCATACCAGGCAACATCCTGGTAAATCTCTTCTGCACCCTCTCTAAAGCCTCCACATCCTTCTGGTAGTGTGGCGACCAGAATTGAATACTATACTCCAAGTGTGGCCTAACTAAGGTTCTATACAGCTGCAACATGACTCGCCAATTTTTATACTCGATGCACCAGCCTTCTCCGTCTGTGTTGCCCCTTTCAGTGACCTGTGGGCCTGTACACCTAGATCTCTCTGACTGTCAATACTCTTAAGGGTTCTACCATTCACTATATATTCCCTACCTGCATTAGACCTTCCAAAATGCATTACCTCACTTTTTTCCAGATTAAACTCCATCTGCCATTTCTCTGCCCAAATGCACCAAATGATCTCAGAAAGGATCGGGAACAGATAGCCAGTAAAGATCACTTCCTAGTGTATAGACAAATGCAAGCCTCTAATTTGCTGTCAGAATTGTTGCAAATCACAAGTCCATAAATAATGGGCTGGATTCTCCACAGCCCAACGCCAAAATTGCGGCCGGTGCCAGGGTGGAGAATCCATTTTGACGCCGTAATCGGGCCCGGCAACAGTTCGACGATTCTCCGGGCACCGAAAATCGGCGTCACCGCTCCTGACCAGCCGAGTTCCCGAAGTCGTGGAACTAATCTACTATTGCCGGTCAGGATGCTCGTGTGGTGCCTGCGCACTCAGTCCGCGGCTGTCCTGGTTGGGGGCGGGCAGATCCGAGAACAGGGATGGGGGGCCTTATAGGTGGCCGGGTCATTAATATGTAGGGGTTGAGGCTCGGGCGCGTGGCCGATCGGGGGTCTCTTTCTTCAGTCTGGCTCCGGGGTCCGAGCCCACCATGGAGCACGGCACGGCCGCTGGAGGCCGCCACCGTGCACATGCATGGCATCTGACCCGGAAGTGTGGGGACCCGTATCTGAAGCAAAAACTGCGAGATTCAGTTTTCCTGAATCAGCCCCCCGCAGGGTTATGAATTAGTTTAGCTTTTTTGCATGAATTTCAGGAGTAAAAGTCCACCTTTTTTACGCCGGCCTGGGGACATAGTCTCAATAATGGAGAATTCAGCCCAATATGTTTTAGAATACAACTTTCAGGTTTAAGAATTAAAGGGTAAAGTGCAAGAGAAATGGAAAACTTATCTACTTTTATCAAGATTGGAGTTGGAAGTGTGAAAACACTGAACAAATGATATCCCATCTCTGAACCTCTTGGTAGAACCAGAGAGTGTGGAGAGAGGGCAATTATGTCCTGTAAAACATAATTGGTTTGCATTTCTGTTTTGGAACATCCAAAGCACACCACAGTGCAATAGAGATTGACTGCTGGGGTTAGGTGGTTACTTGTTTAATCTATCTGTGTATATTTTCTGATTGAAGCAAGCTGTTCAGCTTGAGAACGGACAGAGGCAATTGCAGATTTACAAACATATGGACAAGGAATAGGAGTAGGCCATTCAGCCCCGGACCCTGCTCCACCATTTAATAAGATCATGATTGGTCTGATGGTAACCTCAAATCTGCACTCCACCCACTCCTGTTAGCCTACCGGTTACCAAGAATCTAGCGACCTCTGTCTGAAAAATGTTCAAAAACTCTTCTTCCACTACTCTTTCAGAAAGAGTTCCAAAGACTCAACCCCGAATTTTGCTTAATCTCCATTTTAAATCCCCTTATTTTTTAACACTGAGCCCTCGTTCCAGATTTTCCCACAAGAGGAAACATCTTTACACCCATCCTCTCAAGACCCCTCAATCAAGTCACATCTTACACTCCAGAATTCTGGTGGACATCACCCTCGCCTGTCCACGCCTTCCTCATAAGACAATTCACCCATTCCAGGTACTATCCTGGTAAACCTACTCTGAACTACTTTCAATGCATTTACATTATTCCTTAAACAAGGTGACTAATAATGTACACAGTACTCCAAACGTGGTCTCTTTAGTGCCATGCACAACTGACACAAATCTCCCTTCTTTTGTTGCAAGGGGAATTGAGTACAAATGATATCATTCTATTAGCTTTCTTAATGACTTGATATACCTGCATAGTAGCCTTTTATTATTCATGCACTGGGGCATAGAGGCCTTGTGGCACAGTGGTAACACCCCTATCTCTGGACCAGATGCTCAGTTTTCAAGTCCAATGACAGGGCTTCTTGGCCATGAAAGGACTGTTCGTAACTAGGTCATTCAGATCCCTTTGTACCTTGGAGCTCTGCAACCTCTCACCATTTAAATAATATGCTTTTTAAAAATTCAGTCTTGTGCAGTTTGCAACTCGGAGTTGGGAAAAACAGCAGAAATGAATGTTAATCAGGCCTGCATTTCAGCAAAGAAAATATTAAGTTTATAATTTACCACGTGGTTTGCAGGTGTTGGGGGGGGGGGGCAAGCTCAGTATGAAATTTGTGAAGGAGGCAGAATTTGGAAGATTTGCCTCATTTGAAGCGAGAATAAAAAATCTCCAGTGGTCCTCACAGAGCCTTTGGGCAGAACAAAGAGTTGAGACATCCGCCAAAGTCATGAGGTCTTCAAGAAAAGTTGAGGGTTGCTTAGTCAAAATGCTAATCTGAGGATCCCCATAAAACCTTGCCTCCAAGGAAAGCTTGAAAACTGAAGATAATTAAAATAAATAATGGAAGGCTTCGGATTAGTTCCAGAAGAAATTAATGAATGTTCAAGATTCTTGTAACATATAAGGAAACACTTGGGGTGAGGGTGGTGGGGGTGGGAAGGGGGCGGAGAAAGAGTAATGCGTATAACTGAGTTTATAACATAAGCTTTTGTAAACTTAAGTTAGCATTGCTGCTTTGTTTAATTTTTTCTTACACAATAAAGTTTATTTTGTTGAAATAGAAAGTTAATTACTTGATATTCAGATTTCTCGTTAAACATTCATGATCTCTAACAGGATCGTAACAAAGAGCTCAGGGAATTAGTTTAAGCATACGTTCTCTTTGAATTTTATGTGCCATCAGGCATATGTGGTACAACTTGAAAGAATCAATGTTTGCGCAGCCCACGTGGGAACTTTTGGGTTACCATATGGGCACACTGCTTAGATGCAATGGCCTAGATCAGTGTTATTCAAACTTTTTTTTTCTTTTAAATTCTTCAGTTGGAGGTGCAGGTGCTGACTAATCGGGTTGATCAGCTGCTGCAGAAATGGGAGTGGGTGCTGGAGGCTGTGTTGGTGGCAGTAACTGTAAAAGTGACCCAGGGAGGCAGAAAGTCCACGCGCCAGCCTCTACGTCAACCTCATGTGACCACACACTGCACTGTAGCCAGAATTCACCCAGGGAGAAAATGGGAAGAAAGGTCAGGCAATCCTCACGGATCATTTTTGGAGACTTTTTTGACGACCCATTTTACATCATCCCGCAGCCCACTGACATGTCGCGACTTCCACTTTGAAAAACATTGGCCTAGATTGTAGGATCTGGCAGCACACGTGTAGCGACCTTGCATGAAAAGCCAATCTGTGAATGCATCTTCATATGACATACTCAACCCTCCACAGTTTTGTTATGCTCTTGACGCTTTCTTGATGTGCACTCTGACAAAGAAAGGTTCAGACTTGGAGATAGCTTTAACACATTTATTAAACTGCTAACAATTCTCCTACTTGGATTCAGACTGACGATCCAGTCTGCTACAATCCACGTGGTGGGTGTGATGTGTTTCCAATAAACCCTGTGTACTCACTTAGTGTCTCCACTGGAAAGAGGAAGAGAATGTGTGCTGTGTTCTTATATATGGGTTGGTGTAATGCCCCCCTGTGGTAGTGTCACCTCTGTGTGTATCGTGAATGCCCATTGGTCGTGTCCTATCTTACTGACCTATTGGTTCAATGTCTGTGTGCCATGTCTCTGCTGCTCCCACTAGTGTCTAGCTAGTCTATGTGTATTTACATTAACCCCTTGTGTATTTACAGTGATGCATATCACCACAGCCCCCCTTTTCTCATGTTACATATTTTCTGTACAGTGTTAAAGAAAATTGAACAAAAACAGGTACATAAGTGATGCTATGTACAAGTTATGATGACAGTGATCATTAAACAATAAATCCAAATCGTATGCATGAGTCCAAAATTCATCAATTATTATGGTCGAATGTCTTTTTTGTTTGGTTGGTGAGGTGGTGATGTTGATGGTGGCATTGCTTTGTAAAAGGCATCAGTGTCCCTGTGCGTAAGGAACCAAGAAGTGGTTAAATCACTGTTGTCTGATTTGGAGTTTTTTTCTTCCGATGTTCTTCCGATGCTTGTGATAGCGATGTATGCAATCTATGTCGTCCTGCCATGGTATGTCATTGTACTGAGCTGAGCAGTAACAGTGTCCCTCATGGGCAGGGTTGTACCATGTCATACCAGTCGTTGTTCCATTGGTGTTTTTGTCGTGCTTGTTGTCGACCTTGTTGCCTTTGGTATGCTTCTTGTTATTGTCTTTGATGTTGTTGTTGTGTTGGCTGGTTTTGTTGTCGTGTTTGCTACGCTCAAGGACCACACTCTGTGGATAATATGAGTCCTTCACACAGTTACTCCTGTCAGCGTGCTTTGTGGCATCTTCTGTTTCCTTGAGCTTGCCGTCACTGAGTTTGCGGCGCTCCCTGTCTGGAGTCATGTCCGGCCCACTTGAATCAGCTTTGGCATGTCGATTCTCCCCATCTTGAGTCAGGTCTGTTTCACCTGAGTCAGTTTTGGCTTGTCGATGCTCCCCGTCTGGAGCCATTTCTGGTTTACCTGTGTCAGCTGAGGTTTCTTGATGCTCCCCGTCCGGAGTCATTTCAGGTTCACTTGAGTCAGCTCAGGTTTCTTGATGCTCCACGTCCGGAGTCAAAACGTTCTGAAATGTATTTGCTTGTGGAGAGGCTCGAGCGTAAGAGATTTGACGTAACGTGGTGTCACCGGAGTCACCAGTAGTCTCACTGTGATTGTAGAGTGCCTCTGTACACACTAGCTGAGGTCTGTCATGTTGCACATCTTGTATGGGAAGTGGGATGCCGTCGTCGCTTGTCGCACAGACAGTGGGTAGAGCCTTCTTGTCGTTCACTTGAGCTGGGTAGACTGTCAGAGTCATCTTCTTGTTCACTGGAGCGTGGTAGACTGTCATAGACTTCTTGCTGTGCACTTGAGCATGGCAGACTGTAATAGTCTTTCTGTTGTTCACTTGAGTGTGGTGACTTGCATCGTCTGCTGCTGGTTGCTCAGAGGAGGTTGCTCGACCCTCATGGTCTTGTTCATTCAAGGACTGAGCTTCGGAGTTTTGCAGTTGTCTCGCTGTGGAGTCTTTCATCGCTTTCTGTGTGGAGGCTGGGACCCTTCATGGTGCGTGGACCACTCTCTGTGTGGCAGCAGGCCGCTCTCTGTGGGCTTATACCGCTCTCTGTCTCTTGGCGTCAGGCCACAGCATAATCCTGCTGAAGATTCCCCAATCCAAAGAACTCGTCGTCGGGGTCGTCAATGTACAACACGTCTAGTTGCCGTTCGGATTTGGTACTGGGGTAGCCACCTCCCAAGGTGAAATCTTCGTCTGAGTCATTGTCTTCCAAGACCATGGGCGCAATTCTCCGCTCCCCATGCCGGGTGGGAGAATCGCGGGAGCGCCCCCCGACTAATTTCACGACCCCCTGGCGTCTCCGCGATTCTCCCACACCCCGCTCGGAAGAATCGCGCTCGCCATTTTTCACGGCGACCGGCGATTCTCCGACCCGGATGGGCCGAGCGGCCTGCCGTTCGCAACCGTTTCACGACGGCGGCAACCACACCTGGTCGCTGCCGTCGTGAGATCACCGTGAGATGCCCGTTTTGGGGCTTGTAGAGGGCCTGGTGGGGAATGAGCACCACGACTGTGCTTAGTAGGGGACAGGCCCGCGATCGGTGCCCACCGATCGTCGGGCCGGCATCTCAATCGGACGAACTATTTCACCTCCGCCGCCCCACAGGATCAAGCCGCCACGTCTTGCGGGGGCGGCTGAGGGGAAAGACGCCCACCGCACATGCGCAGGTTCGAGCTGTCAGTCGTCGTGACGTCAACCGAGCATGCGCGGGTTGGAGCCGGCCAACGTGCGCATGTGCGGCTAACGTCACATAGGCGCCGCCGTCGGGAGGGGAGAATAGGGGGCGAGGAGCGGCCTCCGAGGCCGTCGTGAAACTCAGCCGAGTTCACGACGGCCCTCCCGATTTTTCCCAGGAGCGGAGTATTCCGCCCACATCATCACATTTTGTGTTGGTGCTGGCATGCAATGCCCAAAGAAGAATTCAAGGTCTGAGTCATAGTCTTCAAGGACTGTATTGTCTCTTTGGGCGGTGCTAACTGCTTGTTGCAGGGTTCTGCGGAGGTTACTTTCAGCTACTGGTCTAATTTCAGGCATTGTGCAGTCGTTCCAGGTGAAAGAATCGGGTTTTACTGCTTTAATTTCGTGTTTTGGGACATTTCCCCTTTAAGTGGGCGTGGTCCGGGGCCTCTGACGTCACGAAGCATGTGACGTAGGTCGTAGGAAGCGATTGCGCGTGTGCATATCGCTGTTCCTTTACTGGGGGCCTTTTTCACAATTGCGCATGCGCGGCTTCTCACGCATGCGCAAACGGACCTTTCCGTTCTGTGTGCTCTTCGCGCAACTGCGCATGTGCAGCACATTATCCAAGATGGCTGCCAATCAGAACTGCAGATTTCTTCAATGGACAGCCTATCTTCGCCGCCAATCAGAACTGCAGATTTCTTCAATGGACAGCCTATCTTCGCCTCGTGGTGGGTTTTGGAGCCTCTTTTACTGTTTTTTTTTTGTATGTTCCTCGCAGAATTCTTGGAATTTGTCCAGGACTGCCTGGAAGTCGCTTTAATTTTGCCCCTTTGAGTATTTGAAGGTCTGGAAGATTTCAGCTGCTTCTGGACCCGCGATGGTAAGTAGAAGCTTTACTTTCTCTGCATCCGCCACGCCATGTAGTTCGGACGCTACCAGGTAGATCTCGAATCTCTGCCTGAACGCACGCCAGTTTTCACTGAGTTGCCGTGGTACCTGAGCTGCTGTGGAACCGGAATCTTGAACATCATCTTGCCTGGGTGCCGTTGCTGGTTGTCACTGTTTGCTGAGTTGTAACTATATGGGTTTAAACAGGTCATTCCTGGGTACCATGTTTTGTTATGCTCTTGACGTAGCATAAGGTGCTTCCTTGATGTGCACTCTGACAAAGGAAGGTTCAGACTTGGAGATAGCTTCAACACATTTATTAAACTGTTAACAATTCTCCTACTTTGATTCGACTCTCCTGTTAATCCTGCTGTATCTACTCAGACTGACGAACCAGTCTGCTACAATCCACGTGGTGGGTGTGATGTGTTTCCAATCAACCCTCTGTACTCACTTAGTGTCTCTACTGGAAAGAGGAAGAGCATGTGTGCTGTGTCCTTATATATGGGTTGGTGTAATGCCCTCCTGTGGTAGTGTCACCTCTGTGTGTATCGTGAATGCCCATTGGTCGTGTCCTATCTTATTGACCTATTGGTTGAATGTCTGTGTGTCATGTCTCTGGTGCTCTCTCTAGTTCTGATGATTTGAAACATAATGTGAGGAATTGCGTACAGTTATAACTTGCGGCACATAACAGCTGTTCAGCAGTAATCTGGCTCAGTTCAACATTCAAGGAATGTACTGAATTTCCCTAAAATAGGGTTAACTGTTTCATTATTTTCAATGGAAGAAGCAACATTTGGAATTCACAATAATTTGCATCTATCAAACTTTGACAGGAATTTGGTTTCTTTTAAGATTATTTTAACCTGTTAACTGAGTGACTTACAGATCAGGCTCCTCATTTTTAGACTTTACAGAGGTGAATGTCCTTGTCATGTTACCCCAGCATTTACACTGGGATTGCAACTTTAGTGCCAAGCTAACAACATTTCAGAGTCAGTGGGAGGACATTAGTTAATATGAGATAAATGAATGTCCCTCAGCCCCATGTGGCCAGAAACTTCCTGTATGTTATTGGAACTGGCCAACTTCTCCTCAGACCCCTAAGTAAGTGGGTTGACCTTGAAAATTAAAACTAACCAAGCATTTTTGGGTGCCAAGGTCATTTTCCAGAGCTGAAACCCACAGATGGGGTCCACATCCACCATGTTCAGGTATGACTAGAGATGACACATCTTGACGAAGTAGAAACAGGAACATCTGGGTGTGCACACTCCCACTCTGGCTCTGACCATTCAACATCATCAGTGGCAGGCAGAGGTGACACCCTGATAGGGCAAATAGGAAACTCTTGGAAAAGGCCTAGTGCCTGTAGCCAATACTTCTTCTGTGTGGGTAGCAGTCGGAGACTGGTTGAACCCCTTACAGAGTTAAATCCAGAGAAACAGGAATAGCACCAACTAATATGCAATTAGGTAGAGCTGAGTGAATACACAACTGTTACCTGAGAGCAAGTAGCAAGGCCATTGAGAAAGCGGAGACATATTTCATGGCTGATTTAATTTTAACCTCAACCCCACAGTCCTGCTTACACTGATAACCTTTCACACCCTTGCTTGTCAAAATCTATCGACCTCTGCCTTAAATATATTCAAAAGACTCTTCTCAACCATCATAGAACATAGAACATAGAACGATACAGCGCAGTACAGGCCCTTCGGCCCTCGATGTTGCATCGACATGGAAAAAAAAAACTAAAGGCCATCTAACCTACACTATGCCCTTATCATCCATATGCTTATCCAATAAACTTTTAAATGCCCTCAATGTTGGCGAGTTCACTACTGTTGCAGGTAGGGCATTCCACGGCCTCACCACTCTTTGCGTAAAAAATCCACCTCTGACCTCTGTCCTATATCTATTACCCCTCAATTTAAGGCTATGTCCCCTCGTGGTAGCCACCCCCATCCGCGGGAGAAGGCTCTCGCTGTCCACCCTATCTAACCCTCTGATCATTTTGTATGCCTCTATTAAGTCACCTCTTAACCTTCTTCTCTCTAACGAAAACAACCTCAAGTCCATCAGCCTTTCCTCATAAGATTTTCCCTCCATACCAGGCAACATCCTGGTAAATCTCCTCTGCACCCGTTCCAAAGCTTCCACGTCCTTCCTATAATGAGGCGACCAGAACTGTACACAATACTCCAAATGCGGCCGTACTAGAGTTTTGTACAACTGCAACATGACCTCATGGCTCCGGAACTCAATCCCTCTACCAATAAAGGCCAACACACCATAGGCCTTCTTCACAACCCTATCAACCTGGGTGGCAACTTTCAGGGATCTATGTACATGGACACCGAGATCCCTCTGCTCATCCACACTACCAAGAATTTTACCATTAGCCAAATATTCCGCATTTCTGTTATTCTTTCCAAAGTGAATCACCTCACACTTCTCCACATTAAACTCCATTTGCCACCTCTCAGCCCAGCTCTGCAGCTTATCTATGTTCCTCTGTAACCTGCAACATCCTTCCGCACTGTCTACAACTCCACCGACTTTAGTGTCGTCTGCAAATTTACTCACCCATCCTTCTGCGCCCTCCTCTAGGTCATTTATAAAAATGACAAACAGCAACGGCCCCAGAACAGATCCTTGTGGTACGCCACTCGTACCTGAACTCCATTCTGAACATTTCCCATCAACTACCACTCTCTGTCTTCTTTCAACTAGCCAATTTCTGATCCACATCTCTAAATCACCCTGAATCCCCAGCCTCCGTATTTTCTGCAATAGCCGACCGTGGGGAACCTTATCAAATGCTTTACTGAAATCCATATACACCACATCAACTGCTCTACCCTCGTCTACCTGTTCAGTCACCTTCTCAAAGAACTCGATAAGGTTTGTGAGGCATGACCTACCCTTCACAAAACCATGCTGACTATCCCTAATCATATTATTCCTATCTCGATGATTATAAATCGTATCTTTTATAATCCTCTCCAAGACCTTACCCACCACAGACGTTAGGCTCACCGGCCTATAGTTACCGGGGTTATCTCTATTCCCCTTCTTGAACAAAGGGACCACATTTGCTTTCCTCCAGTCCTCTGGCACTATTCCTGTAGCCAATGATGACCTAAAAATCAAAGCCAAAGGCTCAGCAATCTCTTCCCTGGCTTCCCAGAGAATCCTAGGATAAATCCCATCTGGCCCCGGGGACTTATCTATTTTCACCTTGTCCAGAATTGCCAACACTTCTTCCCTACGCACCTCAATGCCATCTATTCTAATAGCCTGGGTCTCAGCATTCTCCTCCAGAATATTATCTTTTTCTTGAGTGAATACTGACGAAAAGTATTCATTTAGTATCTCGCTTATCTCCTCAGCCTCCACACACAACTTCCCACCACTGTCCTTGACTGGCCCTACTCTTACCCTAGTCATTCTTTTATTCCTGACATACCTATAGAAAGCTTTTGGGTTTTCCTTGATCCTACCTGCCAAAGACTTCTCATGTCCCCTCCTTGCTCGTCTCAGCTCTCTCTTTAGATCCTTCCTCGCTTCCTTGTAACTATCAAGCGCCCCAACTGAAACTTCACGCCTCATCTTCACATAGGCCTCCTTCTTCCTCTTAACAAGAGATTCCACTTCTTTGGTAAACCACGGTTCCCTCGCTCGACCCCTTCCTCCCTGCCTGACTGGTACGTACCTATCAAGAACATGCAATAGCTGTTCCTTGAACAAGCTCCACATATCCAGTGTGCCCAACCCTTGCAGCCTACTTCTCCAACCAACACATCCTAAGTCATGTCTAATGGCATCATAATTGCCCTTCCCCCAGCTATAACTCTTGCCCTGCGGGGTATACTTATCCCTTTCCATCACTAACGTAAAGGTCACCGAATTGTGGTCACTGTTTCCAAAGTGCTCACCTACCTCCAGATCTAACACCTGGCCTGGTTCATTACCCAAAACCAAATCCAATGTGGCCTCGCCTCTTGTTGGCCTGTCAACATATTGTGTCAGGAAACCCTCCTGCACACATTGTACAAAGAACGACCCATCTAATGTACTCGAACTATATCTTTTCCAGTCAATATTTGGAAAGTTAAAGTCTCCCATAACAACTACCCTGTTACTTTCGCTCTTTTCCAGAATCATCTTCGCCATCCTTTCCTCTACATCCCTAGAACTATTAGGTGGCCTATAGAAAACTCCCAACAGGGTGACCTCTCCTTTCCTGTTTCTAACCTCAGCCCATACTACCTCAGAAGAAGAGTCCCCATCTAACATCCTTTCCGCCACCGTAATACTGTCCTTGACTAGCAGCGCCACACCTCCCCCTCTTTTGCCCCCTTCTCTGAGCTTACTAAAACACCTAACCCCGGAACCTGCAACAACCATTCCTGTCCCTGCTCTATCCATGTCTCTGAAATGGCCACAACATCGAAGTCCCAGGTACCAACCCATGCTGCCAGTTCCCCTACCTTATTTCGTATACTCCTGGCATTGAAGTAGACACACTTCAAACCACCTACCTGAACACTGGCACCCTCCTGCGAAGTCAAATCTGTGCTCTGACCTCTATACTCTCAATCTCCCGTACCCCAAAACTACAATCCAGGTTCCCATGCCCCTGCTGAATTAGTTTAAACCCCCCCAAAGAGCACTAACAAATCTCCCCCCCAGGATATTGGTGCCCCTCAGGTTCAGATGTAGACCATCCTGTCTATAGAGGTCCCACCTTCCCCAGAAAGAGCCCCAGTTATCCAGAAATCTGAATCCCTCCCGCCTGCACCATCCCTGTAGCCACGTGTTTAATTGCTCTCTCTCCCTATTCCTCATCTCACTATCACGTGGCACGGGCAACAACCCAGAGAAAACAACTCTGTTTGTTCTCGCTCTGAGCTTCCATCCTAGCTCCCTAAAGGCCTGCCTGACATCCTTGTCCCCTTTCCTACCTATGTCGTTAGTGCCAATGTGGACTACGACTTGGGGCTGCTCCCCCTCCCCCTTAAGGACCCGGAAAACACGATCCGAGACATCACGTACCCTTGCACCTGGGAGGCAACATACCAAACGTGAGTCTCTCTCGCTCCCACAAAATCTCCTATCTGTGCCCCTGACTATTGAGTCCCCAATTACTAATGTTCTACTCCTTTCCCCCCTTCCCTTCTGAACAACAGGGACAGACTCCGTGCCAGAGGCCCGTACCCCATGGCTTACCCCTGGTAAGTCGTCCCCCCCCACAAGTATCCAAAACGGTATACTTGTTACTCAGGAGAACGACCGCAGGGGGTCCCTGCACTGACTGCTTCTTCCCAGTCCCTCTTACAGTTACCCATCTATCTCCAGTCTTTGGTGTAACTACTTCCCTGAAGCTCCTATCTATGACCCCCTCTGCCTCCCGAATGATCCGAAGTTCATCCAGCTCAAGCTCCAGGTCCCTAACACGGTTTTTGAGGAGCTGGAGTTGGGTGCACTTCCCACAGATGAAATCAGCAGGGACACTGACGGCGTCCCTCACCTCAAACATTCTGCAGGAGGAGCATTGTACTGCCTTCCCTGACATCACCTCTAGATTTAAAAAAAACAAGAAAAAGAAAAAGAAAGGAAGAGCTTACCTGATATTACCTCAAACCCTGCTCCCGCTGAAAGGTAAGCAAATTTGAAGGCACTCACTCACCTTCACGACAGGCCCCTGCTCCCGCTTCCCAACCACCGTGGGGTGGGGGGGTTGGTTAGAGGAGGAGGTAGGGTGGGAAGCACTCACAAAGTGTTTCGGGTTTAACTGTCACTTGCCAACAGCCTCTCCACAAACCACCTTCAACTTAGGCTGACCGCACTGCACGTATGCAAATTTCCCCAGAACAGCTGATCAGTAGCTCTGCTCTGCTGCCCTCTGCTGGATCATCGTTTGGAGGAACAGAATTCCAAGGTCTCACGATCCTCAGAACCTTTTTCCCTCCAATTTCCATTATTAATTCCCCAGACTCACTTTCTACAGGACCAACTTTGCTAACTCTTTTATTTTTTAAATATCTATAGAAACATACTAACTTTATATTTCTAGCTAGTTTTCTCTCAGATAATTTCAACCCCCTTATTAATATTTTGGTCATTCTTTGCTTTCTTTAAAAATCCTCTGTCCAATCTTCTGACCTGCCACTCATCTTTGTGCAGTTATATGCTTTTTTTGAAAAAAAATTGATACAATTTTTTACTTTTTATCACAGTTGGTGGGTCCCCTCCTTGCAATTTCTTCTCCTGTTGGAATGGACCTATTCTATGAATTCTGAAATATACCCTTATATGGCTGCCACCATATCTTTACTGACCTCGCAACCTAAATTGTCAGTTCCCTTATGTTAGCTCTGCTTTCATGCCCTCATAATTGCTCTTACTTAAAATTAAAATACTAGTCTTAGGCCCACTCCTCTTTCCCTCAAATAGAATATAAAAGTTAAAGATATTATGATCATTGTATCCAGAGGCAACCTCATTTTGAGGTCATTAATTAATTAATCCTATTTCATTGCACAATACAGTACCAAGTCTCATATGCCCTAATCCCTGGTTAGCTCCAGAATGTCATCTAAGAAATTATCCCAAAAACATTCCATGAATTAGTCATCTACGCTACCTTTGCCAATCTTGTTTATGCATTCTATCGAGATTAAAATCCCACATGATAATCGTCATACCTTTCTGGAAAGCTCCCACAATTTCTTTTTGACACACAATCTTTTTAAAAAAAAATATTTTATTCAGGAATTTTCATAAAAATAAACCAAAGCAGAAGAAAAATCATACATTTTAAACAACCAACCCCAATCCCCCCCCCCCCCCCCCCCCCCACCGCTGTTCCCCTTCTCCCATCCTGTCTTCCCCATTTTAACCCCCTTTCCTCCCTTTTGCTGACCCCCTCAATCCTCCTTAAAGAAGGAAATGAATGCATTCCACCTCTGAGCAAACCCATCAACCGACCCGTTCATGCCAAACTTGATCTTCTCTAGCCTTAGGAATTCCAGCAGGTCAATGACCCACACCCCAGCTTTCGGTTGCTCCGAGTCCCTCTATCCAAGTGTGATCCGTGTCCAGACTATCAGGGAGGCAAAGACAAGACATCAGCCTCTCTCACCCCTGAATATTGCCACCTCTGGATCCAGGGCCACCTTCACCCCCAACATCTTGGACGTTACGTCCACAAATCCCTTCCGGAACTCCTTTAGTTGCGGACATGCCCAGAACATGTAGATGTGGTTCGCGGGCCGCCCTGCGCACCGCCCACACCTATCCTCTACCCCTCAAAAAATCTGCTCATCCCTGCAACGATCATATGTGCTCTATTAATTACCTTAAACTGAATGAGGCTTATTAGCCTTGCACACAATGAGGCAGCATTGACCCTCCGCAGGGTCTCAGCCCATATCCCAGCCTCCACCAACCCTCCCAGCTCCTCCTCCCACTTACGGTTTATATGCCCCACTGGAGTCCCCCTCCCAATCCATCAGCTCCTTGCATACCTCAGACAACTTCCCCTCCTCTATCTCTTCCTTCATCAGCATCTTATCCTGCAACTCCAGGGCGGTAATACAGGAAAAGACTTTCTTGACATAATCCCGAACCTGCAAGTACCTGAAGCCGTTCCCCCTGGGCAGCTCATATTCTTCCTCCAGGTCCTCCAATATCACAAGAGTGTCCCCTATAAACAGATCTCCAAACTGCTCGTACCCTGCCTGCCACCACCCCCGAAACCCAAAACCTCGCATCCAGCGCCCCCGTGCAGGCCTAGGGTTATCACAAATCTGTGCCTACTCCAAGGCACCCTCCAATCTTAGATGCTGCCTCCCCTTCTCCCAAATCCTCAAGGCCGACATCACCACTGGGCTCACGGAGTGTCTGGCCGTCAAGAACGGCAGAGGCGCTATTAACAATGCCCTTAAACTTGCTCATCTTACAAGAAGCCGCCTCCACCCGCCCCCATGTCGACTGCTCCCCCATTACCCATATCCTAACCATGGCGATGTTCGCCGCCCAGGAGTAGTTCATTATATTCAGCAATGCCAGCGTCCCCTCTTCACCCCCGCTACAAAAAAGCCCTCTTGACTTTCGTGGCCAAACAAACCCAGAGATCAACACATTGACCTTTTTAAAGGTGATTTCGGACCAAAGGTCGGGAGGTTCTGAAATACGAACAGGAACCTTGGCAGCACCATCACCTTTACTGTCTGCACCCGTCCCACCAGCGACAATGGCAGCACATCCCACCTCTTAAAGCCCCCCTTCATCTGTTCCACCGACCAAGTCAAATTCAACTTGTGCGACTGCACTCAATCTTGCGTCACCCAAATGCCTAGGTATCTGAAACTCAACCCCAATACTTTAAACTGCAGCTCTCCTAACCTCCTCTCTCGCTCTCTGGCCTCAATTGGGAACACCTAGCTCTTTCCCATCTTCAACATGTACCTGGAGAACTGACCAAAATGCCCCCAATGAGTCCAAAATGTATCGCAACAGGTCGTCCACGTACAGTGAAACCCTGTGTTCGACGCCCACCCCCCGCACAATCCTTCTGCAATCCCTCAACGCTCTGAGCAGCATTGCCAGCTGCTCCCTTGCCAAGGCAAAGAGCAATGGGAAGAGCGGCACCCCTGTCTCGTCATTCGATGCAGCCCAAATTCACTCAGTTTGTCCGCACACTTGCAACCGGTGCCTTGTACAGCAACCAGACCCAATCCACAAACCACTGCCCGAACTATCCCAGCACCTCCCACAGATATTCCCACTTCACCCAGTTGAACACTTTCTCCGTGACGTGTGCCACGACCACCTCCACCCCCTACCTGTCCGGAGGCATCATAATTACATTGAGTAACCAACAGCTGCCTCCCTTTCATGAACCCCGTTTGGTCCTCAGCTTTGACAAAGAATCATCGGACTCAAAACGTGAGCTCTTTTATCTCCCTACAGATGATGCCAGACATGCTGAGATTTTCCAGCATTATCTCTTTCGTTTCAGATTCCAGCATCCGCAGTAATTTGCATCTCTCTCGTCCCTCAGTCCGAATACATTCTGTCCACCCCCAGGATCTCATCTATCAGCCTTGCCATCTCTGCCCGTTCTACCTTCTCCCTCTGCACCTGAATTGAGATAAAGTTCCCCTAACCACCATCTTGAGTGCCTCCCACAGTGTGGCGGCCATGAACTCCCTCGTGTCATTGAGCTCCACATACTCCCGGATGGCAGCCCTCACCCGCTCGCATACCACCTCATTGGCAACACCCCCACATCCAGCCTCCAATGCAAGTGCCCCCCCCCCCCCCCCCCCCCCCCCCGGTCCACCTGCAAATCTACTCAATGCTGTGCATGGTCAGAGATCACGATCGGCGAATACTCTAAATTGACCACCTCCGCTAACATTGCCTTGCCCACCATGAAAAATTCAATCAGGGAGTACACCCGGTGTACATGGGAGAAATGTGATAATTCCTTCGGCCTCCTAAACCTCCACGGGTCTCCCCACCCCCTCCCCTGCTGATTAACTAGCCCGCCCATCTAGCATGATGACTCCAACCCAAGGCCTGCAAACCCCTGAACCGCCGCAAATTTCCCTCCCCCATCCCGGTCCACACTAAAAGCAGCAAAAGGTGCACTTATCCTTAATGTTCCCCCATGGAGGCCCTGCTCTCCAAACACCCCGCCGTCAAAACAAAAGAAACATTTAAAGGGGGAAAGTTTCCAGAGAACAAAGAAACATTCGCACAAACGTCTCCAAAGTTCAATGTCCTCCTTCACCTGTCAGTCCATTGTTCCTCATGTACTCCTTCACCTCCTCTGGCATGCCAGAATAATACTCACGCTTCTGGAAAGTCACCCAAAGGTGGGTTGGGTACAGCATCGAAACTTCACCCCCTTCTTAAAGAGGGCAGCCTTCACCTGATTAAACCCGGCCCTCCTCTTCGTCATTCTGCACCCAGGTCTTGATACACCCATAAGACATAGGAGCAGAATTAGGCCACTCGGCCCATCGAGTCTGCTCCGTCATTCAATCATGGCTGATATTTTTCTCATCCCTGCCTTCTCTCCATAACCCCTGATCCCCTTATTGATCAAAAAAACCATCTATCTCTGTCTTAAAGACACTCAGTGATTTGGCCTCCACAGCCTTCTGTGGCAAAGAATTCCACCTGCAGCTCGATCCCTTCGCCGATGCACTTCGTCTTCTGCCTCGCCCACCGAAGAATCTTCTCTTCATCCAGAAAGCAGTGCAACCACACTACCATCACCCTTGGTGGCTCGCCTGCTTGCCGCCCTATGCTCACAGTCGACCTCGAAGGGTCGATAAAGGCCCCCTCCCACATCAACTGTCCCAGCATTTTGGCCACATACGTGCCGGCCTCTGCATCTTCAATGCCTTCGGGCATCCCCACGAACCTCAAATTTTGCCTTTTGGAGCGGTTCTCCAGATCCTCCACCTTCTCCTTCACCCTCTTCTGAACCACCCCCACCTCGGCCACCAAGAAGGCCAACTATTCCTCATGCTCCCCAACGGCTCCTCCACTTTCGCCGGCCCTGGGACTCTAGCCTCTGTTCCATACTCTTGGTCCCTGCTTTAATTGGCTCCACCTCTTTGGCGAGGTCTTCCAGGGCCTCCTTCCTCTTCTGGCTGAACTCAGTGTTCAGAAACTCCACAAGCTGCTCCACTGACCAGTGGGCGGGCAGAACAATCCTCTTGCCCTCTGCCATCTTAACCTTTGGCGTACCATGAAGACTCTCTTGTTCCAGCAGCTCTTCTCTCCCCACTCCTAGTTTGTGGATCCATCCACCAACCACACCAAAGGAGTTACACCACTTTACATCAAAAACCTCGCCCTTCAGGTGGTGAAAAAACAAAAAAATACTGCCTTGAGCAAGAGCCACCAAATGTGCGACCACTCATTACACTCAAGGCCACCGGAAGTCCTCATTTGACACCCAATCTTACCATGTGATGACTATTCGAGGGCCTGTACACCACTTCCACAAATGATTTGTTACCTTTACGTTTATCACGTTTACCACCTCTACCCAAACTGCTTCTATATCCTGGTTTCCAGCCATCCCTCTCTGAATGCGCTAATGTCATCATTAATTAACAGAGTCACTCTTCCATATTTTCCTAACTTCCTATTCTTCCAAAAAGTCACATCCCCTTCCATATTCAGGTCCCAGTCTATACAACCCTGCAGCCCCGTTTCTGTAATGGCTATTAGTTCATACTTATCTTTATTTGCACTATCAGTTTGTCTGATTGGTTTTGAATGCTCCGCACATTCAGGTACAGTGCATTAAATCTTGTCATTATTTTTGTAACCTCCAGCCATAATCTCTTGATTTACTCTTAGGATTTGTACTCTGTCCCTTCCATATTAATCCCTTCATTTTCCATATTAATACCTTCTTCTCATGCCTTGTCTCTACTCTTTGATATACCACATCTGATCCCCTGTCCCCAATATTTTATTCAAACAAACTACAGGAAAATAATTGCTTTGTAAAACGTTTAAATGAATAGTTGAAATAATTGTAGATTTTTTCTGGCAGCTTGGCGAACTGTGCAACATCGGGCTTGATTGGAAAAAAGTAATAAAAAATGCACAGATCGAAGACCGATTGCTGAGCTAAAATATTATTTCATTCTCAGCACATCCGTATATATCCGTGTCACACAACAATGCACAGGTAATGATATTTTATATTGCCCAAGGAGCAATTCAAATATTTTCAGATGACATGTCTTCAGAAACATCAGTTTACTAATAAGGCTCATATTGTTTTAGACTTTCATCAGAATATATTGTACATTTATTGTGACAACCATCTGGTGACTTTAGCCCTTCTCAGCTCATATATGAATATGTATGTGTGCCTCCACTAGCGATTCAGATGCATCTCCAGAATAATACTGAAGAGGTTATTACCCTCCACAATGCTGAATAACCGATAAAGCATTTGTTGTAATTAGAGCCTTTTGAGTTAAAACATCAGAGAACACAAGACCAACCAAGAGCTTCAGAAAACAAATCACTGCCTCCACAATAAAAAAAATCTTGCCTTCTCTGCACTGCTATGTTCTTCCTAAATGATTTCATATACTGGACATGTTCTGAATTTGTGGCTCAATTTGTAAACTTGAGAAAAGAACACTGGGGAATACTTCATGAAGCAGTTAAAGCCAAGAAGGCTTTTTGAAATGTGTGCAAGAGAACATCAAATGCATCTGAGACCTTGCTATTATCCTGTAGCTCTGAGTTAGTTTAATCATAGTCATTGACATAAAGAGTACAAACAGGTTTGTGCAATGTCTTGAGAATTGCATTAACCTTAAACCTATGTTGATATTTTCTACAAGGAGAATATTTATAAGGGAGGCACGCATTATTGAGTTTTATTCCAAAATCGATCTCATCCTAATCTTGGGAAATCATTCTATTTCATTATGAACTGAGCTACAACAGTTCTCAGACCACTGAATTGAGCATGCCACTGCTCCACATCAGACCCTTGTTGGAAGAGAGAGATGCAAAAAAAACTAAACAAAGATATGCAATTTATAGAAGCTGACTATACATTTTGTGATGAATGTAGAAATTGCTATATATCATATTTTATATTCTGTTGCAGTAATATTATTAAAAACCCTGGTTTTTACATACAGGCAATGTGTCTACTGAAGAAGTAAATTAGTAGTAAAAGGTGAGGTAATTATTAAATTTAACCACTTACAAAACCCTGGTTTAAAATTCATACAGGTAATGTGTCTACTAAAGATGTAAATAAGAAGTAGTAAAAGGTGAGGTAATTATTGAATTTAACCACTTACTTGGTTACAGATAAAGGGCTAATGGATCATTGTTTATATTTTGGATGGTTCCTTGAGTGTAGATAATTATGAGGGATTGTATTTAGTCCTAGCTAAGCAGATCATGGAACTTAGTGGGATACAGTTGTATTTAATGGGAGGAGCCATGTCTGTGGTAGTTTTGCAGTTTGTTATAGGATTTTAAGTGGAATAATAGTTTTGCCAAATGCTGTTAGGTTTTCTTTTAATTTAGTGTACCCAATTATTTTGTTTTCCATTTGAGGGGTAATTTAGCGTGTTCAATCAACCTACCTTGCACATCTTTGGGTTGTAGGGGCGAAATCCACGCAAACACGGGAAGCATGTGCGAACTCCACATGGACAGTGACCCAGAGCCAGGAACGAACCTGGGACCTCAGCACCGTGAGGCAACAGGGCTAACCCACTGTGCCACCGTGCTTCCCCAAATGCTGTTAGGTTGAGCGGAAGTGCATTGCATCTGCTCTTGAAAGGATCTCTCTCCAAAGTTCTGCACAGATAAGCAAGTAACCTGTTTGGTTAACTTTATTTAAAAATGACATTTGATCTGTATTGGGTTGCTTAATTTGAATTAGTGGCAGGTGTATCCAAGTGCAAATTTTTCCTTTTATAGAACATAGAACAGTACAGCACAGAACAGGCCCTTCGGCCCTCGATGTTGTGCCGAGCAATGATCACCCTACTCAAACCCACGCATCCACCCTATACCCGTAACCCAACAACCCCCCCTTAACCATTATTTAAGAACTATTATTTAATTGTTCTTAATTGTAAAACTATTTCTTTGATGTTATTGTGTGTTTGATCTGTGTTTAAATTAAAGCTTGTTTTAATATACTTTTGGTCAGAGTCATCGCTCCTGGGTTGAAGTATCCTTTCCTCACCGTTTTACAAATAGAAAAATTATTTGGGATTCTCATCTAGTATCCGAACAAAAGTTGGGGTCTGGACCGGTCTCCCTGCAATTTCCACAGATATCTGAAACATTCTTTTATTTAGATTGTCCAACCCTCATGGATGATATCAGGAGAAGAGTGCAATGAAGAACTAAAAGGTGGGCAGTCTTGTGTAACATTATTAATAAAACCAAATGAAAAGCAAAATCTATCATATTCTTATAATGATACAAGTCCTTGATCTTATTTGCTGTGTAATACACAAAACACCAATCCCTCATAAGGGACTGGGTAAACAGATTGTGGGTTCATTTATTGAGGCTAGGCACATGAGAACAGTTTTACATTGCGGTAAAGCCTGAAGAACTAGGAGCTGTTGTTTGCTCTGATGTTTAACGCAAAAGTGAAACTATGTCTGGATCAGATGACACTTTTCCCTTTTAGTGCTGTCCTGCTGATAGCCCTTAAAAAGGCATATTATAACATCCCTCTTTCTTTTTAAAAACATATCTCCCCCTTCCAAATAAGTTCTCTTAGGTGTAATACATGTTCGCGTTAAGCTACCAATTGATAAATCCATGAGCCCCTAATGCATAATGGTAATCTGCTGGTTGCCCAGATCTTGTGATGATAACTTTGGCTAGAGGTTTCTTCAATAGTTCAAAGTGATCTTTGGGACTTTTGTCACTAAATGTTGTTCCTGATTTGGGATCTTGTCCTACATGCAATAGTACTGTTGGTAGTTGATGATGTGGAATGGATCTGATTTGTTCTCAGTTACACCTCGCCGGTGTGCTTGTGTAATTACTTCAATGGACCTTGGTTCCAAACAAATATTTGTCACACCAACTTGTTGTCACATGTCTTCTGTGGGATCCTGGATGCAAATTGTTTGTCCGAACTCTAAGCTTGGCAATTCTGTACATGCATTTATGTCATGCATATTGGTCATCATTTCTTGCAATTTTACAAGTTGCTCTCTATTTTCTGAGAGAGTAGAAAGGTTAAGAGTAGGTAAATTAGTATGTGCTGGTTTGCCAAACGTGATCTCTGCTGGTGATGAAATAGTTGCACTTAGAGGTATCGCTCAGATTGACATTGCAACGTATAGATCTTGTTTAGTCTGTCTACCTTTGAGGATTGGGGATTCCACATTTGATTCATTCATCCAGCTAGGAAGTTAGATCTGGGGTAATGAGGAGAAGTAGTGCGCTCAATATTCCACTTCTCTCACATATCCTGAAGTGGCTTATGAATAAATTGATGACCAATATGCCCAAAGATAATAATAATAACAATTGCTTATTGTCACAAGTAGGCTTCAAGAGGTTACTGTGAAAGCCCCTAGTTGCCACATTCCGGCACCTGTTCGGGGAGGCCGGTATGGGAATTGAACCTGCACTGCTGGCCTTGCTCCGCATTTCAGGCCAGCTGTTAGCTCACTGTGCTAAACCAGCTCCTATATACACAAATATCTCTACAGGCACCACAAATAAATTAAAAATAGCCCTTCTGTGCGCGTGACAACTGTGTGTGACATATTGTGCAATTATCGAATGATGAAGTACTCAATAAATTAGTCAATGATGATGAAGTCAGTCCTATGGACATGGAAAGAGGTCGGATGTGACTTCAAGAATGGGTAGGAACCTCATGTGGAATCAGTGATGCATTGTGCTGACTGGGCATATGTTCTTGACATGCCTCTTGCTTTAAAGACTACTTTGTCATTGTTTATACCCAGCCAATAGATCATCTCATTTGTAAGTCTTCTCACCATTCTAAGCCCATGTATGAGTGAAGGAGTTGTTGAAGAATCTTAGGCTGCCAAGATGATGACCTATCTGCCTATAAAAAGGACCCCCCAGGAGATGTCCAGCTTGTCCTGATAAGGCTAAAATAGTCTTGTGTGTCCGTCAGACCATCCTTTGATGATATTTTCCAGTTTCAGTAGTAGAGAATATTTTGCCATTTTTACTTGTAGCTGCTGGCATTTCCATGGCACAAAAATGTGCCAGATCAGTTTGGAGAACATTTTCAAGCTCAATGCCAAATACGTTAACTTGAAAATCTCACGATATATCTTGGGCAGCGTTCTCTGATGCCGCGGGCCCTCATGATTCTCCATCTTTCCAGCTGGCCAATGGGGTTTCCCATTGTGGGCAGCCCCACGCTGTTGAGAAATCCTCGAGCTCCCGGTGAAACGGAGAATCCTGACAGCGGAGAATCCAGCCCCTTACATTTTCACTGGGTTAGGCAATCTGCTAAGTATATCCAATATGTTGATTAAATCACCCTAGTTTGTACCGAATCTCACAGTAAAAACGTAACCTTCATCAGGAGACTTTGCAATCTTGGTGGTACATTGTTAGTAATTTTTGACAAATGATCTCCAGTGGTTTGTGGTTGGTCTATACTGCAGTTCATTCACCAAATAGAAAGGTATGAAAAGGCATGATTCTGAACACTAAAAATATTTCCTGCTTGATGTTGGAGTAGTTAAGAGACAAATGCAATCAGTTTGCCTTTTTTATTATGCATGTTCCCAGACCTTTCTGCGATGCATCTATCTCCATAGAATCATAGAATTTACAGTGCAGAAGGAGGCCATTTGGTCCATCGAGTCTGCACTGACTCTTGGAAAGAGCAGCCTACCTAAACCCACACCTCGACCCTATCCCCACACCTCCACCCTATCCTCATAACCCCATCTAAACTTTTACGACACTAAAGACAATTTAGCATGGCCAATCAACTTAACTTGCACATCTTTGGACTGTGGGAGGAAACTGGAGCACTCTGAGGAAACCCACCTCTAGAATGTGCAGACTCCACACAGCCAGTGACCCAAGCTGGGAATCAAACCGAGGACCCTGGAGCTGTGAAGCAACTGTGCTAACCACTGTGCTACCATGCTGCCCTAATGCACCAAGTTGTCACCAGAGGTTCATCAATCCACTCCCATCCCTGGGCCTGATACGTTTTTTTTCAAAAGTCTCTGCCAGGTGATGTGAAGTATGACTTAATTTCCCACTGTTCTAAATAGACTAGGGAGAAAAAGAGAATTGTTGGTGCCATATAGTAAGTTGCTATTAGCCCACTTGCTTCAACGCTCCTCCTTCTCCAGCTGCCAAATAATTTTAAAAGGATCATTATATAACTCTTTCCCTAATACTATTGGAAGTAATAGCTAAAAAGCATATTTTTTTAAAAATCACAAATGCATTCACAGTTAGTTAGTACAGATTTTAATTAAAACTTTAACAAATAAACTTTAACTAAGCTGTTAAGTGGATCCGACGAAGTGCTGTGGAATGAGCTCCAACATTCTTTCATTGTGGTATAGAGTGAGAGATTATATTTGGCAGGAGGCAACATGGTTGGTGGAATCCACCTCTCACCTCTGCAGGTTAAAACAGTCCAGCTCTTCCCCCAGGAGTGCATATCTGCAGATTTGCTTGCCAGAGGGCCTCTGCATTAAAAACAGATATTAGGAACATTTCCCAGAGTGTGGCTGGAGAAATGCAAACTCAAATCTTGCTAACTACTTTGGATGATCTTATTGTTTATATGAACACATTTGTGTCAGCATCATACCTGCACTCTCAGCAGCTTTTATACTGCAAGTGGGTCATTGAAAATAGTTTGTAATTACAGAAATAAGACTTGGTTAATTCTCAATTATCTTCTATCGAATTAATTAGTGTCATAGTTCGAGTCAAAAACCTATTCCCTTTAAACAAGAATAGCTACTTATGTGAAACGTCTGCACAAATTTGGCATACATTCAGCGACTCAGAGAGAAGAACAAAGGTCAAGTCTATCAATATGGTAGCTTGTCTTCAATTTAGCAAATTGGTGCCCATAGATTTTGCCACTGTTACTCATCTTTTGAAAAGATCCAGACTGGCATTTCTTCCAATACAGTGCATCAAACTTAACACATTTGCAGTCCTGGTTTGGACCTTTACTGATGGGAGTGTATATAAAGAAAGAACTTAAAACGTGTGTAGAAACAGGAATATACTATTTAACACCTTGATCCTATTTCAGCAATGAACTCAACCTAATTCCATATATTTGCCTTTGCCCCATATTCTTTAATATCTTTGGTGAACTAAAATCTATGAATCTCAGATTTAAATTTACAAGCGATCTAACAATAATTTTCATTTAGCAACAATAATTTACAGCAAAGAGTTCCAAACTTCTATCAACTTTTGTGTCCAGGAATGTTTTCCATTTTCACTCCTGAAAGGTCTGACGCTAGTTTCTAACTATGACACCACATCCTGCATTTCTGAGCAAGTAGAAACAGTTTTTTTCCAAGTCCCGCTGAACGAGAAAGGTTCAATGAATTGGCAGCATAGGGAAATATTAGGAACTTGGATCCAGAAATGGGGTTCAAGATGTACCAAGTAATTTAGAGGTTAAACAGACTGTGGGAAAAGACTGCTAGCAGCAGAGTCACAAGGATACATCAACAGCCTGATTTACCTTGTCTCATTCAGATTTAAACTCGTCAGTGGGAATACACAGGATGCCCTGTTTCAGCCAGGGTGATCCACTCAAGATCCATTGTCATTTGGGACAACCTTGTTTGACCAGCCATTATCCCATCACAGAGTCTGATGACCTATTTGTCCATCAATGGAAGGTCAGTCGCATATGAATGCAATAGCTCTGTTCTTTTGTAGAAATGGGAGTGGGAAATCAGATAGGCAAGGTACCAATAATAGATTCAAGTCCGGCCACCTCAGGGGAGAACTTTTGTTTAAGGGGGTGGATGGAGCTCAGAGAGAGAGAGAAAGAATGCTGTTCTGAACAGTTCCAGGGAGAAGATTGTGGAAATTGCCCAGAGAGGTCACGAAAGTTGCCACCGAAGCAGGCTTTGGAAAAGGGTTCCGAACAAAGTCCTTAACAGAAGAAAAATTGCTTCATAAATGTAAGCATTGTGTTGGCCTGTCTATGCAAGCAACCTGGTTATTTAAAAATAATTGGGTGGGAACTAGTGTGTTGAGGTTAAGAAACTGCATGTAATCTGTTAGTGTTAGAGCTGAAGTGAAATTTAAATATGGTTTCCTTTTCTGTTCTTTTAATAAAGTTTGTTTATAAAATAACCAAGCCCTATTTCTTATATTATCACTCCTGGAACAAACTGATCTTTCCTACCACATTGAAACTTTATGGCATCTGCTCCAGTCTCTTAGACACTGTTAAGAGCTGACCAGGCATCCGTAAAATAAATCACTCTTTAATCTTCTAAATTCCAGGGATTTGGGTAACCTTTCCTGTAACTTTACCCTTGGAGACCAGGCACATTCTGGTAAATCTATGTTGCATTCTATCCAAGACCAGGATACCCTTCCAAAAGACACAATTTGTTGTTCTTGTTATGTAGACTGGTTAATTAATTTGGCAAACTGGGACCCGACAAAAGTATGCCAGTACTTTCAAAACTACTTTAATTCTCTTCAGTTTCAGCTATTCTCAGAGACAAAACCTCCATTTCTTTTGACTGTGGATGCCTCAGTTCCTTGTTCTGGTTGTCTTCTCATACTTCCAAGTTAATCTGCAGGTTGTTTTCTTTTGTCATAGACTCTCAAGAACGCTGTGGATTTTTCCGCCGGCTTCAAACTTGGAAATCTTTTATCTTCTTTTCCCTCATGAAATCCAAAGTGAGATTATACCCCACTTGCATTCCGTGCAGCAAATGATGAAGTTAACGTTTTATCTATTTACAGTGCAGGCCCACTAACTGTCAACGTTGGCTCTCTTCTCTCAATGAGTTGTGGTCAACTGACTCTCTCAGCAAACATCCAGATAAATTGAAACCAGAGAGCCTTGCTATGTTCCACATCTACACAGGGATTTAGCATGATATGAGATGTCCTGGAATTGACCTTTTTGGTTAAATATCCATCATATAAATGCCTTATTTCATCTGATGAAATAAATAGATTTTGCAACCCTTCAGGCTAACTCCCAAACAAAAACATCTCACTGGACTGCCCTTACTGCAAGGAGATCATGGGCGAAATTCTTCGACCCCCGCAGGGTCGGAGAATCTCCTGGGGCCGGCGAAAATCCCGCCCCTGCTGTGGCCAGAATTCTCCACCACCCGGGAATTGGCGGGGGCGGGAATCGCGCCCCGTCCCCCGCGGCGATTCTCCGGCCCGCGATGGGCCGAAGTCCCACCGCTGAGAGACCAATCCCGCCGACGTGGTTTCAACCAGCCCTGGTGGCGGCAGGATTGGCGGCGAGAGTGGGCCCACGGGGGGGGGGGGGGGGGGGGGGGTTGGGCCGATCGGACCCCGGGGGGGTCACGGTGGCCTGGCCCGCAATCGGAGCTCACCGATCGGCGGGTGGGCCAGTGCCGTGGGGGCACATTTTTATTCCGCCGCCGCTACAGCCTTCATCATGGCAGGTTGGGAATTTGCAAGATAGTAGGTGGAACTGATGCCAAAATAAAAGGTGATAACCTACCCTACAGTTCGTTGGTCTTCTTCAGATGTTGGACACTGACAGCGCTGCCACTGCCTCCCAGGCGGTATTGGTGATTCTATTGCTGGTCCTCCGACCCCCTCAGGAGAACAGTCCCGTCTCATATTAATGGTGCCCACAAACCTGTTCAGGTTGACATCCTCAAAGCGGGGAGCAGGTCTGCGGGCTGCCATGCTTTTGTGTTGACTGGAAGTGAGCGCTAAGGGACATTTAAAAGCAGCTCCCCCCTTGTTACTGGCGAGACGCTGAGATGAGAGTCTAGCAAATGAGATGGGGAGACAGCCAATAATGGTGAGACGCTTGTGGGGGCTCGTTTTCGACATAAGTCCTATTAAATATGGGCCGCGATCTGGCCAACATGCCGATTGAGAAATACCCCTGCTAATTGCGCCCAAAATGAAATTTAGAAATGTTTCCATATTTCCAAGACCATGAATGCACCCTGGTTGCTTTCAACTGCCTCAGACTGGGAACTGAATCTGGAACATTCCTGAGTTTTATGAATCCATTATTAATTGAATAAAGCCAGAGAGAGATTGCTTATTGAGTGCCTGTTTTCATTCTTTTTCTTAACGTTTGTGTTAATCTTATTTGCACTAATTCTTTGAAGGCTGCTGCAACTCTCTGGCCTTGAAATTCTTATAGTTGAATGCCTCTGGTAAAATAGCAAACAAAATAATTTTATTTGAATGAATCAAATGTACACATTCTATATTCACACCACATAATTTCAAGGCCATACTAAAACTTCAATGTGGAATTTTTAGATTCCTTATGAATGATGACGCGTTGCACCACTTCAAAAGAGTCTGACTGAATATCTTGGCTTGTGCATTGTCTAACGGAAAATATACTTAATTTTCACCAATTTCATACAAGATAACAGTTCTCAAAATTTATAAAGAAACATCCGATTTTGGGACAAACTTTGAGATTATTTTCATTGTTCCATTTTGATGTAGAGATAATGTGCAAATGAAAGATCATCTTTTTGTAACTAATAAAATTGAGCTTTCACAACAAGAAAATTGTCTTCCTGCTGTGAATATCTATCTCATGTATTTGGAATCAAAAATAAAAGCTTAACATCACATGAATAATGATGCACCTTTTTCATAAGACTTAATACCATGACATTGTACTTCCATAGTTAAGTCGAGCAATTGTAATAAAGTCAAAAAGCCCATGATAAAGCAACATGTCTACAGACAAATATGTTGATGCCAACACTTTGGTCACAGAGGCAACCATTACTGCTTTGTGCACTGGATATTTGATGTTCTCATGTAAAATCTGATACTCGTATCTCACTTACTAATGTGAGCTGTTTTTTAAAAAAAACTTTCAGTGAATATTCCAAGGCATCCTAAATGCTTGATTAACTAGCACATTCCATGTGGTAACCCTTTGGAAACATTTCTATAATCATACAGTGAGACACTCTGATCTGAAATTCTGACTCCATCTTTTGGTGGTGGACGTAACTCATTTATTTCAACTGGTTTAGTACTCTTCACACAAAAAGCACTGAGAGAAATATCAGATAAAAACTAATGTCCTCAATGTGATTACATAACTATCCGAGGTCTTCCGAAACGTAGATACTGATTCGGATTCAGCAAATTGGTCATTATACATTAATACTCTGAAAATGACAGCAACTTCTGCCGTCCTCATGTCCGTTGCCTTCAAATATGCCAATGAGGAGGTTATGAAATCCAACCCAGCCCAGAACTTCCTCCTTTGTTGAACAATAATGTTACATTTGGATCGAGCAGATTGTGTGAGACAATACAAATTCTAAACAATATAAATGTTCATTAAAGAACCGAACATGTAATTCACAATTTGACAAAAACAGTGAATGGAAACATTAAAACGTTTTAGGGGTAGAGAGAAAATGTAATCTTATTTTGAGTGGAGAATCTAGTTTTTAAATGTAATTATTGTTACAGTAAACTTTTTTTTTTTTCTTTTTAAATTTAGATTACCCAATTATTTTTTCTATTAAGGAGCAATTTAGCGGGGCCAATCCACCTACTCTGCACATTTTTGGGTTGTGGGGGCGAAACCCACGCAGACACGGGGAGAATGTGCAAACTCCACACGGACAGTGACCCAGAGCCGGGATCGAACCTGGGACCTCAGCGCCGTGAGGCGGTTGTGCTAACCACTAGGCCACCGTGCTGCCCCAGTAAACTATTTTTAAGTAATATATTATTAAAGTAGCATTTATCTTGACTCCCCCCCCCCTCCCCCCCCCCCCTCGCAGTAAAGACCACAGAGTTAGCGTGGTGACTCTGTCCAAGTTAGAGAGAATTAAAATGTCCAGGTCCCCATAGTTGTATACTTTTACCATGTGAAATTCTGAACTCAATTCAGTGAATCTAAAATTACCATGTATGCTCGCAATATTTATAGAAATTCTCTGTTCCCGGTGTAGCACCCGCCCACCCATGGGATTCTTGGTGGTGTGGGGTGGCTTCATTGTGAAATCCCATTTTGGAGAGGGGTCATTATCCTTACAAATTAGGATAGCAAATTATATGGACAGAGGAGAGTTTCAGAAGTCTGCCTGAGATAATTTGTTTTGATCATTGCATTTCCAGCCCAATGAAAAAGAATGCACAGCTGGATTTGATTCTGGGAAATGAGGTGGTCAGGTAGATCAAGTGTCAAAAGAGGAACATTTAAGGGGGCAGTGATCATAGGTTCATAATCCTTAGATTAAGTATGGAAAAGAACAAAGAGCAATCAGTAAAAATCCATAATTGGAGGACAACCAATTTCAGTAGGCTGAGGGCAGATCTGTTGGAGCTAAATTGGAATCATAGATTGGCAGCCAAAACTACAAATAAAACAATGTGCTTTTAAATAGAGATGACTTGGGTACAGTTATGGTTCATTCATACAAAGATGAAAGGTAGGGCTACCATAACTCCCTGTATGAAGAAAGAGATAAATACAGAAAATGGATAACTATGACAAGTGTCACGTTGAGCGAACAAGTGAGGACTGGACGGACTACACAAAGATCTGAGAGGAAGTGGAAATGTTAATATGTAAGGCAAAGAGAAAGTATGAGAATGGGACTGGCAGCTAACAAACAGGGGATTCAAAAGCCTACAAGAAGCAAATAAATAGTAAAAGGCTGTGAATGGGTAAATTAGGGAGCAAAAAGCAGAATGACACATGGAACGCAGAGGACTTGACTGCGTAACTAAATGAATACCTTCCATCCGTCTTTAATAGGAAAATAAACGTCATAATTTGTGAAAGAGAATGTTGAGATACGGGATGTACAAAATATTTATAAATAGAAGGCGTTAGAATAGCTGTCTGTATTAATATTAATAAGTCACTGACTAGATAAGATGCACCTGAGAGTGTGGAGGGGATGCACCAATGCTCCTTGGGTGCACCCGAGGATGCGGAGGGGATGCACCAATGCTCCTTGGGTGCACCTGAGGATGCGGAGGGGATGCACCAATGCTCCTTGGGTGCACCTGAGGATGCGGAGGGGATGCACCAATGCTCCTTGGGTGCACCTGAGGATGCAGAGGGGATGCACCAATGCTCCGCGGGTGCACCTGAGGATGCGGAGGGGATGCACCAATGCTCCTTGGGTGCACCTGAGGATGCGGAGGGGATGCACCAATGCTCCGCGGGTGAAGGTATCAGTGAAATTCCCAAACTTGGCTGTGAAGACGATATTGACTAGGATGCTTTTGGTGGAGACGGTTTATGGCAGCTTCATTCCTCTTCGAGGATAAACCACAATTTCTTTGGACAGGCAGTTCTTTTTGTGAAACAATCCAACACCTAGTTTCATGCATTGATCTATTTTATTTTTTAAATTTCCTTCCTTTCTGATCTCTCTTTTATACAAGAGCTCAATTTTCAAACACTTTTGTCATACGGACATTGTCCCAGAGTGAACAGTTATCAACATAGCATTTTGTAGGCACATTTTTCCCCGGTTACCCCTTCTACAACAGTTCCTTTAAAATACTCGATAAATACAGATCCATATCTGGCACTTTTATCGTGCAAGATTCACACCCAGATAAAGTGCTTTAACTACTTTTTATTTTCTTATGCCTAATTGACAACATTTATCTGGCGCAATTTAATGGAAATGAAAGAGTCCCGTTTCGAGCACATTTAGCCAGGTTTTTCCCAGAATTGGCAGCACCAGGAATGCCCCAGCTATTAAAAAGGACTCTGCTCGCCCTGCCGAGGCCGTACTTAGCCGTACTCCGCTCGCCAGTGCAGAGAGAGATCAGGGTGCATTTTAAAAATGGTGACCCAATCTCTAAATCCTCCCACCCCGTCCTCCAGACCCCCCCAAAACCCAACTCATCAATAAGGGTCATTGAGCACCCCGCACACCACCTAATAAGGGCAGGGCACCCCTAGTCCAGATCCCTGCATGGGCATGATTTCATGGTGCGCAGGTGGAACTGCCAAGATGCCCAGATACCTCCCTGTCCAGAGCTCGACCATCCAGGGGCCCCCGAGCACCTTGGAGACCCCGCCAATCACCTTGGAGACTTCCCCCCTCCCTCCCCGCCAAAAAGCCAGCACGCCTGGTCCACGTTTGTGGAGACCAGTGCTAAAAATTGCCCACTCGGGGTCTCCGATGCTGTTAGAACCACGTCACTGGGTAGATATGGTGCAAACATTCAAGTAACTGTTCACTTGATAATACAGATCGGAGTTCCAACCTCAGTGGAATCCAGATTGCGACAACTCACAAGATTTCTTTAGGTCTCGCGAGGTGTGATGAGCCGGTAAATATCGCGAGAGACCTCAATCTTGTCGCGTCCTGAGTTGGACGCGGGGTGGCCAGTCATTTATTTCCACTAAAAATACAAATGAATCCTGTCTTACCCAAAAACCAAGGGGAAATTTAACATGCAAGGCATATTAAAAATGACTACATTCATACCTCTGTGTCACCCAGTTATGGAGACCTGAGCATACATTGTTCAATCTTAATTTCTTCAATGACTCCTTCACTTTTAACACTTCCCCAACAGTAGCATGTTTCAGCATGGTGCTCAATTCTAATACATCACATAATGTGTCCGGTATAGTTTGGGTGCTTAACCAGTAGAATTGCTCAGTTAAACAGTTAGTTGATCTACATCTTCCTTGATTATAAAGAATTTTGTCAGAGTGTGGTTCCTCTCATATCCCATTCCTAAGAAGGGCTTTCTGCTGTGTGCATTGCTACAATATTTAAATTTTCACACACACTCCTGACCGTCATTGGAAAATTCCCCTCCATTGTCCATTAATAATTTATCTGCTGCTCTCATCCCCGTGCCTAAACATTGTTCCATTATCTTACCAATACTTTTTTTGTCTTTACTAAAAATGACTCTTGACAGACATAAATCTAGTCACTACACGACAGAATGTTGAAGAAAAATAATTTTTTCTTTGTTCCATACTTCGAGGTTCATCACCATGGTTTTGTTAAAGTCTCTCACCAATGGAAGATTAACTACTGGTCTCAATGGTGTCCTCTGTACTTTTCACAAATATCACATTTTGCACTAATGTCCTCAACAAGTCTAGTGTATTTCTCATCCAGTACCCCTGCATCCTTTAATAAAATCTTCAATCTATGGCCAGAGATGTGAAAATTGTCAATGTAGTTTGGTAATAATTTATTCTCCTCCAAATCCCTATCACCAGCTGTTGTTAGTAACTCTGACGCTTTGTCTAGAGATGATGTGCCCATGTAAAGTGCACATCTACAGATCTACCCAAAACAATCTCCTTATCATGGTTAATTATCCAACTGCCTTTTTCATTGAAGTTTTGCCGAGCAGAAAAGGTATTTCACTCGGTACTCTATCATTACTGATGGCGATTTACCCCTGCTACTTTCCACAGAATTATTCTTTTTAGTGATTTCAACATGTTACCATCATTGAACTCAAAACAAGTAGAAAAGAATTAAGCAGATGCCAACAGCCTATTTCACCAAAAGCAAGGTCCTAAAATCTCATGATAGGAATTTCAGGGGTACCCATTGCTGAAAATTTCACCTCTAATTGTAATATGTTATTTTGTGATGCCAATCAATGTCAGATTAGGCTGGATGGTTTGCTTTTAGAACAAAGAACATACAGTACAGGAGTACATTCGGCCCATTGAGTCTGCACCGGCCCACTTATGCCCTCACTTCCACACTATCCCCCTAACCCAATAACCCCATCTAACCTTTTTGGTCACTGAGGGCAATTTATCATGGCCAATCCACCCAACCTGCACGTCTTTGGACTGTGGGAGGAAACCGGAGCACCTGGAGGAAACCCACACAGACACGGGGAGAACGTGCAGACTCCGCACAGACAGTGACCCAGCGGGGTATCGAACCTGGAGCCCTGGCGCTGTGAAGCCACAGTGCTATCCACTTGTGCTACCATGCTGCCCATACCACTTCGGCCAGGACAGACACAATGGGCCAAGTGGCCTCTTTTGGTGCCATAAACATTTGGTCCTGTCCTCTCCACATACTGTGCAATTGAACAAATCTGTAACTAGGATACTCATTACCAGACTGAAACTTCTACTGACCCATACAATTCCTTGAGTTCTGATTGGTCAGTATGGTCGTCCTCCTTCTGTACCCTTCATGTCATGTGTTGTTTAAAAAAGCCCTTTTTTATTTTTGGTCAATTTCACATAATGCTACTTAAGAGTCACATTTGAAGCACTTGTTCACCACTTAAAATTAAGAGCCATCTTTTATATCCTAACACAGTCCAACAATTTAAAGGAAAGTGCAGATTTAGGAATTTCTAAGTGTAATCACTGCAATCTCATACATAATTAATAACTCCATGTGTTCTTCTATGAAAGGGTCATCCATTTTTTAATTTATCAAAGTCTAACCATATCTCACAGACATTAAGTCATCTTTCATATGAATTTCAAGAACATGTCCAAACCTTCTTCATTGTCCAGTTCTTAAGTGTCTAGTTCCAAGAACACTGTGCAATTGATCTTGCTCCTGGCCAGAATCGTCCCTTGTTTTCTTTTCAGTGGAGATATAACCCATGTCCACACAACTGCCTTATTTTTCCATTGATCATAAGGTTCCATTTCACAAAAACAGTGGTGGATAAACCATATCCTGCCATCCCATACATGGTTTCAAATCTTTTTCTAAGAGTCTCCAATTACAGACTTCTCTTTAAAAAAAAGTAACTCCAACACTATCCTCTATCTGGAAGCAAATTTTAGTTTCCAATCTTCACTTTCAGGCAATCACTCTCTGCTACCAAATGTCAGTGGAATTTTCGAAGCCTGGTTGTGAAGACAGCCAAGGGTACTTTGGTGGTGACTATTTATTACTTATCGCAGGACTTACATTTCTACTCTAACCCAACCCCAATGCTGGCTGGCTTTATATACATACCTGAGTATAATTAGTTAATCAATACCTAATATCTGTTTACTTTATCATCTTACACTCAGATCCTGCGCGGACCAACTGGCAGGTGTGTTTGTGGGCATCTTCAACCTCTGCCTACTCCGTTCCGAGGTTCCCACCAGCGTTAAGACTACCATCATACCGGTGCCAAAGACGACCAAGGCAATGTGCCTCAATGACTAACATCTGATGGCCTTTACATCCGTCATTATGAAGTGCTTCAAGAGGTTGGTCATGAGACACATCAACTCCATACTCCCAGAATGCCTTGAGCACTGCAATTCACATACCACCACAACCGGTCACAGCAGATGCTATCTCCTTGGCCCTAACTCATTCCTGGAGCATCTCGACAGCAAGGGCTCCTAGGTCAGACTCCTATTCATTGACTCCAGCTCTGCCTTCAGCACCATAATCCCAGCCAAGCTCATATCAAAACTACAAAACCGAGGACTTCTCCCTCTGCAACTGGATCCTCGACTTCCTTACCCCTAGACCACAATCAGTAAGGATAAACAACAACACAACACCGGGGCCCCGCAAGGCTGCGTATTTAGCCCCTATTATACTCCTTATACACACACGACTGTGCGGCAACATTTAGCTCCACCTCCAACTACATGTTTGCTGAAGGCATGACCGTAGTGAGTCGGATCTCAAACAATGATGAGTCAGAGTACAGGAGGGAGATGGAGAACCTAGCGGCATAGTGTAATGACAACAATCCCTCTCTCAATGTCAGCAAAACTAAGGAGCTGATCATTGACTTCAGGAAGCAAAGTACCGTACATATACCTGTCTGCATCAATAGTGCTGTGGTAGAGATGGTTGACAGCTTCAAATTCCTAGGTGTGCACATCAACAATCTGTCCTGGTCTACCTACATTGATACTACGACCAAGAAAGCACAACAGCGCCTATACTTCCTCAGGAAACTAAGGAAATTTGGCATGTCCACATTGAGTCTTACCAAACAATCTTTATAGATGCACCATCGTAAGCATCCTATCTGGTTGCATCACAGCCTGGTATGGCAACTGCTAGGCCCAAGACCTTGAGAAACTACAGCGTCATGAACACAGCCCAGTCCATCACGTGGACCCGCCTCCCATCCATTGACTCTATCTGAAATGAAATGAAATGAAATGAAAATCGCTTATTGTCACAAGTAGGCTTCAAATGAAGCCACAGTCGCCACATTCCGACGCCTGTTTTACACCTTCCGCTGCCTTGGGAAAACAGGCAACATAATCAAAGACCCCTCCCACCTGGGTTATTCTCTCTTCCAACCTCTTCCATTGGGCAAGAGATACAAAAGTGTGAGAACATGCACTAACAGATTCAAAAACAGCTTTTCCCCTGCTGTTACTAGACTTCTAAATGACCCTCTTCTGGACTGAACTGATCTCTCCATGCACTTTCTCTACTGAGTAGCACTATACTCGGTATGCTTCACCCAATGTCTATGCCTATATATTTACAGTGTGTTTATTGTATGTCCAATGTTTCTCATGTATGGAACATGGAACGATCTGTCTGGTCTGTATGCAGAACAGTACTTTTCACTGTACCTTGGTACACGTGACGATAAATCTAAATCTTAAATTACAAGGTATTTAACTTCCATCAACAGAGGCTATTAACAACAGGAGTGGAGCTGGAGGACTGGAGAATTGCAATTGTTAAACCCTTGTTCAAATAATAGTGCAAAAATTAATCTATCAACTACAGGCTAATAAATTTAAACTTGTGGTAGGAAAGCTTTCAGGAACAATTCTCCAGACCAACTTTAACAGTCGTCCGGACAAATGTGGATTCATTGCAGAAGGCCAGCAGGGGTATGTTAAATGCAAATTGTATTTAACGAACTGGGTTGAGATTTTTGATGAAATAACAGAAAGGTTTAATGAGAATAATCTGGTTGATGTGGTGTACATGGACTACTAAAAAGGTATTTGAATAATTGTCGTGTAATAGGCTTGCAAGAAAGTTGAAGTCCAAGTGGCAACATGGATAATAAGTTGGCTGAGTCACAGGAAATTGATATCTGGGATAAACAAGATCAAGGATGGAGTAGGGGATGTATACAGTGGGGCTGGTACTAAGATCATTGCTTCTCTATTCGGAATTTAGATTTGGGTATCTAGAGCATACTTTTGACATTTTCAGATCACACAAAATTTGGCAGTATTGTGAATTTTGTGAAGGACGCAATTCTCTGGTAAAATTTTGAAGTGTGGTAGCAAGCGGGAATTGACGGGAGCTTTCCGTGCTTTACCCAGCAAGGCCGGCAATGCTATTCAACGTTAATTTGTCCATTTAATGAGGCCTCACAAGCTTCTTGCCGCAAATGAAAGCTTGCCAGCCAATTCGCCGGCACCGTGCTTGCCAGCACCCCGCTAACAAGGTTGAGCAGCACTTAAGCTGCACTGGCTCAGCCAACCCCAGCCAGCTTGCAACAATGGCGCTGAGAAGACCAGCTCCAAGATTCGGGATACTGAGCTCGGGAGTCTCCTAGATGCAGTGGAAGCTAGGAGGGATGTCGTGTTTCCCCCAGGGTCCCAGAGGGTGAGCCATAGGGCAGCCAGTGTTACCTGCAATGAGGTGGCGGCAACTGTGAACTCGGGCAGTGTGATCAAGAGGACTGGCCACCAGTGCCGAAAAATTGTCAACAACCTACACTGGGCAGCACGAGTGAGTAGACACCAATGCCCCCCCCCCCCCCCAACCACCCCTCCCCCCAAGGAAGCACCCACCCCCCAAACTCCCCCTGCGACCCCCAACCCTCCCTCCATGCCCATCGCACTTCAAACCCCCCAAATCCTCCCTTCACACCCACCCTTCCCACCACTGTGAACCACGCATGTGACAAGTGATGCCCTCTCTGTTTCTCCTCAGGAAAAGCTCTCCCATAATAGTCGGGAAAGCGCCTAGTCAGGCGGAGGGGTGCCGGACTTCAGAATCTGGTGGCACAATCTGGTGAGCACCACACTGCTGCTGATGCACATCAGGTGGAGGCAGGAACCCCCAGGCGAGACAGCATTCGGGGGGGGGGTCTGCTGGATCCCAGGACCCAGCTGGGTCCCAGCCTGATGCTGAGCCTGTGGAACAGAGATACACGGTGTTGCTGGAGATGATAGGGAGCAGCTGGGAAATTCAGAGGGGGATGTCAGCATCAACCCAGCAGATCCATAGACGATTGGAGGAGTCCAAGAGGCTACGAGCGCAGGAGATGTCTCCGGCAATGCGTGGAACCGATGCCAACACTGCTCAGGTGGTGACCGCAGTGGAGTGTCTAGTGCACGATGTCAGCAACATTAGTGAATTTGTCCAAGGAGTCGTGCAAATGGTGACGGCTATGGTTGAGGGTCTCGACACAAAGTCTGCCTCACTGTGGGATGTGACCCAATAACAGGCTGACCTTGATGAGGTTCTGCGGGACATGCGCCACTCTCAGATGGAAATGGCCGTGGTGCTGCGCAGCTTGTCCCAGTCGCAGGTGGGCACTGCCGAGACGCTGCAGAGCATGTCCCAGTTACTGAGGAGCAATGTCGAGGGTGTCATCACAATATTGCAGACCATGGGGAACTTCCAGCACTGACAGAGCTAGATGATGCAGTGGTAGCTGGGGCTCGAACCAGCTGCCCCTCCATCCCAAGGTGAACCCCAGGGCCCTATGGACACCAAGCAGGAGGAGGGGCTGTGGAGTGCCAACACGGACCAGTCCCGTGGAGTGGCGACGGTGGCTACCAGCTCCCCTGAGTTCCACCCCTCTGATGAGGCTGTGTCTCAAAGTCAACACACGGCGACACTGATGTGCATATGCCGCCAAGTGAGCTGGGGTCCTCCGGCCTCAGCGCCCCCAGAGGATGCCCGCTAGGGGCATCCAAGGCCATGGGATGAGGTAAGCAGCTGCTGCCTCCACCTCAGATGTGCATTCTGGGGAGATACCTAGACATTGCGTTGGAGCTAGGAGGGCACGTTGAGGGCACAGGGGGGAGGGGGGTAAGGGGGTGGGGGGGGGGGGTAGTGCCATCGGGAAAGTGGGGACTTTTATTACACATTAAACACCCTTGTGCACAACCAGTATGATGTCTCTGTCCCTTTCTTCTGCAATGCGGGCCCACCTCCAAACTCTCTCCAGGCATCGCCCCCTCCCCATGGCACCCACCCACTGTCCGACTGTGGCTATGTCCCCGGAACTGTGTCCCACTCCCTAGGTTGGGATGTTTGCTGTTATGTGTGTGGTGTTGCCTCCCGCAGTGTTTAAGCAAGTGTACAGGTATCAAGGTGTGATTGGGATGCTAGGCAGTGATTCCCAAATGCTATATGGCCTACCCACCCACAGGAATCCACTTGGGATGTGTGAAATGCTCACTTAACCACGATTGCCAGTTCCCTATTGGCGATAGCTTTCAGCCGCATGGCCAAAGGCTTTGGCAGTCAGTGGGCATAATGGGTGGTCATTGAGGCAGACAGCTAGGGACAAGGATTGCCCCCAGATCGGGTAAACAAGATCCAGGGGTTGGCATGTTGGTGCCTTGACGGTTGCCCCCCAATTGCAACCCCATCGCCTCCCCCCCCCCATCCTCCTATGGCGGCCCACCCCTGCGGAGGGTCCACTCTCCCAGCCGAGGGTCCCCCACCACCTGACGAGCACAGGGGCGGCAATCCCAGCACCCCCGGGCTCTTGCCTGAGAGGAAGAATGGCTACTCACCTCCTCGGCTCCCCACAGGAGCCCTTCCGCCGTGTTCAATTTTTTTCAAAAGGATTACTTATTGGCACCAGCATGACCACTTGCTGGGGAGGCCACTGAATGACAGGAGGCCATTGGATATGGTGTGGCTCTCCTTAATTATATGGAAATTGGTCTTAAGTGGTGATAATTGGCTTTTTGCCACGCTGCGAGATTCCAGTTTTGTCTAAGGGAGAGGCCCGTTTACATCACAAACTGTTTGGAATAATGAGAATAGGCAATAGAAAATAAAGGAGGGAATTCTAAAGGTGTGCAGGAGAAGGGAGACCTGTGCAAAAATCATTTGGATTTTGTTTATTGTCACGTGTACCGAGGTACAGTGAAAAGTATTTTTCTGCGAACAGCTCAACAGATCATTAAGTACATGAAAAGAAAAGGAAATTAAAAAAAAACATAATAGGGCAACACAAGGTACACAATGCAACTACATAACACCAGCACTGGGTGAAGCATATAGGGGTGTAGTGTTAATCAGGCCAGTCCACAAGAGGGTCATTTAGGAGTCTGGTAACAGTGGGGAAGAAGCTGTTTTTGAATCTGTTCGTGTATGTTCTCAGACTTTTGCATCTCCTGCCCGATGGAAGAAGTTGGAAGTGTGAGTAGGACCGGTGGGAGTGGTCCTTGATTTTGCTGCCCACTTTCCCCAGGCAGCGGGAGGTGTAGATGGAGTCAATGGATCACTGAAGAGCAGGTTAAAAAGGCAAAAGGTCTCCTGGATTTTCTAAGTAGGGGCACAGAGTAGAAAAGCAAGAAAGTTATGATGAACTGCAATAAAACATCGGTTGGACTTCAACTGGAATATTCTTGGCCGGATTCTCCATCCCGCTGCACCAGTTTTGTGGTGCGCACGGCCTCACTGGCAGCGGGATTCCCATCTCGCCAGCTGGCTAATGGGGTTTCCCATTGTGAGCAGCCCTATGCCATTGGGAAATCCCCGGGCGTGGGTACACTGCCGGCGCAACGGAGAATCCCGCCGACGGAGAATCCAGCCCTATGTGTAACTCTGGGCCCAGCACTTAATGAAAGCTATAGACTTTAGAGAGGTGCCGAAAAGATTCATAAGAATGGTACCGGGATCAGAGATTACAGTTGGATAGATTGGAGAAGCCAGGGTTGCCTTAATTGAGAGGAGATTTTATAGACATATTCAAAATTGTAGAAGTCAGAACAGAGTATATAAGAGATAAACTCTTCACGTTGGAACAAGGATCTCGAGAGTCAGAGGAGACAGATTTAAGGTGTTTGGCAAAAAAGCAGCACATTGTTAGAATTAAGACATTGCCTGACAATGTGGTAGAGGTAGTTTCAATTGTGGCTTTCAAAAAGTAATTGGATAAGCACCTGAAGGGAAGAAAAATTGCAGGCCTGTGCAGGGAGGCCAGGGCGTGGGACAAACTGCAGAGAGCTGGCATAGACTGTACTTTAAGCATTCTGTTCTATGCAAGCAAGCTGACATCAGGTACTTGGCAACAAAGAGAGTTTGAATAGGTATCCCACTGCTTTGTGCCACCGAGTGTGAGCTCTGCTATGATGTGCCATTGTACTGTGTTAATTTTCTAACAGCTTCACTGAGTCTCTGTTAGCTGATTAATCAGCTGATTGTTGTGATGGGAAATTATCTGTAATGAATTGGGGAAAGCCGTAAGCACTGCCAGTTAATGATAGACTATTATTCCATATCTCATCTCTGGAGTCACTCCAGATCTTGTAGGTTACAGATAAAAGTGCAAACTCCCCATGAAGCATGATGGTTGGCAGTTAGTCAGCAGCGCACGGTGCCCAGTCTGTAAGGATACTCCTAAAATATTGCATTCATCACCGCATTGATCCAGCAGGTTCATTTCTCTCTCTTGAAATACATGGGAAAACATTAACCCTATACCATTTTCTAAGTTTAGATTTTGCTGGTTTGCACAAATCAGTTTTGCCATATTTGTGTTGTATTTTGATGATAGATCTAACAAGTAAAATAATACATTCTGCTATTTGGACAGTAAGACTGGTGAAGTGTTTAAAGGACTTGAAAAAGAACAGTCGTTGCTTCCTCTAATCATTACTCAGTGCATTACTCAGCTTTGTCTCGTAAATGCAGAAACATTGGCACACAAGGAGCCTATTTATCCCATTGTGCAATATTTGTCAGCTGAAAAAGAGCTATTCAGCCGAATCCTACGTTTTTCAGCACTTGGTCTGTAGTATGAAGGTTATAGCACTTCAAGTGCACATCACACATTTCTTAAATGTGATGAGCCTCTACCCTCCTTTCAGGCAGTAAGTTCCGAACCCCCACTACCATCCGCATGATAAAACATTCTCCTCAACTGCCCCTTAATCTGCTGCTGAAACCTTAAACCATGCTTTAAGTGTTGATTTCTCCAACACTCTCCCCTTCATATCTGTCCATATTCACAGGGAATATAGGTTATAGAATCATAGAATAAAACATGTTTGCCCATTTTATGGGTGTGAAATGAGTGTGACCAATGTAGCAGGGCAGAGCATCATTTCCTCACTTTTGAATTCAAAATAAAAGCTAACATTCTAGTCGTCTGTTTGATTACATTTTTGTGCCTGCGAACTAGCTTTTAGAGGCTTGCTTCTTCACAGCTCGCATTTCACCATTAAGAAAATATTCTGATTTATCATTCTCAGAACCATAGTAATGTCACCTGACTTTCCTATATTGAACTCCATCTTCTATAATCTTGTCCACTTTATTGGTTAATTGGTCTGTTAGCCTTGTATATCTTTGGACCACTGAAGCACCACTCCAGAGGTTTGAGCAAACAAATCTAGACTAACAATCAGTGCAGGAAAGCTCCTTTTGCCCTTTTAGCTGCGCATAATAAATCCCATGATACTATTTCAGAGAACAGCTGGGACATTATCTCAACTGTACTGACCAATAGTTATCTCTCAAACAACATCTCTTTTAAAAAATATGTATCTGGTCATTATCACATTGCTGGTCAGATCTTGTTTTACACAGACTGGCTGCCGCATTTACTACATTGCAGGAGAGAATAGAACAGAGAGAATAGAACAGAGCCCGGCTCAAGTCTCCGATTTCATAGATTCAGGCGATTTGGATATTTGCAGGCCTTCTACATCTTGTTCTCATGACTGCCGAAGGCTCTTGTCGCTGCAGATAAAACATTGTTGAGTTGCCTGTTGGTCTGGCATCTGGGTGTCTTTTCATCTTCTTCTTCCATTCCTTGGAATTGAATCACACTTTGATGCTTCGCATTTTATTGTTGTAGATAGTTGAGAGTTTATCCCATTCTTTACAGGAGAAATTCACATGTTAGCGTCCTTTTAAGAAAGGCTTTGTCTCAAATCATGTCTCAAATCTGCTAGAGTGATGTCATTTTGTGGGTAGAGCTGGCTGTGATTGTCGGCTGGGAGGGGTTTTCTGTGTTTCAGTTTTTCGTTTGGTTGCTTTGGACTGCAGAAGAAGAAAGAAGTGTTTTCTTTGTTTTTATCAGTTTTCACTTTAAAAGCTGTTCCAATGAAAAGCACATTGGGTGGCAAACTGCCTTGGTAACTTTAAAGACAGAGCTGTTTTCCGGAAGGAATTTGAAACTGTTGGTTTAAACTGGATCAGAGGCTCAGGGAAATGACCAGTCCCATTCAAGTGAAAATGCAGTTTGCTGGGCCACGCCCTTGTAAGGGGTTTTGAAATATTGGATTTTGTTATTGCATTGGAGCAGCTAAGGGTGAATTCATTAAACATTATATACATAGATTACTGTTGCTGTTGTGTTGTCTGTCTGTTTATAATTCATATAATGTTCTTGCTGTGTTTATTTATATATATATATATACGTTAACTAGATTCTTAGAAAAGACCTGGTTTTGATTAAAGTGCCGAGGAAGTCTGATGAATCACATCTGAAGCTAAGGATTTTGTGCTCATTATAGTCAAATTCAACATAAAGGTTACAGGTCAGGTGAACTTCAAAATACACTTTGGAGTTTCTAAGCCCTGACCTATAACACGTCACAGTGCCAGTGTTCGATTCCCAGCTTGGGTCACTGACTGTGCGAAGTCTGCACGTTTTCCCCGTGTCTGCATGGGTTTCCTCCAGGCACTTCGGTTTCCTCCCACAAGTCCCGAAAAGACGTGCTTGTTAGGTGAATTGGACATTCTGAATTCTCCCTCTGTGTACCCAAACAGGCACCCAGAGTGTGGCGACTAGGGGATTTTCACCGTAACTTCATTGCAGTGTTAATGTAAGCCTACTTGTGACACTAATAAAGATGATTATTATTTTCTTTTTCTTCCTTTGTGTGTCTCGCTGCGATGCACGGTGAGATTGACATTTCAAAAATGGTACCTTTATTCCCATTTGTTTCATGATTGTGCCCAAACCTTTGATTACTCCCTTATTTTCCAGTTGTTTTTTAACTTAAGAGTCCTTTCATTCAGCTCCACTCTTTGTAAATTTACTGTTGGTAAATTCAGTTGTCTTTGTTTAAGAGTTATCTGTGGAATTCAGTTGTCTTTAACAACTTTGCTTGGGCATTCAGTTATTTTTGGAATCTTCGATGACCACTGACTGCTCCGAAGAATCTTTCAATTTATTCATTAGATCTTCAATCTGCTACTTAGAATTTTCCTTACCTACTTTTAAAGTCTGGATTTTCTCTCCATACTGTACATCTAATCCTGCATCTGTTCTGATTGGACTGAAGTTCAAGAATTTCATAAATTTTGGTCGATAATTCTGCTTTCAAGCATCTGTTCTGATGCATCAGCAATTCTTCCTCAACTTTCAAAGTTGACGTTTTGTTCAAAACTGCCTCGTGGCTTTGTAACACCCCAGCAATTTGTTCATATCTCAAACAGTTTGGTTCACTGAAGAACTTAGTTTATTGTGTGACTGCAAAGCTACATAGACATTTTGAATCTTGTGTTCCAAATCTTCAGTGTTTCAGGTGTGATCGACGTTTCACGATTTTACTTATGCTTTTTCTTTCTCCACCTGCCACAGAACTTTATCCTCGTCATTCACTTTGGTTTCAGTGTTAGGCCACTGCTAAGAGTTAACATGTTCCAGTTCCGCAATGGTGCTGCATGTGAATTCATTATCTGCTCGTGGCGTGGAACCATCCACAATTTTCCCTTGACCATCGTCAGCTGGCTCAGCACTGCCACCTGCTGTTTCAGTTCAGGAAAACGTGACCGCATTTTCAAAAAGATTTATCTTCAAGATGTTCGAACATTTGCCTGTCTTTGGCATTATTGTGTGCTTTGCTTGGGCAGTATATTTTACCCTTCAAAGGTTTAAAGGGATTTTCTATCCTTTTTATAAGCTCTGGATGCGCCACTCGCTGAAGGTTAAAATATTTTCAAAGGCTTTTAATATTTCATCAAAACTGGCTGAGGCTTCATTAATGCATTGCATTAGGATTACTTTGTCAGCAAATTCACCAAATAATTACAAAAATATATTAAGCTGGGTCCTACTTCTACCTGTTGTCTGGTAATTAAAAAAAAAATCTTCTCCAGGAGACCATAAGGCCGTAAGATATAAGAGCAGAAGTAGGCAATTTGGCCCATCACGTCTGCTTCACCATTCAATGAGATCATAACTGATCTGATAACCCTCAACTCCATTTTCCTGTATTATTCCATAGCCTTTGATTCCCTTATTGACTAAAAATCTGTCTCAACCTTAAACATACTTAACACAGCTTCAATAGCCCTCTGTGTAAAGAATTCCACAGATTCACTAGACTCAGAGAAGAAACTCCTCTTCACCTCGGTCTTAAATGGGCGATCCCTTACTCTGAGATTATGCCCCTGGACCTAAACTCTCCCACAAGGGGAAACAACCTCTCAGCGTCTGCCCTGTTAAGTCCCCTGGGAATCCTATATTTTCAAATAGGTCACTTCTTATTCCTCGAAACTCCAATGAGGGCGACATGGTGACATAGTGGGTAGCACTGCTATCTCAGCATCAGGGACCCATGTTCTGGCCTTGTCTGTGCGGAGTCTGCACATCCTCCCCATGTCTAAGTGGGTTTCCTCCGGGTGCTCCGTTTTCCTCCCACAGATGTGCAGGTTAGGTGGACTGACCATGCTAAATTGTACCTTTGTGTCCAGGGATGTGCAGGTTCGGTTACGGGATAGGGAGATGAGCGGGGGAGTGGACCGAGGTAGCGTGCTCTTTCAGAGTGTTGGTGCAGACTTGATGGGCTGAATTTTTCTGCTGTTTCTGCACTGTAGGGATTCCATGATTCTCGTACAAGCACAATCCACTCAACCTCTGATAAGAAAATCCTTCCATTCACAGAGTTAACCTAGTGAACCTTCTCTGGACTGCCTCCAATGTCAATATATCTTTCCTTCGATAAGGGGACCAAAACTGTTTACAATATTCCAGGTGTGGCCTAACTAGTGCTTTGTACAGTTTGGGCAAAACTTTTCTATTTTGTATCAGGCTTGGCTCTTGCATAAGTCCAAACTTATCTCAAAGAATGGATTTCTGATCTGTGCTGAAAAATGTTCAAATTCCACATTCAGTTTTAAGAGATTTCTTAAAATCCAAGATGGCACCGTGTTACACTTCTGCATTTCTTGTTGGTTTTGGCAGACTCCCACAGATGACATTCATGACCTTAGCATTCAAATTGTTTCAACAATGGTTGCATGAATCATGGTTAGAGTCTTCCCCACTTTAGTGCAATGTTCTAGTGTCTTAGAAATGACGAAACCTGGCTTTTTCATGATTTTTAAAGCAGCTTATTCAGTTGCGATCAATTCATAATTATTTTCTTTTCTCTTATCTAGGGCAGAATCCTACCATATTTATTCAAAGTGTCAGGGCTCTGACTGAAAACTGGTGTGTAGCTCTCCAGCTGGTTACAGCAGGTTTCGCTCCAGACCTTGAGCCTCTCTGAGGTGAGTGAGCAGGGTTTTCACCCTCAGTCTGGTGGTGCCTGATGGAGCCAGCAAGATCAGTTCCACAAAGATTGGGGCACCATCTTTAAAGGATGCCCCGATCAGAACTTAAGACCAACTCCCACCCCAATCAGCGGCTTTCCTCTCTTTCCCCCCAACCCCAATGATTGGGCTTTCTCTTCCCCTTCCCACCCAATTATCTTTTTCTCCCCTCCACCCCAAAAATCATCGGGCTCTCTTCCCCCCCCCCCCCCCCACCACACGGAAGCATCAAGCATCCGCCCCCACCAACCACTCCCCACTACTCCCCACCATTTCCCTGCAAGCTCCCCTCCCAATGGCCTTTGTGCTGTCCCCCAACCCCACCACACACAACGGGTAACTTGTCCCCAATGTGGTTCCCAGAGGGCCCGCCCTGGCACTGTACCTGGGGCAGGTTGGTGCAGTCCCTAGCGCCCTCTCCCCTTTAGGGCTGTACCTACCCTTGTGCCCACCTGGAGGGATCCCATAGACTGATTCACGTTTTGAAATAGCTGTTGTAAAACTGGATGACAAGACGTCATGTTGGCAAGGTTTGAATTTTCAGTAACGGAGGTGGGGAGTAGTGTGGTGGGGGACTGAATAATTTCATTAACATATATTTAAAAACGTTAAAATGATCTCTCTCTACCTTGTGATGTCACTGGCGAGAGGCGTGGAAAATCAGGAAACGCAATCTTGCCAACAAGAATCCCGGTTCCTGATTCTCATTGTATTTTCTGCCGCGTCACCATTCATACGTGGGCTGAGAATCGTCTCTCATAATGAACTTAGCTACCCTGCGTTCCGCAATGACTCGGGAATCGAGTTTCTCAGACTTCGATTTCTCAGTTTCCCAGTTGCCGACCACTGCAGTATTTAACTTTTTGTTTAGAAATTATGCTGTCCTAGAATTTGACATTTTTAGCTCAGACGTGCTAGGTCTGCTGACTCCACACAGACTGGATATTTAAGATGGACTTCCACAGGATTCAATGGAGTCTTCTGAGGAATTTAATTTCTGCCTTCAGTATCCAAGCTTTTCTTTGGAGTTTTTCTCTGGTCATTTCTCTTTGATTCTTGAGCTTTTCTTCAGGTCAGTATGCATCTTGATTTTTCATTCCATTTTCCATGCTTTTAATTTTCTTCTGCAGTCTCTGCGAGGATTTGTGCTATTTCATTTTTTACCACTGTGTGTAAGGTGTTTTAAATAGTTTTGTAGGTCTTCTTTAGGTATTGTAGTCTTACATAGTTCAATATTAAGTATTTATTAAGTAAAACTATACTAAAACTATATACAGAGGTACACAAAAGGTCCAATCTAAGAGCTGTTCCCATACTTGCTTGTTCACATAGTTCGGTCCAATACCTCATTGACTCCGAAGTCTGGTTTATGTGTCCTCTTACATCACTGCAAGGGTGATGCAGTGATATTATGGTTGTGTTGTAATTCAACAACTGACCACTAGGAGTCTCATTAGTATATAAGTGAATGTCAGAGTCAGGTGATCTCTGACTGATTTGGGAACTGGGAGAGAGGTTACTTGTGCATGTTCATACTGTTATTCATCTGTTGTTTTGTATATATTTGACCCACAGTTAATGTTAAGAAATCGTTGATAGCTTTAACTACAAATGTTTGTGTAATATAATTCAAGCCATCCAACAAGAACATTACAGGTGGTACTCTATTCAGACCCGCATTAATCCTTTATGTACCTGACTGTTATACTACATAATATTGAACCTTTTTCAAACAATTCATCCAGATTGGTCAGGCACCATCACCCTTCAGAAATCCATGCTAACTTCCTGTGATCAACTGATCCTTGAGTGTCTGCAATTTTGCAATTAAAAGCATAATTCATGGCAAGCTATGATGAATGCATCTTCACAATTTACTTTAATAACTTGTGTTGGAAACCCTCAAGCTCCGAGATTTGTTTATCTCGAGTCTTATTTATATTCCCATGATTTTCTCCAATTACCATTTTTACTTTTGCTTGTTGTATTAAATCCACCAAGTTCCATCCCTTGACTGATTTGTACCACTAGCATTTGGTTCAATTGCTCCATTGTAAAAACTGGCAATTATTTAACAAGTCTCTCATTTTTTATTATCCATTGCAGTCTTGAGTGCACCAGTTCTCAATGGGCACACAATCCCTTTATCACTCTCTGCTAATATACTTAAAATCTTTTGGTGTTTGTTTTGATATTCCTTGTAAGTATTTTTATTTTCCCTTAAAATACTTTTTGGACTTACTTTCTTTGCACTCCTTTGTTCTCTCCATCTGCTTCCCTGCCGCCTACCCGCAACATTTCCTTTCATTTCTTTTTTGCTAATTTGTTGAATGCGGTTGCTTAACTGTAATAGTGGAGCCTTTACCTTTTACGATAATGTGCTCATTTTATATTGACCACTCCATCCACCACTCGAGGAAAGGATCTAAACAATGACTTTCACCTTAATGTACTTGCGTCTGTGCTGATTAAAACAGAATACATACTCTCATGGTTTTAAAATGAATCTTTATCTATCAGACATTGTGGCTTCCATGTCCTATTGATATATTGCCCTTTTTCCTGTTCCAGTTGGTTACATCTCATCTTTAAAATTGATTATCACAGGATACGTTAAAGCTACCTATTATTAGCTTAGGGTCTAAATTCAATATCATTGTGACCATTTTATAATCTACATCAAGCACAAAAATAATCAATTTAGGAGAACAGAGATTTCATCTAATCTGCAAGGGTGTTCAGGCCTTATGTGAGTGTAGGCATTGTTTCAATATTAAATTGAGGCTCCTGTCCCACTTAAGACCCAGACTGGTAATTTCATTGAGACGTGTCGGCAAACAGAGCAGCCAATTTTTGGACAACACAATTACACAGAGATCTTTTTTCTCGAGCATAGTGGTGAATACAGTGGGCAATGTAAAATTAGTACATTATCCTAAAAGATAAAGGTTTCACTAATATAATTTCGAAACCACAGTCACCAAGTGAGACAAAAACATTACTTTGGGAATATTTGCTGAGGGATGAATACTTCCTGGGACACCTAGTTAACTCTCAAACAATGACATAAGTTATTTTGCATCGACTCAAATGGACAGATTGATCCTTGGGTTCTAAATCTCATTGAAAAGGCAGTGCCTTTAACAATATAGTGCTCCCTTAGTACTGTGCTGACAAATAGTCTAGGTTATCTGCTCAAGTCCTGCAGTAGGGTTTAAACATATAAACCTAGAGGCACGAATGCCAAGATCCTGTTCAATTGACAACCAGCTTGAAAAAAGCATGGAAGAGAAATAGGGCTGCAGTACTGTAGTGCCAATTCTCTGACCAACATTGCCTTTGAGCATAGCTCCCAACTGGGAATGCAAAATTGATGAAGTGACTCCAACATATCAGAATGTTTCCCTTGCACTTGTGTATAATTTTAATGCATGGTATTTTTTTTTTAAATCACCCAAAGCTAGATAGTTACAAAATGTAATACTGGTAGAAAATTGTGGTTTTAAATTTTTTTCATTGCTTTAGTTTAATAGATTTGACATCAATATGTGCTTCAAATTTGTAATGGAGCCGTCTAATTAATTACCTCAAAAATACACACTTGTATTTCACTGATGGCTTGCACATAAATTCACGGGTTTCACAGTGAGATTCAAAGTGCATGAATGCAATTAACAGTTCATTTAAATACTGCAAGATGAAATGTGGCAGTTCCTGTGCTACTGGGACCATCATATTAACATCTGCTGAAAGCAACTAGCTGGGTTTGAACAGTAGTTGTTTTTTTGTACAATTCTGTTTCGCAATCCTGAAGGATGGAGGGGAGAAATGTTGCAGACTTTTCCTTGGCTGATGAAGCCAGTAGTCTAGAATTGTATGCAGAGTACATATCTGGATAGATTTTAAATGATCTGCTGAGAGAGGGCACAATAGTCCAGAAGTCTATTCTCTTTCCTCGTGTTCTCATAGGGCGATTGGCTGAAAGCATTCAACGGTTGAAACTGTACTGCCTGCAGTCGACTCAGAACAGCATCTGTCATGGCAACTTACCAGCCAACTGGCTGAACCTTTTTTCACATTGAAAAACATCTTCAAATCCATTCAATTCCTCCAAATAAAAGGTGTTGCTACGGGTACCCACATGGATCCGAGCTATACTTGTCATTTTGAGAGATGTGTGAAACGTTCTTTCTTCTAGTCCTACTCAGACCTCCTTCTTTCACATCTTTTTCCAGGATATTTTTGGCTGTCACTGGTGGTGTTCCCCGCTCTCACCTTGAACTGGAAAATTGAATCAGCTTTGCTTCCAAATTTCCACCCTTCTGTCGCCTTCACCTCAACCCCTTCCCTTCCTCAATTTATCTCTCTCCATTTCTAAGGATAGATCACTGACAAATATTCATTATAAGCCCACTGACTCTCAGCTACCTTGACTGCACTTCCTCACATCCAGCTTCCTGTAAGGAATCCATGCCATTCACCTGTTCCTATTTTGTTTATTCAGATGATACAATTTTCCAAACTCAATCTTCCAACATGTCTTCATTTCTCCTGAATCGAGGATTCCGCCCTCCTCACCACCCAACCCCAATCACCCCTCGCCCACCCCCAACCAACCCTCGCCCACACCCCTCCGCCTGACAGGGCTCTCAACCACGTCTGTTCTGTGCACACATTTCTAATCTCATCCCTTCCCAGGATCATATTGGGATTCCAGGTCCTCAAGTTACACACCACCAATATCTGCAATGGGTCACTCACACACACACAGGTTGCCCAACACAGGCCTAGATTTTCAGTGAGTAGGGATGCTTGAGGAGTGGCTGACAGATCCCAATTCTGGAATTCCTCACCCTGTTCCTCGGCTATTTGATATTTGGGAGTACCTTTATAGGGTGAGTGCTAATTTCTGTCAAAAGCCCACATCTGGCAGGCCTGACCCAGCTGGCTCCATTGTTGGGATAGCCAGTTCCGACATTTTCCTGGAGTCATCCCAGATTTTTAAAGTACCATAGTTCATAGCTTTCAAGAGGATTCATGAACTATAGTCTGTGTGAGGAGATTTTAAAAAAAAATAGATGTACAAGATCCTCTTCATGCTTTGTACGCAAGCCATTATCTTTGGTCTCTATGGTCAATTCCTGTCCACCAACTCCATCCCTCTCTCTAGCGATGATATGAGGTTGATCCGGACAGATCACAACTTTGGCATCAAAGTTGACTCTCAGATGAACTCCCAGCCAAATTAGTGCACTGTGAATAAAACCGTATTTCAACTTCTGGAATATCGCACAACTTAGCCATAACATTCCTACAGTGCAGAAGGAGACCATTCTGCCCATCGAGACTGCACTGGCCCTCTCTGAAAGAGTTTCCTTAGGCTCACTCCTGCACCCTATCCCTGTACATGCACATCTTTGGACTGTGGGAGGAAACTTCTCCCCTGCCTCAGCTCATCTACTGCTGAAGCCCCCCCGCCCCCCCCCCCCCTTCCCTCATACCTTTGTTGCTTCTAGTTGTAACTATTCTAATGCAAACTTGGCTGGCCTCACATTCCACCCTTCCTAAACTGGAGGACATCCAATGTTCTGCTGCCTCTATGCTAACTCACAGCAAATCGTATTCACCATTCACACCTATGTTCACACCTACATTCATTCCCAAATAAGCAATATCTCAATTCTAAAATTCTCATCCTTATTTTCAAGTACCATCGAACCATATAATTGCTACAGTACAGAAGGAGGCCACTTGTCCCATAGTGTCTGCACCAACACTCTGAAAGAGCACCCTCCCTAGACCCTATCCCCATAACCTAACCTGTACATCCCTGGACACTAAGGAGCAATTTAGCAAGGCCAGTCCACCTAGCCTGCACATTTTTGGATTGTGGGCGGAAATGAGAGCACACAGAGGAAACCAATGCAGACACGGGAGAACATGCAAACTCCACGCAGTCATCCAAGGTTGGTATTGAACCCGGTCACTGGCACTGTGAAACTCCAGTGCGGAGTCTGCACGTCCTCCCCGTGCGAGCGTGGGTTTCCTCCGGGTGCTCCGGTTTCCTCCCACAGTCCAAAGATGTGCGGGTTAGGTGGATTGGCCATGCTAAATTTCCCGTAGTGTCATAAAAAGTAAGGTTAAGGGGGGGGGTTGTTGGGTTACGGGTATAGGGTGGATACGTGAGTTTGGGTAGGGTGATCATTGCTCGGCACAACATCGAGGGCCGAAGGGCCTGTTCTGTGCTGTACTGTTCTATGTTCTATGTTCTAACTGTGCCATCTCACTCCTTCGATCTCTGTTACCTCCTTCAGTCCCATAATTTCTGCACTTCACTAATCCTGGCTTCTTGAACATCCTCAATTTTAATTGCTCCACTATTGGTGGCTACACCTTCAGCGCCAATGCCCGAAGCTCTCAAACACACTTGTTAAACTTTTCTACCTCTCTTTCCCCCTTTAAGATTTTCCTTAAAACCTTTAGTTATTTGCTCTAATAGCTCCTTGAATGATTCAGTGTCAATTTGCTTTATAACACTCCTGTGACCAGTCTTGGGATATTTCATAATGATTTTAAAGGGGCTATATAAATAGAAGTTGCTAATGATTTCAAAAATAACAGTAACTTCAATGTTCCTGTTCCAGGACCATGGGCGGGATTCTGTGATCCTGAGTCTGTGTTGACGCCATCGCAAACACTGTCGCGTTTCTCGAAAATGTCAACACGGCCTCAAGATTAGGAATTCTGGAGATTCCAGCGCGGCACTGGAGCGGTTCACGTCTTCCGGCATCAACTAGATGCTGCGAGATCCGTGCATGCGCAGTGGCATCAGCGCCAACGCGTGCATGCGCAATGGCTTCCTTCAACGCGCCAGCCCCGACGCAACATGGTGCAGGGCTACAGGGGCCGGCACAGAAGAAAGGGGGCCCCCAGCCAGAGAGGCCGGCCCGCTGATCGGTGGCCTCCAATCGTGGGCCAGGTCACATCGGAGGCCCCCTGGGGTCTCGCCCCCCCCCCCCCCCCCCTCCCCACACACAGTTCGCCCCCCGACCCTTCCACACCGAGGTCCCGCCGGCTGAGAGCAGGTGTGGACGGCGCCGGCGGGACTCGGCTTTTTTTACCACGGCTGCTCAGCCCATCCCGGGCCGTGAATCGGCGGGCCAGCCACGTAGAGCGGCCCCCGACCGGTGCCGCGCCAACCATGCCGGCACCAATCTGCGGAGAATCGCGTGCCTGCGTCGAGGTGGCGTAGCTCGATTCGCGCCGGTCGCGGGGATTCTCCGGCCCGGACCCGGGCTGAGAGAATCCCGCCCCATATTGGCATGGTTTAGCACAGGGCTAAAGAGCTGGCTTTTAAAGCAGGCCAAGGCGGGGCTGCAGACAGTTCAATTCACGTTCCAGCCTCCCCGAACAGGTACCGGAATGTGGCAACTAGGGGCTTTTCACAGTAACTTCATTTGAAGCCTACTTGTGACAATAAGCGATTTTCATTTTTCATTTATTGCCATATTTACAAGAACACAGTACAACATTTGTGCTCTGACTGAAAAGAAAACAGGAGCTCTATGTGGCATTAACCTGCTCACTATACTACTTCTGTGCCTGAAGGCAATCTATTTCTTCTGCTACTTCACACCCAGCAGATTGTGCAGGGTCATTTGCATAACAAAGCAGCTTATTATGCGGATAAAACAATCTGACTCACAACCTCCCACTGGGAGACTGAGCTACATGCAATAAAGGATCACTACCCCACTATCATTAGACACTGGGGCTAGATTTTCAGAGTACGGTTGGGAACCTAATAGAGCCTGCATAATTTCTGGGTTCTGATTCTGCACAGCAATGTTATTTTGAAATGTGAATGTCGTACTTGGGCTACTTAGTAGTGCCGAGTATCTCCAGGAGGGAAGATGATGTTTGTAGAGGACAACCAGCAAAGGCAAATGTCAACCATGATGGTGCTTGCCTTGGTCTCGAGCTTGTGCCTCCTAGAGATGCACCGCACCATTAATGTGGCTCAAATACAGCATTTACACTTCAAAATCGGCAGGTACTTGGAAGGCCAGGAACTTAAATACTCATGGAAGTGGCCATATGGCCAAATTGAAGTAAGTGCAGAATCCAACCCAAATCCCCCAGGTTCCAAGACTTCACCAAGTGGAAACATTTTCACATCTCTCCAAATTGAACCCAACAACTGTATATATACCACAAACAGCAAGGCCCCCTTTATGCTGAAACAGCAATAGGCTGAGTCTACAGAGGAATGGCAATTATCGTTGCATTCTGGGCAGGGTGTGTTGGGGGTTTCGGATGGTATGGGAGAGGGGGTGTCAGAGTGGGTTTGGAGGGTCAAGAGGGAGTCTGGGTTGGTGGTTCAGCTGTAAAGTTATTCAGGAACTAGCCATGTTTTTTGTCCTGATTAATATTTCCAACTCTCCAAGGTCTCTGACTCGAACTCCCAAATTCAAGACTTTAATCAGAGGATCCCACGGAGCAGCGTTGCCAATCAGAAGTTTAATCTTCCCAGGCAATTCACATGGAGCCCTTGCATTGGAACTTCAAAGAGGTCCTGTAGGACATTCTCCAGGGCTCATCTGGTCTCTGACCATATGGAGACCAGAATACCTGGGCCGGTGAAATTTCTTGTGACTAGCTACTGCATTCAGACATTTATTTTGTCTTTCTCAATGGTCTTTTCTGCCCTCCTGAGTCTGCCTGTCTTCCTGGATTGTGGTCCTTCCACCATATATACCAAACGGTTAATCTACATGTTTAAGCTATGTGTAAAGGCAACTCATCCGAGCACAGTCCTATCCTTACTTTATGGCCAATTAAGGATACTTTCTAGCAGCAGTCGTCAGAAAACAATCTAGACCAGAAACCTTCCTCAGCCAGAGCAAGAGGCCAATTCTAAATTCTGCACAGCTCCCTCAGAATTTGAAGATATCTCAGGATCAGAGAAATGATGCGCTGAGAACAGAGTGCTGCTTGGATAGAGTGAGCTGCCGGGAGGTTGGTGTGTGTCAGGGAACCTGAAGGGTTCATCTCTTTCTAAAAACCTAGATTTATTTGAATTTAACTAAAAATGACTGTTTAAATTTAAATGTCTCAATCTAGTCTTAAGCAGGGATGAACAAGCTCTCTAGTAGAGAGCAGCTGTATTTAGCTAATTAGGTGGCTAGCTTAATCTGGTTTCTGGCAGAGCTGAATCGTCAAAGTCCAGTTGGTATAATTACAGGGCTCTCAGTGTGACTTACACTTTGAATGGAACTTTACAGAGTGAACAGAAGGAGTTTGGCAAAGAGGGGAAGGGAAGTGCTTCCAGACTCCAGTATTTGGGGCGGGATTCTCTCAGCCCGAGGCCGGGCCGGAGAATCCACGCGACCAGCGCGAATTGCGCCACGCCGCCCGACGCGATTCTCCGCAGAGCGAAGAATCGGTGGAATTGGCGCTCTACGGGCCCCCCTCCGCCAATTCTTGGCACAGGATGGGCCGCGCGGCCGTCGTAAAAAACCCAAGTCCCACCGGCGCCATTCACACCTGCTCTCAGCCAGTGAGTACTCGACGTTGAAGTATCTGGGGGCGGCCTGTAGGGGGAGAGGGGCGTCCAACCCCAGGGGGGGCCTCCAATGTGGGCTGGCCCGTGATCGGGGCCCTGCTATCGGCGGGCTGGCCTCTCTGACTGAGGGCCTCCTTTCTTCTGTGTCGGCCCCTTTAGCCCTGCGCCATGTTGCGTCGGGGCCGGCGCGTTGAAGGGAGCCCTGCGCATGCGAGCATTGGCGCCGGTGCCACTGCGCATGCGCGGACCCCGTGGAGCTCAGTTCACGGCAGGATCAGCAGCTGGAGCAGTGTAGTCCACTCCAGTGCTCTGCTGGCCCCCTGTAGGGGCCAGAATTGCTGATCCTGAGGCCATGTTGACGCCGTCGAGAAATGCAATGCCGTTTCCGATGGCATCAACCACTTAGCCTCAGAATCACAGAATCCCGCCCTTGGTTCTTGCTTTGGCACAGAAGAAGTAGACGATTGGTGAATAACTGGTAAATTACTCTACTTATAATAAGTAGTTTCTGACAGAAGGGCAGCTTGGTTGACTGGATTATGCAACCTGTGGCATGTTGGAGTTATAGACAAGCATGCATCCTAGACAAACACATCTGCAGGAAGTGTCATGGCTGCAGAGGGTGAGCACTGCATTTTGGAACTCAATCAGCAGCTGGATTTACTCAACATCCATGAAGCTGATGACTACGTGGGTAGCATGTTTAGGGAGCTGGTCACACGTGGGTAGCACGTTTAGAGAGCAGGTTAGGAGTTTGCAGGTAGAGAGGGAATGGGTGCTGCCGGATAGACTGAGAGAACCAGACAGGAGGTACAGGAGTCCCCCAAGTTGCGAACTGACTCGTGAGGCGGATCAATTAAAGTAGTTGAGAAACTTTCCAGATAAAGTGGTAAACCGGAGCATTGGGAGATCAGGAAAGGTGAATCAATTTTGACGAACAAAATATGTTAAAGATTGCAAGAGATCAACTGAAGTAGTTGAGAAGCTTTCTAACTAAAGTGGTAAACCCGACGATTGGGAGAAATTTAGAATCCAACAAAGGAGAACCAATAAGTTGATAAAGAATGGAGAAAATGAATATGAACGCAAACTGGTGAGGAACATAAAGGTGGATTGTAAAAGATTCTTCAGGTATGCGAAAAGGCAATGATTAACAAGGATATGTGTGGATCCATTACAGGAAGAAGAATTCATAAATGGAGAGTGGGAAAATAGCAGAGAAACGACACAATTATTTTGCGCCTGTTTTTATGGAGAATGGATGCAGAAAATCTGCCAGATATACTCGGGAACCAAGGGGCTTGTGAAAATAAGGAACTAAGAAAAATTAGTATGAATAATTAGTCAAAAAGTTAATTAGGTTAAAGGTTGATAAATCCCTGGAACTGACACGCTACATCCCAGTGTTGAAGGAGGTAGCTATGGAGAAGTGGATGCATTGGGTAGTTATATTTAAAATTCGACAAACTCTAGAAATTTTCCTGCAGATCGGAAAGTAGCAAATGTAAACCAGCTATCGAAGGGAGTGAGTGAGAAAATGGGGAACTAGGACATGTTTGTTTAACGTTAGTAATGGCAAACCTAGACACTTGGGAAAATAATGATATGATTGAACAGGATCATCATTTTTTTTGTTTATAAATTTAGAGTACCCAATTCATTTTTCCAATTAAGGGGCAATTTAACCTGGCCAATCCACCTACCCTGCACATCTTTTTGGGTAGTGGGGGCAAAACCCAAGCAAACACGGGGAGAATGTGCAAACTCGACACGGAGAGTGTGCCAGAGCCGGGATCTAACCTGGGCCCTCAGCACTGTGAGACTGTAGTGAGACTTACTGCACCACCGTGCTGCCCTATGAAAGGGAAATCATGTTTGGAAAACCTGTTGGAATATTTTGAAGATGCTATTTGTGCATAGATAAAGGAGAACCAGTGGAAGTGGTGTATTTGGATTTTCAGACGGCTTTTGATAAGATCACAAATTGAAGATCACAAATTGAAGGTTGGTAGAAACAATTTGAACATGGGATTGGGAGCAATATACTGGTATGGATTGAGAATTCATTAAAAAACAAGTCATTCTCAGGATGACAGGCTGCTACTAATGGGGTTCCACAAGGAACAGTGCTGGGCCAGAGCTGTTCACAATCTATGAGCAAAATTTTCCTAAAAAATGGTAAAGTGTCATGTTCTGACTGAAAACTGGTGTGTTTCTCTCCAGAAATTCAGCCAGGTTTTCTAGCCAAAGCTTCTGACCTCAAAAAAAAATGGGGGTGGGGGGGTTGGTTATGGTTTGCTCTGCCAGGCAGGGCGCGATAGAGCTGGCAGGACTGGCTACATAGAGATTGGAACACCATCTTCTGTGAGAAAAAATTATTCCCCACACTTTGGGACCCTCAGGCACACACCCCTCTTTCTCCCCCCCCCCCCTTGCCCCCCGCCAGATAAGGTGAAGCCCTTTTCCCTCAATGGAGAAGGGTTAGATGCCACCCACCACCCCCCAACCCTGCCAGAGTGCCAGGAGGTAATGTCCAGCCTTGGCCCTCAAGCACGAGACTTCCATGCATGTCTGAACCCCCAGCGTGGTCACCACGACTAGTTTCAGTTTTCAAAATCTAGTAGTGAATTGCGCCAGTGTGATGTCATGACATCGGGGGGGGGGGGGGAAGTTCCACTGGGCCGGATGCTATGACATAAAGCCATTTAATGATATTTAAATTAATGCAAATTCACGGTAATCAGGTTTGTGCTCCTGATCATGTCACTGGAAAGGATTGGGGGGGTGGGGCTGTGAGGGGGAAACGAGGAAGAGAGATTTCAAACCAAAATCTCCCCGGCAACAAAACCGATTATGGCCCTCCAGCAGCCAAAATGGGATTTGTGCCCTCGGTAAATGGACCCGAAAAATCATGCCTCAGATAAATGATTTTGATGAGGAAACCAAAATGACTCCAATTTGCTGATGACACAAAAGTAGGTGGGAATGTAAGTTGTAAGAAAGATGCAAGGAAGCCTGACCAAACATGGCAGATGAAATATGTGAATAAATATGAAATTATCCACTTTCTTAGAAAAAACAGAAAGACCGAGTATTTCCGAAATGGAGAGTTATTTCAGTGCAGCATTAAAGATGGTTTGCTGCAATTGTTTAGGCCCTTTTGGAAGACTGTTCCTATGTTTAATTTTGGTCCATGAGGGCTGGATTCTCTGATCCCCGACACCGAAATCGCCTTTGGCGACAGGGCGGAAAATCCCCGATGACGACAGAATCGGGAGCGGCGCCACTTTTGCGATGCTCCGCCCCCTGAAATGTGGCATGCTCTATGAGTACGCAGCATGCTGTATCCACGGCCTCAGGCCAATTGCCTGAAGCCGCCCCGCGATGCTCCGTCCCCGACCGGCCGAGTGCCCAACGGTATGGGATACTTATGGTCTTACCCATCGAGAACTCAGCGTGACGGCTGCGGAATCAGTCCAGCGCCTTCATAGTCGGTGATGGCCAATCCATGGGAATGGGGGGCATTGTTCGGGGCTGGGGGCAATGTGGGGGCCGGCATCCGCCATGCAGCACGGCGTGGCCGCTGCAGTCTGCCGCCGTGCGCATGCGTGGTCACAGACCCGGCAACACTCTGGGCTGTATCAGCAGCTAGAGCTGGGAGCTCTACGCTGCCTGGTTGCTAGCCCCCCTCCCTTCCCTGGAGCAGGGAATTAGTGGCCGTTTTGCGCCAGTTTTCCTGGCATAAAACAGCACCGTTTTCAAGCCAGTGTGGGGACTTAGTTTCCCAAACGGAGAATCCAGCCCCCGATCTAAGAATGGATATACTTGTCAGAGAGGGAATGCAAAGAAGGTTAACCAGATTAACCCATTGGATGGCATGATTGTCTTGTCAGGATATATTGTAGAGTCTGCATTATCTCGAGTTTCGAAGAATGAGAGTTAATCTGATTGAAACTTATACATTTCTTACTGTGTGTGACAGGGTAGGTATAAATAAGATGTTTCCCCTGCCTAGTGTGTCCAGAACCAGTGGACACAGTTCCAGAATAAGGGGTAGGCCATTTAGGACTGAGATGAGGAGGAATTTCTTCACTCAGAATGTTTGGAATTTTCTACTCAGTGAACTGTAAAGTTTAATCATTGAGCATGTTCAAGACAGAAATGTATAGATTTTTGGACACCAATTTCATGAACGGATAGCACTGGAAAATGGTGTTGAGGTAGATGATCAGCTACGATCTAATTAAATGGTGGATCAGGCTATATGGGCCGAATGGCCTATTCCTGTTCTTACGTTACGAAATGATGAGCACAGTTCCATTTATTTTGACAAATTTAAAAACAAAAATCAATGTAAAGTATTGATGTAATTGCAAATGGATGGGAAGTTTAGTTATCATGCCAGTTTGGTATTCGGGCAGCACGGTGGTGCAGTGGCTAGCACTGCTGCCTCACGGCGCCGAGGTCCCAGGTTTGATCCCGGATCTGGGTCACTGTCCATGTGGAATTTGCACACTCTCGCCGTGTTTCCGTGGGTTTCACCCCACAACCCAATGATATGCAGGGTAGGTGGATTGGCTACGCTAAATTGCCCCTTAATTGTAAAAATGAATTGGGTACTCTAAATTTCTTGATTTATTTTTAAATGGCAGTCTGGAATTAATATTTGCAAAATCATAGCCATTCTATTCATTATTTCTGATATAGCTCACTGCTCACACTTGTCCAAGTCTATGATATAAAATGCACATATTTTAATCAACAACATATTTTTAAAATGTGTAAATAAATGAAAGAGGACGAAAGACGTGTAAACTAAGAAGACAGACAATGTGCAGCACTATGAAATAATCTACCAGAAGCTTTATGGGAAATAAATTACTTAAAATCTATCTGTGTACCATTTCAAAAATATCAGAAGACCATAAAATAGAAATATTTCTGATATATACTTGCAAAAAATATTGTGATTATAAACTGCTCTGTATTACCAAGCTTTACCACAAACATAATAATAATATAAACATATTGAGATTTCCACTTCATACTACTGTGTCATGGCATGTTTAGATGCCGGAGGAGGTGGTGGATGCAGGGACGATTGTGACATTTAAGGGGCATCTTGACAAATACATGAATAGGATGGGAATTTAGAGGGATACGGACCCAGGAAGTGTAGAAGATTTTAGTTTCGATGGGCAGCATAGTTGGCACAGGCTTGGAGGGCCGAAGGGCCTGTTCCTGTGCTGTACTTTTCTTTGTTCTTTTTGTTCTTAAGCAATGAAATAGGCTATTACATTTATCGTATTCATATTCTGACAATCTGCAGTCCATGAGCTGCTAAATTTGAATGTTAAATGTAATCTCCATAGACTAAAACAAACCAGTTGACCTAGTTTTAGGTAAATCTTTCAGATTGCAAAGTTAAAAATACCAATATTATACTAAAAAGTTATTAAGAGCATGTTGTAAGGCGTGCAAGGTGCATGTATGCAGTACATTTGAAATTACCCAAGTATTTTAGACAAACCTCAAGTGTTCTTTTGTGATGAATGTAGAAATTATTATATTTTATATTGTGTTACGGTAATGTTTTTAGAAACTCTGGTTCAAAATACATACACCATCTACTGAAGCTGTAATTAAAGTCATAAAAGGTGAGGTAATCATTCATTCCAACCATTTACTTGGTTATCAATAAAGGGTAATGGGATGTTGTTATGATTGCTGCAGATTCCCTGAAGTTAATTTAAGAGGGATTTTATTTAGTCCTAGCTAATCAGGTCATGGAACTTAGTGGGGTACTGTAATTAATGGGAAGAGCCATGTCTGTCTGTAGTTTTGCAGTCTGTTACAGGATTTCAAGTTGAACAGCGGTTTTGTCAAATCCTGTTAGGTTAAGCAATTTGCCTTAGGATTTGAGTCTGACAAGACGGAGGGATGTTCAGGTTGTTCCTGAAGGAGTCTCTCTCTCCAAAGATCTGCACAGTTAAGCAAGTGACCAGTTTTGCTAGCTTTATTTATAAGTGGCATTTTAACTGTATTGGGATGCTTAATTGTAATTAGAAACAGGTGGAGATAATTCCAAGTTTTTTATTTTCATTTAAGAACTGTTTAATAATTATACATCTATTTATTTGATGTTAATGTGGTTAACTTAAAGTTTGTTTTAACGTAACGATACTTATTTGTCAGTAATCACTCCTGAGATGAAGTATCCTTCCCTCAAAGAAAATTTTGATCTTGTCAGGGTCCGAACAAACGTTAGGGGGCTGGATTCTCCGCAGCCCGACGCTGTAATCGCGGCTGGCGCCAGGGCGGAGAATCCAGTTTTGATGCCGTAATTGGACCTGGCGCCGGTCCGGCGATTCTCCAGGCACCGAAAATCGGCGACACCATGGAGTACGCTGCGCCACCGGGGACCCATTGCTAGAGGCCCGCTCATCAACCCTCCGTTCCCGACCGACTAAGTTCCCAACGGCGTGGAACTAACCACCTATTGCCGGTCTGGATGCTTGCGTGGTGGCTGCGGACTCAGTCGGCTGCCGCTCTGGTCGAGGGTGGGCGGCTCGGAGGCCAGGGGGGCCTTATAGGCAGCCGGGGGTTAAATGTGCGGGGATTGAGGCTCGGCCGATCGTCCGGGGGGGGGGGGGGGTGTGTGTGGCTGTTTCTTTGATCTGGCTCCGCAGTCCGAGTCCACCATGGAGTACGCGCCGCCACTGGAGATCGCCGCCATGCGTATGCCCGGCCTCTGACCTAGAAGTGAGGGGGCTCGTACCTGCAGCAAAAGCTGCAAGATTCACTCCGGGTCCCTGCTTGCCCTCTGCAGGGCTAAAAATTCATTGGTTTTTCCAGGAATTGCGGGAGTAAAACGCCATCGTTTTTACGCCGGCGCGGGGACATAGTCTTATTTTCGGAGATCCAGCCCAGGGTCTGGTCCGTTATCTTAACTATTTCACTTGCACACAAACAGTAGTAGGGAGGTTAACACAAACTAATACCTCACAGTGACTGTTGATTCTTTTTATTTCATTTATATAATCCACTTTAGTTTTGTGATCCAAAACATGCACGATTTTCGACCATGGGGGTTGATATATATAAATCGGTAATATATCTGAACACTTCTGCCAATTCCAGTTATAAAATGATGCAGGGTTGACTAATTCTCTGAAATGCCTTACTTTTGACACCTCTTCAATTTAGTTCAAATATACACTGAAATACCAGGCTCGCCCGCTGCATCTAACAGTTGCTAATCCTGAAGCATGCAAAAATACTACATTCATATGTACAACATCCATGCAAACAAACTTAATGGGTAATCATGCACCTCCGAGGTCACCCAAGAAAAATTCATTTTTAAATTAGAATTTGATATCCTGCAAATAAACCATTTTACATAGAAAACTCATATATACATTAAAACTTTCTAATTTTACATACTTTATACAACAATGGATTAACTGGAAGTGTAGGCTCAAAACATTGACCTTGAAATTTGACAACGCCATAATTATTTTATATAAAACAGACGCACTGTGTCCAATAAAGTGGGCAGTGTACACAGGTACATCCTGAGCTGGAGGTGTGCTGCCAAAAGGGACATTGATTTCTGGCTCAGTCCTGAAATGGTATTATTTTATCTAGTATCAGGCAGGCTGCATTCAGAAAGAATCGGGACTGCATTCAGCTGAACCACAGGTCCTTAAATGGATTGCAGCAGCCTTCCAAATGGTTTTTAACTATCAACTAGAATGCGGAGCTGGGAAATAAGCAAATTTTCCACTGTGATTCACATGAAAACCACACTCCACTACCAATCATCCCTCAAACAATTTACCAAATGCTATTCCACCCCCCCTCTGGATCATCCCTCTCTTGCAAGATTTACAAATATCGGACTTTACAAGACAGTGATGCTTTAAGAAAGCAGAGGGACAGAGTATAAAAACTGGCAAGCCATGCAACAGTTGTATAGAACCGTGATAAGGCCTCACTTAGAAAATTGCGCACAATTCTGGTCGCTGCATTATCGGAAGGATGTGGAGGCTTTGGAGAGGGTGCAGAGGAGGTTTACCAGGATGTTGCCTGGTCTGGAGAGTGTTAGCTATGTGGAGAGGCTGAATAGACTCAGACCTTTTCATTAGAAACATGCAGCTTGAGGGGTGACCTCATAGCGGTCTACAAGAATATGAGGGGCATGTATCGAGTGGATGGGCAGGCACTCTTTCCCAGGGTGGAGGGGTCAGTCACCAGGGGGCATAGGTTTAAGGTCCATGGGGCAAAGTGTAGAGGAGATGCGTGAGGCAGATTTTATACGCAGGGGATGGTGAAAGCCTGGAACGCGTTGCCAGGGGAGGTTGTGTTCAAAAGGCATCTTGACAAGCACATGGATAGGATGTGTAAAGAGGGATACGGCACAAGGAAGTGCTGAGGGTTTTGGCAAAGGTTGGTATCATGGCCGGTACAGGCTTGGAGGGCTGTAGGGCCTGTGTCTGTGCTGTAATGTTCTTTGTTCTTTTGTAATTATCTCTTTACGTAAAATGTTCTGAATAGGAGGACATCATAATACTAACTCTGCCTGGAAACAGGCCTAGGTGATCTAAAACTGAAAACCATTGGAAGTGACAGGTTGCACACGGTTTTGAAACACACAGCAACATGGAGTGAGACAGAAACAGCCACTCCTGTAAACAGCAAAAAAAAGACAATTTTTTGTGTTCGCCACCAAGCCAGATGCTGATGAAAATTGGTTCTCTCTTTGAGTGATGGGACTTCAGACAATTGAAGGAACAAAGTGGGCCTTACTATAAAATTGAATTAGGGACAGTCAGAAAACTGAACGGAACGACTTTCAAAGGACAATGGAAGATTGATCCAGTGTGGCAGAGAATGCAGCCGGCTGAAAAGCTGGAGGGAGCTTATCTTTAAAGCCAAATTGCTGGACGTATGAGGTAAAGTTTTTTTTTAAATGTCAAATGATATTTTGGTTGTTGATTTAGTTATTAGGGAATGATCTTTTCTTTAGTTTATGTACTGGGTGCCTGTTAATTAATGTTTAGTCTGTGTGATTTTACTTTGCTTGTGACAAGGAAAGTCTTAAAAATGTGAAATCTTGTCCTTCCATCATTTCTTCTTGCTCCTTGGGAATTCACCTAGTGTTAACATTTATCGGTCTCTTTGGAGATCGTCACACAAAAGCAGTCTGCACCACCTGCAGTGTCTCAGAATGCAAATAACATTCAGTGACGAGCCATCTGAAGATATCCAGCAGATAGCTGCATATGGTCTTGTATAAATAAGGCCTGAGGCCCAATATAACAGGGCAACGAACCTACCCATTATGTGGTATAGATCAATCCTTACACCCATGCGGTGTGGTTCATGTCTTGACAAGTATCTTTAAAAGCAGCTCCATAAATGCAAAATGGTAGAATAAGTACATATAGCTTTCTTGAAGTCTCAAGGCCAAATAGTTTAAGGCTCCAAACATTGCGGGTGGGATTCTCCGTCCAGCGACACTGGAAATGCAATCGGGTGGAGAATTGTGCATCAGTAAAAATCGAGGCAAGCACCTGGGGCGGCATTCTCCCAGCACTGGGCCGGGCCGGATAATCCCCGCGGCCATGCCATGCTGCCCCGACGCTGGCACGTGATTCTACGCAGAGCAGAGAATCTGCGCCATTGGCGCCGGCATGGTTGTCGCGGTGCTGGTCATGGGCCGCTCAATGTGGCCGGCCCACCGATTCTCCGGCCCGGGAGGGCCGAGCAGCCATGAAAAAAAAACGTGTCCCACTGCCGCCGTTCTAACCTGCTGTCAGCCGGCGGGAACTCAGCGTTGAAGGATCGGAGGCGGCCTGTGCGGGGGTGCGGGGAGGTGGGGTCCGACCCTGGGGGGGCCTCCGATGTGGCCTGGCCCACGATCAGGGCCCACCAATCGGCGGGCCGGTCTCTCTGGCTACGGGCCTTCTTTCCAATGGGACGGCCCCTGTAGCCCTGCGCCATGTTGCATCGGTGTCGGGGTGTTGAAGGAGGCCACTGCACATGTGCGCGTTGGCGCCAGCACCACTGCGCATGCGTGGATCCCGTGGCACACAGTTCGTGCCGGGATCGGCTGCTGGATACTGGTCTCCAACTCCAACTCCATGCTGGCCCCCTGTAGTCCTGGCAGCAGCCCGTTCACGCCGTCGTAAAACGCGACTGCATTTACGACGACGTGGACACATTGAAGAATCCCGCACCTGGTGCCCAACGGAATGCCAGGCTCCATTGTCTCGACAGAGGTGTGAATACGTTCTATGCCACACGCTGGCGTGGGCATGCAAATTGTACAGTAAAAGACTTTGGCAAATCATTAACCGGCCCGATCCGGCATTCTCCAGGCCTCCCATGATGCTCTGCCTGTCGGAATTACCAATGGGGAGGTTCACTTGTGGTATTGAAAACAGGAACTGGGCGATGTGGTTGCTGATGGAGAGAGAGAGGATATGAAAAGTGTCCAACATCTTTATAGTGTGCTGACAGTTGCGCCGCTGGCTGGGGTGGGGGTCTTCCAGGGCTAGGAGAAGTAGCAGGGGGGCGGCCAGGAGGTGGTCCGTAGGGTCAGAGTGACCAGGCATGGACCACCATTGTTGCAGCCTGCATAGCAGCCATGCAGCTGCACAAGCTGTTCATAGGTCGTATGGGTGCCTTGCCAGGCCAACCCCCTAGGTACTCTCTGGCACCAGCCGATCCATCAATGGAATGGGTGTGCTCCAGCACAACCGGTGCCATCTTCTTGACTGGGATGAGGGTGTGTGGGAAGTAGCATGCTTCTATTCAGCTCCTGCTTGTCAGGCTGTCTAGCGCTGATCCCGACCCCATCATAACACATGCCAGCTTGCAATGGAGTTACACTAGTTCCATGTGACACTGGTGCTAGCTCATTAATGTGTCCAGAGTTGCTTCGGGACTGGCACAACTTTTGGGGGCATAGAACACTCATGATTCAGTCCTGGCTTTATCTTTTTAATCTCTCAAATGGAGTATTCCACTCTGCATTTCCCCCCACAACAGTTTTAGAGCTGTGTTATCAATTGCATAAAATGAAAATAAAATAATATCAATTATTTATTCATTTAAAATAAACTAAAAATCTAAATGAAATAATAGTCATGCTGCATAAAATTATTCAATGCTGTTACTGGAACATCCTGAATTTCCTGGCACTTTTGCAGCAATGTGGTGCAAAAATCCTCTTACTGTGCAAATGAGCATAAAAGCTGCTTTGTTTGATGCAAGTAGCAGTATTTTTCAACTGATAGTTTGTGCATATGGTTACTTTTACCTGCCAAAGTGGCTGATAAGATTAAGGCTTTCCCTCAAACTTGAACAAATACCAATATTATAACAGTCAATAATATTTTTTGAACAAGTGTAAGGTAAATATTTTCCAATACTTCGAAGATAAATGACAACGCTTAATTTTCAAAATGACTAGGTTGAAAATAATGACCAGAATTCTCCGGTCATTGTGATTCACATTTCCTACTGGCAGCGCACCCCCAGCCTTGGGGTTCCCGGCAGCATGGGGGTGGCTACAATGGGAAGCCCCATTGACAATCGGCAGGAAGATAGAATCCCGCCACTAGGGAACGGCATATGGCCGTGAAACATGCAGCTGCCGAACCAGAGAATCCCGCCCAATGTCTGCCCAAATGAAATAGCAAGGGACAGACTGTGCCCAATGCAAATCTGGTGCTTCCCAATTGCACACAAGATGCAAACATTCATCTGAAACTTATACAGGTGGTTGACCCAGAAATATGAAGCATATCATAAAACTAATTGCAATTACATTACAGAAATAAAATTTATGAGCCAGATTTTGCCGAAGTGCGTTAAGACAAGTTTTGCCCAAACTGTTGGTGGAAGTGTGAGCTGATAATGGAGTGATCAGGACAAGGCGACACCTGGGAACTTAATGGGACTAGAAGTGCATGTCCTTAACCAATGAGAATTAAGGATTGAGGAATAAAGCAGAAGGACTGAGATGGAAAGTGAATTATAGCAGGTGAATTCAAAGTCAAATTAGACACACAAAAGAAACAAAGACAAAGATTGGATTAAGGAAGAGAGAGAGACATACACACATACAAAGGAAAAGAATAATAATTTTAAAATTACATTTTGAACATTTTTCTGAACCAATGCCCAGTCTAAAGGAATGAGACTCCAGACTTGATTCTTCTCTTTCCAAGCAAAAGCGGTTGATTGCAGAGTGGCACTAATCAGCCATCACTTTGTGATGATTTTCAATTCACGGGAGACCAGGGTAGTGGGTTTGTAGGGCTGGAGGGGGTTATGGAGATTAAGGGACTTGGAAACCATTAATTAATTTTAATTACTGAATGGGTATTTTAAATTGAAGGCACTAGGAACTGGGGGTTAATGTAAGTGAACAAAAGCAGGTGATGTTGAGCATGATGTCGTGTGGGATAGGCATCAGAAATTTGGGTGAGTTGATGTTTGTGGACAGTGGGCAATATAAGGGCAGTTATTTGAATCACTGACTGGAAATGAAAGGCAAAGATGTGAGTTGTAGCAGCATCTGGGCTGCTTCAAGACAAAACGGCTAATGCTTTGCAGAGTAGAAGTAGGTGGTCTTTGTGATCAAGAGGTAGAAGATTCTGGAGTTCAGCGTCAGTTCAGAGCAAGATTTTGAACAGTCTGAGGAGACACTTGGGGGACGGGGAGGGGAATGAAAGTGATACCTGAAGGACAGGGTTTGTGGTGGAGTTAGGAGACAAAGCAGATTCATCCAAGACTGGATATAAGGCAAACAACCTGACAGCTAAAAGGAGATGGAAAGTTTGAGAACAGTGATAGAGAGGCAGAGTTGTGAGTCGTTAATCTACATTTGGAAGCTGATCTCATATCTGGAGATGATGTCACCAAGAGGCACCATATAGCGAAGAGCAGGAGGCTAAGAATAAATCCTGCGGGTCTCCACAGGTAACAGTACAGGGCTGGAAAAAGAAAGCATTATTCTGACTACAGTTGAATGAAGAGTGAAATCAAGTCCAATTAGTTTTGCAAAGCTCATCCTTTGTGATAGTGTGGGTCTTTATGCCCAGTAGGTTTGATCATTCCAATGCACCCCTGGCTAGCCTCTGACATTCTACCCTCTGTAAATTGAAGTCATTCAAAACTCTGTTGCCTGTGTTCAAACGTACACCAATCACGTTCACCGGCAGTTCTATGCTTGCTAACCTACATGAACTCATAGTTAAGCAATGCCTTGATTTTTTTCAGCTCCATTGCCTTGTTCTTCACTGAGTATGTAATCTCCTCCATTCTTCGAGATGTGTTCATCAAATTCTGGCCTCTTGACCATCACCAATTTCAGTTCCTCCAGAGTTGGTAGCTGCAGCTTCAGTTGTCAAATCCCTGAACTCTGGAATCAACCCCCCGCCCCCCACCCCGCCCTCCCAAAGCTGTCCTCTTCTCTTGCTCACTTTTCTCTTTTTGTGACGCTTCTTTAAACCAACATTTGGTTAAACTTTTGGTCATCCTCCGCCACATCATCTTATGTGATTCAGTGTCAAATCCTGTTTAAGAGTGTTTCTGTGAAGTACTCCAAGACATTTTACTGCATTAAAGGCCCTTTATAATGCTTCCCAAGTCCATTGAAACCCTGTTAAATAGGAATTGTTGTAGCTGTCACTTTTGCCGTAATTATACCAAAGTAATGTGGTTAATTAGTGCGGTATAAATTGCATCGGAAAAACTATGCTATAAATTCTGCGCGATACACTTGTTAATGCCTTTCCACTTTTAACAATAGACATGGGTTGTAAATGATCCATTTAGTCTTGCTCTTGAAAGCTGCAATTTCTTCACAAATATTACTTGACTGGCAGATGAACTATTGTATTCAACTGAGAGAAATTTCATCTTGTCAAAAAGTGCACACATTTATAGTATTTCCATTTTGCTAACATGACATTATAACAGTCAATAATTTGACATGCTTCATTCATATGAACAATTCAAAAACATTCTTGCAAACATGTTTTTGCATCCGGCTTGAGTTACTAAATTCAGGGGTTAAGAATCTGTCAGTTTTCACAGACAATATTGTCTAAGCAGCACCGTGTTGCAAGACACCTATATGTTTTGTCTTTAGGCAATGTGATAATCTTAGGAGCAGATAGGGTTGGAAATGAAGCTCCAAAGAGCTTTAATGCTTTTTCCTGGGCTCAAAATTTGCAAACTTGCTATAGACTCCACCCTCCCCACCCCTCTGGATATCGGAGAGGGTCAAGTGGGGGAGGGGAGTGGATAAAAATTCTAAAACCTGGGAGGACATTTCAAATCCAAAAGCCTATTTTATGGTGATAGGGAGCATACAAGGAAAGTGTTCTGCCTGCGAGACACTTCATTAACATATTTAAATCCAACTTTCCCAGTATAATTGGCAACCTTATTTAAATTTAACCATTTTTAACAGGGTTTCAATGGACTTGGGAAGTATAGCAGCAAAATTAAGATTGGAACTGCAAGCTCTAACAGGCAAGTATTGTGTTGCATTGTTTCTTGTGGACTGGCAAGAACAGGAGAGCTCAACCCAGCAGGGAACAAGATTAGAACAAGAAAAGAAATGAGGTTCTGCCATCAGGTTTGGCAGGCCTTTGCATCCTTGGTCTTGTCAGGTTTTTCCAGCTATTACTCCTCTACACCCTCCCTGTAAACATCAATCAGAATCAAATGACATTTTGACTGGCAGCAAATATAAAAATATTAAGGGCGTGATTTAATAAAAAGAGAACAAAGTCCCATAGCGAGCGCCTTTAGCCACGTGTTTTCGGGTGCCCACCGAGCCAAGAAACAAAGGGGCCTAAGCAGAAAGCAGGCAGCCGAGGCCACACATACCCCTGTTTTGTGCATTAAGGAGCTCTGCTCCCCGGAACGCTTCAGTGCAGAGAGAGAGTGGGACACCACCGATCTCCAAGGCCCCCAATGTGACCCCTGACCCCCACAAGCCCTAACACACTATGGGAGAGTTCCCAGCCCTCCTAGAATTATAGAATTTACAGTGTAGAAGGAGGCCATTTGGCCCATCGAGTCTGCACTGGCTCTTGGAAAGAACACCCTATCCAAGCCCACACCTCCACCCCATCCCATAACCCAGTAATCCCACCCAACACTAAAGGCAATTTTGGACACTAAGGGCAATTTAGCATGGCCAATCCACCTAACCCGCACATCTTTGGACTGTGGAAGGAAACCGGAGCACCCGGAAGAAACTCACGCAGACACGGGGAGAACGTGCAGACTCTGCACAGACAGTGATCCAAGCTGGGAATCGAACCTGGGACCCTGGAGCTGTGAAGCAATTGTGCTAACCACTATGCTACCCTCCTCTCACACCTGCCCAACACCCATGCAGGGCACCTCTGGCCCGATTGCCAGCACAGAAAATGCCAACTTAGCACACTGGCAGTGCCAAACTAGCATCCTGGCAGTGCAACTGCTAGCCGGCAGTTCCCAGGGTGCCCATGTGGCAGTGCCAGAGTGCCCGTGCCAGGGTGCCCAGGTGGCAGTGTCAGGGTGCCCATGTGGCAGTGCCAGGGTACCATTCTGCCCAAAGGGCATGCACCTGGGTGTCTCAGATCCCCTGGTGGACCCCGAAGAGTGCATTTCAGTTTAGTCTCCGGCGCGAAGGGCATAGATCCCAATGCTGCGGGTATCTCGGGAATCTGCACATTAAACTGAGACTAGCTGTTTCGCTTTAAAATGCAGATTTGCTAAAAAGTGATCCCACCCACAATGGGCGGGATTTATTTTGCAACGTCTCCCGAGATTTCGCGAGGCATTGTGTGCCGGGTAGAACCCGGGAGCGGCTCTCCCGGCTTCTATCGGCCACGCTGCGTCGCGGTCTGCTGCTTTTTGGGCACAATGTTCTCGTTGGATCATGCCCAGAACTATCCTATTGTGATCTTCATAAAGGCCTTGATCAAGGAGAAAGGAAAAGCTCATAATCTCTCATAGTCACTGTCTGCGGGTGCTCCGGTTTCCTCCCACAGTCCAAAGATGTACGGACTAGGTGGGTTGGTCACGCTAAATTGCCCGGTAGTGTTCAAAAGTTAGGTGGGGTTGCTGGGTTATGGGGATAGGGTGCTCTTTCAGGGGCCAGCGTGGACTCAATGAGCCGAATGGCCTCCTTCTGCAACATTGATTCTATGTTTCGATAAATTATGAGGCTTACGTTTGGAAACAAACTGCTCACAAAATCAATTTTCATAGAATCATAGAATCCCAACAGCGCAGAAGGTGGCCATTTGGCCCATCACGTCTGCACCGACCCTTGGAAAAAGGACCTTACCTAGTCCCATGCCCCCACTCTATCTCTGTAACCCCACCTAACCCTTTGGATACTAAGGGGGCAATTTAACATGGCCAATCCACCTAACCTGCACATCTTTGGACTGTGGGAGAAAACTGGAGCATCCGGAGGAAACCCACGCAGACACGGGGAGATAGTGCAAACTCCACACAGACAATCACCCAAGGCCAGAATTGAACCTGAGTCCCTGGTGCTCTGAGGCAGCAGTGCTAACCGCTGTGCCATGAAATGTAAAAAACAAAATCTAGTTAATTTCAGAATTCAGCCTTTGATCTGAACTCCTGTATTGCAATCAGATTTCGAAGATGGTCTGTTTGTTAAGATATACTCTCCACCAAAATAGTGGCTTGGGATTGGCATATGCTGTGGCATTTATTTTAACTCCAATCATAGAACATAGAACAGTACAGCACAGAACAGGCCCTTCGGCCCTCGATGTTGTGCCGAGCAATGATCACCCTACTCAAACCCACGTATCCACCCTATACCCGTAACCCAACAATCCCCCCATTAACCTTACACTACGGGCAATTTAGCATGGCCAATCCACCTAACCCGCACATCTTTGGACTGTGGGAGGAAACCGGAGCACCCGGAGGAAACCCACGCACACACGGGGAGGACGTGCAGACTCCACACAGACAGTGACCCAGCCGGGAATCGAACCTGGGACCCTGGAGCTGTGAAGCATTTATGCTAACCACCATGCTACCGCGCTGCCCCTTGATCACTTGAAAAAAATTGGACAGGAATGCAACATTAACATTCTGGTGGCGGACTGATCGCCTCTTGTTTCTTGGCAAAATGCATCTGGCATTTTCAGAGGCAGCAAAGGCACCTGCCTGAATCAAGTAATAAATTAATGATTCCATATAAATCACGGTCCAATGATGTACTGAGGAACCCAATGTCATTCTTTTTACTGGGAAGAATCTTCACCATGGAGCGTCAATTGAGGAAACCTCATGCACCAGCAGAAATTCAACCTGAAAAGAGAGGTGGTAGCATAACTTTTGTGCGGCCAGAAGCAACAGAATGACTCCTTTGGATTCCACATAAAAACATCACATCTAATACTAACTCCCCCATCACATCTAACACTAACTCCCCCTATGACTGTCTTTGCCACCTGACTGGAGAAGTCTCTGGCCTGTCGGATGTTGAGCCAACTAGTGAGCTACATTGGGATGCCCATTTAGAAAATGCAGCTCACCTCATTTGACTGGGCCTCCAAAGTAAGGGATTGGGAAACCAGCATAAATAAAAGAGCATCTTGGAGAAGAGAAAGGTCAGGCATAGTTATGGTACAGGGTGGTTTCTTTTGGTGGGGTTCCTCAATGGATGGTGACACAGAATGAAAGCAACCTGGAAGGAGACCTCAAAATTAAGAGCAAATGGAATTGGAAACGTTAAAAGCTAACACATTTAATCAAGACCAGTGAAGACGTGTGGTGAAGTGGCAGCAAAATGGAGTCTGGGTCACATATAGCAGCAAAATAGGGCATGGGAGTTTGGGTCACATATAGCAGCAAAACAGGGCATGGTAGATCAGGAACTGTAATGGGAGGAGGTGACACTGGATATTGGGGCCGGTAGAGAGGAAGGACAGCATATTGGGGCTCTTAGTTAGGGAAAAGGAATGATAGAGATGAAAGAGAAGTGGAACCGCAGCAACTTTTTAAAATTTGATTTCAAAGTGGAAGTCTGCATTGTAATCTCCTACTCCAGTTGGACTTCTATGATTAGGTACAGTTTCTAAAAAGGAGGAAATGACTTGCAAGCTGTTCACTTAAAGCAATCACCAAAAATGCAAATTAGCAATGGAACAACACAGTGCAGAGAGACAGAGAGAGAGAAAGAGTGGATGTATGTGCCAACATAAATCATGCATGCGTAGGGAAGGGGAAAGGTACTAAGGAGACTTTTGAGGATTGTGATTGTGATAGTCAGAGTAGAAAGTTGATCGCTGCACATTTGCCATTGCTCTAACTGACCTGTGGTGCTTGGTATTGATGATCAGTGCAAATCATGGAAAGATTTTCCACCATTCAGTAGTAGCACCTTCAACTTGATGAATATTAAATGTTTTCTCTAGAAAAGGGAAGGAATTTCCACTAAACATACTGGGATTTAAGTGATGATTTATCAATGTCAGTTCAATTGACAAGATTAGGACAGTAATCTGTGCAACGTATCATTTTCTGGGACAAATATCTCCCCTGCATCTTGGTATCAATCAACACAGAGTTAGATTAAAATAGAGTCAGTGAAGTTAACAAATTAGCAAGGCCTCAGATATCGTGACAACTTTTTTTGCATGGTTCTAATCAACGTTAAATTTAAAATGGTATGAGAAGCTGACACATTCTGGCTATTTACAATGAAACTCAAATCTTTAAGAAATTCATGATTTTAAGAGATGATTTTCCAAGTAGATGTAAAAGTCAAGAGATCATAACAGAACATGTTTACTCTGTTTATTTCCCCGGGACACAGCACAGCCAGGGTTTTGTTGGACTGACGAGGGTGGGGGTTGCCCACGTGTCAAACAATCAGTGCGGAACCCCTGTCAGTTCTGTGGAGGAGGCTAAATGGAATCAAATGCTCCTCAGGTATTTAAATGCCCATCATTGTGCCTTCCCCATGATTGAGGTCCCCGGTGGCAAACGTCCTGCCTGCCAAGAGATGCGGGCCAGTGATAGAATCACACAATAGTTACAATACGGAGGAGGCATTCAACCCACCCTACCTGCACCTACTCTCCAAATGAGCAATGCATCTAGTGCAATTTCTTTAACCTGCACAGTCTTCCTTTTCAGATAATAATCCAATTCCCTCTTGAATGCCTCTTTTGAACCCTCCACTACACTCTCGGGAAGCAAATTCCAAATCTTAAACAAAAGCTGTGTGAAAAGGTTTCTCCTCATGTCTATTGCCAATTACCTTAAATTTGTGCCCTCATGATCTTAATCCTTCAAGTGGAACAGGTTTTCTGTGTCTACTCTGTCTAGACCCCTCATGATTCTGAATCAAATCTCTTTTCAACCGTCTCTTCTCCAAGGAAAACTTCTCTAAGGAAAACTTCTCCAATCTATCAACCTAACAAAAGTTCTGGGCCGGGATTCTCCACTACCCGGCTGGGCGGGTGGTCCCGGCGTAGCGGAGTGGCGCCAACCACTCCGGTGTCGGGCCTCTCCAAAGGTGCGGAATTCTCCACCCCTTTGGGGCTAGGCCCGCGCTGGAGCAGTTGGCATCACGCCGACTGGCGCCAAAACCGGCACCAAAGGCCTTTGACGCCTGCCACCCGGCGCCGGGGCTGGCCAAAAGGCCTTCGGCCACGGCGGGGGCGGGATTTTCGGCGGCCCCGGGCGATTCTCCAACCCTGCGTGGAGATTATAGTTCAGAATTTCGCCCCTGATGTGGAGATGCCGGCGAATGAGCCTGAGGAAGGAGCAGTGTTCCGAAAGCTAGTGTTTGAAACAAACATGTTGGACTTTAACCTGGTGTTGTAAGACTTCTTACTGTAACTAAAGTTCCTCATCCTGGAACCATTCTCATTTTTTGCACTCTTTCTAATGCCTCCATATCTTTCCTAACTATGCGTTCCAGAACTGGACACTATACTCCTGTTGAGGACAAACAGAGTCTTATGCAAGTAAACATTATCTCCTTGCTCTTGCACTTTACACCCCTATGAATGATGTTTAGAATATTGTACGTTTTTTAAAATATGTATTTTTATTGAAGTTTTCAAGTTTTAACAATTATCACTTGCATCAAAAAATAAAAAGCCATAGGTGTCATTGCAAGCAGATACAGCACATAACAGAATTTATTGCAAGCATACAAACCAATAAAACCAGGTGAGCTGGAGACGACATTGCATGTGAAAAAGATCCATCTGCTTCAAAGCAGGATGCGGTCAACAGCACAGAGTTGCATCAGACCAGAAAAGTAACAGGAATAAAAAACCCGAGAACCCCAGGGCTAAGGGGGGATTACACTGATACCCATAACACAAAAGACCTGAGGTTAAGAAGGATATCATCTGATCCCAAGTTCAGATTCAATTTTTTTTTAAAAATCCTAACTGTGGGGACTTTCCTCAACCACAATGAAGACAAACTCGCCCTACCAATTCCAACCCTCCACCCTTCACTCCGCTCCTGCTCCGCTCATCTTCCTTCTAAGCGAGTCAGGGGGGAATCAACAAAAATTACCTCCCTCCCTCCACCACAAGGATTGTCAGACAATACAAGGCAAAAATACATTTACAATAAAGACTGTGCCCAAATCCCGCATTCAACATTCGGCTTAACATAATATAAATTGTTAATTCAGGATACTCAAAAGTACAGGCCATCACACCCACATTATTTACTTCCCTGTAAACGGAAACAATTGTCAACATCAAGCAGACAGCAACATGGTCAATAGAGAGCAAAGTCCAGAATAATAATTAGTGAGATGCAGAAATACAAGGCAGTCCTCATGCTAAAGACATTTTTACAGGCGCACAAAGAAAACCAAAATCAAGGATGTGGCAGTATCAGGATTGATGAGCAGTCTCCAGGATCTCTCAAAGATCCAGCTCGACCACCCCCAATCTCCCATGACCGACAACCAGAACAGTGCAACACAGGATCGATAGTCGGAAGGCCACATTAACTCCAAGCCTTGAAGACAGGATTATAAAACCATAAGACAAAGGAGCAGAATCAGCCCACCCGACCCATCGAGTCTGATCCACCATTCAATCATGGCTGATATTTTTCTCATCTCCATTCTCCCCATAACCCCTGATCCCCTTATTAATCATGAACCTATCTATCTCTGTCTTAAAGACACTCAGTGATTTGGCCTCCACAGCCTGCTGCGGCAAAGAGTTCCACAGATTCACCACCCTCTGGCTGAAGAAATTCCTCCTCATCTCTGTTTTAAAGGATCGTCCCTTTAGTCGGAGATGGTGTCCTCTGGTTCTAGTTTTAGATTAGATGTGCTTCGGCGAATTTCTCCAGTGCACGAACCTCCTCAAGTGCCTCTATAAAAATACCCCACAATCTTGAAATTGGGCCTCGATGGCCTGTACCTCAGAGCCAACATCGTCAGCTAAGATAGCACCTTCATTGGCAGCCATCATCCATTGATGCATACCACAACTGCACCACTAAAGGCAGAGCCCCAACCCAATTCCTTCGAGCTGCCACAACAGGCAAGGGTTTAAACATTCTAACTCAACAACAATTCTCGGGAGAGAGAATAAACCATGTAAACCGAGAAAAGACAAAAAGGAAATGTGCACAGGAATAGAAAGACAGATTCAAAGATGAGCAGGGCCGGAGGTCATGAAAACGCAGCCACTCCTGCACTTTATTAAGCTGTCTCTCTCAACCTGTCTTGCCACCTTCAATGACTTATGTACATTTATGTACATGTATCCCCGGTTCCCTTTGCTCCCACACCTGCTTTAGGATTGGACCCTCTATTTGTTGTGTTGCCAAGCCGTGTATTTTCTTTATCAAAATGAATCACTTCACACTTCTCTGCATTTAATTTCATCTGCCACTTGTCTGCCCATTCCAACAACCTGCCTACAACCTTTTCCAGTTCTACACTATCCTCCTCACAGTTCACAATGCTTCCAAGTTCCATATCATCCTGAAATTTTGAAATTGTGCCATGCGCACCAGGTCTTGCTCATTAATACATATCAGCAAGAACAAGGGTCGCAACACCAATAACTAGGGTATTCCACTACAGGCAGCCCTCGACTTTACAACTTTTGAGTTATAACAAACGGCACTTACAACGTTTACAAATTGACACCTTGTTTGACTTTTCAATGCCAGTTTTAACTTTACAACGCTTGCTCCTATACATCACACCAGCGAACAAGTTCAAATGTGCGTTTCAATGTTCTACACCACCCATTTCTCTAGCTCAGTACTATATCTTGATATGTATTTTTACCTTATTTGATTTTGTATGTCAATATTGTTGCTATTTACAACATAAATTAATTAATTGTGCCTTACTTATCTATAATTGATTGAGTACAAAATTCTGTGTTCATATGGTGAAAAAAGGGTAACCAATTCCCTCAATTTGTAACATTATTCTTATGAGAAAATCGATCTGTTCCGAGTTACAACATTTTGATTTCAGGCGTGGTTTTCAGGAAACAATTGTGTTGCAAGTCCGATGACTGCCTGTGCAAAGCTTCCTGCCTGTATAAATCTTCCTTTAGTCCAAAAAAACCATCTACTAATCACAATGTGGCAAGGTGGCACAGTGGTTAGCACTGCTGCCTCACAGCACCAAGGACCCAAGGTCAATTCTGGCCTTGGGTGATTATCCGTGCAGAGTTTGCACATACTCCCCGTGCCTGCCTGGGTTTCCCCCTGGTGTTCCCGTTTCCTCCCACAGTGCAAAGATGTGCAGGTTAGGTGGATTGACCATGCTAAATTAGCCCTTGGTGTCCAATGGTTAGGTGGGGTTATGGACATAGGGCGGTGGAATGGACCTAGGGAGGGTGCTCTTTCAGAGTGATGCAGATTTGATGGACCAAATGGTCTCCTTCTGCACTGTAGGGATTCTATGATTCTATTTCCCATTACTCGACTAATTTTGTATTCATGTTGCTATTGTCCCTTTTATTGAAGGAACTATAATTTTTCTCAAAGGCCTGTGATGCAGCACTGTATCTTTCGAAAGTCGATGTACACCACATCAACAGCATTACCCTCATCAATCTTTGTTCTATCTTCAAAAAATCCACCACGTTAGTTAAACATGATTTGCTCTTAACCAATTCACGCTGGCTTTCCTTAATTAACCTGCAAATGTCCAAGTGACTATTGATTTTATCCTGAATTATCATTTCCAAAAACATCCCCACCCCAAAATTAAACTGACTGGCCTGTAGTTGCTGGGCTTATTTTTACACCTTTTTTGAATAAGAGAGTATGACTTGCAATTCTCCAGTCCTCTGGTAACACCCCCTCGTCTCAGGAAGACTGGAAAATTATGGCCTCCACAACTTACACTCTCACTTCCCTCTGTACATTTCAAAGCATCTCAGCCAGTCCTGGTGGCTTTATCAATGTTAATTAGAGGCAGCCTATCCAAAACTCCTCATCAATTTTAAACGCTTGAAATGTCTGAATTTTCTCCTCTTTAACCATGATCCTACCCAGTATCCTCGTCCTTCGGAAAAACAGATGCAAAGTATTCATTTAACATAGCATTGGATAAAGAGAAAAAGGGAGGCTTGTGGCAGATATCGAGGGTTCAGAACAGCAGGAGCCCTCAAGGCGTATAGAATGTGCAAAAGGGAACTTAAAAGGGAAGTTAGGAGAGCAAAAAGATTACATGAAAGGATACTGACAGGTAAAAATAAAGGAAAATCCTGAGGTTGTTTTACAAGTACATTAATGGCAAAAGGATAACTAGGGAAAGAGTAGGGCCCATTAAAGACCACAATGGTAATTGTATGTGGAGCCGGAGGACGTAGGTAGGGTTCTAACTGAATATTTTGTGTCGGTGTACACTCGTGAGAAGAATGGTGTGGGTATAGAAAAAAGGGTGAAGGACTGTGATAAAATTGAAGAGATTGACAGAGGCAGAGGGGAGGTTCTGAGTATCTGACACCTTCAAAGTAGACCAATCTCCAGGGTCGGGGGGAATGTATCCCGGGCTGTTGATTAAGGGAAGGGAGGAAATAGCCGGGGGGCTGACAATAATATTCTGTTCCTCTCTGGCCACAGGAGAGGTGCCTGGGGACTGTAGAGTAGCCAGTGTGGTTCCATTATCCAAGAAGGGAGGAAGGGATAAACTACAAGTCAGTTAGTCTAACCTCAGTGGTGGGAAACTAATGGAAGCAATTCTCAGAGACAGAATTAAATTGCATTTGGAGAGACAGGGATTAATCAAGAACTGTCAGTATGGTTTTGTTAAGGACAGGTCATGCCTGACTAACTTGATTGAATTTTACGAAGATGTGACAAGGTGTGCAGATGAGGGAAATGCATTTGACATAGTATACTTGGACTTCAACAAAGCTTTTGATAAGGTCCCACATGGGAGACTGATAGCGAAGGTAGGAACCCATGGGATCCAAGGAAATTTAGAAAATTGGATCCAGAATTGGCTGAATGGCAGGAAGCAGAGGGTGATGGTTGAGGGGTGTTTGTCTGACTGGAAGCCTGTATACAGTGATGCCCCGCAGGGATCAGCGTTTGGGCCTTTGTTGTTTGTGGTTTATATAAATGATTTAGATATGAATGTAGGAGGGTTGATCAGTAAGTTCGTGCATGATATGAAAATTGTGGTACGGCAAATAGTGAGGAGATTACAGGCGGATATAGACGTGCAGATCAGTGGCAAATGGAATTCAATCTGGACAAGTGTGAGGTGATGCACTTGGTCAGGACTAGGCAAGGATAAACAGCAGAACCCTGTGAAGATAGAGTTTAAGAGCAGGGAGCTCATGCTGGAACTGCATAAAACTTTGGTTAGACTATAACAAGAGTATTGTGTGCAGTTCTGGAATCCACATTTTAGGAAGGATGTGATAGAACTTGAAAGAATGTGGAGATTTACCAGGATGTTGCCTGGGCTGAAGAGCTTCAACTATGAAGAGAGATTGGATAATAATCTTTATTACTGTCACAAGTTTGCATTAACACTGCAATTAAGTTACTGTGAAAATCCCCTTGTCGCCACACTACGGCACCTGTTCGGGTACACAGAGGGAGAATTCAGAACAAAGAACAAAGAACAAGGAAAAATACAGCACAGGAACAGGCCCTTCGGCCCTCCCAGCCTGCGCCGATCCAGATCCTTTATCTAAACCAATCTCCTATTTTCCAAGGTCTACTTCCCTCTGTTGCCCGTTCATATACCTGTCTAGATGCCTCTTAAATGATGCTATCGTGTCCAATTCACTTAACATGCACGTGTTTTGAGGCTTGTGGAAGGAAACTGGAGCACTTGGAGGAAACCCACGCAGACATGGCGATAATGTGCAGACTCCACACAGTGACCCAAGCAGGAATCAAACCAGGGTCCCTGGTGCTGTGAAGCAGCAATGCTAACCACTGTGCGACCGTACCGCCCCTATCGACTTGGGTTATTTTCCTTGTGGCAGAGGAGAATGAAAGGGGACATAATTGAAGTGTATAAAATTATGAGGGGCATAATTAGAGTCGACAGGAATAATCTTTTCCCCTTGGTGGGGGAATTAATGACCATGGGGGATAGATTTAAGATAAGGGACAGGAGGTTTAGAGGTGATGTGAGGAAAAACATTTTCACCCAGAGGGTGGTGGAAGTCTGGAACTCGCTGCCTGAAACGGTGGTGGGGGCATAACATTTAAGAAGCATTTAGGTGTGCACTTGCGATCCCATGGCATACAAGGCTGTGGGCCAATTGCTTTAAATGGGATTAGAATAGTTAGGTGGTTGTTTTTGACCGGCGTAGAAGCGATGAGCCAAAGAGCCTTTTCTGTGCTGTAAACCTCTATGACCATCACTCTGTCATCACCCATGCCACGTGCCTCCTTGCGTAAATACCCTCTGTGGTCTCTAAATCGGCCCCACTCCACCTTTTATCACCCGTTTACTATCTTGTCTATAGAAGACTTCAGGATTCTCCTTAATGTTAGCTGCCAGTCTCTTTTCATATTCCCTCTTTGCTTCTCTAATTTGCTTTTTCACTTGCTCTCTGGGCCTTCCATATTCAGCCTGCTTCTCAGTTGTATTGTCCACCTGACATTGTACACTTTAAATTCTTCAACTGACTCTCTCCATCTCTTTTGTCACCCAGGAAGCTGAGGATTTGTTTTCTCTATCTTTCCCCTTTGTGGAAATATACCTTGACTGTTCCCAAGTTATCCACTGACCATTATTTAGTTACCATTTTTCCTGACAATCTTTGATTCCAATTTATTTTGCCCTGGTCCATTTAGATCTTATGACATTTGACACCATTAATTATTCTTACTTCGGATTGTTCTTTGTCCTTTTCTATAACCAACCTAAACTTTAGGATACAGTGATCACTGTTTCCTAAATGTTCTCCAACTGAGACGTGATCCATTTGGGTCTCCTCATCCCAGTTCAGTGGCTGGCAGCTTGTCATTGCTGTCAATACAAGTAGGAACAGTGGTTGCTGGTGGCACTGCATCCACCAGATACCCAGAATCATCATGGGACCCCAGGGCAAAACTGAGCGAGGTTAGGATTGGGGTCACAGGCAAGGGCGGTGGATGGCTTTTAGTGGCCGCCCCCACCCGACGCCAACTCCCTTGATTGGACACAGAGTGCCTGATTACAAGGGATCCCCAATTCAGGAGGCCACAGGTCATCACAGTAAGGTTTGCTGGGTTGTTCGCCAAGGGCACCCATTTAATTCCTGAGGCACCGCTAAATTGTGGTAAACTCAGATGTCCAGTGGTTAGGTTAATTCCTAATTCCTGTCAGCATCCACCAAATCCCATATCAGCCCCTTCTCACTTAACTGGGGAAAGTTTGGCGCTGCTGGGACACTGACACACAGGGCTTCTCCCATGATTGGGTGTGCCGAGTCACCATGTTCCATTGCAATAGGCTGCATTAAATCTAGCTCCACATGTCACTAGAGGAAATCTCTCCTTTCAATTGGCAAACTAGATAAATATTATTAATTCAAGACAAAGTGGGGGGGGGGGGGGGTGGGGGTGGAATTGAATGGCTGGAGATGAGATGGCAACCCTGCTGCAGCCATTTTGGGAGCCCCATTGGGATTAATCCCCAATTTCAGGCCACTGGCTGCTGTCACTTGGGTCAAATTCCTGCTGCATTAGTCAGACATTATTGAAGGTAGCAGGCGAGAGCTTTTCATAAAGTATACATTATCCCAGGCTTTGTCATTAGGAGCAAGAAAGTACAAGAACTAAACTTGTATAGGACACTTGAAAGACCTCAGCTGGAGCACTGTGTACAGTACTGAGCACCACACTTTAGAAAGGATGCGAATTCTTGAAGGAGAGTGCAGAGGGGCTGGTTTAGCTCAGTGAGCTAAATTACTGGCTTTTAAAGCAGACCAAGCAGGCCAGCAGCACGGTTCGATTCCCGTACCAGCCTCCCCGGACAGTCGCCGGAATGTGGCGACTAGGGGTTTTTCACAGTAACTTCACTGAAGCCTACTCGTGACAATAAGCAATTTTCATTTTCATTTTTCAGATGAGGTTTCCAAAATGGTTTCAGGGATGAGAAACTTCAGTTATGCAGATAGATTGGACAGGTTGGGACAGTTCTCCTTTGAGAGGATAAGGGCAAGAGGAAATTTGACAGAGATGTTCAAAATCATGAGGCGGTTGGACAGAGTAAATAGGGAGAAACTGTCCCCACTCATGATAGGTTGAGAATGAGGGGGCACAGATTTAAAACGATTTACAAAAGAAGCAAATGAGATGCTGGAAAAAAAACTTTTTCACAACGAGCGATACAGATCTGAAATGCGCTGTTTGGAAGTGTGGTGGAGGCATATTCATTCGAGGCACTCAAGAAAGTATGAGATGATTATTTGCATAGAAACAATGTTCAGAATTACTGGAAAAAGGCAGGAGAATGGCACCAGGTCATAATTCTCAACTGGAAAGCCGGTGCAGACATGACAGAAGCTCCTGGATGATGAGGAGTGGAGCAAAATTGATGGACCAGTCAGGAAAGCCCCAGCAAGGGGAAGGAATGGGTTCACTGTAAAAGGGCATGGGTGTCTCTTCACCTTGTCATCGATGAGTCTCTTTGTTGGGTGCAGGATTAAGATATACCCACTTCGCATTACTCTGTGGTTTGCCCACGTGATGTGACCCCTCACACCACTGGCGGAATACCAGCAGCAGCAGGATAGTGCAGAAGAAGGCCATTCAGCCCATCGTATCTACACCGGTCCTTGGAGATGATTAAACCCACACCTCCACCCTATTCCCGAAACCCAGTTACCTAAGCGAACCTTTTAGATACTAAGGAGCAATTTAGTACGGCCAATCCACCTAACCCGCACATTTTTGGACTGTGGGAGGAAACCGGACCACCCAGAGGAAACCCACATAGACACGGGGGGAGAAAGTACAAACTCTGCAGTCAACCGAGGCCGGAATTGAACCCAGGTCCCTGGAGCTGTGAGGCACCAGTGCTAGCCACTGTGTCACTGTGCCACCCACTTAAAGGTCTCAATTGACCTCCTGGTGGAATGGTAGCCCTCAAACCTTTCCGACTCTGGATTTAACTGGAGGGAGTTGGGGAGTCAATGAGGGGCTGGATTCTCCGACCCCCCGCCGGGTCGGAGAATCGCTGGGGGGGGCGGCATGAATCTCGCGTGAATCCTGCCCCCGCTGGCCGCCGAATTCTCCGGCACCGGAGATTCGGCGGGGGCGGGAATCGCGTCGCGCCAGTCGGTGGGGTACGCCAGTGATTCTCCGGCGCACGATGGGCCGACGTCCTGCTGCTGTAATGCCTGTCCCGCTGGCATGAATCAAACCACCTCCCTTACTGGTGGGACTGGTGGGGCGGGCGGGCTCCAGGGGTCCTGGAGGGAGGGTGCGGGGCGATCTGGCCCCAGGGGGTGCCCCCACGGTGACCTGGCCCACGATCAGGGCCCACCGATCCGCGGGCGGGCCTGTGCCGTGGGGGCACTCTTTTCCTTCCTCGTCGGTCATAGCCTCTGCGATGGCTGACGTGGAAGTGACCCCCTCCCCTGCGCATGCGCGGGGATGACGTCAGCAGCCGCTGATGCTCCCGTGCATGCGCAGACTTCCGCGGCAAAGTCCCTTCGGTGCTGGCTGCCGTGGCGCCAAAGGCCTTCAATGCCAGCCGGCGGGATGGCAACCACTCCGGCGCGGGCCTAGCCCCTCAAGGTGAGGGCTTGGCCCCTAAAGGTGCGGAAACGCCGGAGTGGTTCACGCCACTCCATCCCGCCGGGACCCCCTCCCCGCAGGGTACGGGAGAATCCCGGCCCAGATCTCCATCCCATGTCTCCCTAAAACATTACATGAGCCTCCCACCTCCTGGAGGAGCAGTTAATTCTACCCAAAACATTTGAGCCATTAGGTGGCATTAATTAATGACAGTAATAACTTGTACTTAGATCGCACCTTTACTGTAATAAAATATCCTAAGGCACTTCACAGGAATATCGCATTTAAGATGTTGGGACAGATCACGTCTTCTCATCAGAAGAGCAACTGAGGCTATCCTGCCTCCACTGATATTCAACTGGCGGCTGGCAGAGGCCACGGCATGGCTGAATTCTCCCATCTGGGACTAAGTCCTGTGGTGGGGATGAGCAGTATTTCCCGCTATGGGGGCCGACAGGAAACCATGCCATATCTTCCATCTCCTCTATAACTAGTTACACATTGCCGGGGTGGGGGTTGGAGGTGGGGGCAGGGTAGCGCCATCTAGCATGGTGGAGCTGGCTTGATCGAATGCCTCCTACTGTCATCTCTGGATGCCATATTAAAAACGCACCCAACATCGCAAACCTACGACTGAAGAATTATAAAATAGGATTGGGAGTGGGAAAGGGGATGTGAGTGGAGGGCAATACAACAAAGTGGTCACAGATTACCCCACATGAGATGGTAACCATGAATATGGGTTGGGGAGTTTATAGGGAGGAAGCATTACGGGAGGATAGACTCACAGTAGACTCATAGGAGAGAGAGCATGATGAATTGAGAAGGAGGTTGAAAGGTCACTTGGTGTAGAGGCTGAGTGAGGGAAGTGGTACCTGTTGAGAAAATGTTTATGGCACTTGGGTGGCTGATAGAGAAAGATTATTTCAAATGCGAGGTGAGAGGACTGGAATCAGGTGAGATGATTAAAGGAGGAGAAAATACTATAATCCCAAGATGCGATTTGTTGAAGAGCCACACTGTCACCACAATGGTCTTGGTGGGAAAGAAGTGCACTGTATAGCCAGGTTGAGAAGGTTTGTTTAGGTGAAATATCAGGTTTCAGCTGGGAAATTAGATCAACAGTCTTGGTAATTCAAAACACAGACTTGGAATCAAGAAAAGGTATTACTTACATAATATATCTGAACAAATTGTACACATTGGAGTATATATATTTAGATCCTGATGCCTGCAGATGTGACAGAAAGCACAGAAGGCTTGTTTCTCCAGGCAGTAGCTCATCCTGAAGTTAGTCCATTTTATGATTCAACTGCCAAAAGCTCTTTTGACTCCTTGAACCTCCTGCACCATTCAATAAGATCATAACTGATCATATTGTGGCCTTTCCTGCCCTTAAGCCTCGATTCCCTTGTAGTTTAAAAATCTGTATCACTCAACCTTTAATATATTTAATGACCCAGCCACCATTGCTCTCTGGAGAAGAAAATTCCAATGATTAACAACCCTCTAAGAGTAGAAAATCCATCTAATCTCTACCTAAATGAGAGATCTCGTGGGCTGAATTCTCCAGTCCCCTTGCCGCGTGTTTCTCGGCAGCGTGACGTCTGCTGGCAATGGGATTCTTTGCTCCTGCCGCTGTCAATAGAATTTTCCACACCACTGGGAAATCCACGAACGGGGATATACTACAGCGGAACCAGAAAATCCCAACGGCTGGAGAATTCTGGCCCATATTTTTAAACACCGGTCCCTAGTTCTCCCACAAGGGGAAATATCCTCATCAGTTATCCTGTCAACCCCCCTACAATGGATCTCTCAAGAGTGGTCTCAGTTCTAACAATGTTACATATGCACACAACTGTCAGCCAATCTCAAAAACCTTGAAACTGAACTAGAACTTAGAAGCACAAGGCAAGAATTAAAAGCGTATTCATCACACATTGTCAAGTACTGTGGAAGCAAACACTCGTCATTCACACACATCATTTGACATTGAAAATCTTATTGTACTATAGGTGTGAGTGCAGAATGTTCTTGTAGAGGTTTGTCAGTATATTTCATTAGGTGGCAAGAATGTGATATTTGTGGATTTCTTATGATTTAAGTCATTGTAGGTGAAGACCAATTTATGAGGGACTAGGAATAGTGCAGTTAATAAAGTGCCTTCATTTTCAAGTTAAGGAGCAGTGATCTATATCAGAACTTCCCAAATTTCTATAATCAGAATCAACTTCTAGTATGCAGCCATTTCCAACTCCTGCTGGTATTCCTGCTTGGTATTTCTGATCTAATGCAATATATCTTTTAAGAATGAAGCAGCAACATGAGGCACACAACAATCATTGGAACCTGAGGAAGTCTGTGTTGCCACAACACCTTCTCCCACCCAAATAATTTCAGGTGCCTGGAGTGTATTTTGATATTTCAATTAAGATTACACTGGTGGATTCATAGACCTCATGATACCTGGATTTCTTTGGTGTCCTGGGAGATCACAGAAGCGTGGGCCTGGAGTTTGTAGTTGTGGAATCTGTGAGAGTGTCAGTTTGTCATTATTCCTCTGGAATGGGGCAGCACGGTGGTGCAGTGGTTAGCACTGCTGCCTTACGGCGCTGAGGTTCCAGGTTCGATCCCGGCTCTGGGTCACTGTCCGTGTGGAGTTAGCACATTCTCCCCATGTTTGCATGGGTTTTGCCCCCACAACCCAAAAGATTTGCAGGGTAGGTGGATTGGCCACGCTAAATTGCCCCTTTATTGGAAACAATTAATTGGGCACTCTAAATTTATTTTAAAAATATTATTCCTCTGCAATGGAAGCAACCTCCAGAGTCAATACGATTAAACACAGAAAAGTTCATAAGTTTCTGTCAGTGATTCCTTGCTTCGCCACAGGGAGTATTGTTAAAGCCCTCACAAACTGCAATCAATTAGAAATCCCTGAACTGATAAGCTATTTATCAGTTTAGTGGACCTTTATGTTATTGGTCTCGTTGTCAAAACCCTTAAAAAAAAGTAACATTTACCCCCAAAATTTATCACCTTGAATTTATGGGCAAGCAATTCCATTTGCCATTTCATTGCCTAATCAACACCTCCTTGCAATTTCCTCTAGTCCTCAGAAATGTTCAGTTTAAGCTGTGGGATTCACAGCAACCTTTCCTGTGCAGGCCATGCACATCAGTCACTTTTAACTTAACCACATGTGTGGGACTGTGCATAAAATATTTAAAGGGCGTGCATACTTAACTGAATCAGCAATGCATTACACGAAGAAAAACAGAGGATATGTTGGTCCTCATAATCATTTACTGTGGGGTGAATTTTCACCTGTATAGCAATCTGGTGAAATAGATCGTCCATTTGTTGAACTCAATGAGATAACAATAATGTTGGTTCTCTGATGAGCTGATAAATCATTCCACCAGCTCACTGGTGGCAATGAAGGTGAAAATTATTTCAATGCCTCCAAATTTATACATCACTTCTACCTCTTAAAGGGAATTCCTTCAACCCCAACAAAGGCAACCATGAGTTCTCTGAGCTTCTCCCGGACGATATTATTGTTTTGATTTCCAGTCACTTGATCTTGCTGGGAATCGTTTCCTCCATGTCCAACATCTGCCTGAGCTGCTGGAGTTTCACTTCCACCCACTGACCTCTATGCCACTTGCACCACCTTTCAGTTTAAGTCACTGTTGGAAATTTACATTACATTTGAATGTTAAAATCTTCTACACCACGTGATTAGCAACTCACATTGCCACCATTTACCACACTAATACTCCAAGCCTTCTGACTACTTGATGGACCTTTCCTGTTGACTCTCTTATTTCCTCTATCTTTTATTTTGTCATTATTGCTTTTGGCTCATGAATCTTTAATGGACATACACCTTTAAGTTGAACAGAGGAAGTGAAGAACTCACAGGTTTTAAAATAGCACACGCTAAGAAGTTTTAGTTTTTGAACAGAAAAACCCAGCCTTTTGGCACCTGAGAGATTGGAGGGATTCTGTTCGATTGGTTTGCTGGTGGCCAATGCATTTGCCAAGGACCACATTCTGTCTGGCAACAGACAGTAACTGGGTTCTGCTCGGTGGGGTTTTTTCAGAGGACCCAGCAAAGAAAGCTCCTGGACTCTGAGAGGAGAGGTTGTGCGTTGCTCTCTCTCTCTCTCTTTCTCCTAAATGTTTCCTGTCTGCTGGTCCTAAGTCTTCAGAGAAATCTCAAGACCCTGATCAATCTACAGTGAAAACCATTACAGACTGAAAGAAACGATATCCAACTAGAGACCCAGTCTAAAGAAAAATCCTAACCAGAAGACATCCATCTGAAGGAGAAACTTTTATCCTTTGACATTTATTATTATTATACACCTCTCTTTCCCTGTAGTTATTGGACAGCCAAAGACCAAAGACTTCGGGTAGTTTTAAAATTAATAACTAATTTCAATTGTGTTGAGACTCCAGGTCACATGGGGCAGGAATTGACTGCGCACTGGTCCAGGTTGTTGTAACACTACATGCACGCACACACACACATGCATCCTCTTTCTCCTCAGGGATGTCAACCTAACATCATGTAAACTACCTCACAATAAATATACCCATATTCCACTTGAGGGCTGAGCTGGTGGAATCATTTTTGCAGTGTACCTGTGCTAAGTGAGGGAATGATTAATCTTGTTTTATGCTATGGGAAATACAGTGAACAGTCCACCGGGGTTATCTACTCCAGATATGTTCCATGAAAAAAAAAATGGAAAAACAAGACTGCTCCATTCCAACATATGTCCCAGATTCAACAGAATACATTAATGAAAATAACTGCCAATGAAGTGCCTCAAAGTCATTTGCTCCATGAAAGGTACAAAATGTAGAACATCTCCCCAGTTTTTCATCTCAAAGATTGCAGGATAATTGTGACATTGTTCCTGTTTTTCTTTATGCATTCTAGCAATGGCTACCATTCTCAGAGAATGATTACTGTCACAAATAGCAGCTGTATGATTACAAGAAGTGAACACGAGACCTGTGGTCAGCTGTTCATAATATTTGTGCACATAACTTCTTATATAAGGTGACATAACCACAGGGCATACAGTAGAAACAACACAAACACATGAAAGAAATTTGTTATTGATCGTTGTTGGGAGGAAATACCGAGAGCAATTTCATTCAGTACCAAAAAGCATGTCCCACATCTCCCATTGCCCGATGCACACTTCTGACAATGATGGCCTGATATTCGTCGATTGATGTAAATCACCTATGAATGTTTAAGAGCAGTTTTAATTCCGTTGCTGTAATAATATGGCCATAGCACTCAGTTTATAGATCAGTGCACAATCATTAACAGCTCTAGCAGCAGTCTTGGGCAGGTACAGGGAGCACACAAGTTGCGCAAGTGAAAGGCTGGATTAAGTGTCAGTGAAGTTGTCAGGGGTCAGAATAATTAGAGGAAAGTGTTGCAGTAAAGTGATGAGATATTTTTGACCCTCAAAATGCTTTCAGAATTTTCTAACGCTACCTTTTCTGCTAGATTTTTCAGTGTAACTTGCCGGCGATCAATCAAACCGGTGCAATCAAGTAATTTCAAGCATGAATTACATGCAGCACAACTTGAATTTATGTGATCTTTTGCACTGATTAAATAAATCTATTTGCAGAAAGTTGGCCCTGCCCTCAAAACTGACCATGATCTCAGGGTGAATGAAATGCCACTGTGACTGTCCACTAAATTGTGCCTGTTTGCAGGAATGTGAGAAAGCTCTTAGTGTATTTTAGGCACAAGGGCACATTTTAAAGCATTGACAACTGTTTAATAATTGTTAAGGAACTAACCATTGTAAGCAAATTAAACTGGTTAAAAAAAGTTTGGATGATTCTGATTCTATTAGACCTGGGTAACTATAGTTCCGACCAACCCCAACCCCGCACGGGACACCACCTGACTCCCCTCATTGACCACTCTTTCACTGACCCTACTAAACAACCAACCAACACCCAGCACTCCCCCCCCCCCCCCAACACACCAAACTGACCCCCCAACTTCCCCTGGGCACCCACTTGAGCCCCCCACATTGACCACCCAAGCCCCCAATCACCCGACACACCCCAATAGATTCTCCAGCTCGACCAGCCCCTTCCATTAGCAACCCATCCCCACCTCCGTCTGATCACCTAACCCACAGTCCCACAGACAAACTGCACACCCACCAGACTGTCCCTCTCCACTGACCATCCGAACATCCCCAACTGATCACTCAACTCCCAGCTCCAAAAGACTCCTCAAACTGACACCTGCCGCACACCGCCCAAGCCCTTATCCCAATTCCCCAGACCCCCCCCCCCCAATCAAACCACATACCTTGGAAACCTACCTTCTCCCTGGCTTCTGAAAGTGGCTGGACTTTTAAACCTACCTGCTTTGCAATAGCTAGTGTCACAAAAAAGGGGGCATCGCTTCTTTGTCACCAACTCTGCTCCAGCCATGACAGAAGGCCTCAGGAGCGCAATGCACTACAGTTTTCACCTGGCCTGAGCAGTTGGATAGATTTCTAGGTAAGAATTTAGGAGCAGAATGGCCATCCATTTGGAATTGCTACTCCATGGAATTTCAAGCCCTTTATGTTCAGCAATATGCAACAAAGTAATAGAATAAAACACTTCTTAATACTAATGCAATTTTGAGTGAAATTTGCACCAGATTACAAATTGCATCCAAAACTGAAACTTATGACCAGCGCATTTAATGTAGGTAAACATCCCAAGCAATAGAGGCAGAATCAGACAAAAAGAATACCAAACCAAATCAAAGTGAGAATAGGAAGTTGAAAGAAATAAAATGCATTTACATAGTGCCTTTTATGATCACCAGACATCCCAATGCACGTCACAGTCTATCAAGTACTTTTGAAATGTTGCCAATGTTGTAATATAGGAAGCAGGAGAACTAATTTGCATATAGCAAGCTCCCACAAAAACAATATTACAATGACCACATTCTCTAATTTTGATTCAGGAATAAATATTGGCCAAGCTACTCTGCTGCTTTTTTTCAAAATTGTCATTGCATGAAAGGACTGACGAGGCCTTTGTTTAACATTTCATTCACAAGTTGCACCTCTTGACAGTGCAGCACCCCCTCCATACTTCACTGGACTGTTAGCCTAGACTATCATACTCAAGTCATGGAGTGGGATTTGAATTCACCGACTTCAAATTCAGACTCCGGATTGAAACCAACTGAACAATTTCTGATCAAAAGGTTGTGCAACTAATGCAGATGATCGGAGGTTGAAGCCAACCTCTGTTTTAACCCGACGGTAGTCAATTAAAGTTAGAAGCAGTGCCGATAATTTAGCATTTCTGACAGGGGCCAAAAGAAGATTTTTTTCAATGACCTCAGTAACATAACTGAAGGAATCTGCAGCCCATTCAAGACTGGATAAGTCACGGCTGTTATATACATGTAAGTTGTTGTTGTTTAATGTTGGATCCAGCAGTCCAACAACAATGACATTGAGTGCCAATCTTTTAGCTACATTTCTAAGGATGAAAGAGCAGGTGATTAATTAAGAATAATAATTTTTATTGTCACAAGTAGGTTTACAGTAACACTGCAAAGAAGTTACTGTGAAAAGCCCCTCGTTGCCACACTCCGGCGCCGGTTTGGGTACACTGAGGGAGAATTCACAATGTCCAAATTACCTAACAGCATGTCTTTTGAGACTTGTGGGAGGAAACCAGAGCACACGGAGGAAATCCACGCAGACATGGGGAGAATGTGCAGACTAAGTAATAATGAACAGAAATGAAGGTATAATGAAGCCCTGTTCAGGTTTGAGTCTGTAGGAAACCAGACCAGTACAGAATATCAAACATCCTATAGCTGTTAAAACCAATGTGTAAGGAGTGCTAATTATCCTCTATGCCAGTGCATCTCAAACTATCTGATGTGGTGTACCAGCAGTTTTTTTTTTCAATGTGCCAGGGACCGGTAAGCGAAACAAGCCAATCCAGGATTACTGTCTCTTTCTTTTCTGGAAACACTCCAAGTACCGGCAGACGATGGCTCGAGTACCGGCACCGGTACTCGTACCACACTTTGAGAAGCACTGCTCTATGCCATCCCACTAAATCTGGCTGAAAGGAAGTGAAGGCAGGCTTGGGCCAGTATACTTCAAGGGGATTTCAATTGTGGAGCTGATAGGGTTAGTCCTAACAGGCATGTGGAAAGGGACCATCAGCAAGGGAGGAGGTTGGAGTAGTTGATTTGCTGGTTTAAGGAGACAGCATTGACTGCCTTGAGGAAATCTTCAGAGAATTCCAGGAAACATGCGGAAGGTGATCGAGCTTACTCGAGGGAAATTGCAGGCTGCGACAGTAGTAAGAAAGCAGAGGAGCATTGGTAGGCTGGTGTAGGGCTGGTTGTAGAAAAAAATACCATGATGTGGAGATGCTGGCGTTGGACTGAGGTGGGCATAATAAGAAGTCTTAAAGGTTAAAGTCCACCAGGCTTGTTTCGAATCACTAACTTTCGGAGCGCAGCTGCTTCCTCAGGTGAATGAAGAGGTGGGTTCCAGAAACACATATATAGATAAAGTCAATGATGCATGACAATACTTTGAATATGAGCATTTGCAGGTAATTAAGTCTTTACAGGTCTAGATGGAACAACTGGAGAGAGGTATAATCACAAAAATACCAGAGAGAGGAGAAGTGAAAGGCTACATGGCAGAATGTCAGTTGATTGTGGTATCTCATAGCAAACTGTAAATGAGTTGGCCTTTCGTGGTTATTTTAAGAACTAAAATTGAATTACAGGTTTACAAGATTTCTGTGTCTTTCTGGATGAACCAAAAGAACTAAAGTCACCATTTTTGAAAACTAAATATAATTTCTTCAGGTAATAATTTAATGAGAAGAACAGCCATTTTTATTTATTGGGCATTTTTTACCAAATCAAAAATTTTACAAACATCAATTCATATGATAGTTTGAATTCATTCATTACTGCTGGAGGAAGATCTGTGCATACACTAGATTGAGTTTGAATTTTGAAACCGAATCATATGTAGGATAATTTATTCACCTCTGCGACTGTCTGGGGAAGTTGAAAATGCTATTTTGGATATTGGCACAATAAGAGCAAAACATGACTGCATTTGCTCTGATCTTAGGCTACATTCTTCAAAAGGAGAACATAGCAGCATATTGCATATGCTGGGGAAGTCTTTGATAGCTTGCTCAAAAATGTCTTTTGTGAATTCCCCATCTATTTAGGCTAAATATGTCTGAATCACGAGACATGTCATATATCATGATTAAGGCAATCCCCTTTTATGTCCTTTAGTTAATGGGGAGTTTGGAGGCATACTGGTAATGTTACTGGACTAGTAATCCAGAGACCAATGCTAATGCTCTGGGGACATGGATTTATATCTCACCATGACAGCTGGTTAAATTTAAATTCATTTAATAACTCTGGAATTGAAAGCTCGTCTCAGTAATGGTGACTATTAAATAATCTTTGATTGTTGTAAAAATAAATCTGGTTCACTCATGCCCTTTACAGAAAGAAATCTGCCACCCTCACCTCATCTGTTTTATATGTTAATCCAGACCCACAGCAATGTGGTTTACTCTTAAGTGTCCTCTGAAATGGCCCAGCAAGTCATTCAGTTTAAGTGATGGGACATAAATGCTGTCCTTTCCAGCAAGGCCTACTGTCCCATAACTATCCCATGAAAGAATAAAGAAAAAAAAATATTGTGCCTTCATTAAAATCTTTACTGGAAGGTCGATATTACTACAAGGTTGATATTTTTGCCCTGAATGTGACTGAGCCGAATTGGAATTCTACAATCTGAGCATGTGCAATTTGCCTAATTTCCCAGAAATCCTCAGGACTGTTCAGAAGGAACTTGGAGCACTGCCCGGTAGCTTTTCCTAAAATAATTTTAAAGAACAGGTGGATGCATTAAAAAAAATCTTTACCAAAGTAATGTTTATACTCCATCAAAGTATTAAAATGACCTACGGAAATCTTTTTGTGGTCCAGTAATTTTGAGCAATTACAATTGTGATTGAAATGCAAGGATTATGGCATTTTTGGCACAGATGACTGAACAGGACAGAAATACGGCAAAGCCAGGTTCCACTCCAATGTCAGACATAATTGCTAAATTTTGCAAGGGGTGAAAATTCCTGGCTGCTCTTTACCAGAGCCAGGCCAGAGTTGAAAGTTCCCAATACACAGTGGAGGATTTAAAATGTTTCTGCAGGTGTACTGGGCTCACACAGCAGGAAAATCTGTTTTTTAAACAGCCAGCATTGTTTGACATACTCTAGTTTGCAGAACCCATCCACCATGAGCTGGTATCTACATGGCACTTAATCAAATGTAAATGCCAATTCAGAGCAAGTCCTTGGAATGACAGATGGCACGGTAGCACAGTGGTTAACACTGTTGCTTTACAGCGGCAGGGGCCTGGGTTTGATTCGCGGCTTGGGTCACTATGTGGAGTCTGCACGTTCTCCCGTGTCTGTGTGGGTTTCCTCCGGCTTCTCCGGTTTCCTCCGACAAAAGTCCCGAAAGACGTGCTTGTTAGGTGAATTGGATTCTGATTTCTCCCTCAGTGTACCCAAACAGATGCCGGAGTGTGGTGACGAGGGTGTTTTCACAGTGATTTCATTGCAGTGTTAATGTAAGCCTACTTTATTACTTTATGAATTTATGGATTAAGCCTACTTTATTACTTTATTCTGTGTATATTGAATTGATTAGCAATAAATATTGAAATCTAAGTCTGCAATCTGGCAAGATTAAGATCTGTCACATACAGAGTAGAGAGCAATGTTCTCTCACACGCATCACAAACAGACTGCTCCTCAGGAACAACAAAATATTTTCAGTCTCCTTAGCGATGTTTAGGTACTGGCTACTAGGCTATTGAGCATGTCACGGAAGTGATCAGTGGCATAAAGAAACCAACTTCAAACAGCTACCCCACCATATAAATGTGCATTTGGTGAAACTCTTCTATGTTTTTACATATTACATTTCCTAGTGTCACTTATTTTCTGAGACCAGCACTCATTCTTCCCATTACTGGAATTTCTCCTGAATTCTCCAGTAAGCAATATACTGATGATGGAAGTTCGTCTGGCAGTGTTGAGTGTACACTGATGTTCAATACAAGCAATACCTCAGTGATTTGTTTAACTCTTGGCAGCTGATTTCCAACCAGTAGGAAGCATTGGAAAACCACAGAGCTCTGAAGCTTCTCACTGACAATGGGTAAGTAGTGGAATTGGCTGTTGGATTGTCATATGGGAGCCCTGTGGAGTTGGAGAGGGAGAGATGGCTGGTGAGATTGTAAGAAGACATGCACTTTTCTTGTAGGGAATGGAGGAGCAGTCCTGGTCCTGCAAATAAAAGCAAACATTTCAAACCTTTTTTTGGCCCCATTTATTTTGTTGCTGGGCTATTCTGGCAAGAAACTCACTGCCTCTTCCCACTCTGCTCGGTGACCAACCCTTATGAAATAAAATAGAGGACACTCTAACTGTGGGACTAAGAAGGTGGGAGGTTGCTGGTGACCATAAGTGCGAGGGCCATGAGAGTTTAGTTTTGGAGAAAAGGGGTTGGTAAGCATCAGACCAGGAGATATGAATTCCACAATTGTGTTTTTCCCGCTAGGGCAATTAACATTTGATGAAAGACAATACATAATACTGAATCATGGCCTTCCTTACTTTTTACGGAGTCGTGGTGACTCCTTGCCTTATCCCAAATGGCAGCAGGACCCCAGATCCAGAAGTCGTGCTCCCATTTCCTATCAATCCTGTTTTCGCCAGTAGGGAAAGGTGGAGGGATGTGATTCACACATGGGGAAAGTCTGAACTCAGCACCAACATTTGAACTCAGTGCTGAGTTCAAACAGACCCAATTTTTGCCGGATGGAGGTCTGTTCCTCGCAGTGTATATCTCATGACTTTTAGAAGTAAAGATGAATGATCGTAAAAGGTAAATAAGCTGTGTGGAGCTGTCAAGTTATTTAAATTTTCTGCTGTTTAAACTTTGAAAATATAAACAGCCTGTTGTGTTTCTGAGTTGAAAAAAAGTGTGCTTACATTTTCATTAGCTATTTGTTCACATAACCCTCAGGGTTATCATTATGGTATTATTACTGCTCGAATGCTTCCACAACCTGCATTATTCCAATAGGGACTGCAAGTTCACAGTTTGATTGACAGCTCCAAGGGATTATTAAGGATTTAGCTGTCTTTGATGTGGAAGTACATGAGGGGATTTAAATGTATTGAATGGGCTTTATCAAGGAAAGTTATATATATATACACACAAATAATGAAGTCTAACAGGTAGAACTTTATTTTATTTTGTCTCAGCAGGCGCCACAGGTCTGCTCATGCTGGATACCGGGTGAGTTGGCATCAAAAAGGGAGGTTTTGTCGGATGGTGACGTGAGTTGGCACTGAGTTAGTACACAGGCCATGTGGGGATAAGTAGGGGCATGGGTTCACATGGACGGTATGAGAGGCAATGGGAGGTGGGTGAGGTATATGGTTTGGTTCAGATGGGATATGGGGTGGGGTGAAGGCTAGAGGGCCTAATTTTTAACCACACAACTGGGCAAGGTCTCAAAACACCAAGGTGAAGCTTTTCCACATGGCCTGTCTTGGTCCTTATGGCAATGCCCCTTTCCTCAAAACAAAGATCCTGTTATTTGAGACAGGTGGGTGTGGCGAATTGGGAAATTTCCCAACTCCAAGCACCTGTCTCAAAAGTGAAAATCTCAACCATCATCTTCTTCATGTTGTTATTGTTCAGAAGCACTCGTTTGATGTTGCTCCAAATTTGAAATCTCTCTCTCTAGTTCTACCTGTGAAAAGACAGTCGATGAGCTGCTTTGGCACAGCTGGTGTTTTCGCTCTAATTCTTGTTGGCTGAAAGTTTGATCACTGGGTACATAGTCTTGCGGCAGAATTGCGAAACAGCAAATGATTTCATCATGGTTATTTGTGGCCTTTGGTTATTAATATCCAAGTAAATAAAAATCTGATAGAGCAGGTTTGTTGAACAGATTTTCCATCTATAATTTCAGTGCTTGAAAACACATATTCATAGCATTTTTCTGTTTATGACACAGACCATGTATGATACAAACAGCACTGTGGGCGTACCGACACCACATGGACTGCAGTAGTTCAGGACAGTGGTTCAGCACCACCGTCTCAAGGGCAATTAAGGATGGGCAATAAAAAATATTACTCCTTAGCCAGCAATGTCCATTTCCGGTGACCAAATAAAAATAAAACACTCAGTATTTCTTTAAGAAAAATGGGGTGCAGGATTCTCCGATCCTGGGGCTAAGTGTTGATGTTGGCGTAAACACCGGAGCATTTTACAATGGTGTAATCTGGCCCCTAGGATCAGCGATCCTGATCCACACAGGGGGCCACCATGGCAATGGAGTGCCTCACGCAGCTCCAGCTGCTGATACGGCACCAGCACGGCCGGCACGAGTTCGCGCGTGCGCGCCACAGCCGACGCGAGTTTGCGCACGCATGCCACAGATGCCGCGAGTTCATGCATGCGCGTGGGTTGCCTTCTCCGCGCCAGCCCCCGGGCAACATAGCAGAGCCCTACAAGGGTCCGGCACGGAGGAACCTAGGCCCCACCGGGATGAGCTTGCCCACCGATCAGTAGGCCCCAATCGCGGGCCAGGCCACCATGGAGGCCCCCCCCCCCCCCGAGTCGGATCCCCCCCCTCCCCCACACCAGGACGGCCCCCACAGCATGAACGCCGAGGTCCCGCCGGGTAGGACTACACGCGAACGGCGCCGGCGGACTCGGCCGAATTCGGCGGGCATTCGGTCCGTCGAGCGCGGAGAATCGCCGGAGGGGGGTCGCAGAGATCCGGCGGACCGGCGTCGGAGCTGTGTTGTGTGATTCGCCTCCCGCCATGCCACATCTCCGACCCGATGCAGGGTCGGAGAATCCCGCCCAGGATTCCTCCAATTGTAGAATGGTGTGGCTGGAAATGCATCTGAAACTGCTGGGTGCAGTATTAAAGATTAAATTGCTGCAATGCAAGCAGGCACAGTCGGGTAAGTGATGACCTCGGAGCAGAAGGGTGGTAATCAAGTCTGGAAGGACGTGACGGGCAAAGATGGAAGATAGCAGCAATAACTGAGAGGTGCTGATTACAGGGGAGGGGGCGTAATGGATCATGCATCAAGCAGCACTGACAATCAGACAGCGGAGGGGAGGAGGTTCATGAACTTCAGCAGTAGCCCATGATCTTTGAATGTGAGTTGGAAGAAACACTCCTGCTCCATCAGTACACTACAGGTATGTATATATTCAAAGTATATCTCTTGTTGGTTGAAACCTAACGGGAAATGTCTATTAGGCCAGGTATAGACCTCGTTGTCCTGTGTGCAGAACGCTCCAGTGTTGGTTGCATCAGCAGAAGTCAGCTTTGCAGTAGGGACTGGAAATTTGCATATGCAAATGCGGAGGCTAACACCAGTTTCTGGCATTGGTCTTTAAAAATTGGGCAGCACACTTCCAGCTCATAATAAGTATGAACTTCCTGCCCACCATATTGGAGGCTGAGAAGACCACTAAGCAATCAAACTAGCACAATGGTGCTGAATTTTCAGGCCAGTTATTGCACATCTGCAATTTTCAAATTTTTGAATGCATGGTAGAGCTTAAAACCAAAAGATGTAGGAATAAAGTAAGCCATTCGGCCCATCAATCTGTTCTACCATTCAATGAGATCACGTCTATGCTGATATGGTAATCCTCAACTCCACTTTTCCATCTAATTCGCATAACCCTTGATTCCTTCACTGATTAAAAATCTGTCTATCTCAGCCTTGAACATACTTAATGACCAAACCTCTACAGATTTCTGCAGTAAAGAATTCCACAGATTCACTCCCCTCAAGACAAGCCATTCCTCTTTATTTCTGTTTGCAGAATTAAACCTTCAATTCTATTGTTTTCCTTGCCAATGTTTCTCTCAAGGCACATGTGGAAGCTGGTGTGCAGTGGTTTTTCCATGCCAAACAATGTCACGTGCAGGCATCTTTCGTACTAAGTACACCTCCCACGTTCTTCAGTGGCCAGAAAATGGCAACAGGAACAGGACTGTGTTGTCTGGAAGCTTTTAGTCATGATGTGCCACGGGGTGGCAGTTACATGATGGTCGTCTAATACACGGACATTCCAGGAGCGTCTTTCAGCAGCTGTAACTGTGACTGAGCAACCCCCTTTACGATCCACTTTGTTCACCTGTTACTGGGAAGGGGGCTAGCAAAAGGTGCACGAAGCATAGTCTGCCTCACTCTCCGGACTGGATAGCCATGTGCAGAGGGAAAGTAGATTCCCTGGTGGGCTTTCATAACTATAGTGTTGGCACGGGGGGACCAGGACAGGTTGTTGGTAATCTGGACACCTAAAAACTTGAAGCTCTCGACCCTTTCTACTTCGTTCCCTTTGATGTAGATGGGGGCATGTTCTCCTCAACGCTTCCTGAAGTCGATGACAATCGTCTTCGTTTTGTTGACATTGAGGGAGAGATTACTGTGGTCGCATCAGTTCACCAGATTCTCTATCTCATTCCTGTACTCTGTCTCGTCATTGTTTGAAACCCAACCCACTACGGTGGTGTCACCAGCAAATTTGAAAATCGAGTTTGAGGGGAATTTACACAGTCATAGGTGTATAAGTATAGTAGGGGGCTGAGGACACAGCCTTGTGGGGCACTGGTGTTGAAGATGATCATGGAGGAAGTGTTGTTGCCTATCCTTACTGATTGTGGTCTGTGGATTAGGAAATTCAGGATCCAGTCGCAGAAGGAGGAGCCTAGGCCCAGTCCACGGAATTTGGAGATGAGTTTCGTAGGAATAATAGTGTTGAAGGCATTTCTGTAGTCAATAAACATGATCTGACATAGGTGTCTTTGTTATCTATGTGTTCCAGTGTTGAGTGCAGGCCCAGGGAGATGACGTCTGCTGTGGACCTGTTGCAGCGGTATGCGAACTGTAGTGGATCAAGGAAATCCGGTAGGTTGGAGTTGATTCGTGCCATGACAGTGATTCCAAACAGACCTGTTGGACTTTAACCTGGTGTTATAAGACTTCTTATTATACCCACCCAGTCCAATGCCGGCATCTCCACATCATGACCCAGGGCATTGGTAGTGGTGAATTCAGCGATAGTAATGCCATGTCATAGCTTGGCACAATTGCGGTATGAATGATACTTGCCACTTGTCAATCCAAGCCTGGATATTGTCCAGCTCTTGCTTCATTTGGACATGGACTGCTTCAGTATCTGAGGAGTCCCAGCATTGTGCAGTCATCAGCACACATCCCCTCTGCTAACCCCATGACAGAAGAAAGATCATTGATGAGGTAAATGAAGATGGTTGGGCCTAGGACACTACTGTGAGGAACTCCTGCAGCGATGTAATGGGACTGAGATGATTGACTTCCAACAACCACAACTATCTCCCTTTGTGCTAGGCTTATATCCAACCGTTAGAGAGGTTTCCCCTGTTCCTACTAACTTCAGTTTCACAAGAGCTCCTTGATACCATAGTCAGTCAAATGTTGCCTTGATGTCAAGTCACTCTCACCTCACCTCCTGGGTTCTGCTCTTTTATTCATGTTTGGACTCGGGCATTAATGAGATCAGAAGCAGAGTGGCTCTGACGGATCCAAACTGAGCCACAATGAACAGGTTATTGCTGAATACATGCACTTCATAGCACTGTTGACAACACTTTGCATCACCTTGCTGGTGATCGAGAGTAGACTAAGGGGTGTGTTAATTGTCTGGGTTGGATTTGTGCTACTTATTGTGTACATGACATAACTGGGCTGCAGTAGAACAGCTTGGCTAAGGGCGCAGCTTGTACCGGAACACAAGTCTTCAGTACTTTTGCTGGAATGTAGTCAGGGCCCATAGCCTTTGCAGTACCCAGTCTCTCCAGTTGTTTCTTGATATCAAATGGAGTGAGTCAAATTCGCTGAAGACTGGCATCCATGATGCTGGGGACCTCAGGAGGTACCGAGCTGAACCATCTACTCTTCACTTCTGGCTGAGGTTCATTGCAAATGTTTCAACCTTTTCTTTTGGACTGATGTGCTGGGCTATCCCATCTCTGAGGATGAGGATACTTGTGGAGCCTCCTGTTAGTTGCTTAATTGTCCTCCACCATTCACAACTGGATGAGGCAGGACTGCAGAGTTTAGATCTAATCTGTCAGTTGTGGGATTACTTGGCTGACTGCATGCTGCTTTCAATCTCTGGCACACAAGTAGTCTTGTGTTATAACTTGACCAGGTTGACAACTCATTTTTCAGTCGACCTGGTGCTGCCCCTGACATGTCCTTCTGCACTCTTCATTGAACCAGGGTTGATCCCCTGTCTTGGTGGTATTTGTAGAATGGGGGATATGGCAGGCCCTGAAGATACAGATTGTGGGTGCATACAAGGCTGCTGTTGCCGATGGCCCCTAGTGCCACATGGATGCCCATGTTTAAGTTGCTGGATCTGTTCAAAATCTATCCCATTTACCATGGTCGTAGTGCCACACAATACAATGGAGGGTAGCCTCAATGTGAAGATGGGACTTTGTCTCCACAAGGTCTGTACAATGGTCACTCCTACCAATAGTGCCATGGACTGATGCACCTGTGATGGGAAGATTGGTGAGGACATCAAGTAGATGTTTCCCTCTTGTTGGTTACCTTATCACCTGCTGCAGAACCAAACTCACAGCAATGTGCTTTAGGACTCAGCCAGCTCGGTCGGTAGTAGTGGTGCTACCAAGCCACTTTTGGTGATGGACATTGAAGTCCCCCCACCCAGTGTAGATTTTATGCCCTTACCACCCTCAGTGCTTCTCCAATGTTGTTCAACATGGAGGAGTATTGATTCATCAGCTAATGGGGGCTGGGGTATAGAACAGTACAGCACAGAACAGGCCCTTCGGCCCTCGATGTTGTGCCGAGCAATGATCACCCTATTCAAACCCACGTATCCACCCTATACCTGTAACCCAACAACCCTCCCCCCCCTTAACCTTACATTTTAGGACACTACGGGCAATTTAGCATGGCCAATCCACCTAACCCGCACATCTTTGGACTGTGGGAGGAAACCGGAGCACCCGGAGGAAACCCACGCACACACGGGGAGGACGTGCAGACTCCGCCCAGCCAGGAATCGAACCTGGGACCCTGGAGCTGTGAAGCATTTATGCTAACCACCATGCTACCGTGCTGCCCTAATATGGGGAAGTAGGTTGTAATCTGAAGAATGTTTCCTTGTCCATGTTAAACCTGGTGCCATGAGACTTCATGGGGTACAGAATCAATATTGAGAACTCCCAGGAAAACACCCTCCTGACTGCATACTACTGTCCTGCCACCTCTTGTAGGTCTGTGCTCTCTGTAGAACAGTACATACCCAGGACTCGTGATGGTGGAGTCTCTCAGCATCTCTCCAACAGCCTCTCACCTCCCTGCATTATCCCAGTATATTTTACCCACCTCCCAGCTTCCCATATGTTCTTGATTTTAAAAAAGACAATCAGTATTTACCAAGTATGTAGGTGTGTTGAATGCATTAGTAATGCGTGTAAGAGTCATGGGATTGATGCAAAAAAAAGGGACAAAGGGAAGAAACAGACATAAACATAAAACTGGAACAAGACTGGAAAAATGACAAAAGGAATCACACTCAGTGTTACATTTACCACAGTAAGAAAAGTATATGGCAGCACTTAAGAACAAGAAATAGATTGGAAAAAAGGGTAGTGAGACAAAGAATGAGTGATACAAAAAGAATGTGAGTAGGAAGGAAGCAGAGACAGTGACAGGAAAGGACAGATATATATTTTGGTCCATTAACAATGTTATATGAAATCAACTATGTTTTGATATGTTTGATAGCTGGGAGAATGCTTCCGTCATTATACAAAGTCTATCACCATGGGCAATGTCATACGAGATTCAGTTGCTATTCAATACGGCAATTGATACCTTCTGATCTTTTCTTCATTGAGGCTTGTTTAATTTTATGTTTATGTCAACTAGTTCTATGTTGACAGTGATAAACAAATCACGTTTTTATTGCTATTTCGGTGAAGAGATTGCTACTTCCTATGCTGTAAGCATTAATACTACATTAACTGGTGCATGCACCCATTTTGACTTCAGGGAAAATGCATCAATGTGCCTTTTAAGAAGCTATGTGCAAAACTGCAGTTGAGATATTGTTGCTAGCATTCTTCCCTCATGTAAAAGCTTGGATCAGAAAATTGATTGTGCTCCTGGTGGGAGATGTGCTTGCTGGGATTGCAAATTTGAAAAATTGAGACCGGTCTCCTTTCAACATCTTGTCATCCAATGAATAAAAGACACTTATCACTACCTCGAGCATCCAACGCCCAAATAATCAACGTGTCAATGTCCTTTATATATTTTCACCTTTTCATGCGAGGGCATGAGTTACTAAGCACTTGCAGTCCTCTGACACCATGCCCATGTAGATGCCGTTCATGGGTATGCCTCAACGATTGGTCCGAACAGGTTACTCAGCAGAAGATATCACTTTCAACCTAAATCCGTCGAATCCAACATCCATGTGTTTCAGAAGGAAGAACTGCGCAATGCTAATGAGTGTAAATTCTATTGTTTCTTCGCGGTCTAAGCCTTGTGCCTTCCAACCATAACCCCGCAACATCCTCCTTCCAACCCCAACCCTCACAGCCCAATTCTGATCAAACTAGGATCAGCTAAATTGAAAATGAACCTGCGACTTTCTACTCTGTAAGCATTAATATTATGCTAAGTGAGACCATTATTCATTATGCCTTTTGGCTGGTGTGCTGAAAATTGCTTATGGCATTGTGAGTGTCAAGGACAATGTACTTGCCTCAGCAATGGCTTCTGATTACTTTTGTCCTGTCTTAACTAATATACATTCCTCAGCATGACTCAAATCAGATTAATCAATTATTTATCTTGTTGCTTGTGAATAATTGCTTCAAATGGCTATTGCACTTGTTTACTTTACAATAGCCAATGTGAGACACAGAAAAACATACAATTCTGAAAGTGTTGAAGAACAAAGAAAATTACAGCACAGGAACAGGTCCTTCGGCCCTCCAAGCCTGCATCGACCATGCTGCCCAATGAACGAAAAGCCCCTACCCTTCCGTGGATCATATCCCTTTATTCCCATCCCATTCATGTAATTGTCAAGATGCCCCTAAAAGTCACTATCGTATTTGCTTCCACTGCCACCCCCGGCAGCGAGTTCCAGGCTCCCACCATCCTCTGTGTAAAAAAAACTTGCCTCGTTCATCTCCTTTAAACCTTGCCCCTCACACCTTAAACCTATGCCCCCTGCAATTGACTCTTCCACCCTGGGAAACAAACTCCTGACTATCCACTCTGTCCACGCGCTCATAATCTTGTTGACTTTTATCAGGTCGCCCCTCAACTTCCGTCATTCCAGTGAGAACAAACCAAGTTTCTCCAACCTCTCCTCCCGGCTAATGCCCTCCAATCCAGGCAACATCCTGGTAAATCTTTTCTGTACCCTTTCCAAAAGCCTCCACATCCTTATGGTAATGTGGCGACCAAAATTGAACACTAATTTCCAAGTGTGGCCTAATTAAGGTTCTATAAAGCTGCAACATGACTTGCCAATTCTGAAACTCAATGGCCCGATCAATGAAGGCAAGCATGCCATTATTTGAATAAAAGTAATTCACTTACAGCCAAAAGCCCTACAACTATAACAGTCCATGGTTAATGTTGGTGATAACAGTTTGCATTAACTGGATATGTTTGATGAATTATACCCCAAACCAATCTCTTGCCTCCCTTTTTCAATAAACATCCATTCTGTGTTTACACATTTAACATCAATATTCAACATTAAATGATTTTAATACACCTTAGCCCATCCAGCTGATCTGAATACCGCCAATCGCTATTAGTCTCAAACAGTGCTTTAATGTTCCCCAGGTACGTCACAGAAAAGTGACTTGGGTAGGGGAGGAGGAAAAACCCCATCAAAGGAGAGATTGGGAGAGATGTTTCTTTGAAGAGGTAGGTTTTATGGATGATATTAAAAGAAGAATGGGAGGTTGAGAGGATTATGGAAGAGATTCCACAGAATGAGATCTCAGTGACCAAAGTAGGTTTAAATACATTTGAGCACAGAAACAGAATTTGCTATGGTGCTTCTACAGTTGAATGACCACTGCTGCTTACAATCAAAATCCGCATAAGATTCATGACAACTTTGTAAGGATATCAAAGGACAAATGTTGAGTGTGGAATTATACTCCAGGTGGGATCAGAATGCTTTTAGAAGAGTGGAGGGAAAAAAGTTCAACGAAATAAAGCAAGCATGTCATTACAGGATGGGCAAGGTTCATTTACAATGTAATGACAAAATCGTGTTGTGAGGAAGGGTTTCAAACAGGTGAGGTTGTCTTCATCAATTACAGCTTGACAATCTCATGAACATTATTAGAAAATTAGTTATGACTTAAGCATGTTTGCAGATCATATTTTTAACATTTTAAATATTTCCTTTTTAAAAATTTTCTTGGAAAACAACAAGTTACAAATTGAGAAAATATTCCCAGGTTAAAAAGAAGGCATTGGCCTTTAAAGTTTTTTTCAGAATTTTCACAAGAAATTTATCCTATCTCAGGAAAACCTCCTACCCTATTGACAGCATCCCTGCAAGTATTGAGTAAACTAACTTTTAAACATTTGAAGCACTGGTTTAATTTTACTTTCCACTTAGGAAGTAAGAAGGTATTTGGGAACTATGCATTGTTATTAGTTTAACAAGCTTTTCTCTTTAAAAACCAGGCAACATATCTTCTGGGAGGCATTGGATTAACATGGTCAAAACCTGAAACATGCAACCAGACATGTGGCTCACATTTGCCAAGGAGTATTTACCATGATCTACTTCCAGTCATCATATATTCACAGCCACAGTTAAACAAACCACCTGGCCATCTCTGGCATTGTGTCATATTAGCCCACAATCCAGAATTAATTCTGAAGTTTACATTTCAAAAAGATGTAAATCAGCTCATTCCAAGGGTACGATATTTTGTTTTATGCTGCAAAAGACCTATCCTGAAACATGGGTCAACACTCATCTCAATTTAGAAGAAGCATCCAGTACTGACTGGGGAATATATCCGCCATTTCAAATGGAATTTGCAATACTGAAATGATAATGAAGTAGAAATCACACCACAACGAGACGCTGTGGGTGGAATGTGTTGATCTGACATTTAAGAGACAACATTGGGGACTGGATGAAAAGAACACTGCCTGACCACTTTTGGAACCTGAGTTTTAATTCAACACAGGCCAAGGTGATGAAAATATTTGCAATCTGACAGATGCAAATACTAAATCAGATGAAGCTCCAACTCAGCAATAGAATGGGCATTCCAAAAAGGTCAGAAAAACTACTCCCATGAAAGGAGAAAAAAAAAATCACATTGGCACACTAGGAGTATTGCTTGTGGTTGAAGTTAAGGCATATTTATTGTGACAGTGAGAGAGGAGGGTTTGCTTTGTATTTAACTTGTACCTGACCAGAGAGTGTTTGATGTAAGCTTTAGGTGAATAATATAAGAAGTCCAATTATCTCGCATTGATTTGAAATCAGGAAAAATATTCCCTATTTTACAGAAAATGCTTAACTTGCCTCAACCTTAAACCCCACCCGATTAATATTCCCATACCCTCTCCTACTAAATTCAGCACCATATACTCATTACTACAAATACTCCCCAATCCATCATTCCTACTACATAGAATACCTGCACCCCACTCTGTACTGAGCTGCCAGATGTTCCATCCCATTTTCTAAATCCTGCAAGTTAAAATTGAAAATAAAATTTTAATAGTCAAGGCCATGGATTTATGGTCAGCACACCATTCTGCACATTATCATGCCATTGGAACCTGAAAATGTGACTAAAAGTATCCTTCCTACAATATGTTGCGATGGCAAGTTATTGGACTTAGTCCATCACCATGGAAAAATGGCCCTGATTATGTATTGCGTATACCATAAAACAATCCTTATGGGGCAACACGGTGGCACAGTGGTTAGCACTGCTGCCTTATGGCGCCAAAGTCCCAGGTTCGATCCCGGCTCTGGGTCATTGTCCGTGTGGAGTTTGCCAATTCTCCCTGTGTTTGTATGGGTTTCACCCCACAGATGTGCAGGGTAGGTGGATTGGCCACGCTAAATTGCCCCTTAATTGGAAAAATGAATTGGGTACTCTAGTTTTTAAAAGAAAAACAATCCTTATGGATTGCATGCATTCTAAATTCCTATGTCATTTGTTTCAAAATCAAAGATTGAATTGCTTATCTGCTGGACTCTTTTATCCTAAAAAGTCATACATCGCTTTGACTTCCTGCAATAATGTTTTGAATCAGAATCTCCTTAGTGACTGGCTTAATATTTACACCAATAAATATCAGTACAAGAACAGTAAAAACCTCAGTGAATTGGGAGATCACCTGGGGGCATCTGAAATATTATTCATTTTAATTTATACAAAAAGTCACATAAACAATACAGAATCTTCTCCACGGGTTACTGTTGTGAAAATATAGTTCTCAACTCATATGTTTTAGAGTTAACTTTTTGTTTTGGGAATATAACTGACAAGTTAGAGGTTAAAATATTAAATGTGCATTCAATTGAGACATCTGATAAGCAACCCTGAAGTAAATGCAATTCAAAGTGTTTACTTATTGAGGTCAGGCTTAGAAGGAAAAGGACTTGAACCATGGATGACCCATTCTGGACTTCAGGTAGAGCCAGGAAAAAGGAAAATGTGCAGGCTTGGTGGTATTGTCACTGAACTAGTAATCTAGGGTACTGCTCTGGGGACCTGGGTTTAAAATCCCACCACAACAAATGGTGAAATTTGAATTCAATAAAAACATGGAATTACAAGTCGAATGGTGACCATGGAACCATTGTTGATCGTTTCGGGTCCTCGGAGATTAAGGCACCATCTCTTGCTACACTGGGGAATTCTGGCTAGCAGAGCTCCCCACTGTACAAAACGGGGCTAAGTGTGGCCTCGCTCACACATTCCCCGTCCAGACCCCTTATGCAACGCGGGTCACATTGAGTAGCCATGTGTTTCTCGGCACTGCGAGGGCCGGGAAACACGGGGCTAAATGTGCTCGCTAGATCCCTTTTGAGAGAATCGCGCCCAGGGGCATTACCATTGGCAACAACCAGAATAACAAAACAGAAAAAAAAGGACAAACACTTTTATGAAAGGTTTGTTTGTTACATTGCAGTGTGCACTTATATAATTTGTGATTGAAGCAGAGGTCGTCAATATTGGTATTAAGATCAAATGGCATGGGAACTTGATGGACTCGTGGGATTAACACAATGCTCAAGTGGAGAATGAACATCAAAACAGACCGACTGTGATGAATGACCTGTTTGCACTATTATTTCTATATGCTTCTATGCCGGAACGGTGTGAGGAGGGAACAGAATGCTGTCAGAGGAATTTCGTGCAAAAATATAGAAATGCAGAAATAGCAAAAGCTTATAAAATTTTGAAATGTTAGCTTGGTGCAGTTAGTAGGACTCACACGTTTGAGCCAGAGGTGATCTCGGCCAACGCTTCATTGCACAATTAAGAGAGTGCTGCAATGTTGGAGCCAGTAGCTTTTGAATGAAACAGATGTTCTGTCTGACTGTTCACCTGGACACAAAAGATTCCATGTTTACAGTCATCCCTCAACCAAGACCATGAAAACAGATTACTTAGGAATGTATCTCTGGGGTGCAGGTAGCAAAGGGATTCCTAGTCACTGCACTTTTACTATAAAGGCAGTTCTAGATTTCTATAACTACTAAAAGCTTTGGGAAAGCTAGTGTTAATTCTCACTTCAGACAATTAGGTATTATGTTAATACCCTCCGTGCAATGTAAGCACTTAAATATATGCTTCAGGAGGTATTTAAACAGAGTCCTTCAATTATCTCAGCCCAGGTGCTATTCCTGGAATATAGTGCTACTTCTGGTAATAATCATGATGATGGGTCTTTCAAAAACTAGCACTTGAAAAGAATTGATATGTGCATTACTAATTTGATGGTGTTTGATAAGCTAATGTGGCAAATAGTGGACCTTTTTACCATTCAATGGAGTTTTAGCAAGTTTCCGTTGAATAAGATCCAAAATAGGGGAGGCACATGGCACAGCAGCTGGCATTCCAGCCTATGGCGCTGAGGATCCAGGTTCGAATCCTGGCCTTGGCTCACTGTCCATGTGGAGTTTGCACATTCTCCCTGTGTCTGCATGGTTTTCACCCCCACAACCCAAAGATGTGCAGGGTAGGTGGATTGGTCAAGCTAAATTGCCCCTTAATTGGAAAAAAATAATTGGCTACTCTAAATTTAAAAAAAGAATAAGACCCAGTACAAGCAACTTTCACAGAGACAAATGTCAAAAACCTGTTTATGCCTTCCTGTATATCTTATGAGTCTTTCATATTATTAGCTACACCACTCAATTTGGCAAAATCTGCAAATTTTATCATACCTCTCATGATGAATCCAAATTCTTTTTACAAATGGTAAGCAGCAATGCTTCCAGCTGGGATGGTTCTATAGGTCACCACTTCCCATTAGTCAGAAGAACTTCCCTTAACTTCTGCCCTCTGTTTTTGGTTTTGTCGCCTTCTTTCAATCCATTCTGTGCCCTAACCTCTGACATGTGTCATGAATCTATCACATGGTGACATTTTGACGGTTTTCTTCATCAAATATATATATCGAATATCTGAATGTTGTTGTCTATAGTTTCTATTATTTCTTGAAATTATAAAATAAGATTTGAGAAACTGATAGTTTTCTATTATATTTTCTAGTTCTAGTTTTTTTGTTAATCTCAGTCTTTTAGCAAAGATTCTTGTGTCTTTCCTCACATTGATGACAGGCTATGTGGCCTCTAGTTCCTTGGATGACTTCAGTCATTCCTTTTTGAAGATTTGCTGTCTGCCAATCCTTTTTTGGTACAGGATTGCTTGGGAATTCACCAGGTAAAGAATAACTGAAACAAAGTCAAGTCAGACCACCACAGTATCAGCACAAACCATGACTCAAGGTACAACAGGTTTGCCTCCTTTTTTATCTGCTCCCCACTTGTGCTTAATTCTGTTCCTTAAAGCCTCATATTTTACTTTCATCGTTCTCAACATTTTACTTTCAACATTATCTTTTTGCAACAGTTTCCAATATTCAAAGAGCAACAAATGTTTCTTCAAACAATATCAATGTTCAAACGTCTCAACATGAAACTTAGTCAACATGAAGTGATTAATCTCATTGCTGTGAATTAAAGAGATAAAATATTAATTATTTATTAAGTTAGTACAGGGCCAGACTTCTATTCAGAAATATCCGTGTCAATCATTCTAAAAAAAAACTGTTGTTTACATTTAATTGTTTACTATCTACCACCATTAAAATACAGTATTTTCAAATAGGTGTTTCAGACTTTTTGTTTTATTTCCTTCTGACTTCTTTCCATTTACGAGCAAATGTGGTTACATTATCGCTTCTTGGCCTTTTGGCTAAGATTGAGCGTAGATTGAGCCTTTTGGCTCAGATCTGGTATGTCTCCTTTATGGGGACCATGAATTGGATTCAATTTGAATTAGTTTTTGGAGCAGGCAAGGAGCTGGATTAGGGGTTCGCCTCTGTCCACACTCTGAGCCCTGGCTTTGTAACTAAGATAAAGTAAAAAAAAAGGTTACATTATCCAGAATCTTAGTTATAGAATTGGTCACCAAAGACAGAACATTGCAAATTCAAATAAAAATGCAATATTACTAAAATTGTATTGCTTTGCATAAAATTCACAACTCTGAGTAAAACAGCATTTTTCTTGCTATGTGTATTAGAAGAAAATGGTGAATAGATTCTACTGGAGAGATTGCTATTTTTCACAACAATGAATGGATTTGCCCTTTTTCATTCTTTAACATCTATTAAATAATTCTAGTGGGCTGATAGACAAAAGTAAATTCCAACTCCAATCGAACAGAGGATGTTAACTAAAATGTTAATGATGAAATGCAGATGTTTGACTTCTGTAACATGTTGGTTAAGACATTCTCCAAAGATTCCCATGCTTGCTCTTTTAACATGATTATTAAATTGTTAACCTTAATATTAGAAATTTCACAAAAATACATGAAACAACATGTCAAACATCAGAATTTCAGTACCTCACTTGCATATTTCAACATTATGTTAATGATAAAGTATCAAACCGTAATCTTGTGAGCAAATTTTCCTTTGTTAAGTTGTCTTTTACGATATATTACTGATATAAAGTGAAAAGCAAAAGGTTCGCATAATGTTATCAGATTTATCAGATTAATAAGTAAGTTAAAAATCAAACACAGGATACAAACTTTGCCAAACTGTGTTACTGAGCTGTTATCAACAATAAGATTTGTTACATTAGGCCATGGAATGTCTCAAAATATACAAATGTGTACATACCTTTCAAAACAATGTCCATTTTTAGTATTTTTTTCAACAAATTTTCAAAATAGTGTGATAATGTTTGCAACCAGCTGTCACAAATACTTCTTGTGGGCTAAGATGTTACTTTCTGGTTGGTTAAGCCTCTTGGTTTAGAAGATTGCCCAATTTTAATGTAATGGCACGACCATGTTAATGCCATTCCACACATTTAGACGGAATCTCCTGTTCTGGAGTATAACTTGAGGGGGGAGTGGAAGTGAGTTATTTCTGCTCGGGGACAGGACAGCTGGCCATGCATGATCCCACACTGATCATTTAATTAGATATACATGTGCGAGGAGCTCCACGAATCTTGCGTTGAGGTGGGCAGATGGTCATCGCACCCACTTTACCTCGGGCCCGAAAGTCCAGGTGCCACATTCAAAGGACACCCGGACAGGCATTCACACAATGTAAGCTTGGAGCTTCAGTCTGGGTGTCATTCTAGAGGGGACGCCTATTCCAGACATCAGAATGTTGCAGATCAGAAAAGAGGCTCCACGTTAGCGATGTGTTGCTGCAGGTGCTTTTCCAGGCTGTCCGGAAAAGGTCCCGTGTCCCAGGGATGGCAAAAAGAGGCCCTCCTGTCTAAACAAGATGTCCTGGTTAAGGTAGCAGCACAGGTCAGTGCCAGTTGGGCCTACAAACAAACCCAAGTTCAGTGCCGAAAAAGGACACAAGATCTGCTACGCCACTCAAGAGTAAATAGCACTGTCTAGTCGCTGCCAAGTGAAAATAATAGTGGCATTTGGCATGTTGAGTGTGCGAGTCAAGAGGGATGTCAGGTAGGAGGGATGTTACATGCAGGACCCAGCAGCAGATGGAATATTTGCATTGAATGTGCAGCAGCCACTTCATGCTGCCAATGTTGCACCTGTTTCAGGGCAGTTGGCATGTTAATCACTTACCCGGGAGGGCTCCGTAGCTGGCAACGGCATTCGTACGCCTAAACTGTTCATGCACCCATTGGGATGGCACTCAATCCTCTGTTCACCTGCAGGAGAAAGCACACTCGAGGGAGAGGACCAGGACTGTGGCTGCATCATTGGTAATATAGGACTCTCATAGTAAGCCAGTGAGGATGCCTCCAGTCTGCAGTTGTCTGATGCTCCAACGGTGTGAGACATTGTTTAGATAAGGGAATGTGCACAACCATTTTCTAATTCCATCTCTTCTTCACTCCTGGTACCCGCAAACAGGACAAGCAGAAGAGGAGACATCCGACCTCCCAGCTCCATCCACCATGACTCAATCCTCAAGAGCATGTACTTTCACATTCACATAGAACCTCCATCAGCACATACCTCAGTAGGTGTAGGTATTAGACTATGCTCAGAGTCACAATCTGGTCGGCACATCCCGGATACAGATTTAGTTCTGTCTGCTGTGACACCTCCTGCCTCAATGGAAAGCATAGCAACTGCCTTGGAGGCCCAAGTCGAACAGAACACAAAATGGCTGCCATGTTTTTGCTCGGACCGGGAAGGTGCTGCACTCCGAAAGCTAGTGATTCGAAACAAACCTGTTGGACGTTAACCTGGTGTTGTAAGACTTCTTACCAAGGAAATATAAGACACATAGGTAGCGCAAATGTTCACTTACCGTATACATGATTAACACTTCTAAATGTTTGCGGATTTGCACGGTGTTTAAAGTTAGTTGCATTCTCATTGTGCTGCCAGTTGCTGGATGGTCATGAGGATTTAAGGGCATTGCACTTTGTTCCCCATCAGATTCCAAAGACAGAACAACTGCAATTTCAATGTGGTTCTACCAATACTATGCTTTCCATTGAGGCAGTCAAAAGCATTCATTGTTTCATCAGTAGTGTCAGCATTGAGTATCCCAGAAGGAATATGTTTAACTATTGTCCATCATTCGTGAATTTGTTAGTCTAGGGACGCACCAGGCAACCCAGCAGGTACTGCTCACTCAGTTTTGAACCTTCTTAGAATGCTGTCCGTTCAACGTTTCCAATCATGTCATTGCAAGTCCTGCTGGTGTCCTGATGTGAGATATGAGGAGGATGCAAATAAGCCTCAAAGAGAGTGAGACAGGCTAAGTGAGTGGCCAGAAACAGGACAGAATGGTGTATGATGATCAAAAATATGAGGCTGTCACTGTGGTCGGAGGAATAGAAAATAAGCATCTTCACTAGATTTTGAGGTAATAAGTGTGAAAGCCAAATGCGCCTGGCTGTCCATGTTCAAATACATTTGTAAGCTAACATGTAAGTACAGCCAACAAGTGAGATGGCAATGACAGGTTTCTCTTGATTGTAATCTCTTGATTGGGGCCTCACGGTAGCATGGTGGTTAGCATCAATGCTTCACAGCTCCAGGGTCCCAGGTTCGATTCCGGCTGGGTCACTGTCTGTGTGGAGTCTGCACGTCCTCCCCGTGTGTGCGTGGGTTTCCTCCGGGTGCTCCGGTTTCCTCCCACAGTCCAAAGATGTGCGGGTTAGGTGGATTGGCCATGCTAAATTGCCCGTAGTGTAAGGTTAATGGGGGGGATTGTTGGGTTATGGGTATACGGGTTACGTGGGGTTAAGTAGGGTGATCATTGCTCGGCACAACATCGAGGGCTGAAGGGCCTGTTCTGTGCTGTACTGTTCTATGTTCTATGTAAGAGGAATTGAATGTAGGATTAAAGAGATCTGGCTGCAGTTGACCTTTGTGAGACCCCACCTGGAAGTGTCCGATTAGTTTTCTTATCTTAGGAAGGATAGCACTCTTATTGAAGGGTTGTAACCAAGGCTCACCAGACTGATTTCAAGGACTGTGGGATTTTCTTATGAGATGAGAGTGAGGAAAATGGGCCTGTATTCTCGAGAGAGAGAGAGAGAGAGCAAAGGACTGACATACTGGGCAGGATTCTCCATCCCGCCACACCCGTTTATTAGTGTGATGCACCTCCGCCAGCAGCAGGATCCTCCATCCCGTCAGCCAGCCAATGGGGTTTCCCATTGTGGGCACCCCCGCGGCATTTTGAAATTTGTGGGCTTGAGTTTGCTGCTGGAAAAGTGGAGGATCACTACAACGGAGAATCTAGCCCACTATCTTTATGAAGCAAAAATACCTTTACAGGTTCTGCATGAAGGATGTTCCCTTGGCTGGGATGTCCAGAACAAAGGGATACAGTCTCAGAGTTAGAGGTAGGCCATCTAGGACTGAGATGTGAAAGAATTTCTACACTCGAGGGGAGTCAGTGTTTGGAAGTCTCCAACCATAGGGCAGTGGAGGCTCAATCTTTGAATATACTCAACTAGTAAATCAGTAGATTTGTAGCCTCCCTCGCTCCCTGTCCCAGACAGTCTGGCTTCCTGCTCTGATGGACTTTGCACCTTTCTCCAGTTCCAGCTCCATCCTTCTCTGCTGACACTGTTCCCGTGTTCAGCCTCTTTCATCCTTTCCCAATAGACTCCATCCTCCCTGCCTTGGTTACCCTCTGTACACCTTGGACAACTGACAACAAAACCCATTCATAATCTGCCATAGAAGAGGGAAAGGAAGTGGCTACTTATTCCAAAGTCCAAGATGATGATTGCTTCAGCTGGTGCAAGCCATTTATATGTAGCTGTGCATTTGATGTGTTGTATTTCTTGCCCGTGGAGAACTTAATCCAATGGGGTGGAGAGCTGGCCTGTAAATGAGCATGCACGGTATGCAAAAGGATATGTGGCATTGAGAAGCTCGACCCACCTTTAAAATTCCAAAAATTTAATTCCAAAGGTTTATCCCATGTTGTGAAGCTGAATCTAGCCCTTCCAACTTTTTTCCCACTCCAGGAAAATTCTGCTCAGTATCTCGGATGGGACTTTGAAAAGCAGCTAAATTTTACAGAACTACAGAAAAAAATTGACAACCCTTGCAAGCAACATTCAAGCATCAAACCGCAAGCTTAACAGCTCAAGTGCCATATTTGTATGTGATTAATTGGCCTCTATATATTTTATGGTATCGTTATTCAAACCTCATAGTTGGTCTAGATACATTTCAGAGGTTAATCAGGAATTTGAGACATGGGGCTGGATTCTCCGGTCCCCCAGTCCCATGTTTCTCTGCGGGATGTCATTCCTTGGCAGTGGGACTCACTACTCCTGCCTCTTGTCAATGGGATTTCCCACTGAAGCCATTTCATGCCACCGGGAAACCAACGGGCAGGATCCACTGCCGGCGGGAACAGTGAATTATTGCAACGAATAGTGAATTCCAGCCATATTTTTTATACTGCGGAGTTTGCAAAAAGCTATCTTATGTGGTAGCTTATGGCCTTCTAAAAGAGTTAATTATGTGGAACAGCTGCATTCCTTTTTGCTGTATGCTCCGATAGTGCATTCCCACTAATTTTAAAACCATCATTTGAAAGAGTAATATTGAGACCTTTCTGATCCCTCAAAGTGGCGATGAAAAAAAATGTACAGCTTTAGTCATAAATAAAAACCTCAACAATGCTTGTGTGAAATGTTACATAAAATATTAAAACAAAAGTACCTATTTCTAAGTGACAACTGGTAACAACAGCCTTTTTAAAAAAAAGGTAGTCAATTATTCTGAACTCAGAAAGCCAGCTCCACAGAATCAGTTATAAAAACAGAATCAACCCTACTGTTTGCCCATGTAACAAAATGTACCTTTACTAAGTGTGCCAATGCTAAAATACTTCAAATTAAGCATAATTTAAAAAATATATACACTGCACCATTGCCCTCCTTCCCTGCTCACTGGTGGAAATTAATTATGTTTCTTAAATATGAGTGAGTGCACATCTGGGTGTAACAGCTGGCAGAATATGATTTGCCTTGGCAGAGATTTATAGCATCAACCTGAAACTAGATGGTTACTGGCCTCCGATCAGAATGTATCACCACCTCTTGCCAGAGATGTCCCTTTTGGAATTGTTTCGTCTCTTTACCTCATGTAGGCAGCCTGAACAAGGTGGCATTGTATGTAATTTCTTACAAACAATTTGAAGTAAGGAAGATTGCTCAAGCCCAATATTTTTTCAGAAATAAAAAACATGCTAAAAATGGTATGATTCCACAAATGGTATCTGATTTCAAAAGTAAATACATACACACCTCAATCATTTGCCAGTTTGAGTATCATAAAATATGATGGGAGAATACTAAATAATCAGGGTGAATTGCAAATGTCTATTTTCCTCATTGGATATACTCTATTTGCGCATTACATGCAGAAGACCCAATCCAGTTTGATACACTGATTCCTTGTTACTCCTGGAATACTGTACACACAAATTTTGTTTTTCATGCTTCAGCTGATGGAGTGTAGCTGATATTATGTGGGATTGACTGTGAGGAAACGAGAAAGTAGTTTATACTGAATAGTGCACCCATATGATATAGGAACATCATAATGGGTAATGTCAGAGATCCCTACTTACAAGAGATTTTCAGATTCTCCCAAGAGCATATTTAGACCAGCTTCTTTAGTATCGTTAGTGATTCATGGACAAATGTTAAGACATAATTCTGTGTTCAAACAATCTGGTGTCCTGATAATAACATATCGATGTTTGCCGCTTACCTGTTTTTTCATTATCTTGGAGATTCTGTGAAAACATTTTGAAGTAAAACAACAGCTGTTGGATTTCAATACCGATCTGCTCTATATTGTAGACAAGAGGCACAGAACTGGGAATCTTTAATTAAAGCCAGTTGTATTGCTTCAAAATGGGAATTTATATACGTATACATGCATACCTCCCTCAACACACTTGACAGTTGAAGCTGATTCAAAAATTCAATAAGGATGTTGAGTGGATATATTTACCAGATTGAAGTATTGGCTACTCATTCTGTACGCAATTTTAATTTGAACAGAACATTTATAACCATTATTCAATGTTGAACGGTCATCAGTTTTTGTATAATTTTAGTTTGTTGATTCTGATTATTGGCTTCTTGAAAAAAAAAAATTATTGATGAAAACATAACAGTAAAATCAACAAAAAATATACTTCAGAGTAGGTTTCTACATTGAAAATCTCAAGAGTAATTTAAAATTGCCATGTCACTTATCATTTCAAAGGTAACCAATAGAAGTAATAAAAATTGAGATAAGGCCTATATTTCATCACTTTTGTTGTAGAAACAACTTGAAAATTAAGGTCTTTGTGTCTTAAATTTTTTACCTGTTTTCTCTGGTGCTGTGCTACTAGCAGCTGTCTCAGTTTGGGCCTTTGTTGCTGCTTCACTGGCCTCAGTGGCAGCTGCTTCTACTGGTTTCTTCTCCTTTTCCTGGCTAGAGGTGACATTTGAAGATGGGGTACTCTCAGTGGCAGTACTTGCGGCGCTTTCTGTTTCCTTGACATCCTTTTCACCATTTGTGATCTTTTCATCTTTCGCTACTGGTGTTGCTTTTTCCACGTTTTCCGTGGGGGCGTCCTTTGCCTCCGATGCCTTCTCAGCATCAGAGGGGTTTGCTTCAGGATTGCTAACTGGCTTTTCTACCTCTTCCGTTTTCCCTTCAGAACCAGATGCAGCTGGTTCTGTTGCCGTTGCCTCCTCCTCCTCCTTGATAGCCTCTGTTTTTTTAGCTTCGTCTTTTTTTCCTGCACCCGCCACATTCGTTGCCACAGCTGACTCTCCTTTCTTCTCCCCCTTGAGCTTTTTCCTTGTTATATGGCCACGGAAGCTAGCCTGGATTTTGGTGGCAGCCTTGTGAGCCTTGTCTTCAGGTTTGGTAGTCTCTTGTTCAGCTTTCGCATTAGCCTCGTCATTCTTCTCAGCCTAGAATCAAAGTCACAGGAAACATAGCTGTGAAGTCATAATAATAAGAACCTTTTATTGTCACAAGTATAAAGTTACTGTGAAAAGCCCCTAGTCTCCACATTCCTGCACCTGTTCGGGCAAGCTGGCACGGGAATTGAACCCCGCTGCTGGCTTTGTTCTGCATCACAAACTAGCTGTCTAGCCCACTGTGCTAAACCAGCCCTGCAGAAATAGTCTATGGTTCACTGATGTTATCTACCTCTACTATTGTTCCCAACACACATTTTATGCTTCAGGTATTGTCTATTTGGGTTTTCAAGCCATTGTTTATCCTACCTATAATCCCATCAAGATGATTTAACTTGCTATATATCAATTTATTTTAATAGGTAAATAATAGGTTAGCTAGAATGCCAGAAAATAAACAGATTGCAGACATATTTCCATTTTCACAATGTAATGTAGCTTTTGGTATAACTATAACTCAAGAGCAGTGGTGGGCAACCTGTGGCCTGGGAGCCACATGCAGCCCATCAGGATTCTGAATGTAGCCCATGAGATATTTTGTTGAGTGTTGCCACATTCTACTGGTTTCCATCTTCTGGCTTTTTTGAAGCAAGGACACATGAAGTGAGGTTTTTACCACTTGAAGTTGATACATTCCACTCTGAATGTATGCATGATTAAGCACTTTCTATAACTTGTTATGAAACATTTGGCATGTTTTAAATGTATTGAATCTTATTCAGGGTCACAGTTAATGGGCTTATCCAGTGTCAATCTTGCGACCCATTGAGATAATGAAGAATCATTCATGCGGCCCACTCGCTAGCCCAGGTTGCCCATCATTGCTCAAGAGACTGATGTACTAAATCCATGAGATGCCAAGACCTATTGTAAAAGATATACTTATACATTGGACCAAATTCAGTACAACTCTATTTTTATAGTTTTAAATGGACTCCTTTGCATCTTATTTAGGATGAATTGAGAAAAGGCATTTCTGATGTAATATACATTGAACCCCAGTTTTTCCATTGTTAGATGCTTCCATTTTCTAAATCCTTGCTTAGCAAGCAAGTGGAGAGCTGAACGGGTGGAACAAAATTGTTATATTTGATGACAGAGGCCCAAAGATTGAGGCAAATTGGTCCTCCAGTCTTAAGTAGAGACAGTTTGAAACGCTACATCTTTCAATTTCTGGCCTGTCTCACCATCAGTTACCATCAGCCAAGTCCCAGGGGAGGAGGTGGGAGAAACCAGTAGGTGGTGGTCTGGTTGTGGCTGGCAACAGTCATTATGAATGTTGTGAAGCCAGGAGGAGCACTTCTGCATCTTCTGCCTCCACATTATTTAAAAAAATTCTAAAGTATTTACCCTCGAGGTTGCGGCCATTAGATAGGCCACGTCCATGGCCAGTAAACTTTACAGGAACAACTTGAAGCCTTTCCAGTTCATGGCAACCCAATTTGAAAGAAGAGTTCTAAAACAGACAGTGAGCCCCCAATTAGTATACACGAGTGCTGTAGATGACTGCTCCAGATTGGCAGAGGGGTGGGATCCTCAGCAGCAGGGAAGCAAATGAAGGGCTGAAAGGAGGAGATGCAGTACTCAGCAAAGGCAAGCTGAATAGACATGACAGGCAGGCACACAGCAGGGAGCGGGGAAAACCTGTTGAATTAAACTCCATCTATTTTGATGCAAGAGGTAAGGCTCATGAACTCAGGGCATGGATTGGTATGTGGGTCTGGGATATTATAGCCATAACTGAAACATGGCTAAGGGAGGGATAGGACTGGCAGCTTAATGTTCCAGGGTACAGGTGCTTTAGGAATAACAGATTGGGGGAAAGGGAGGAAGGGAAATTGCATTTTTGATTAAGGGGAGCATCACGGCAGTAATCAGAGTTGAAATAACCAAGGGATCATCCAGCGAGGCTTTGTGGGTAGAACTAAGAAATAAGGTGGGGGTGGTGACCTTTTTGGGGTTGTACTTTAGGCCCCCAAATAGCCAACAGGAATTAGAAGAATAAATATGCAGGGAGATTGGGGTGACTTGCAGTAGTAATAGAGTTGTCATAGTAGGGGATTAAAATTTTACTAAAATAGTCTGGGACTGCCATAGTGTTAAGGGCTTAGATGGGGTGGGATTTGTTAAGTGTGTTCAGGAAAGTTTCCTCAGGCAGTATGTGGACAGTCCTACTCTGGAAAGAGCAAAGCTTGGTCTACTCTTGGGAAATAAGGCAGGGTAAGTGACTGAGGTGATTGTGGGGGACCACTTTGGAACCATAGTTCTATTAATTTTAAAATAATTTTGGAAAGAGACAAAACTGGTCCACAGGTGCAAGTTCTAAATTGGGACACAGCAATTTTTGATGGAATTAGACAGGAGCTTGCAAAGGTTGATTGGAGTAGCTTGTTTGAGGGCAAAGGAACTTCTGGCAAGTAAGAGGCCTTTAAAAATGAAATAGCTAAAGTTCAGGGTCTATATGTTCCTGTTAGGGTGAAGGGCAAGGCTGGCAGGAGTATGGAACCCTGAATGACAAAACATATTGAGGTTTTGGCCAGGAAATAGGAGGCATGGCTCAGGTACAAGCAGCTGGAATCAGTGGATTCACTGGGGATACAGGAGTAGACTCAATAAGGAAATTAGGAGGGCGAAAAGGGGGCATGTGGTAGCTTTGGCTGAGAGGATTAAGGTAAACTCAAGTGGATTCTTTAAATATATTAAAGGGTAACGAATAACTAGAGAGGAAATCGGACTCCTCAGGACCAAAGTGGACATGTGTGTGGAACCGCAAGAGATGGGCGAGGTTCTCAATGAATATTTCTCCTCTGTTTACCGTGATGAAAGACATGAAGCTCGGAAGGTTAGTCGCGACTTCTTGGGGACAGTTTGCAGTACAGTAGAGGAGGTGATGGGCGTATTAAAATGTATGAAGGTGGATAAATCTCCTGGCCCTGACCAGGTATATCCAAGAACACTGTGCGAGGATAGAGAGTAGATTTTAAAGAAGCCATAAACCCAAAATGGGTATTACAGGGCATACACATTTCATTACCATGCAAAACTTCTCATCCTCATTAGGAGACAGTTATTTTCTTCTGTATTACCCATTTTGCCTTTATTTTCCATTCCAATTATTCCTAGTGTCATTTTCTCATTTTACTTCAATTTTGTACCTCAATTCCATCTCAATACAAAAGGCCCTAGTAATTACATCATTAACTATTTTATGTTCATCAGGAATCACATTATTGCTTTAGTCTCAAAAATAGTAATTTCCAGCTTAATATATCTTGCGCCAGCAAACTTTAATGCACCAGCACTTGTCTAAATGCACCACATGTAGAAAAATTAATAAGTGGCAAAATAGTTCATTTTGAAATCTCATTAAATCAATCGGGAAAAAATTCTATTTAAACTTCCTCTCCTCTGAACAGAGGTATTCTGTGGGAAAAACAAGTTTGACTGTACACCTTGGTTGTTGTTGTGAATTGTGACCAATTTCTCTGAAATGGGAGGGTATTTATAGGAACTGGCATTCATTAGATCTACCCTGCAAGTCAGCCTGACCTACAGCTCAACCAATTTTGTTCAAAGTTGCCAAAGTGCAAGCTGAAATAGTACAGTGAGGCTCGTAGAGCATCTGGGCCTGAGTGAACAAGGCGACCAATAAGATTTAAGTATTAGGAAACAAACAGAGAAGGACTGAGTAGGAGGGTAAATTAAAGGGGGAAAATTCAATGTCAAATCAAGTATGAAAATATCAATAGAGAGATCGGAAGAAAGGTTAGATTGAGAGAGAGAGAGAGAGAGCGAGAGTGCGAGAAAGAGGAGATGGAAAATAATTAATTCACTTCAAATTTCCCTGACAAATTCAAGGGAATTTGAGACAGAATGAGACTCCACACTTTTTTGGTTATTTTACCATATCAGTAAGGTTGCATGGTAGTAGTCAATAATTATCAGATTGTTAATAGTACATTTGCACTACTACTTGTCATCCCTAAATATCTATGTGATTTAAAACCACACAAATACTGCAATTGCACAACTTTCAAATGAAGGTCAATGGTGAGGCATACTGTATGTAATTTTTACAAAGCTAACAATATAACAGTGTAGTTCAAACAGCAAGTTTGAAACTTCACATTTAACTGTACATCTGCAACCCATCTGAAGTTGCAGCACCATTTTTACTTACACTATGATGACTGCCATTCGTTTCATTTATTGAGTCAACAAATATCTGGCCATTATCTTTCTGTTTTAACTTATCTGTACTATGGTGACTTTTGTTATAATTATTAGATATATATATAATCCTTTAACTAGAATAATACTCTGTCAAGACTTGTTCCTTTGTATTCTTTATTTATCTTATGAACAAGAGTAGCTTCCAGTAACCTTAACTGTATTTTTTTTAAACAGGAGGCCAAAATAGCTTAAGATAGAATTATTAAACATTTTACTTTAAAAAAAAGTAATGGGCTGGGATACTCCCCTACCCAGCGGGGCGGGGTTCCCGGCGTGTCGGAATGGCATGAACCACTCCGGCGTCGGGACGCCGCACCTTTAGGAGCCAAGCCCTCATATTGAGTGGGAGAGGTTCCTTCTCCGCCGGCTGGCGTGAACGGCCTTTGGCGCCACGCCAGCCGAGGATAAAAGGACTTCGCCGGCCGGCGTGAATCCACGCATGCGCCGGAGCGTCAGCGGCTGCTGACGTCATACCGGCGCATACGCAGGGGAGGGGGCCTCTTCTGCCTCCGCCATGGTGAAGACCATGGCGAAAGCGGAAGAAAAAGACTGCCCCCACGACACAGGCCTGCCCGCCAATCGGTGGGCCCTGATCGCGGGCCAGGCCACCGTGAGGACACCCCCCAGGGTCAGATCGCCCCGCGCCCACCCCCCAGGACACCAGAGCCCGCCCGCGCCGCCAATCCCACCAGTCAGGTAGGTGGTTTAATCCACGCCGGCGGGAGAGGCCTGTCAGCGGCGGGACTTCGGCCCATCACGGGCCGGAGAATCGCCGCGGGGGGCCCGCCGACCGGCTCGGGAGGCCCACCGACTGGCGCGGCGCGATTCCCGCCCCCACTGAATCTTGTGTGGCGGAGAATTCAGGACACGGCGGGGGCGGGATTGACGCCGGCCCCAGGCGATTCTCCTACCCCCCGGGGGTCGGAGAATCCCGCCCATGGTGTCAGCATACTACATACATTGGTTGCTCGAGTTAGGAAATATGCAGTTTAGATTACAAGGCAGTAGTTATATAGCCCCAAACATATAATAGCACAAGAAGAGACAACTCCTATAATATAGTATATTATATATATAGGAGCAACAGGTGCAAAGAAAGTATTACACATCAAGATCTTAAATCACAATACACATAAATGAACTTCTACAGATAAGTTCCTGACTGCTGATGAAATTTTTCATAACTAGAAAGAATCAAGAGAATAATCAGCAAGATTTGCCTATCAGAAATGGGTAGAGGTTTTTTTTTTATTTTTATAAATTTAGAATACCCAATTCATTTTTCCCAATTAAGGGGCAATTTAACGTGGCCAATCCACCTACCCTGCACATCTTTGGGTTGTGGGAGCGGAACCCCACAGGAAAACTCCACACGGACAGAGAACCAGAGCCGGGATCGAACCTGGGACCTCGGCGCCATCATGCAGCAGGCCTAATCCACTGCGCCACCGTGCTGCACAAAATGTGTGGAGGTTAGACACAACAAAAATCCACTCTGTATTGGCTGCAGTTTAGTTTTTCCAAAATACTTTACAAATTACACCGAATGCTGAACTAATCCTAGATCAGTAAGACAAACCTACAACTCTCAAGTCAGAATGGTGACATCTTATATGGGTGTCATGGTGGCACAGTGGTTAGCACCGTTGCCTCACAGCGTCAGGGACCCGGGTTTGATTCCAACCTCAGGTTGCAGTTTGTGTGGAGTTTACACATTCTCCTGGTGTCTATGTGGGTTTCCTCTGGGTACTCCGGTTTCCTCCCACAGTCCAAAGATGTGCACGTTAGGTGGATTGGCCATGCTAAATTGCCCTTAAGTGTCCAAAGGTTAGGTGGGGTTATGGGGATAGGGCCGGTGATTGGGCCTAGGTAAGGTGCTCATTCGGAGGGTCGGTGCAGGCTTGATGGGCCAAATTGTCTTATTAGGGATTCTATCATTCTTTTCATATTATTTGGGCATTCTTCAAACAGTCTAGCAACAATAACATATAAGGGAGCTATCATACTTATAAAATCATGTTTAATATTCTTTGTAACAACCTAGCATAAAGAGTTTAGCAGTGCTGATGTACATTCCTGTGCATTCAGAAGCTTTATTAGCCTAAAGTGAACTCTAATAGAGAGCCTATTTCAGCATCTATGGTTTGCCATCATTCTGTATTACAATAATGTCACAGCAACATTCATTAATGTGTTCCTTTAACAAAAACAACTAGGAACATAAAGGAATGGAGTAGGTCATTCAGCTCCTTGAGTCTGTTCCACTCTTCGATTAGATCACAGTTGATTTTTAACAACAGCAACTTGCATTTATAAAGCCTCTTTAATGTAATAAAATGGCCCATGGCACTCACTCCATTTGTCCACATTAATTTATCTTAGTCTTAAACACCCCGGGCGAGGGTCTCCGGCCTCCCAGCTGAATGTTTCTCAATGGTGGGAGACGGATTCCTTGCTCACACCACTGTCAATGGGATTTCCCACTGAAGCCATCTCATGCTGCTGAGAAATCCATGGAAGGGGGTGTGCTGCCCGGAGGACCACATAATCACACTGGTGTGAATGGCAGGAAGTTTCTGGCCTCCCGGGGGAGGGTTTTCCAGAATCCTACCACCAAGGGCTGAATTTTTAGCCTGTGCGGGGTGCAGCAATGCACAAGAATGGAGGTGGCATTTCAAAGCTTTTTTCCTGGAGGCCAGATGAGAGGATTCTAAAGCTACGCACCCACAAGCAGCAACTAAACCTGTTAATGGCCACTTATGGTCAATTGGCAGAGGTTGACTGGGATTTTCCAGGCAACCTCCAGGTCCTTTCAGGTGGGGGTTGGTCGGGTGAGGTGATCGAGAGCACTAGCTGCCTCACGTGATAGATTGGGGATCCAGTGCTCCAGTCAGGGCTAGGGTTCAACAACAGCAGCCAGGCCACCCTCTGGAAGGGATCCCTCCACCTCAGCTGTAAAGGGTATTTTTGTTGCTAATTTAAAAATGTTACTGAGAGGATGCCTCCATTTTGGGACACCCTCTCCCTCACTTATCTGTAACAGTATTCTGCAGCTGCTTTCAAACTAGTGGATCTCCCTATTGGTCTTCCCACTTAGAGAACCCGTTCCCCACCCCCCCCATCCTGTCCCGTCCCGTTCCTCCCTCCCCACACTTAATTAGTTGGCCAGCCTGCCCGCTGTCACTTAATTGACCAATTTAGTGAAAAACACAGGTGAGTGACAGTTACCCAAATGGATAGGGTTTCTGATCCCTGTCTGAGCCTGATAACATGGTCCTGTAGCACTGCAAAGAACATTTGGCTACAATAGGCCGAGATGGCGATTTTCTGTAAAAATCAATCATTCTCAGATTAAAATTACTGAGCAGAATTTTATGATTCCACCCCCTCCCCCCTCCCCTAAAGTGTTGGCTCGAACGGGAAAAGCAGAGGGCAGCCTTTTCCCACCAAACTTTCAAGTACTTTGGAAAAAGAAATGGAAGGGTTGGGGTAGACCCTTACGTGGGGGGATAATACAACGGGGAAGCTTACCAATATTATTTTAATGTATGGTAATGACATTCCTGACCTTGCATGCCCAAAGGAAGCAATCTTGGAAGTAACATGCGATTAGTTGACGGTAATCAATTTATGATTGTACCAACAATGAATTAATCAAACTGGCAACAGATGATTTTAAGATAGTGAACCACAACTAATTTTGAAGGGATTTGAAGGCACCGTAATTTGCCGTGAAACTGGCGGCGGCCACAGTTTCGGCGTCAAAACCGATCTCCGCCCAATCGCATTTCCTGATTCCGGTGTCGACCGACGGAGAATCCCCGCCCATGATAATGCAATATAAAAAACCTTTGGTTAAATTACATAATTACTGCATATACCTTACAGTGATACAATGTATTGAAATGTGTACCATTAATATCAAAACTACAAGCAACGTGTCTTATAATAACAATCAGAGATTTAACAATTGATCAGTAACAGAACTGGCATTATTATAGGTACCGGTATATAACTTCAGCCGTGTTATGTTACCTTTATAAGCCTTTACATTTAAAGTAAAATTAACTCGCGAGAATCACTTTTGGAGCTTAGAAACAAACAAAACAAATCAGCACCATTAGAAGGTACATTACATGCGGCGCCGATGTCTCAGGTTCAATCCCGGCTCTGGGTCAAGTGTGAGGTTTGCACATTCACCCCGTGTTTGTGTGGGTTTCACCCCCACAACCCAAAGATGTGCAGGGTAGGTGAATTGGCCACACTAAATTGCCCCTTAATTGGAAAAAAATAATTAGGTACTCAAAATTTATTTTGAAAAAAGAATGTACATGGCAGTGGAAACAACAGGGATCTTGATCCATCAAATTATATTGAACAATGGACCCCAGCCCAAAAAACTAAGATTGAGCCTCAGTTATAATGAAATAACTATTAATTATTAGTTTTATCACAAGATTGGTCTGTAAACTTACACAGGTATGTTCTGTAAGAGATATTTGATAAAAAAATCACCTTACAAACCTCAAGTTAAAATGTAAACACAAAATGGCTATCAAAGAATGTATTTAAATCAGATTAGAATTTCAGAAACTAAATGTTATACAAAACATAAAGTTGCAGATCTGAAGTAAGATTAAAAGAAAAATTGGACACGTTTGTTGTTCTATTATCAAGATTAATTACGCATAAAGGCTAAGACTAATTAAGCTAAATTAAAGAATATGTCAGCCATTAACACGTAGAGAGGGAGGGTCTTGAACCTTCTCTAAGCGTTAAAAATCCCGTCTCCATAGACACCGTTAGTTAGCCATATTATGACTGAAGATATTTACTCAAAAGAAGGAAGAAGGTGCATGCTTTCATGGAAGTAATTATTCACTGAAAGTCATAGAGGTCTTTTGGATAAGATGGGTATGTTTTTGTCATTTTGCGTGCTGGACTTAATCAGTTTAGTGCAGAAAGAAAACAGAGATTGATACACATGATGCTCATGAAAATGTTTAATTGTATTAATGCATGTTTTATATATATTTTATTTGACCAATTATGTATTATAATTCCATGTTGCAACTTTGTACTAATTTATATTTTTCTTCAAATAATAGTTCTTTGAATTCACTATCTGATGAGTGTCTCCTTATCTTGTGGGTTTAAAGTCTTGTTTGAAATAAATTTCCAGTGAATTAGGTTGATTCCAATTTTGGAATCCATCCAAAAATTCAACACCGCCCCATTGTGCAAAACAATTGCTTCCCGATTTAGTTCCTGAATCTCCTTGCTCTAATTTTAACATTAATGGAATTATAGGCGCGATTCTCCCCAAAATTTTGAAGTTAATTTGTGGTGGGTTTTTCAGGGAGTTTCCCACCGGCGATTTCCCCATTGCTATTCAATGACGCAGTCACCTTTTTGGGCCATAAGGAGTTTCTCACCGGTTTAGCCAACACTAAGAATTTTGTTTTAGCACTAGAGAGCTGAACTCAGGGATTAGGTCGCCATTTTTAAAGGGTGCCCCAATCTCTAAGTGAGCTTGTGCGTCCCCCATACTTCCCACCCAGGAGCAATGTCACTCCCCACACACATGGAAACTACCCCATAGCCCCCAAGTGAGGACACATCGCTATGGTGTCCCGGGGATTCCCCTTCTTCAGGCCTCTCCAAGCCCTCTTACAGCACCCCTTCCCTTCTCGGACACCCACACATCAGCCTCCAAACTCCCAGAGTCCCCTATTTACCTGCCCTGCATACCACTCAAACCCCCCTTATTTCATGGGCATGGCCCTCCCTAGCCCCTGACCCTTGGCACTGCCACCTGAGCACCTTGGCAGTGTCAGGCTTACAGTGCCAAGGTGCCAGCTGGGCAATGCCAAGGAGGCCAATTCCATGAGGAGAACCAGGGGGCCACCTTGCACTTCCCCTGACCACGCAGGGGTCTCCGATGGCCTGGGAGATCCCCCCCCCCCCCCCACAGGGTGCTGTTCCGTTTGGACCAGCACTGATTAGCGCCCAGCTGCAGCCTCCCTGGGAAGGCCGGAGAATTGACGGAGGCTGGTGGATCCCGGGCAGGTCGGCCGTAAGGAGGTTTGCGACCGACTTCTTTGAGCGTCATTCAGTCCCACCCATTTGGGGCGGAGTTCTGACTCCGATGTCTCATGGAACTCCGCTGAATCTCTTGAGGTGATGTTGGGAGGCTCTCTGCAGACCTCTCCTGGGATTCTCTGGCTGCGTGTGCTCTTGCTTGAGCGGAATGCAGGCGGAGAATCGTACCCTCTGCTTTATTCTCTTGCTTGTAAGAGAAGTAAATGGAAAATATATCAGCATGCCAAAACAATCTATGTTTCAAACTTTATTTAAAACTAAAAAATATGTTGGGGGCAATCTTCCGGAAGAAGTTCCAAGTGCTGTAGTGAGCAGGAATTGCCGCGGGCTTCTCAGCGCTCGGCCTCGCGAGGCCGGCAATGGAATGCAATGTAAATTGGTCCACTTAATGAGGCCTCACGGGCTTCTCGCCACAAATTAAGGCTCGCCAGCTTATTCGCCGGACCGTGCCCGCCAGCCCCTTGCTAACAAAGTCGAGCTGACTCATGCTACACTTGCTCAGCCAACCTCAGCCAGCTCGCAACAATGGCACCGAGGAGGTCGGACCCAAGGTTCGGGGATGCTGACTTAGGGAGGCTCCTAGACACAGTGGAGGGAAGGCGGGATGTCCTGGTCCCCTGAGGGTTCCGGACGGTCAGGCACAGGGTAGCCAGTGCTGCCTGGGTCCAGGTGGTGGCAGCTGTGAGCTCGGGGAATCTGACCAGGAGGACTGGCCTCCAATACCGGAAATAGGTCAATGACCTACACCGGGGAACACGAGTGAGTAGACACTATGCGCCGTCCGTCATCTGTGCAAACGATCAGCGATGCCTGTACATCTTGGGCCATCGCGGAACTCCCTTTCTGAGTCCCTCCCTGGCCTATTGGACAGCTGGGTCGTCAGGGTGAGGGGTGGGGTCCGGCACATGGGCCACTGCCGGGAGCATCTGCAGACGCTACTGCTGCTGCCCTCTCCGGCATCTGGCCCCATCACCTAACAGGAGCACCACTAGAGCAGCTTCTGCATCCAATATCCATGCCATAGCATTCAATATTTGTAAGGAATTGGGAGAGGGTGTTAGACTGACAGACTGCGGTGGCTCCCACCCCTGGACCCTCCAATCCCCCATTGATTCCCCCCTACCTCCCCAACCCAGAACACCCTGCCCACGCATTCTGGCCGCAGTGGGTCCCCCACACCGGACCCCAGACTCTGTATACCGGACACCCACACAAAGTGCTGGTCCACTCCCAGTGGCACTCATCCACCCTCCGGCCATGGACGTGTCCCCAGAGCTGTGTTCCATCCCGAGTGTTTGGATTTTGGCTGTTGTATGTGTGCTGTTGCCTCCCGCAGTGCTCAAGCACAGTGTTCAGGTATCGCAAACTCATTGGGATTCAAGGCAATGACTCCCACACTCTACATGGCCCGATCACCCACGGGAATCCACTTGGGTTGTGTGACGTGCTCACTTAAAATGATTGCCAATTCCCTATCAGCAATAGCTTTCAGCCACATGGCCAGATACCTCAGCAGTCAGTGGGGGTTATGCGTAGTCATTGGAGGAGACAGGCTGGGACAAGGTTTGCCCCCGGAATGGTCCAGGGGTTGGCATGGTAATGCTGCGAGTGGTTGCCCCCCCAGCACCTCCCCCCACCCTCACATGGCAGCCCACCCCTGTGGAGGATCCCCCACCTGAGGGTCCCCCACCCCCCGCCACAGGGGCAGCAAGCCCGGCGCCCCTGGGCTCTTGGCCAGTAAGCAAAGATGGCTACTCACCTCATCGGCTCCCCACAAAAGCCCTTCCGCCAGGTTAACCTTTTTAAAAATGAGTACTAATCGATGCCATCATGACAACCTGCTGGGAAGCCGATGAATGACGGGACGTCATTGGATAAGCGCTCGTTAATTGTATGGAAATTGAGCTTAAGTGGTGAGAATTGGTTTCTCGTCTCGGTGCAGCGACATCCCGATTTCATATACGGGAGTAGGCTGCTTGCATTGCAAACTGTTTGGCACCTGGCGCAGTTCTCATTTTTGGCCTCTCCCGCTGTTCACCAGCTTTGTTTCGCTTGAGCAAGAGCATGATCAGGCCGGAGAATCGTGCCCAAAATATTCAATTCACCAGCTCTGTCTTCTTGCACTATCAGAAATAAGTTTAGATTACAAGAAGAAAATGATTTGCGTAATTGTAGATATATCTGTGGATAATTATTTCAGATAGAATAGAAAACTATAGAAATAATAATTCTTTATGGTGTTTTAAATAAGTAACAGAAGCGTAGGAGAAATATTGCTCAAAATTCACAAGAATTCAAAGAAAAAATGAGTAAGATAAGTTAAAGTAGTATAATAGCTGCTAATGGTGGCTAATTGGCCCATTTCACCTGGGCTCGATCTCTCAAAGAATTGTCCAGTCAGACAATATTTTTCAATATTTTTGATTGTTTGAAATGTAGTGAGGTCTTTAAAAATTAGAATATATTGCTAAAACTATTTCACTGATCAAGTCAATCTGTGGAAAACCAATGGATAACTGCAACCCCAAAATATAAGAGATAGCTGGATAATTATATCAATCCCTTGGAGTGAGGTGTGTTTGCAGCCTGTGGTGGATGAGGGGAGGGGGGAACAGAACAGGCATGGTTCAGCTTTGAGAAGTGACAAACAGAATGAATAGTTCTGAATTGTAGATCAATGCCATTCAGGAGCAAAGTTGTAAATAAGTAATCCATTCATTTATATGTGAACAAGCAGCACTGCCAACAATTCAGCATTGCTAACGATTCAGGTTGTTTTTAATACAGCAGTACAGCTGAATAGATCATAGAATTTACAGTGAAGGGGGCCATTCAGCCCATCGATTCTGCACTGGCCTTTGGAAAGAGCACCCTATTTAAGCCCACGCTTCCACACTATCCCCATAACCCAGTAACCCCACCTAATCTTTTGGGCACTAAAGGGCAATTTAGCATGGCCAATCCACCTAACCTGCATTTATCATCCAATCACAGATGGAAGCTGCTTGCCCATTGCCACCCATTGGAGCAGAAAAAGAAACACAGACGTTTCTGTGGCTATGCACACACGGACAAAATGCTGAGAAAGTGAGAATAGAGTGTACATCGTCCTTCTATGAATGCATATCATCATTCATTTTGGGTGCGATCCAGCGAAAATATTTCAAAAAATTCTGCGTGATCCAATGGCCATGCTGCACCTGAAAAGCAACTCACCATGGCAGCGTGGCCGAAAAAAGAAGGGAAAACCCACTCACAGGATCTCTTGGCTCGCAACGCCTCATGGGATCCAACACGATCTCGCGAGACGTATGCAATGTAAATCCTGCTCATTGTGGACAGGATCGCTTTTTGTCAAATCTGCACATTAGAGCGAGACAGCTACTCTCACTCTAATGTGCATATTCCCGAGGTACCTGAGGCTTTAGGATATATCTCCTTTGTCCAGAGACCTCAGGCGAGCGCCATTCAGGACTGGACCCACAAACGGGGACCTGACAAAATGGCACTCGTGGGAGTCTCCCAAGGGATGAGAGGCCCTCAGCTGCATGCCCTTTTTGGCAGGATGGTGATCTGGCACTGCTGGTGCCAGCCTGGCAGTGAGAATAGAGGCTTCGGGGGCCTCGGAGATCGGGACACAGCTCGCAGTACACAGAACGCAGCTATGTGTCACCTTGACTGTGTTTTCCCCACTGAGGCCCCTTATACAATGTGAGCCAAGTTGTATAGCCATGTGTTCCTCAGCGCTACAAGCCCCAAGAACACATGGCTAAACGCATTTGCTATGGTACTTTGTTCCCAATTAGTTGAATCAGGCCCGGACTGTCATTTTGGGTGAGTTTGGCAGGGTGTTTCCTGCCGGCTTTTTGGATGCGATCCACACCAGTATTCACCCACAAATAGAAACGAGGGCATGATTTAATGGAATGGTTTCTAAGTGTGGTAGCAAGCAGGAACTGCTGTAAGATTGCTGGCGAGGCTGTCACCGGTATCAAAAACTAAATGGTCTACTTAAGAAAGCCCCATCGGCTTCATGCCGTAAACGTTGGTCCCGCAGGCTGGTCCGCCGGGACCATCGCTGTCAACTCTCAGCCAACAATGGGTAGCAGCATTTAAACCGATCCCACAGCACCAACCCCACACAGTTCGCAGCCATGCCACCGAGGATACCAGCCCCACGATTTTGGGATGCCAACCTGGTCAGATTGTTGTATGCGGTAGAGTTTAAACAGGATGCCCTGTTTCCCGCGCCCCCACTCCCACCAAGGGGCTCAGAGGGACAGCCACAGGGCAGCCAGTATCAGGTGGGAGGAGGTGGCAGCGGCCATAATCTTGGGGAGCATCACCAGGAGGACCGGCACCCAGTGCCGTTAGAAGATCAACCGGGCCGCACGGGTGGGTTGGCACCAGCCCCTTGCTGCCGGCCCCACCCGCTACCCGCCAACACCCCCACCCGACGACTGTATGCCTGGCCCCAGCCAGCACCATACCTTGACCCGACCCACCCATGTCCAGCAGTACTACCTACACCTGCCCCCCCCCCCCTTCCCCCCACAGTGATGAATGAAGCATGGAGCTTATGATGCCCTCTGTGGCACCGCAGGAGAAGATTAGTGCCCAGACGTGGTGGAGTACCGGACAGCACAGAGTTCTCACTCCCTACAAAGAACGGGCCCTGGAGGTCATGAGGGTGGCCAAGGACAGATTGGTCACCGATGTAGAGGTTAGCGTACGGCACAGTGGTGAGGATCCACCAGCCGCCACCCAGATGACCTGTCACATGTGAGTTGTCAATATCATATAGAATGATCCATGCCTCCCACTAACCACATCTCCATTATCCCACAGAATCGCCATCGGTCAGTGCCGTCCCATCCAGTATGGTCCCCCCTTTCTCTCCCAACAGAACACCTCGGAAAGGAGGTCCGAGGAGACCACCATATTCTCAGTACAGCACCAGAGTTCAAGGTTTGATTACCAGCTGGGCAACTGTCTGGGCAGAGTCTGCATGTTCTTCCAATGTCTGCTTGGGCTTCCTCTGGGTGCTCCGGTTTCCTCCCACTAGTCCCAAAAGACATGCTGTTAGGTAATTTGGACATTCTGAATTCTCCCTCTGTGCACCCGAACAGGTGCCGGAATGTGCCGACTGGGGGATTGTCACAGTAACTTCATTGCAGTGTTAATGTAAGACTGCTTGTGACAATAAAGATTATTATTATTATCCGCACCCTCCACCAGTGCAGAGACACACACCTCGGAAGGCGACAGTAGTGGTCAGGCTTCTGAGGCTCATTCTGGTGAACAGCACACAGTTGCTGATGTACATCATGTGGAGGCAGTATTGCCCAGAGAAGACAGCAGTTTACGGTTTGCTGGATTCCAGGACCCAGTTGTGTCCCAGTCTAGTGCTGAGCCTTTGGATCACGTTTACCCGGAGCTGATGAAGTCGATAGAGTGCAGCCGTGGTATTCAAAAGTGGGATATCAGCGACACTCCAGCAGGTTCATAGCCAATTGGAGGAGTCCCAGAGGCTCTGGATGCAGGAGATAGTGCCGGAAATGCGTGACACTGAGGCCAACACTGCTTGGGTGGTGACCACAGTGGAGATTCTGGTGCACAATGTCAGCTGCTAGCGTCTAAGGCGTGCTCAATCACTGACTGCCATGGCTCAGCGTCTTGACAGCATGCCCGACTCAATGAGGGGGTGTGTTCCAGTCCCGTGTGGACCTTGATGATGCGCTTCGGAGCATGTCCCAGTCACAGGTGGGCATTGCCAAGGCACTCCAGGGCATGTCCCAGTCACAGGTGGGCATTGCTGGGGGGCTCCAGAGCATGTTCCAGTCACTGTGGAGCATCGCTGAGGGTATCATCTCCATACTGCAGGCATTGGGGAGCCACCAGGGCTGGCAGAGCCAGATGACACAGGGGCAGCCAGGGCTCAATCCAGCTGCCTCTCAGTCCCAAGGTGCAAGGTGACCCCCTGGGCCCTATGGGCATTGCCTGGGAGGAGGGACCACTGTGTGCCAACCATGAGCCATGTTACAGAGTGATCACCAGCTCCCCAAGTTCCATGCACCTGACAACGGTGCATCTCCGAGTTAAGCCCTGGAACAGGGTGACACAGCAACACATGTGCAGCTGACTAGTAGACTGGGGCACTCTGGACCCAGCGGATGCCTGCCAGGGCATCGAAGGCCATGGGACACGGTAAGCAGCAGGCTGCCTCCACCTCTGTGTATATCCTGGGAACACACATATTTGCAGCGGTAGAGCACAGAAGGTCGAGGATCACTGAGTTGGGGTGGGATGATATTGAAGCCATATCCTATGTGAAGCAGGCAAGGACGATGGCCTCCCTGGCCCACCGGGCCATCGACACTGCCTCCATCATCTGGCTGATCCTGCTGGTCCTCCTCTGGACTCGTTCTCCAGCCCTTCTTGGTCCGACACCTCCTCATCCTCCTCCTCCGAGATGGATGCATATTCCTTCCCTTCCAGCACGTCACTCCCTGATTGTGGAGCGCACAGCAGACCACCACGAAGCGGACAACCCTCTGGTGGTGTACTGCAATGCACAACCAGAGCAGTCAAGGCATCAGAACCGCATTTCGAGGAGTCCGATGCACTGCTCAATGACAGCCCAGGTGGCCATATGGGCCTTGTTGTATCGGGCCTCCACATTGGTTACCAGCCTCCGTCCTGGCATCATTAGCCAAGGTGTTCAGCGGGTTACCCTTATCCCCCAGGAGCCACACGGCCATCCTGGGATGGTCCTCGAAGAATTCGGGGCTGTCCAATTGCCTCAGGAAGTACCTGTCATGCGCACTCCCTGGGAACCATGTACACATGTCCATGATCGTCATGTGGTGGGCGCACACAAGCTGGACATTCAGAGAGTGCAACCACTTCCTGTTGTTATAGGACATTCTCTGACAGTCCGGTGCACGCAAGGTGACATGCATGCCATCTATTACCCCCTGGTCCTGGGGCATCCCGTCGATGGTGGAGAATGCCGCTGCCAGGCATCTTGTTGGGCCTGGTCCATGTCACAGTTTATATACTTTGCTGCCGAGGAAAATAGGGCATCCATGAATTCACGCATTCCCTTGTGGGCTGTAGCTTGTGAGATGCCATAAAAGTCCCCGCTCGAGCTGGTGAATAATCCTGAAGCTTAAAATTTCAGAGCAGCGGTGACCGTGACGACCACCAGGAGAGGTTACGCTCCTCCTGCGCATGGCACGAAGTCCGCAAGGACATGGCACAGGTGGCCACTCCAACTCCTTGTTGAGTCGGAGCCACCTACAGCACACGCTGTCGGTCATCTGTTCAAACGACCAGCAACACCTATACATCTTGGACCATCGCTGGCTTCCCCCTCTAGGTCCCTCCCTAGCTTGAAGGTGTCCGGGTCCTCAGGGTTGTGAGATGGGACCCCGCACATGGGCAGCTGCCTCGAACCTCTCTCAATGCTGCCAGGCCGCCTTCTCTGGCGCCTGACTACCTGGCCTGCCAGCAGCACTGTGATGGCAACCACCATGGGGACCAAGATGTCATCCATCCCGTATAATATTTGTAAGGAATTGGAGAGTGTAAAAGACTGACAACCAGCGGTGTCTTCCACCCCAGGACTGTCCATTCTCCCAGTGCTCCCCCTCCCCAGTTATATAATTCAAATTCAATTGAACAACATAGGTTTTCGGAGTTCTCTTCAGAATTCGTAATCATCAATAAAATAATTTGTAGTATTGTTTTTCTCAAAATGAGGCCTTCAGGAAAAGGGAGAAGTACCAAAATTAATGAAGTATTCAAACTTATTAAATCATTCTAACAAACCACCTGTAAAATGTTACCTTACATAAGCAAATAACAGCATAGAATCGGAGTGCTAGTAAACCCTTGAGTACTAAATTATATTCACAGCTTTCAAAGTGCAGATAATTATATATACGTTCTTGGGAGAAAATGTGAAAAAGGAGAATAAATTAAAAAAAAAAGAAATTATATATATGCTCATCGATTCTTATGATTTTCTTATGATTTTCATGTATTTGCCTTGATTTCACTCTGCTTTGGTGCATTTCAGAACAAGCATCTCCTCAGGTTGCTAATGTTATCGACAGTCATTCTTTGCTGCCTTTGCTATGAATGGTTCACCACTACTAGTCGTGGCAACATCACCAGAATGCTGATGTTACAGGATTAGCAACCCAGATGCCTGGGCTAATCATCTGGAGATATGAGTTCAAATCTAACTATGGCAGCTGGAGAATTTCAATTCAGTTAATTAAATAAATCTGGAATAAAAAGCTATACATGTAACTACCATATTGTCATAAAGATCCATCTGGTTCGTAATGCACTTCTGGTCTATATATGACTGCAGATCCACAGTAATGTAGCTGCTTCTTGACCTAATGACCTAGAAAACCACTCAGTGGTAGCAAACAGCTGTGACAAGGTATAATTATAATAAATAGAATAAATAATGTTTCAACCTCGGCGTCAGATTCAGATAACAAAACCCTGTGGAACTTGTGACTCTGGAGTGCTGGCCCTTGGAGGACTGGCCCCCAAAGCAACACCTGACATAGACAAACCACCAGCAGAGCAGGTATACAGTTAGTCAAGTGACATTGAGCATCCTCCAGACTTCATGACGTTGCATGGCATCAGGTCAAACCTGGACAAGAAAACCACCTGCTGATTACCACCTTCCCTCAGTTCACGAATCAGTCCTCCATGCTGAACATCATTTAAAGCACTTAAGGATAACAAGAGCACGGAATGTACTCTGGGCAGGGAACATCAATGTCCATCACTAATAATGGCTTGGTAACACCACTGCTGACAAAGCTAGTTGAGTGCTAAATGACATAGTTGCCAGACTGAGCCTATTCCTTGACCTTGCCCTCGTCGATATGTCACAGTATATCTGACTACAAGAATATTGGTAAGAGTGCCAACAACACAGCCTTTGTGGAGATGAAGACTATCTTCACTCTGAGGACACCCTGCAACATTTTGTATAGCACTGCAGCCATGCTAAACAGGAAAGATTTAGGAACAGTTTGAATATCTCAAACTGGGCATTTGTGAGGCCCTATGGGCCATCAACACCAACAGAAATGTATTTAACCGCAATTTATAACTTGGCATATCCCTCACTCTACTAATACCATCTTCCGGCCTCAGAACCAGAAATGTTGAGTTTTTAGTCCCACCCCAGGACTTGATGGCCAAGGAAGGTGCATTTGTACTGTGGCCAAGCAGGTTGATTATCAATCTGTAAATCCTTCCAACACATCCCGATGGTAGACAGTGCGAGTGGGAAGGATTTCTGGTCAGAAATGTGATGGAAAAGAGGGTAAAGTCTCTATCATCATCATATATGCTTGGCTGAGAGACCAGACAGCAATTACTTTTTGTGAAAACACATATGCCCCAGAGAAAACAGCTCAGACTTACTGATCTCTGGTGTAAATTTCAAAATATTTGTTTACGCAATACTAAGTGGTTTCATGGGTTTATGATTTTTGTTATTGATGCTTTAAAGGGTCTGGATGGTTGACACTTTGATTAGCTTGTGGCAAAGTGACTTTTTTCAACATGAGAAAGTTATGAATGAGTTATTTTTTAAAAAGTTTTTTTTACACATTCCACTGTCACTACAGGATTCATTGGTTCTAGACCTTGTATAATGGGTCAAACGGCATAGAGGTGCTTTGAATAATATGGGGGAATGAGGAGACATATGGGGTGGGATTCTCCCCTACCTGGCCAGGGCGGGCCGTACTGGTGCCGAGGAGTGGCGTGAACCACTCTGGCGTCGGGCCGCCTGGAATGTGCGGAATCCTCCGCACCTTCAGGGGCTAGGCTGGCGCCGGCGGGGTTGGTGCCGCGTCAGCTGGCATGGAATGACGTGGCGCCACGCCAACCGGCGCCGAAGGGCCTCCGCAGGCCAGCGCGAGTTGGCACATCCACGGAAACACCAGCGTGTCCTGGTGTCATCCCAGCGCATGCACAGCGGGGTTCTTCTCCGTGCCGGCCATGGCGGAGGTTGACATCAGCCGACACGGAGGGAAAGAGTGCCCCCACGGCACAGGCCCGTTCGTGGATCAGTGGGCCCCAATCGCGGGCCAGGCCACCGTGGGGGCACCTCTCCCGGGGCCAGATTCCCCCCCCCGCCCGTCCACCCCCCCCCCCCCCCCCCCCCATCCCCCGAGGGCACTGCAGGCCGCCCGTAGAGCCATGTCCCACCGGTACGGACCTGGTTTAATTTACGGTGGGACTGGCTGAAAACGGGCTCGGCCCATCGCGGAGCGGAAAATCGCTGGGGGGGGGGGGGCACTCCCAACGGCCCCCGACTGATGGGGCGCGATTCCCACCCCTGCCAAAGCCCCGGCGCCGGGGCGGGATTTAGGTTGCCCACCGGCGATTTTCTAACCCGGCGGGGTGTCGGAGAATCCCGCCCATGGTGTGGATGGAAGGGCGGAGCTTGGCATGGACAGCAGGGGGGGGGGATCTTTTGAAACTACCTTTTAAAATGCTCCTTCGTGCAGATTAGATTTCACAATTCTCCTGAGGGGAATGAACGATGACTCTTTAAAACCTAGCCTGACTACATGAAAATTGCAGGGGAGTATGCAATGCCTCTCCCCACAATGGAGCCAGCCAGGTTGGAAGTGATGAATGGAGGCTTTTGACAGAAAGTACCTTTAAAGGCACTGCCGAAAAACAGGCAGATGGGATAGGGTCATGAATCCCTGAATCGTGACTTGCCTACCATTTTTAAGCGGCTCATGAGTCAACCTAATTCAGTGAAAATCCAGGCCTGTAACACTATGACAACCAGTACCATGCTGTGGAACTTGCATTTAAGTCTGGACAAGATACCTGTGCTTATCTGATTAAAAAATAAATATATAAAAAGGTATTTTTTTCTGTTTTTTCCTTCATATTTTTATAACAAAGTTCCTTGCTTTAAGAATATATTTGTTCATTCTAAGATCTGAATGTTCTATAATAAAGAAGGTCACCAAAGCTGTCGTGATACTTGCATTCTCTAAAATGATCGCTGGAGAGAGAAGAGCAAATTTATACTGGGGCATATAGAGTTATATAATTCTGCCAACAATTCTAGTTAATGGTGGGTATGTAAACAGCAGCTGCTGTATTTGTTCTCAAGCTTTTAATAAAGTTGGAGGTCTTTAATAGCAAACGGCACAGGGCCGGATTCTCAGTCTCAGAAACTAAGGGCTGACGCTAGGACTGAATCGTGGGAGTTCTACGGCCCCGAAAGCGGTGCTGCTCCCTGAGCAATTCAGGACATCCGAATGGGCTGGCACGGGCGCCATGTGGAACGAGTGCAATTCAAACGAACACTGGAATGTGATTCACCTGGGATGTGATTGGCACTCAAGAACCTGACGAGCAGTAGCTGCATATAACTCCCCAAATACACACATCGCAGCCAAGAAAATGGAACTGGTTGCGCTTGAGCATGTCCGTCCCATTGATGGGGCAGCTGGGGCCAGAGTGTACCTAGGAAGGGTGGCCTGGCGAGGCACCCATACAACCCATGGTGCAAAGTTCACAGCGGGCAGTCAGCGGCATGCGTAACCACATGGCTGTCTTGCAGGCTGTGGTAATGGTGGCCCCCGGCCAGCAGCACAACTGTCAGCATACTATAGTGATGTTGGACATTTTTTGTGCCCCCCCCCCACTCCCCTTAGCATCCAATGGTGTCTGTTTCACGATTTTAAATACCACAAGTGAACCTCGCAGTGGGTAATTCCTCCTGGCGGACACGGAGCATTGTGGTGGGCCCGGAAATTGTCGGGTCAGGCCCATTAACGATATGCCAACGGCAGTCACGTACAATTTGCATGCCCCCGCTGATGTGGAACGTATTCATGTCGCTGACAAGGCACCGGAGCATGGCATTCCGTCGGGTGCCCGGTGCCGGCCTCATTTTACGGCTGACACGCGATTCTCAGTCCAATCATGTCCCTGATTCCAGCATCGTCGGATGGAGAACCAAGCCCAGTACTATTGAATTCAGTTGTATCTTGTGTTGTAACAGAAGCAGTGTTTGATAGAACAGTTGGCTTCAGGATTATCGCGGAGTCTGCAAGGCAGCACAGTAGCACAGTGGTTAACAAAGTTGCTTCACAGCTCCAGGGTCCCAGGTTCGATTCCCAGCTTGTCTGGGCGAAGTCTGCACATTGTCCCCGTGTCTACATGGGTTTCCCCCAGGTGCTCCAATATCCTCCCATTGACCAAATATGTGCAGGTTAGGTGGATTGGCCTTAGTATCCCAAAAGGTTAGTGGTTACAGGGATAGGTTGGAAGTATGGGCTTAAGTGGGGTATTCTTTCCAAGGGCTGGTGCAGACTCGGTGGGCTGAACAGCCTCCTTCTGCACAGTAAATTCTATGATGTACAGGTTAGGTAGATTGTCCATGCTAAATTACCCCTTAGTGTCAAAAGGCTAGGTGGGGGTTGCAGGAATTGGACAGCAGAGTGAGCCAAGGTGGGATGCTCTTTTGGACAAATGGCCACCTCCTGCACTGTATGGAGTCTATGATTCTACAATAGCATGTTCACCTCCCAATACCACTGAGTGCAATACACGAGGAAGTGGGCATAGCATTTGCAGTTTCCACCATTTTGCGTACATGGCACATCTCTCACGGCAGCTCCACGTTCTGGAACCAAATCCTTCCTGACCAGTCTCCTGAAGTGGAGCTCACAAAATACTGTGCTTAGTGCCGTGAAACAGCCAACACAATGTGCAACAGGATGCGGTTGCCAAATTCAGACGAAGTCCAAAACTGGACAAGTGATCAGGTGGATACCAAAATATGTTGAGCCACAAATGGTGAGTTTAAATTCATTTGTATAATTGAATTGACATCAAACTACAGCCTGCAGTTTCTTGAAAACTCTTACAATGCCATATCTACCACAGACAATTATTCTAGTGCTAAAGCTACAGGAAATTATAGTATAAATGACATTACATTTTGCTCCACACAAACATTTCCTGCGCTATTTCTGCTGCACTGCTACTAGCCTTGGAAAAACCATGAAAGTCAGTTATATCTTTTCCACTCCCTGCTATTAAAATCAATGATAATTGGAAATTTCCTCAGCGCTTGTTTTCTCACCACTCAAACCTTGAGACAAAAATAAAAGGTAGGGATGCTCTCCAATTGATGAAGTAAAGTTGAATCTTGCATTGCAGGATAAAAAAATAATATTCTCCAAATATTTGGCAGAATGGGGACACTGACCATTTCTACTTTTCCTCCCTGATATGTCCTGATATGTAATGAATACTTGGTAAATGTAATATATACATGAAAGATGCAGAGATCACAGAGTATTGATAGCCTCTCACATCAGCAGATGAAACACTTTGATACAAGTCGAGGCTTTCAGGATGGCAAGCACCGAGTGTCAGCAGATAACACACCGCTGTCGACTCTGACAGATCCACGCTTAGTTTGAATATTGACTGGCAGGAGGTGGGACCTCTGTCCACCCTCGGAAGGAAGTAGCGGCTTCGAGTAGCCCATCTAGGCACAGTGCTGCAATGGCAAGAAGAGGTACTCAGAATCCCTACAGTGGAGAAGGAGGCCTTTTGGCTGATCGAGTCTGCACCAACCTTCTTAAAGAACACCCTACCTAGGCCGATAATCCATAGTCCCACCTAACCTGCACATCCCTGGACATCAAGGGGCAATTTTGCATGGCCAATCCTAACCTGCACATCTTTGGACTGCGGAAGGAAACCTGAGCACCCGGAATAAACCCACACAGACATGGGGAGAACATGCAAACTCTACAGTCACCCAAGGCCAGATCTGAAACTGGGTCCCAGGTGCTGTGAGTCAGCAGTACTGTTCCACTGTGCCGCCAACCACTGTGCTAGCCTGCTGCAGTCTACCTTAGCCTAAGTCTCAGGACTACACTCGAGGAAGTCCCTTGGGTTCCAGAGGTGGGAGGATAGGGAGCCCCTCAAGGGTCGGGAGGGGGCAATAAAATCCCTCAAACATGCCCTACTATTGAATAAGATCATGTCTAATCTGTAGCCTTAATTCCCATTTCCTGCCTCCCCTCCATAACCCTCGATTCCCTTGTCAATCTAACTCAACAACTCAATCTCCAATACTCATTCAGGGAGAGAATTCCAAAGATTAACCACCCTTTGAGAGAAGAAATTCTTCCTCATCTCTGTCTTATATAAGAGACTCCCTTATTTTGAAACAGCTCCTCCTAGTTCTAGATTGCTCCATGAAAGGAAACATCCTCTTGACATTTACACTATCAATCCCCATTTTAAGGGTCCTTCTTGTCTGTTCCTATTTATTCCCTTATTTCCCCTTTCTTTCATTTTGCTTTTAGGTTTTTGATTCATGGATGTTTACTGCACCTGTGACTTTAAGGCAAAGCAGCCTGTGCCTTTAATTCAAACAGAAGGATCCAGAAGGCTGTGCTGATTTAAATTGGTAAACCAGAACCAGTGATGGAGACTGGCTGCCGTCAGTGATGACTCGGTTTGATTGGTTGGCTGGTGGTCAATGAATTGGGCCAAAAGGCTGTGCTCTGGCCGGTAACAGATGGTGATTGGATCTGATCCTATTGGTATGTCTCAGAGCTTCAAGGGTTGAGTTTTTGGTTTCAGTTTGACTCCAGGCAGGACTGAGGAAGGACTTCTGTCCTCTCCCCTCTCAGTTTTATCCACAAAGGCTGTGTTTCTGAATTGCCAGGGAGCCTGGAAGAATTTATGTACAGGAAAACCATTACAGGCTGTGCAAGCAGGGAAGAACTGACCAACTCTCTCTGTAGAAAAGGCGGATGCAAACCAACTCTCTCTCTCCAGAAAAGATAGAGGCCTGGAAATAAACCACGAACTGAAAGCAAAGTTTGATTTGAGGCAAGGGGCCTCTCCAAGAAAAGCTATGAGTGATATATTTTTAACTATGGAAAAGATCATTACAACTGCAAACCAAGGATTTTAATATGCAAACTGGCTGTGAGGTGTGCTAAAGAAGCATCATTGGAAGCTTTTGACCTTCATCCTTCTTATTTTACCCTATCCCATCTGTGCTTGTCTAACCTGTGTGTGTGGTCATGGAGGGTGTGACAGTAAAAGGGAGTAGTAGGTTAACTTACTAACCTTTCTACTTAACTTACTAAGGCTTTCTATAGGTATATCAGGAACCAAAGAATGACTAGAGTAAGATTATGGCCAATCAAGGGTAGTAGTGGAAAGTTGTGTGTGGAATCAGAGGAGATAGGGGAAGCGTTAAATGGATATTTTTCGTCAGTGTTTACACTGGAGAAAGACAATGTTGTCGAGGAGAACACTCAGGTTCAGTCGACCAGGCTAGATGGAATTGAGGTTCAAAAGGAGGAGGTGTTAGCAATTTTGGAAAATGTCAAAATAGATAAGTCCCCTGGGCCAGATGGGATTTATCCTAGGATTCTCTGGGAAGCCAGGGAGGAGATTGCAGAGCCTTTGTCCTTGATCTTTATGTCGTCTTTGTCGACAGGAATAGTGCCGGAAGACTGGAGGATAGCAAATGTTGTCCCCTTGTTCAAGAAGGGGAGTAGAGACAACCCTGGTAATTATAGACCTGTGAGCCTTACTTCGGTTGTGGGTAAAATGTTGGAAAAGGTTATAAGAGATAGGATTTATAATCATCTTGAAAAGAACAAGTTGATTAGCGATAGTCAACACGGTTTTGTGAAGGGTAGGTCATGCCTCACAAACCTTATTGAGTTTTTTGAGAAGGTGACCAAACAGGTGGATCAGGGTAAAGCTGTTGATGTGGTGTATATGGATTTCAGTAAGGCGTTTGATAAGGTTCCCCACGGTAGGCTATTGCAGAAAATAAGGAAGTATGGAATTGAAGGTGATTTAGCGGTTTGGATCAGTAATTGGCTAGCTGAAAGAAGACAGAGGGTGGTGGTTGATGGCAAATGTTCATCCTGGAGTCCAGTTACTAGTGGTGTACCGCAAGGATCTGTTTTGGGGCCACTGCTGTTTGTCATTTTTATAAATGACCTGGAAGAGGGTGTAGAAGGATGGGTTAGTAAATTTGCAGATGACATGAAGGTCGGTGGAGTTGTGGATAGTGCTGAAGGATGTTATAGGATACAGAGGGACATAGATAAGCTGCAGAGCTGGGCTGAGAGGTGGCAGATGGAGTTTAATGCGGAAAAGTGTGAGGTGGTTCACTTTGGAAGGAGTAACAGGAATGCAGAGTACTGGGCTAATGGCAAGCTTCTTGGTAGTGTAGATGAACAGAGAGACCTCGGCATCCAGGTACATAAATCCCTGAAAGTTGCCACCCAGGTTAATAGGGCTGTTAAGAAGGCATATGGTGTGCTAGCCTTTATAAGCAGGGGGATTGAGTTTCGGAACCACAAGGTCATGCTGCAGCTGTACATAACTCTGGTGCGGCCGCACCTGGAGTACTGCGTGCAGTTCTGGTCACCACATTATAGGAAGGATGTGGAAGCTTTGGAAAGGGTTCAGAGGAGATTTACTAGGATGTTGCCTGGTATGGAGGGAAGGTCTTACGAGGAAAGGCTCAGGGAATTGAGGTTGTTTTCGTTAGAGAGGAGAAGGCTGAGAGGTGACTTAATAGAGACATATAAGATAGTCAGAGGGTTAGATAGGCTGGACAGTGAGAGTCTTTTTCCTCGGATGGTGATGACCAACACGAGGGGACATAGCTTTAAATTGAGGGGTGATAGATATAGGACAGATGTCAGAGGCAGTTTCTTTACTCAGAGAGTAGTAGGGGTGTGGAACGCCCTGCCTGCAACAGTAGTAGACTCGCCAACTTTAAGGGCATTTAAGTGGTCACTGGATAGACATATGGATGAAAATGGAATAGTGTAGGTCAGATAGGCTTCAGATGGTTTCACAGGTCGGCGCAACATCGAGGGCCAAAGGGCCCGTACTGCGCTGTAGTGTTCTATGTTCTATGTTCTAACTTATTATCAAGTTGTATTTACTCCATATTTCATCATTAGTCTTGTTACTGTATAATTAAGGAGAAATTGTGTTTCAACTTACAAACCTGCTGACTGTAATTATTGGGCATTCATGGGCCAAAATCTTTGGATATTTTTATCAGAATTATTGGTTGATTCACTTGTGTTGTGACTCCGAATGGGTGGGGCTGGAATTGACTGTGCACTTGCCCAGGGTGTTGTAACACCATCAAAATCTTTCTCCTTCAGTAAAATCAATCTGCTCAAGTTTTCCTCATAAGACAAACCCCTCATCCGAAGGGCCATCCAAGAGAACCTTCTCTGAATTACTTTCAATGCAAGTATGTCCCTTCTTAAGGGAGGTGATGAAAGCTGTAAAGAGTACTCGAGGCGTACTCCATCCCCTTGCAATTTAACAAAGAAAAAGTCTGCTGTTTATAACAAGAATTCAAACTGGCAGTACAAGAATGGAGTCAGAAACAAACTTGAACTTGGTAACAATGTGCTTGTACCAGATGTGTGCAAAATTGAACTGGAATGTGGTTGTGTGTACTTTGTTTCAGCTTAATTGCAATTATCGGTATCCAATTTAAGGGTATCTGCCAATGCTGCACAATCATTGTGAATTCAGAATGTTCAAAGTGACTAACAAAATGGTTTTCTCATTTACAGCAAATCCAGCTACTTCTTACAGATCCTACAGTATTTATAAAACATGAATTGTTTGTATGACATTCTTCTATCAGCTACTTTAAAATAACAAGTAACAGATTTCATATACATTCTTTACTGGGACTTCACAGCACCATTTCAATTACATTAATTTGCAGCGTACCTTTCATTTACCTATTTAAAATAATAGAACTATCAAAGTGAGAAATCAAAAACTGCATTTCGCATTTACTAAAATCAAGGTAGGTTTTCAAGACCTTTCCTGTCTTTATATTGTTCCAAGACTGTGTCACTTTATTTTTGAGAATATGCAGCGGAATTTTCCATCGGCCTGATCCTCCGGTCGCCGGCAGTGCACCCACGCCCGCGGGTTTCCCAACGGCGTGGGGCGGAAACCCATTTGGTCGGTTGCGGGAATGGAGAATCCCGCCCATGATTTTTCAACGTCAAATGGCTATAAATTTTGCAATTTGAACTGAGACAGAGCAAACTGTTGAAAAATGCAAGGAAGGCCACATTCCAAGTTCAAGATGAGGAACGAAGAAATCACCCTCAAGGGAGTGTGGAGGGATAATTCTTATAACCCAGACATCCATCGAAGCTCACAACTGTCCATGGAAGACAAATGCAAAGTACTGGTTATTAAAACAATTGCTGCCACAGACAGACCCACCCAGAACCTCTTGGAAATGTACAATGGGTGAATTAGGCAAGGTTGTCAGCTAATAGAGAGAGATTGCAAGTAACACAACTGATTCCAGAAACCTTTCAGCAGACGAAATAAGCTGAGTGCTGCTATTTCTCTCCCTCTCTCACTTTTGGAATAAGCGTGTCGCCCAGTTCAAGAAGCCAATTCTACCAGTGAAACAAGATCTCGTAATAATTGTGACATCTTCTACATCTGACCACATCTAAGAAATTAGCTAGCCTAAATCAACCGCAACTTTGAAAATCTATGCCTTACGGACAATCAATGGACACTTAACTTTTACACTTTTTACTGGACTCTAACTCCGCTCATTTCTGATGTGTGCATGTTTGTGTGTGTACCATTCATATGTGTCCTACTGACACAGGGAGAAGGCAGGAGAATGGGGATGTGAAACTTATCAGCCATGATCAAATGGCGGAGCAGACCCGATGGGCGAATGGTCTAATTCTGCTCCTATATCTTATGGAATCAACATCACATTTTTAAACATTTTGTTCTGTTTAGTAGGTAATAAATTAACTCTTTCTTTGACTCAAGGAAACCATGTTTGATTGGTTTCCTACTGCTCACAGCTCAACTAGTTAAATATATTCTGATTTGAAGAGGTACATCCTTGTGAGAGAGAAACTTAAACCTTTGTTGTGATCAACCGAGAAGGTTGAATGAGGGGAGCCAGTTCACCCCTACTCACTTGCTCATAATAATATGCATGTTATTTGAGCTGTCTGTAACAATTACAGATATGTGCCGACAGCTGCAGTGTGATAATGGACACAACAATTCAAATCCATAGCAGCACAAGAGACACTACAGATGTTGGAAGCTCTCCAAGTTGTGGTCCATGCAGTACCACATGCCGGGAAGCGTGCTCTGGTGAACATACTCCACATGTGCCTGCAGCCACCCGACTGATGCTATCATGTATCAAACAGCAATATTTACTGCTGTGAAGCGATATTTAAAAACGTTGGGCTAGGCAGGTCGATTCAACACATTTGCTTTTCACTCTTTAAACAAACAGGCGTTGAAAGAGGGACCTACCATCCATTATTTAAAATAAAATAGATGCCCAACATTCAGGTAAGTTCATTTAGAAAAAACTCATGTTGCTACAAAGTTTCTGGAAGTGCTGTCGGGTGTTTTGGAGGTGTACTGATGAGTTCCTGAATTTGACAGGAAGCGTTGCTGCATCCTTCCAGTGCGAGCAAAGGATTTGGTTCTCCTGTGTGCAGCCCAATCAAAATCCTTTCTGAGTCCCATGTCGCAGAACTCATTTGCAATCGTTGAGCTGGCACACATCGTTCCTCATGGTCTGGCTACAGTCCACTTGTGCCCAGTGACTCACCATGTACTGATCTCAACTTTATATTAGACTCTTAAGATATGTGCCAAGTCAATATCTGAGCGGATAGCTGTGCGCGTTTGATCCAGGACCTCTTCACCAGTGCCATGGTGTTGCTCTCTCTCTCCTTCCTGGATGAGCTGTTGCTGGGCAAGTAGCAGCTCTTAAGTGTCTGGAAGCAGAAAATCAGCAAGGGTATAGTTGGTGTGACAGAAAGAGAATCAACTAAGCACAGGGTCCATGGACACACCATCAGCAGTTTGTTAATTTTGTCAAGCAGCAGGAGGAGAGTCAGCTTGGAAGAAGAGCAATAATGCAGGAACGTAGCATCATTCTCAGTGACACTGGATGCCATGGTCTTCATCATAACCGACCGCATGATGTAGAGAACCATCGTCTCCAAAGTGCTCCAGAGATTTAGGCATTCTTGCTTGTCCCCCATTGGTTTTGCTGTACTACCTCCGACTGTTTACCACCTTATCCTGCAAGGAGAGGACAGAATATCAGTGGTTGCGTAGCACTGTGGTTGGATAATGTGCCTGCCAAAGCTGAAAAGCTATGTGGGAAAGCAAGAGGTGGGTGTGAGGCTGGCAACATTGATAGATGTGTCAGGGTGAGGTAAAGCTTCTGGATGCTAGGCATGAGTGCCAAGTACGAGGAAGTGTTACTGAGTGAGAGCGATGGGAGTATGGTTGACTGAAAAACCAGAGTCTGGGATGTGGGTAAGAAATGTTGCACCAAGATGCAGTCACTGATCTTGACCACCTGCGCGAGTCCGTTGAACGTCTTGTGGCACTGCTATCAGATCCTGAGGGACAGACTCCTTGCATTGACCCTGTCCCTGTCCACCAGCTTCCATTTCCTTCGGTCACCGAGGGCCTTCTGGATGAAGGTGAAGCATGGCATCGCACGTCCTGTTCAGCTCCACCAATAAGGCCAGCAGTACTGCATCCATGAATCTAAAAACCCTCTCTCTTTCCTGGTACACCATTTGTTCAGCTCATACATTTGGCAATTGCCAGTACAGACAGCCAGTAGCAGTTCCCTTCCACGGAGTACAGCTCCCTTTCAGAGGGGTAGACGGTGCAGGCTGGCTGCACCACACGCAATGAGTGACTGATTGGTCCTCCTCTGATGCTCAGGCAGCCAGCATCCTGGGTCCTCAAGTGGGTAAATGCTACAATCAGGTAAATGAGGAGACGGCACCAAATCTGCATGTTGCCTACCTTCAAGGCAATGAATGTGGACTGGTTGGGATTCATAAACCCCACGTCCAACAAAGGGTGTAATCCAATCATAGCCCAAACAGATCATTCAGGTTTTAATTAATGACTCCAAAATCAGAATATTTTAATGTTTGACTTTACTTAAGTAAGCAGAGCCTTAATATTGATTGTGCATTCATTACCCTTTAAATTCATATGAACTGAAAGCAGGCGTAGTGCTAAAGACTTTCAATAAACAGAACTGTACACTGTGGATTTCAGTGGAAATGGCTGTGCTTTTTGGAAACTAAACTATATGATATAATTTGGAGTTATGCAGTATTGATTTACTGTGGCCTTGATTTTGAAGTTATAATGGCAGTGTGATTCGCCGTCAGATGGCAATCTCTGGTGACTGCACATGAGAAGTTAAACACGGATAGCCAGACCCTGCTGCTTTACAGGACACATTATTGAAGACCCTACCAATGGAAACCTTAAAAATCACTTGAATTGATGTGATCTTCCACTTTTACATGATCAGCTTTGCTGTAAAAACCCTTCAAACAGTTTTGCCTTGTTGAATTAGGTGCAACTAGGTTACAGCATAGTTGATTATAATTACTGCTGAACAGCCTCACTGTTCCTGGAACATTAATTTTATGTTTCTGGAATGTCAAATTTCTCGCATCAGGATTTTTAAAAATCCAAAGTTAAAAAAAATAAATACATTTTGCGTAGCCAATTCAATTTTTCCAATTAAGGCGCAATTTAGCATGGCCAATCCACCTAGCCTGCACATCTTTGGGTTGTGGGGCCGAAAACCACGTAAACATGGGGAGATTGTGCAAACTCCACATGGACTGTGACCCAGAGCCGGGATCGAATCTATGATCTTGTCGTCATGAGGCAGTAGTGCTAACCACTGCGCCACCAGGTAAAGGCAGTTTAATAAATAACTTATGCAGCTGTGGCTAAGTTAGTTTCACGTCTGTCTGATGTCATGTGAGAGTATCTTTAAGAAATAGGTGTTTAACAAATGTACCTTTAAGAAATTAGTGTTTATCAGTGATGTCAGAGTGTGGGTGGAGCTGGGCTGTCTGTCAGCTTTTTACTTTCATTTTAGGCTGATTGCTGCACGTTGTGTTTTAGTTTTGTTTTCAATGTTGGAGCTAAAGCCAGACAGAGCAGGTGTACTGTTGATCTCTGCCATGAAAAGACTATCTCTTGATCATTTGGTGAATTCAGAATTCTAAATGTTTTCAGTAGTGAATGTAAACCTGATGTGCTTCTGTTAAAAAGGTGTTTCTTCTGTCTTGTAGATGTTGTTTGGGAAGTTATTAAGGATTACTCAGTCTTGTATTCTTTAGGGGTTGTATTTGAATTGATGGTTGCTAAGATGGTCAAAAAGGTTAACTTGAGTTCATGGAATAAACATTGTTTTGCTTTAAAAATTACTTGTCCATTTCTGCTGTAGCACACCTGTAGAGTGGGCCGTGCGGTCCCCATACCACATTCTATTAAAAGTTGTGGGTCAGGTGAACTCCATGATACACTTTGGGGTTCTCTAAATCCTGGCCCATAACACTTATCACATCCGGAACTCAAATTCAAATACATCCAGACAAGTTGGATTAAAGTCTGCCTCATTGTCAGCTTGTTAGTGCTTTACACAAAATAGGTTTTGGCAGCACGGTAGCATAGCGGTTAGCACAAATGCTTCACAGCTCCAGGGTCCCAGGTTCGAATCCCGGCTTGGGTCACTGTCTGTGTGGAGTCTGCACGTTCTCCCCGTGTGTGTGTGGGTTTCCTCCGGGTGCTCCGGTTTCCTCCCACAGTCCAAAGATGTGCAGGTTAGGTGAATTGGCCAGGCTAAATTGCCCTCAGGGTCCAAATTGCCCTTAGTGTTAGGTGGGGTTACTGGGTTATGGGGATAGGGTGGAGGTATGGGCTTGGGTAGGGGGCTCATTCCAAGAGCCGGTGCAGACTCGATGGGCCGAATGGCCTCCTTCTGCACTGTAAATTCTATTCTATGAAATGTAAAGTCAGATCCTGCAGGGCACAAATCCACAACATAACCAATCATTTGATACTGAATTGGCAACTTTATTCAATTAAATCAATAGAATGACTGATATAGGGAAAGGAAGTGTAATTAAACGATGTTAGTGCTCCGATATCCAATGTCAACCTTATTTAGTCCTCTACAAGCTGATTACTATAATTTTCCCCATCAGTAAATTTCCATGCCACAGTGTTGGAGAGGGTTTACTGCATAAAAGGAAGCACTTGCAGTAGAAGATAACATTTACAAATAACTGCAAGCACATGGAACTCAAACTGGACAAGCTGACTGAAGGACCAACATGGCCAGGATGGCAAATCTCCACTAAAATGAACTACCTCTCTATAACAGGAGTTATGATGTCATGAGAAACACAACTTTTATTTTTGCATATCACAGATTTGAGGAAGGGAACATTTTGCTTAAATCGCTCTTATGGCACCTGTAGTCACTCCCACTTTGGCACCCCAAACCAGGACAGACAAAAGTCCATGCTACTTCAAACTGCCAACTAAAATAAAATTCTAGTAAGCACCTTGTTGCACTTTACTACTTTAAAAGGCACTACGGTACATAAAGGCAACTCATTGCTTCATGATCAAACTGAGGCAAACCAGAATATTTCACCGATCTACGTTCAAAATGAGATCCAGACATGCAACCCCTCGCTGCTTCATTGACAGTCTGATTAGTGGGTTGGGCCATGTGGGGTAATATAACAGGTGGTGAATTTTGAACTTATTAAAACAGGGAAGATCAGTGATGAAAAATGTAAGTTTAAAAATAAGTCACTGCCAATATTAAGCAAGCCCTGATAGAAATAACACAGGTTAGAGGCAGATTAAATCTCCTTCATGCTTTGACCTTGGCTTCAGTCACACAAATGAATTGTGAAAATGTTGAATATTCTGCTAGTTTCTGCCTAAATAGTTGTTTTATTTAAAATACGTCAAATTAAGAGATGTTCCTTTGCTTGTGGTATGCTTGATGCCTGTTGGTATTGGTGTTATATCTATATCAGGATACAGCAATTCTGTGTCAACCCTACAGTAAATGATGTGTAAAACAACAAGACTTACGTTTATACAGCATCTATATCCCAAGGCACTTTACCAAAAGCTTGGTCAAAGAGGTACATGTGTTTTCAAGGATGAGGTGGAGGGTTTAGGAAGGAAATTCCAAAGTTTAGGGCTGAGGCAGCTAAAGGCTGCCAATGATGGAATGCTCAAAATCAGGGTTGTTCAATAGGCCGGAATTGGAGGAACACAGAGATCTCGGAGGGTTATAGGGTTGGAGAAGGTTACAGAAATAGATGGGGTGAGACCATGGACAGTTTTGAAAAGAAGGATGAGAATTTTAAAATCCAGGCAAATGTACACAGCAGGTGGTATACAATAATGGAAGTATGCTGGGTAACATGGACTCGTACACTGGCAACTTTCTCAGGATATCTCCTGCCAGGATGCTGTAACTTTGCCAGAAGCTATCTGAGTAAACACAATTTCCATCATTGTTATTACTTGAGGCCAAAAGAAACTCTGGAAAAAAAAAGAATTTTTTGCAGTTAAAAAATGTGCAAATTTCAAAGGGCGGCACGGTAGCACAATGGCTAGCACTGTTGCTTCACAGCGCCAGGGACCCGGGTTCGATTCCCGGCTTGGGTCACTGTCTGTGCAGAGTCTACACGTTCTCCCCGTGTCTGTGTGGGTTTCCTCCGGGTGTTCCAGGTTCCACCCACAAGTCCCAAAAGACGAGCTTGTTAGGTGAATTGAACATTCGTAATTCTCCCTCAGTGTACCCAAACAGGCACGGAGTGTGGCGACTAGGGGATTTTCACAGTAACTTCATTGCAGTGTTAATATAAGCCTATTTGTGACACTAATAAAGATTATTGTTATTAAAGACATTCAGTATTCAAAAAAGTTAATCATATCTTTTCATTTCAGTCGTGTTTGCCAGTACAAAACATCTGCTTTGTCTGATTTTTCCTTCATGCAGTTCCCTGCTGTTCCAATTATTTGTTTGGTGCCTGATCAAACGGCTAAAAAGAGGACTGGAAAATGTAACGGCCAGTGTCATGGTGCATTTTTTCAGTTCAATATCTGAGAATTTGACTGAATAAAATGCTGACAGAATGAGACTGTAGGAAGAGAAAGCTAAAGATGGAATTTTGCCTGACGAAGAGAGCTTGAATCTATAAGATCAAATAGATTGAGGTGTGCTTGCTAACCATACTATTTGAAAGATTTAAGCAGGTTTTACCAAATGAGGTAAGCAAGTTGTGAGAAAACAGCTGAGTTTGCTCTGAATTAGTTCAAACTATTTTTGGTTATACGAGTTCCCGAGTGTGTGCATTTATTGCGACTTGATAAGTTATGTGGCATGAGCATTGTGTGCAAATTATGGATGTCCATAGACAAACAAGATTTAGGGATTTGATCCAGGCATCCTAACTTAAACTGAAAACGTTATTGTGCTTTAAGACCAAAATAGAGAAACTTTGCACTGAATGGTAGTTGGAAATATTGAGTGCAAATTCTGGGAGTGATCTCACAATAGCGAGTGGGGAAGAATGAAATGGAAGAAGGGCAGTGGGTGGTCATGCTGCTGGTAAAAAAGAGAGCTCAGGTAGAGGCAGTGCTGGAAACACCAGGGACGCGATTCGTCTCACCCCACGCCGGGTGGGAGAATTGCAGGAGGGCTGGGCGAATCACGCCATGCCGCCCTGGCACCCCCAGCGATTATTCCACCCCCCCAAAAATGGTGTGTTGCGTTTTGCGACAGGCCGCACGGAAAATCGGCGCTCGCCGCTTCTCACGGTGACCGGCGATTCTCCGGCCCGGATGGGCCGAGAGGCCTGCCGAAACCGACCGGTTCACGCCGGCGCCAACCACACCTGGTCGCTGCCAGCGTGAACAGCACGCGACCGGTAAGTGTGGGGTCTGTGGGGGGCGGAGGGAGGATCGAGCACCACAGGCGTGCTCAGCAGATGTCTGGCCCGCAATCGGGCGTCTCTAACAGACGCACTCCTTTCCCTCCACCGCCCCGCAAGATCAGGCCGCCATGTCTCACACAAGCCCCACACTTACCAGTCGTGCGATGTTCATGCCGGCAGCGACCAGGTGTGGTTGCCGCCGGCGTGAACCGGTCGGGTTCGTTAGGCCGCTCGGCCCATCCGGGCCAGAGAATCGCCAGTCGCCATGAGAAACGGCGAGCGGTGATTCCGCGACACACCATTTTGGGGGGGGGGGGTGGGAGAATCGCGGGGGGTGCCAGGGTGGCGTGTCGTGATTTGCCTCGCCCTCCCGCGATTCTCCCACACGGCATGGGGAGCGGAGAATCGCGCCCTTAGTCTCCCTTTGGGAGAATCGCGCCCCAGGTCTGAAGCTGAGTGCATATTGCTGGATATATATATATATATGATAGAGATGATGAGCGCATGATTTGAAAGGGAAATCTTGAGCAACACAGTTTGAAGTAAGTTGTACCCAAGGTAAGAGAATTACGGACAGGAAAACTGTGATAGGAGAACTACTATTTGAAGTAGGCATTCGCTCCTCGAATGTGAGTCTCAAATGGGTTAAGGGATATAATGGAATGGCTGCAAAAGCTCTTCAGAAAGGAGGAATAACATCCAATGTTCATGGTTTGTGTCGGGCTGAATTCTCCACCGCCTATCGCTGGTAGCGGAGTTCCCGATTTGGCAGAGAATCCAATGTTAGCCAAAAAATGGGATGAGCACCCAGTCCCCCACCGGCGGTGATTTTGAAGTTTGCACACCGCGTCAGCAGGAAAATACAATGGATCAAACCCAACCAATTGCATCCTATTAACTGGATTCTCCAAACCTGCGTGAGTAGCCATTGCAGAGACTCCTGCTTGAAAGGCCCCCCATTACATAGATTCTGCCAGGAAATCCGCCCGTAGAGTCAAATGGTATTCAGGACCCAAAAGTTCAGGTCTTAGGAAATAGATTAAAAGGCAAAACCTAAAATGTGGCTATCTCATGATTAGCACCAGTGCCATGTTTAGTCAACATGGAACATGTCAAATTAGGGAGGGCAGAGTTCAAATTCCTGAGGGATTAGAATGTCTCTAAATTAGAAGGGAGTTATACTATTGGAACAGCCTCTACCTGAACATAATTTAGGCCAATAACCTGGCAAGGAGGGTAACGGCAGCAATGATAGGTTGGAACCTATGTGGTGGTTGGCGGTAGGGAAATACTGGATGGTAAAATAAAGCAAAATAATTGATTAAACTGCTGCGAAGGGGAGGTAGGTTTGATGTGAATAGTTAGTATGGAGGTTAAATAGTGGACAGGTTAAATGGGGAAAACAAATCAATGAAGAAATGAAAATCTGAAAGAATAAGAAAAATGAAAAAAAGTGGAATATTTATACAGAAGATGGCTTGAACATGAAATTCTCTGACACAAATTTCAGCGAGGCAGTTGCTGGATATAGGCAGAAAAAACAGGAGGGTAAATTCTACATGTTAACTCAAGCGGAGAAAATCATCAGCACAGACCTATTGGGGCAATTGGCTATTTCTGTGCTGTAACTTTCCAGAAGCATAATTCTTGAGAATTAAATCTGAAACATCATGGAGTCAGAAACCAGGCTGCAAATGATTATGAGACAGGAAGAAGAATATCTGCCACAACCTACTTTCGATCATCAGTAAAGTGATGGAAAGGGTCATTAACAGTGCAATCAAGCATCACTTGCTCAGTAATAACCTGCTCACTGACGCCCAGTTTGGGTTCCACCAGAGCCACTCAGCTCCTGACTTCAGTACAGCCTTTGTTCAAACATGTACAAAAGACCTGAACACCAGCGGTGTGGTGAGCGTGACTGCCCTTGACATCAAGGCAGCATTTGACTGGGTGTGTCATCAAGGAGCCCTGGCACCACTGGAACCAATGAGATTGAGGGGTAAAACCCTCTGCTGATTGGAGTCATACATTGCCCAAAGGAAGATGGTTATGGATTTTGGAGGCCAATCACCTTAGTTCCAGGATATCGTGGAAGGATAGTGTCCTCGACCTAACCATCTTCAGCAGCTTCATCAATGACCTTCCCTCCACCATAAGGTCAGAAGTGGGGATGTTCACTGAGGATTGCAGAATTTTCAACCCCAGTTGGGACTCCTCAGATGCGGAAGCAATCCATATCCAAATGCGGCAAGACCTGGACAATATTCAGGCTTGGGATGACTGGGGTCATGTAACACACTTGCCATACAAGTGCCAAGCAATGGCATTAATATTGCTGAATCCCCAACTCTCAACATCCTGGGGGTTACCACTCACCAGAAACTTAACTGGACTAAACATATTAATACTGTGGTTACAAGATCAGGTCAGAGGCCAATTTTGCAGCAAGTAACTCACCTCCTGACTTCCAAAAGCCTGTCCACCATCTACAAGGCACAAATCAGGGGCAAAATTCTCCGACCCCCAGCAGGGTCGGAGAATCGCCTGGGGCCGCCTAAAATCCCGCCCCCGCTGTGGCAGAGATTCTCCGCCACCCGGGAAGTGGCGGCGGCAGGAATCTCACCACTCCGACCGGCGAGGCCCCTGCGGTGATTCTCCGGCCCGGATGGGCCGAAGTCCCGCCTCTGGGAGGCCTCTCCCGCCACCAAGTTTTGAACCACCTCTGTAACGGCGGGATCAGCGGCGCGAGCGCCCCCCCCCCCAGGACCGGGGGGGGGGGGGGAGGGGGGGCGATCGAACCCCGCGATCAGGGCCCCCCGCTCAGACTCCGGGCCAGTGCCCTGGCGGCACTCTTTCTCCTTCCGGAGAACCCCACATCACGCATGCGCCGGCAGTGACGTCAGCGGCCACCTGCCGCTGACGTCACTGCCGGCGCATGCGCGGACCGGCGAAAGCCTTTTGGCCAGCCCCGCTGCCGGGGGCGCCGGTTTTTTGCGCCAGTCTTCTGGTGCCAACCCCTCCGGCGCGAGGCTGGCCCCCAAAGGTGAATTCCCCACCTTTGGGGAGGCGTGACCCCTGAGTGGTTGGCGCCACTCCCCTACTCCGGGACCCTCCGTCACGCCGGGTAGGGGAGAATGCCGCCCCAGGAATGTGATGGAATACTCTCCACTTGCCTGAATGAATGCAGTTCCAACAGCATTCAAAAAGCTTGATATCGTCCAGGACAAAAAAGCCCGCTAGATTGGCACCTCTTCCACAAATATTCACTCTCTCCCATCACTGACGCACAATCATCTACATGATGTACTGCAGGAACTTACCAAAGCTCCTTACAGGGTTGTTTTAGCACACTGGGCTAAACAGCTGGCTTGTAATGCAGAACAAGGCAGCAGCGCGAGTTCAATTACCGTACCAGCCTCCCCGAACGGGCACCAGAATGTGACAACTTGGGACTTTTCATTGAAGCCTACTTGTGACAATAAGCGATTATTATTATTATAATAGTGTTCTTCAAAGTCGGGGGCGTGACCCGCGGGTGGGTCGCAGGCGGGTGTCGGGAAAGTCGTGGAGCCTTTGTCTTCGGCGCTCCCGATCGCGCAAATCCCCGCGCAGCAGCCGGCCTTTCATAACGCCGGTTGCAAGCGGCTGCGAACATGTCAAAAAAAATTTGCCCGCATAGCGCATGCGCGCGGATCATTGTGCGCGCATGTATGCCGATAATCGGGCATGCATGCGCAGTGCGGCCGCTACTTTTTAAAACGTTTGCAGCTTTTTTTTACAAGTTCTGTAATGGTTTTTATTCATTTATTTTATTCATTTAATTTTTATTTATTTTATTAATTTTTTTACAAGTTCGGGGAGGTTTTATTCATTTTTTTCATTTATTTTACTCTTTTTATTTTTTATTCTTTTACAAGTTCGGGGGAGGTTTTATTCATTTTTTTCCATTTATTTTACTCATTTTATTTTTTATTCTTTTACAAGTTCAGGAGGGGCGGGGGATTATTCATTTTTTTCATTTATTTTACTCATTTTATTTTTTATTTTTTTACAAGTTCGGGGGAGGTTTTATTCATTTTTTTCCATTTATTTTACTCATTTTAGTTTTTATTTTTTTTTAACAAATTCGGGGGGGGTTTTATTTGATAAAACTTTACAGGGAAAAATTTTAGAACTTTGGACAGATGGAGACTCCATACTTTCCGACACTGGAAGGCTTCGCCTTTTTCCAACAGGTTCCATTGGAGGAGCGTGTACGAGGGCCAAAGGGACCCAACACCATTTCCTCCATTTTTGTCTGCAGCAAACAAGGTAAGAGAAAATGGGTCACGTAGGTTGGCTGACGTGGATCGCGAAGGTTGGTCGGCGTGGGTTGCGAAGGTCGGCCGGGTTGGGTCCCGAAGGTTGGCTGGTTAGTAAAAATGGGTCCCCGGAAAAAATGTTTGAAGAACACTGGGCGCGATTCTTCGACCCGGATGGGCCGAGCGACCTGCCATTCGCGACCGTTTCACGACGGCGGCAACCACACCTGGTCGCTGCCGTCGTGAACATGGGCGCCAAAGGCCCGTTTGAAGCTTGTGGGGGGCGGAGAGGGGAATGAGCACCATGGCCGTGCTCGGGAGGGGACTAGCCCACGATTGGTGCCCACCGATCGTCGGGCCGGCATCTCAAAGGGACGCACTCTTTCCCCTCCGCCGCCCCACAAGATCAAACCACCACGTCTTGCGGGGCAGCGGAGGGGAAGACGGCCACCGCGCATACGCGGGTTTGAGCCGTCAGCCGTTGTGACGTCAGCCGTGCATACGCGGGTTGGAGCCGGCCAACCTGCGCATGCGTGGCTGACGTCACATAGGCGCCGCCGTCGCGTCATTCTCGGCGCGCCGCCTTGACTCAAGCGTCAAGGCCCGGCGGCTGAGAATAACGGAGCGCCGCTCCTAGCCCCCCCGGGGGGGGGGGGGGGGGTGAATACGGTGAGAGGAGCGGCCTCCGAAGCCGTCGTGAAACTCGGCCGAGTTCACGATGGCCTTCCCGATTTTTCCCGGGAGCGGAGAATTTCGCCCACTGTTATAATAAACGGCACCCCCCAAACTCATAACCGCTGCCATCTAACAAGGTAAAGAGCAACAGAGCAGCATGAAATGCTTTGAGTGACTAGTCAGGAGATGGATCAATACCATCCTCCCAGATAGTCTTGATCCATTGCAGTTCGCCTATTGCCTCAACTGATCCACAGCAGATGCTATCTCTGCGGCCCTACAATCAACACTCGAACACCTCGACAAGAAGGACACCGACATCAGACTGCTGTTGATAAACTACAGCTCCGCCTTCAACACCATTATCCCGACAAGACTAATAACCAAACACTGCAATCTTCTCCCTGTGCAGCTAGATCCTTGACTTCCTCACCAACAGACCGCAATGTGTCAGGATAGGTAACTCTTCCTCCACAATAGTCCTCAACACCAGGGCCCGCAAGGATGTGTGTTCAATCATCTACTGTACTCTCTATACACACACACACAACTGTGTGGCAAGATTTAACTCCAATTCGATCTATATGTTTGCGGATGATACGACTGTGGTGGGTCATATCTCAAACAACGGTGAATCAGACTACAGAAGGGAGGTAGGTCACTTGGTTGCATGGTGTATTGAAAACAACCTCTTTCTAAATGTTGGAACCACCAAGGAACTGATCATCGACTTCAGGAAGCGTAGCACGGCACACTCCCCCGTCTACATCAATGGCTCCGAAGTGGAGATGGCCAATAACGTTAGTTCCTCGGGGACACCATCACCAACAGTCTGCCCTGGCCCACTCACGTTGATGCAACAGTCAAAAAAGCCCAACAATGTCTCTACTTCCTACGGAAGCTAAAGAAATTTGGCATGTCTGCATCGACTCTCACAAACTTCTACAGATGTGTCAAAGAGAGCATCCTATCCGGCTGCATCACAGCTTGGTATGGCAACTGCTTGGCCCAAGATCACAAGAAACTAGCAGAGTGTGGTGAACTCAGCCTACGCATCACACAAGCTTGCGCACCCTGCTATTGATCCTGTCTACACCTCCCGCTGCCTCAGGAAAGCATTGCCAGAGATCCCTCACACCCTGGCTTTGCCATCTTCCAGACCCTTCCATCAGGCAGAAGATACAGATGTCTGAAGACCCACACATCCAAACATTGGAACAGCTTCTTCCCCACAGCTACTAAACACCTCAGCAACTCTCCCTCTGACTGATCTGTTCCCTGTAAGAACACTATTCACAATGCCCTATGCTGCACTTGCTCATGTATTTGCTTTGTTTGGCCCTTGTTCCACACTGTAACCAATCATTATTTGTTGATACACCATTTGTCAATGTACTCTGTCGGTTATTCTTTTGTCTACTATGTTCGGACTGTGCATGTTCCCTTGGCCACAGAAAAATACGTTTCACTATACTTAGGTACATGTGACAATAAATATCAATCAATCAGACACATGGAAATGCCACCATCTGGAGTTCTCCTCCAAGCCACACACCATCCTGACTTAGAAAAATATTATCGTTCCTTCATTGTCACTGGAACTCCCTCTCTAACAGCACTGTGGGTATATCTACACCACATGGGATGCAGCAGTTCAAGAAAGCAGCTTACCACCACCTTCTTAAGGGCTATTAGGGATGGCCAATAAATGATAACCAAGCCAGCAATACCCATATCCCATGAATGAACAACAACAAAAACATTGGGCGGAATTCTCCGCGGGTGGCCAAAAGCATGGAGGCCGTCGTGAACTCGGCCGAGGTTCACGACGGCCTCGGGGCCCGCTCCCTGCACCTAATTCACCCCCACCCGGGGGGCTAGGAGCGGGCCTCCGTTGTTCCCGGCCGCGTCCTCGGCCACCGGAAATGACGCCCGAACGGCGCTTCGCGGATGTCATCTGCGCATGCGCAGGAACCCGTTCATGCGCGGATGACATCAGCGCGCAGATGACGCAAACCCACCATTCCGTCTTTCTCCACCATCGCCCGGCAAGATGTGGTGCCTTGATCTTGCCGAGCGGCGGAGGGGAAAGAGAGCGTCCGTTTTGGACGCTGGCCCGATGATCGGTGGGCACCGATCGCGGGCCTGTCCCCTCCGGAGCACAGTCGCGGTGCTCCTGTCCAAATCGGGTCCCTAGATGCCCCAAACGGGCATCTGGCGCCAGTTTCACGAATGCAGCGACCAGGTGTGGTTGCTGCCATGGTGAAACGGGTGTGAAGGGCCGGCCGCTCGGCCCATCGGGCTCGGAGAATCGCCATTCACCGTGAAAAATGGCGAGCGGCGATTTTTCCGTAAAAAATGTCAGGAGGCCCTCTCGCGATTCTCCCACGCCACGTGGGGAGCGGAGAATTCCGCCCATTCTCTCCAGCAATGGTCTGGAAGCGATGCAGAGTATTCGACAGGTGGAGAAAAATCTTAATCTAGGCTTTCTGGATCTGCAAAGACTCTCCTCTGAGAGAACAGAGCCTAATTTGTCTGACCTTTTGAAGACCCACTAGTTGGGTAAACATAATAAATAAAGCTTGTAGATCAAATCACCAATTTGAAGAGACTTGGAGTGCACAAGTGGCATGGGAAAATACCATTTAATAAACTACCTCTGGTATTGGGTGACTAAACTAACTGCAAATTGTCTTTTACAATAATATTTTGGAAGGCAAACAGTTACGTACATCTTCAAAATGTTTCTCGCAGCTGTAAGGTCAGAAATGTTATCTCTAACATTGGGAAGCTGGTCAATATATTCATTTGTGACGTAGCTTTACTTATTCCATCCTAGTCATTCAAAAATCAGAATGCAAGCAATAGAGACTGAAGTAGACCATTTAGCCCTTTGAGTCTGTTCCACCATTCAACAAGATCATAGCTGATCTTCTATCTTAAAGTTAATATCCCACACTACCCCTATATTCAAGGTCACAGCAATATGTTTTTTTATTCTTTCATGGGATGTGGACTTCACTGGCTGGGCACATCCATAATTGCTCTTGAACGGAGTGGATTAGCGAACTAAATGGGTTTTTACAACAATAAATGGTCCTGGTCACCATCACTGAGACTAGTTTTCTATCCCAGATTTATTCCTGCTGTTGTCGGATTTGCACCCGTGATCCCAGATACTTGGTCTCTGGATTACTAGGTTAGTGACATTACCATTACCCTGCTGTCTCACCCCAAAATGTAAAGTATCCATTTTGATTCGTCCTCGTTTTCTCATCTTTTTGTCTTTCTGGTCTATATTGTTTAAACTGCTATGCAGCTTGAATAACACATTGCATTTCTAATTAGCCAGATATTCATTGGAATTGTCTCACGTGCCACACAACTACATTAACTATAGCCATGGACAATCTATTAATGAGTAGCTCAGTGTGTAAATAAACTGATGAAGAAATTCAGCAGCATTCAGTCCTCTTAACCTGCTGTGAACCTGACATGAAATATTAGTGGTAGGGATGTCACATATTGTGGTTAGAATGGTTTTCCATTTCCATTTTGCTCCCTTTTCCACTTCGATATATGTATATGGTAGTATACATGAACCTCAGCTATTTTATTAACATGAGTTTTGGATCGATGGTTATCTGAGACAACAAACCGCGGTAGCCCGAAGTGGAATTTCCTGCCTGGCAAAAATTGCCAAAGTGAAGAGATTGAGTTATGGATATATGCTACAGGACAGTCATGGGAATAATGGAAAGCGGTTTCTATTCTCACACGTGCTTTTGTTCCAATTTCATCTGAGTGGTGTGTCCAGCTGAACATAATGGTTACCTGACTATCTGTTGATCGGGTAAAAGCTGCATTCGCGCACAGTATTGCTACAACTCAGAGATCACATTATCATTTGATTTGATATTGAGCAGCAGTGGTGCACCGCTGACCATATTAAACATGGGAGAGGAAAATGCCTCTGAGCCAGAGAGAAAACATGAAGTCCAATTGAAATGATTACTTCCTGCACGATTTGAAAGCACAGAGGTTGTGATAAAGTCACACCGTATACCTTTAAGCATCATGGTCATTCCCATTCATGTTAACTCAATATATAGTGAGTAAAACTATCATTATTTTGACAATCAGTAACCAGACATATATGCCGCAAACCCTCTGAAAATTAAAGGAATTATTTCATGGAGGTTCTTTCAATTGCCCTTTAGCTTTTTCAATATTTCTTGGAGCTGGGGACTGATTAAAGGTAGATTTATATCGGATATACTGCCAGAGCAGAATGCTGACTGTAAATGCTCTTGTCAATTGCTTGATTCCTATTGAGAATTATGATTACATTTCCTAGTCAGCATAGTGGGACCGAGATCTGTCTGGTAACATGCAGTAATAACCATTCACAGGACCTAAGGATCAATGAATGTGGCAGGCAGTAATGGATAAGGGCATAGGTTATGCTAACCAGAAAATTCATCCATCTACAAAGAAGCAGGTTGTTGAAAACTGGACTATGAAAACTGGACTAATTTCCAAATATATTTGATTTGTTATTTGTTCATGTAGTTTTAATATTTTATTACCTTCAGCAGAATTTGTGAAGCATCCCATCAAATATGTTCACCCCTGTGTAACATTAGAGTGATAGTATTTGGTGGAAGACTAAACTAATTTATGCCAAGAATGTGCATGTGGATTGGGATGTGTGATAATTTGCGCCTCTTCAATGTGACGCTGCAGCCAGCTCAACAACTCTGCTTGTTCATTTGAATGATTGTAATGTGTAGCCAGCACTATCTGCATGTTTTATTGATTGTATACATCAGTGGAGAGTTGGGGGAAGATAGTGTCAATACTGCAACTTGCCAGCTCCAGTTAAAACCAGTCATCCATGTCATACCCTCTGCTTAGATTAAATGAAAAGTATTTTGCTAACTTGAAGAACAGCATAGCGAATGGCCACTCACAAAATAAACAGCTAGTCATGCATCTCTGCTTTGAGAACCTGATGGAAATGATGTCTAGCTATTGATAGAGAACAGCGACAGAGACAATGGGTGGGATTCTCTCAGCCCACGGCGGGCCGGAGAATTGCCGCAACCGGCGCAAATCGCGCCACGCTGCCCCAATGCCGGGGTGCGATTCTCCAGAGAATCGGCACCAATGGCGCCGACGCGGTCGACGCGGAGCCGGACGGGGGCCGCTCTACGTGGCCCCCCCCTGCGATTCTCCACCCAGGATGGGCCGAGCGGCTGTACAATAAAACCCGGGTCCCGCTGGCGCCGTTCTAACCTAGTCTTACCCGACGGGACCGCGGCATGGAAGGATCCAGGGGTGGCCTGTGTGGGGGAAGGGGAGTATCCGACCCCGGGGCCCACCAATCGGTGGGCCGGCCTCTCGGGCCGGGGGCCTCCTTTATTCCGCACCGGCCCTTGTAGCCCTACGCCATATTGCGTCAGGGCTGGTGTGGAGAAGGGAGACACCACCCATGCGCGGAAATCGCGCCGGTCCCACTGCTCATGCACGGACCTCGTGGTGCCCATTTGTAACTGCCTGGGTAGCACTATAACTAAGGTGGGCAAAGGCACTGAGGTAATACACTGTGAGAATGAGTTAACTTGTAAGCAACATGGCATCAATTCATTTGTAGATTTGGTTTAGAATGTTTGACTTCTGGCCAAGGTGACATTAGGCTCGATTTTACAGACCTCACGTATTTTAAAGGCAATGGGGCTGGTAAAATAACTTGGTGGTCTTTTCAATGTTTTCACACCCATCCACAACCTGTTTCCATATTACAATGGGCAGGGTATACGCAGGTTGCCCACCTTCCCTTGGGCCTATAGGAAGTCTTTCCATGTCCGTCTCATGGCCACTTAAGGGTCTCATTCCACCTCCACTATTATTATAATCACAGATGGTGAATGTAGAGGCAATACGGGTAGCCTGGCAACTTTTACTGCATGTGTTCTGCTGGGCAGTTGTCAGGCTATCCACATTGCCTCTACATTCCAAAGGACCTCCTTTGGGGTTGGGGGGGGGGCATCTTCATGCCAGAGGGACCCCCCCCCCCCCAAGATATACCTCTCCTTTAACCCTCCACAGCCTATAAAAACCCCCCCCCCCCCCCCCCCGATTCCCTCCATTACTGGGGTCTGACAGCCATGTCCATCAGAATCTCCAGACTTACCATGATGTCCTGGCTCCTGACTTCTTCATTGGGAACTGCCTGTAGTCTCAGCAGTGGCCACCACTCAATCTTGTGGCCTGATGACCAATTGGGGAATATGGCACCCCATAAAATCAGGTGGGTTGTAAGGGTCAGTGACAGAGGTTGTAGTTACTGATGTTGCAGTCGAATGAGTTCCTCAAGGATAGCCCTGCCCAAAAAGGGCTGTCCAGGTGATCTGCACCCTTTCTCTCCCTACTCTTTTTTCTTCTCTAGTCTTTTACTCCTTCACCTCCTGCTCCTGCACACCCTCCAACCCACCATCTGATAGCTGGTGGCAATATGGCTGCTTCCTCATGATGGCGAGAATGTGCAGCATCTTGCAGACCATAACAAAAGCTGTGGATCTTCAAGCTTCTTCCTACATTTGTGCAACTGTCACCATGTATTTAGACAGTTCCAGCTTCACCTGTACGCACCCAACAAGGTTTAATTTTGACTTTATAAGATCATTTTCCGCAAAAGCAAGGAACAATGCTCACTTTCATAGTATCCAGGGACTTTGTTTTTTTGCAGTAAAATAGTAAAGTACGATGATAATAATAATGATAATCACCTATTGTCACAAGTAGGCTTCAATCAAGTTACTGTGAAAAGCCCCTAGTCACCACATTCCGACGCCTGTTCGGGGAGGTTGGCACGGTAATTGAACTCGCGCTGCTGCCTTGTTCTGCATTACAAGCCAGCTGTTTAGCCCACTGTGCTAAACCATGCACGGTCAACATCTGTAATGGCATGGTTAAGGATTGTAAAACCATAAGACCATAAGACCATAAGACATAGGAGTGGAAGTAAGGACATTCGGCCCATCGAGTCCACTCCGCCATTCAATCATGGCTGATGGGCATTTCAACTCCACCTACCAGCATTCTCCCCGTAGCCCTTAATTCCTCGCGACATCAAGATAGTCGCAGCATGCACAGCATGGAAGGGAAAAGTAATAAATCCATCTTCTGGGAGTGTTTCCTTCTATCAGTACTGCCATGCTGCACATTTGCTTATGAGAAAACATCAAACTACACAACAGAAATTGAGTGAATCTTGGTTCATGGCCTGTTCCATGTGCAAAAGGCATTCTGGCCTTAAATGTGTTTTAGATGTGTGTTAAATCGAAAACTATTTCACTTTGTATAGAAAAACACAGCTAAGCACATTGAGAGCAGAACTCAAAACGCCTTGAAAAGCCTTTCATTGATTTTCATAAAAGATGAATTTGAAGAAGCCAAACAAGACAAAGCAGTGTCTTCAAAGGGAAAAAAAGACATTTTAAAGCTCCTCGTAAGTGCATAGAAAGAACATTTTGTACATAATAGTACCTGAAACATTATAAACATGGATGTTAAAGTGCCCAGGCATTTGTTGTGACCAAAACAACCTTTAAAAGACACATAGTATGAACTGTGATATTTTAAAATGTCATGCCCTCGTAGATTTAAAGAAAATCAATGAATATGACGTGAATAAAATCTGACCTATAAGAGGAAAGCTTGACGAACCCCCTGCGGCATTTTTAAAGAAAGATTGAGGACAGGCGCTTGAATTGTAGTGCTGTTGATTGATCGTCTTTGGTCAAGGATCCAAAACTGTCAGAAGAGAATTAACTTCGAGAAAAATGGGTAAATTGCAAGAGAAAGATATCGGCACATCTTCAGGTTCACAGACTGAAACCTTTGCAAAAGGCTAGGATCTGCTGGGAGTTCTATTCATTTGCAGGTTGTCAAGAGTTCTCAGCGACTTATGAAGACATAGTGCGGGCAGTGGGGGAGGGTGGTGCACTTACAGGGAAAACCTCAGCTGCTATTGCAGTGCTTATATTTAGGGTAATTTGATTTTCAGCATGAAAACATATACTGTACTCAACAAAATTGGACAGAAAAGCAGAGATGGACGACCTTTATTTAAAAAAAAGAAAATGTGTTGAAGGCATTTTGAAAAGTATGGGCTTTGCGTGAGGATGTTTCTGTCACTAGAAACAAAGAGCAAATCATAATTTGTAATCCATTTGTCCCTGAAATGAGCACAAATTAATATATGAATTCACACAATTCAAGCAGTTTTGAATTGAGGTTGCTTTCCCCTGCCCCCCATACAAGTAAAATGATAGCATGCATGTGAAAAGGCACAAGATGGCCGGCACCTTCGGCCGTACATGCTGCCGGGATATTCTATCATGCCAACGGTGCACCCCTGCAGATTTCCCGTCGGAGAGGGTACATTCAATGGGAAACCCCAGCGAGCTCCATGGAAAATCCCACCTAGTTTTTTTCTGTGTATGGGTTGATATATGTTGGCCGCGATTAGTAGGGTGTTTCTCAACATCTACAGCACCAAGTAAGACCCCGCCATTCAATGGTAATTTGCCTTTATTTTGGTCTCGGACAGGTAGTCCCATCGAGGCCACGCTAAGTAATTTCCTGCTCAGCTTGCCAGTGCAAGACAACTACCCATAGATCGGGGCACCATTTCTAAAGGCAGCCTTGATCTTTCGACACCCTCCCCACCCCTGCAGTCCCACTGCAGCTTCAGAACTCCTCCACTTCACCCATGAGCCCTCCTTCAACCTCCCTCACCCCACCTCGTATCGGCAAGACCCCCCCCCACCGGGCCTGACCCCTGGCACGGGCAATCTGACATCTGGGCACCGTCAGGCTGGTATCCTGGCAGCACCCCTGCCAGCACCAAAGTTTCTGAGTGCCGGTGGAATGTCAGGGTACTACCCTGCCCTGACCAACTGGGGGTCTCAACACTTCAGCAAGTTCCCCCGAGGTACCATCACGGCTGGTTCAGAATTTTGTGTCCCAAATCGTGTCCAGTTGAGGCCTCACTGGGATGGCCGGTTAATCACAGGCCCCGGGCAAATTGGGCAAACACACAATGTGCATAATGGCACATTAAATATGCATGCCGCTACGCCTCGTGCGATTGCCCTCGCGACATTCAACAGCCTCGTCCCAACACCAAGTTGGCTGCAACAAGGCCGTTGAATCGTACCAGTCATATCGACCAACAGCTTTTTTAGTCAGCTTTCACCAGATGGACTGCTGTAGTTCAAGAAGGTGGCTCACCATCACCTTCTCAAGGGGCAATTAGGATGTGGAACAATTGTTAGCCTTGCCAGCAATGCTAACATTCCTTGAAATAATTTTAAAAGCACAATAATCATAGTGCCTGTTGTGGTATTCCTGATGAATGAGCTGGGACAACGAGCTAATTTAGGGGGATGCCATTTACAATAGCGAGGGATAGGTTAAGGTATTTGTGGATTCAGGTAGCGAGGGAACGGCTCCATATGTGGAACTTAACGAAGCTGGTGAAGGCCAGGGAGCATCTTAAGAGGTGGGATATACTGCATGTAACACTGGCGGGGAGGGTCCAAGTGGTGAAAATCAATATTCTGCCGAGGTTCTTGTTTATCTTGCAGACTCTCCCGATCTTTATACCAAAGGCAATTTTTTCGGGAAGTGGACACGATCATCTCGGACTTTGCATGGGCAGGGAAGGTGCCAAGGGTGGGGAGGACCCTACTACAGAGGCAGAGGCAGCAGGGGGGTTTGGCGCTGCCGAACTTGCTTCATTATTATTGGGCGACGAATGTTGGCAAGGTGCAGTGGTGGTGGGAAGGAGGAATCTTGTAAGGGATCTAGTTTGAGGGCTATGGTGACGCCAGCATTGCCAATGGCTCCGAGTAGGTATTTAGGGAGCCCAGTGGTGCAGTCCACGGTGAAGATATGGAATCAGTTGAGGAGGCATTTTAGGATGGGATGTGGGTGCTAACGCCACTGCGGGAGAATCATGGTTTTGAGCCAGGGGAATGGATAGTTTATACAGGAGATGGAGAGAAGTGGGGCTGGTTAAGGTGAGGGATTTATATTTGGAGGAAGAATTCGCCAGTCTGGAGGTGCTGAGGGAGAGGCTAGAGCTACTGAGGGGGAGTGAGTTTGGGTATCTGCAGGTTAGGGACATTGCGCGAAAGGTCTGGAGGGGTTTCCCATGGTTGTCGGGATACACCATGCTGGAGCGACTGCTGCTTCCGTATCTGGAATGGGAGGGAAGAATTGGGGATATATATAAAAGTGGCTGGGGGAGCAGGGAGGTGAGCGGGTGGTGAAGATCAAGGAGAAATGGGAAGCGGAGTTGGGAGGGGAGATCAATTTAGGAGTATGGAGTGAAGCACTGTGAAGGGTAAACGGGACCTCTCCTCTTGTGCAAGGATGAGCCTGATACAGCTTCAGGTGATGCACAGGATGCATATGACTCAGGCAAAAAGAAGTGGGCTCTTTCAGGGGGTAGCAGATGAGTGTGAGAGGTGTGGGCAGGGGACAGTGAATCACATGCGCATATTTTGGAGTTGCGAAAATTGGGAAGGTTTTGGGTGGGAGTGTTCACGGTCTTAGCCAGGGTAGTGGAGGAGGAGGTGGACCCAGACCTTCTGGTGGTGATATTTGGGGCTTCGGAAAAGCCGGAGCTCATGGAGTGGGAGTGGAGGAAGGCCGATGTCGTGGCCTTCGCCTCTCAGATTGCACAGTGGCGAATTTTGCTGGAGTGGGGGTAGCGGCATGGTTGGGTGACCTGTATGACTTCCTGCGGTTGGAGGAGATATAGTATGAGTTAAGGGGCTCAGCAGGGGGGTTTGAGAAAAGGTGGGGATGTTTGTGACCGTGTTTGAGGAGCTGTTTGGGGGGAGGTGGCGGGGGGGGGGGGGGGGGGGGGGGGGGGGAAGGGAAAAGTCTGTCCAGACTGTATTGTTGATTGTTAGGAAGTATTCTTCCTGGGGTGTTTATTTGCTGTCACCTGCTTTGATACATGTTTGTAATAAAATGCTTTACAAAAAAACTCACAGTGCCTGTTGGAGGCGGAGCTGAGCAACTTAGTTAATATTCATTTTTCCAGTCGAGAGAGGGATCCAATCTCAACTCCTGCTTGAAGCTTGAAAGAAGAGCATATGTTTGTGTTTCCTGTGAGTATTCAGTTGGAGAAGAGAATGAGCTGTATTTAATTCTTGGCAAAAATACCAATCACTAGGTAGGCATGGTGCCCTGTGGACAAGGAACGGTCACACGCTAGTGTGTGAGATTGGAATCAGATCATTGAACTGTTCTTATCAGATACTTTGAATTCTCACCATTGCTGCTTTGTCTTTGAACTTCCCCAACTGGATGTCAGAGCATGATCAACATCACAGTGTGAGAGTATGTATTAACAGAAGTTTCTCACTGCCAGTCAAGATCTCCTGGTGATTCATCCCTTTTAAACTGGCAACCCGACTTAACTAATTGGTCCCTTCACTCATGACAGTGCAGCTGCAGGTAGTGGAAGGAACACATCTTCATTTTTCTCAGCATTGATTAATTTTCGCTGGCTAAATCCTCAAGGTTACAGGGAAGGGATCCTTTCCAGCACTTCATTGAAACCAATAAAGATAATTCAGTGTTGACTAAATGAAAAGGATATCCAAGTGAATCACTTCAAAAGATGTCCAGAGGTGCAGCTGTAAACTTTTAGTTTAGTTTACTTTTGCTGTAATTAATTCAGTCGCTATCTTTAATAAAATACATTGGAAGGGTATTTATGCATTTCAAAGAATACTCTGCTGAGGTTGCCATCCTTCTATCGGAGCCTCCAGATTAATATTTATCTCGTAATAGCAAAAGGATCCTTCGATCCAAACTGGTAACAATACAAATACTCATTGAAAATCTTATTTTTCAGAGGTCTTTCCTTGGAAAAAATTAATAATCACAGAATCCTATTAGCAGCTGCCTAAAATAAATCCAAGAGGAAATCAGCTGATAAAACATATTTTTAAATGTTTTATTTAAGACAGCATTCAGTATCTATTTGAACACCAATCCATCTTTCAGCTGGGACATTAAATTGAGTAATCCCCTGCCAGCACAGGTAGCTGTTAAATAATTAAACTACACGAAGAAGAGGAAGGAATTCTCCCAATACCCTGGACTAATATATATCCCTCAATCAGCATCATTATAGGAAGATTAACTGGTCATGGACAGTATTTGATTTTTGTGGGTCATGACTATCTGGTGTGATTGCCTTCATTTACACCATTGACTGTACTTAGGCCAGGATTTTATGGTGCTGCCAGTGTGTCACCCCCGGAGAACGCGGTGAGCCATCTGAATTGCCGTTTACTTCGGCGGAACCATATTATCCCGCTGGTGGGAGGGGTCGTAAAATCCTGGCTTGAAGAGCTATTTCGGCACATTAGGGGGGCCATTTGGTCTATCAAATCCATGCCTTCAAAAGTATTTAATTGGCGATGAAATACTTTGGAATGTCCTGAGGCTGTGACAAAGCAGCATATAGATTAAAGTTATTTTTCTTTTTTTCACATACTTAAGTTTGCTTTCTCTCTCCTCTCATTTGAACTGCTGCCATCTCTTTTTACTTGTTAAGCTATCATTTGGCTACAGTTTGAATGTGCGCACAATGGGACAAAGCTGGAATTAATGGAGAAACTTTCAGCTCCTTGCTTTTTCAAAGTTTTTTTTCTGTAATGCAGTGACACTGATTCCAAGAGGTCTTTAGCTGCTCCACATATAATCCCATGTGACAGGAGATTGAAGGATCCACAATTCTAGCTGTGAAGCAAAAGGTTTTTCTTCCAATGCAATTAAATAAAAGGACAAATGAAATAGAATGAGCAACAGATCGAATTGCAGACCAGATGTGGGTGAAGTTGAAACATTAGAATTTTATTCTACGTGACCCAAAGATGGTTAATTTGAAATTAACTGACAAAATCTAAGCAGTGCTGAACATGCAGAGAGAAAAAATATCTATGTCTGCATCTGTGGCCCTATTTCCCTTTGCCTGCCATTGCAACGTATGTGTTTAATTCCAATGTCATCCAGTTTTGCATCCTGTTAAATTGTGCACATCCCATGATTTGTATTATGACAGGTGTCAAATGAATAAACTGCTCTTCGCAGCTCGAGGACTTTAATAATGTTTAGTAGTTTATTTAATCTCCTGGAGATATTAAATCCTGTTGTGGGACAATTCTACAGTGCCAGACACACCCTCTGGTATCTTGTTTAAGTACTGAATTCTTCAGATGGTAGCTTAGAGTGTGAATGTCAGCAGTTTGTTCAACTGTGAAGGACAGTATAATCAAAGCCAATCATATCTTCATTTCAAATCCAGGTGCATGTTTATTCTAGTAGGGGTCAGTGAATAATGATTAAAAGGTGAGAACTAACTGATTTTTTTTCCTTCCATGAATCAAAAAGCCATGAGATCAAGCATAGCGTGGAAATCAAACCTGGAACTTCTGCTCAGTGTGGTTCAGTCACACATTGGGCAGGCAGGAAAGTCTGCATGATTCCCAGTGGGTGGCAAAATAGCTGAACATGCGCAATGTCTTTTCAGCTTATTAATTATGCATCCATGTGGAGCTCAGCAAAACTTGTTGCAGGGTAGGCAGGTATTCTCTGCCCTGGCATTACCTCATGGGATGAAAGGTCCTGATGCGATATTGAAATGGAGTCTATGCAGACATTCACTCACTGCAGACCAGGTATTGCGTAGCACAGGAAAGCAATGGCCCCAAGGAAATTCAAACCCACTGCATCATGGTTCAGTGCAGCCTCCCTGGGGCTTCTACTCCATGCTATCCGGGAAAGCCAATAGGGTCCTCCCATCTGATCATGTTCAATGTGGTGGTCACTTGTAAAGTAACTGGCATTGGATCTCACGTGGCGCGTGTTCTTCATGAAGAATGTGGCAAATGTGAGCTACCACATACCTAGTAAACAAGTGACAGCATCTGCCACACTGTCCTTTGCTCATCTTCCTGTAGCATCTTCTATGGGCCCTTGGTCATGCCAAATGTCATCATAGATTTTCCCTCTCCTCAACAGCATCTGGGACTTTCTGGGGCCTTGCTGGCTCTTGCTTCTCAGGGTGATGGCCTTCCCAGATTTCTGTCAATCAGTGGTGGGCCCTTCTTCTCCTCATACTCATCATAGTTATCAAAGTGTTGCCTGCAGCCTACATTCTCCACTCCTCCTTGTGTCTGTAAATTGAGCAATCATTGGGCATTCACCTTAAATGGTCTCCTTCCATCTCCATCTCTAAGCCAGGAATCCAGTCTTTCCTGACTGAATGAGTAACTCTGGCATAACTGCACATTACAATGAAGGTCTTCATTAGGCTAAACAGACTCATGCACAAAACTTCAGTTTGCCTACAATTGTCTAGGCAATAACTATCAATACCCAATCCTTGTACTTCTGTCATGACTATAAGCATGGTGTCTTGCAAGCAACTGGGAACACTGAGGCTTGTAGTTTCCATTTAGCTTCTGTGCTGCAGCTGTGACCTTCCCTTTTTACATCATCCTGTATGAGGATCAGGTGGTCATTAAGACCAATTGCACTGCAGCACCAAAACTTAATGGATTCTCACCCGAGTACACACCATTAGTAAAAGAGCAAAGTTGGTTCACTGTGCAGGACTCTCGAGTACAGAACTCAGCTGAGCCATGTTCTTCATGGTTTGAGCAGGAAATTAATACTGTGCAACTTCAGTCAGTCCAAAATTGTTGCAATAAACTCCTTCCACACGCCTCAAGAGCCCCCCAAATTCTCAAGCTTGTCTTTCCAAATGTGTCGTTGATCACTGAATGTGAGCATGGTGCTCATCACATTTGTAAGTACAACCATCTTACAAACTCCCCCTGTCGCCCATTATATTTCTCCCAATTGTCCTCCAGTCACTGCCTCCCAATTCCCATCCCTCCTGTAACTATCCAGCCTCCCCCGTTACCCTTGAATCCCATCATTGCACACGTCACCGTTCCTGTTCTCCTCCTGAACCCTTTGATATTGATGTCACCAATGACACCAATGATGTTGACCTAAACCCTCCCATTCACCAGACCACATGAACACTTACTTTTCAGCACCAAGCTCCCCCTCTGCCAAACCAGCTCCAAGCTCCCCCCCCCGCCAACTCCGCCAAACCATGAATCAATATCTCACCATTACTTTTCAGCTACTGAAATAGAGAATACATATGCCTCGCCTGAACATAATTGTGTTCTCTGCTTCCCAAAACTGTCTAGGGGAGTTGGTGGCATAATGCATTTGTCCCTGGCCTAATGATCCAGAGACCCAGTTCTGGGGACAGGGGTTCGAATCACACCACTGTAGATCTGGAATTAAAGGTCTAATGATGCCCATGAAACCATTGTTGATTGACATAAAAACCCATCTGGTTTACTAATGCCCTTTAGGAAAGGAAATTTGCCTTTCTCACCTGGTTGGCCTACATGTGATTCCAGAACCATGGGCACGATTCTCCGCTCCCCACGCCGGGTGGGAGAATCGCGGGAGGGCCGGGCGACTCACGATACACCGCCCTGGCACCCCCCGCGATTCTCCCACCCCTCGCTTGGAGAATCGCCGGTCGCCGTGCGGCCCGGATGGGCCGAGCGGCCTGACGTTCCCAACCTGTTCACGCCGGCAGCAACCACACCTGGTTACTGCCGTCGTGAACATGGCGCCAAAGCTTTGTTTGTGGCTTGTGGGGGGCGGAGAGGGGAGTGAGCACCATGGCCGTGCTCGGAAGGGGACTGGCCCGCGATCGGTGCCCACCGATCGTCGGGCCAGCGTCTCCAAGGGACGCACTCTTTCCCCTCCGCCTCCCCGCAAGATCAAGCCGCCACGTCTTGTGGGGCAGCGGAGGTGAAGTCGGGAACCGTGCATGCGCGGGTTGGAGCCGGCCAACCTGCGCATGCGCAGCTGACGTCACTTAGGCGCCGTCATCGCATCATTCTCGGCGCGCCGCCTTGACGCAAGCGTCAAGGCCCGGGGGCCGAAGTTTACGGAATGCTGCTCCTAGCCCCCTTGGGGGGGGGGGGGGGGATGAATAGGGTGCGAGGAACGGCCTCCGAGACCGTCGTGAAACCGATGCTGTGCGGGAGCGGAGAATCGCGCCGCATAGCTTTCAACTGCCCTCTGAAATGGCCAGTGAGTTCAAATCAAGGACAATTAGGGATGGGCAACAGATACCCAGCCAGCAATGCCCGAATCCGATGAACAAACAAAAAAAAACCCAGGACCAAATGCCTTCGTTGACTAATCACTCCCTACACACCATGTTGCGCAGAGTACTCTCATATAGTCCATTCAGCCATACAGCCCCAGGAAATTCTCTGAAATATGCCCCAGTAGTGGGTTCAGCCCCAGGACAGCCTTTCAACCTTCCAGTCTTTCACTCTTCCACTCTGTTGACCACCCACCACTCCCCCCTGTAGCCATCTGGGATGGCCACTTTCAAAATACAAAATGGACGCTCACAGAGACTCGAGGGAAATGTGGACAATACTAAACAACAAGCAGGCACAGAGCCTGAATGTATAATTGGGAAGCAGTTACCAGATGGAATCGAAACTCTGGGTCGATTAGCATATTGATGACCCATCTCCAAGGAACAAAGGACTAACACTCAAGTAGTGGATACTGTCGCAGACATCCCGGCGCCAGTACCCCAACCGAAAAACACAAAGCAAGGCCAATGGCCAACTAAGACACGCTCAGCCATCAGGGCACCCACCCCTTTATTGGTTTAGATTGATGACAATGATCGAGAAGCTGCCCAATTAATTGGGACCAAGTTTAAGGCCCGCCTAAAAGCATGCAAAGCCCCTCCAAGTATAAAAAGGAACCCCCACGAGAGATTTGCTCTCTTGGACTTGGCTCTCAAGCGGAGAGACCCATCCACCAGCATCACCAGAAGCAAGTAAGTTCAAGGTAAATGCTCGCTACCAGATGGACGACCTTAGCTGTTCTCCTGTATCTCTTCGAACCCAACGGCCTCAGATCTGAACAACAGCCATTGTTCGTCTGACTAAGTGGGCACCCGAAGTTAAGTATAGACGTTAGCATTAGAGATAGTTTAGTTTGTAGTACTGTTGTGCAGGAGTAGATCTTACTGTGTGTGTAAATAAATAGTATTGACTTTGAACTAACTAACTGGTGTATTGGCTCTTTGATCGGTATTCGATTTGAAACTTGTAGCGGTATCCAGAGATACCTGGCGACTCTGAAAGTAAACATAATTAGGATTAAGGAAGGCAACTATATTGACTGCCAAATTTATAGCAAGTAAACAGAGCAACACCCCCAACAACACATCTCCGTCATATTCTCCCCCAAAACCTATCTCCGTCTCAGCCCTCCTCTCTCATCTTCCTCCATCCCCTCTAGTCACAACTCTTTACCCCTCAACTGTGGTCGTGACGCCCATGCCCAGCTTTGGTGCAACTTGTGCAACAGGCACATGATATTTAGCAGTTACAGTGTTAACGGAAGGCAAAAGCAGTGCCACCTGATCTCCAAATCATGGAGGAAGCAAAGCTCGCCAAATGCATGCCACAAATGCACAGTCGCAAAACAGATCATTCTAATTATTTGTTGGTAGGGCACTTAATTTGGTGGGGGAACATGATTCTGGTGAGCCCATGGCTCTCATTACTCTGGTCAAAGAGAAATGACTCCATACACATTCATGTACGAATGGGGGGAATTACACATTTTTGGTCCCCCAGGACGTCCTTCACCTGGGATGGTTGAGGTAGGGATGCCATATCTTTACGGAGGCCAGGTGAAGGGCTTAGCACTTGCCTTCTGGCTTTGAGATGGAGGGAAACCTGTGAAAGACATGCTCATTTAATGTATCTCTTCAATTCATTCACACATCCACTGAGGTAATGATTATGCAGGTTGCAGGCAACCCTGCCTTGGTAATGGCTCTCATTCTGATGACAAGAAGGAAGATCCATCGCCAAATGACACAGGGTCAGGAGGAGCAAGAGCCCAGGCAGCATGAGGAACAGGGCCTCTATAAGTTTGGACAACTGTCATGATGAGCATTGGCCCAACCATGGGTGTATCGCCACTGGTGTTCTTATCTAGAAATGAGTGAAAGGCAATCCTAGAGGCACCCTCATATGTCCTGTGATGTGGTTGCTCACATCTGGCAGCTTCTCCAGTAACAGCTGCAGCCACATGGATTCTGGAGGAATGATGTACAGCTCCTGGCCTTCAAAGAATGAATATGTGTCTGGGTACTCTTTAAAAATGGCGCCAGACCCGCAGACCCCATGAGGAAATGGCAGGGCTGGCAACTTCCTGTCCAGCCCATAATTAATCGTTGATGCACAATTAATTAGCTAAAATGTGGAAGGTCACGTGTGTTCACCCGCCCTGCCGCCTAGTGGGAATCATGCCAAGTTTCAGCCTTGGTCTTTTTTGTAACAACTAAAGAATGTCAGCATAGGTTGAAGAGGTGTAAAAGGCTAAAGGAAAAGGTAGTGGATTTACAGCACTTCTTGTAGTCCAGAAGGAACAGCAGTGTTTCCTCCAGGCCCAATATGGTCTCTATTAAATCCCTAACCTCGCTCTGACACCTGAGGCAAGATCCCACAGCTGCCTCTTCATCCCGACCACCAAATGCTCTGTTCCACCATCAACATCTGTTCCCACTCCAACCTTTCGAACAACGCTGGACCCATCCTGATCACTAGACATTTGGACCACATCTGCACCTTTAACCATCAGCGCTTCCCCTCAACCAGCATCGGACTTCCTGATGACCATCTCCTCCTCTACCATCGGCAGAACCCAGAAACACAATTGGACCCTCTAAGAATGCTATTGGAAACTCCATTACAATTGGATTCACTTTGCTATTAGGTCCACATTCCACAGTCTCAGCACAGCGCTGTAGTTTTCCAATTTGAGAGGCCTCCAGCCTACCAATCAGACTACATGTGGACAGCAAATTGACAGATATTTCTTAAAGGAACCCTGCAATTAAAAACCACAAGATATTCCGGAAGCCCATTCTTCCTGATTTCAAACCTGCCCTCTTGGTTGGAACTCACGTCTGGGCTAAAATCCAGGCCAATGTTCCAACAACCTTAAATATGTTTTTCCGAATGCCCAGGGAATCAAGCAATTAATTAAAATGTCTATTTTCAGCAGGCTAACATATGCCCAACATCAAGCTGATTCTTCCTAATACAGTGCCACGACAGCACTCGTAACACCTGGCATATACATTCCTTAAACAAGGTTGCATTATTTTTTTTTTTGTTCTTTTGTTAGAGAGCTACAATACATTAGTTTTATGTTTTTCATTTCAAAGTGGCAATGTGTCATTTGGTGGCATCAGTCAGTATATCTGACTGTCTAATGAAGTTCTTTTAACTGTAATTATTTAGCAGTGATAAAGTAGATGCTAACTTTATTTTTTATCTTACAACATTGCGGTTTTTCCAAAATAATAAATATCAGATTCATTGCCAGTAGCTATTATTAACTTTTAATAAAACAAATGAGCCTATATCTATATAATACAAAAATGGTAATCTCCAATTTGTTCTTTTGCTGTGTTTTATCTTTCCACTTTCTCACAAATCCTCACTACACTTTACCTGGATACGGGAAATGAAAGGTAGTAGATCCATGTTAAATTTACTTCTAATTTTCATTCTTCCTTGTGAAGAGTCACCTGATTCTCAATACAAAGGGCTAAATTTTCTGAGGGATTTCAAGATCCGGATTTCAAGGTAGAAAATGAGACCCAAGCCCATTGTTGTGTTATGCTGCTTCGGATAACACAGGCTGCTACTTGATGCAGTCTTAACTAAAGGATGCTCCAGACTCTGAAATGAGTTCAACGTGTTATTGAACTATTAACATAGTTCTCAAATAAGTTCGACTCTCTGCTAATCTAACTGTAGTAACTCAGTCCAACTGTACCAGATTGCTCTGAGCCACGTGCTGGGGTGTGATGCTGCTGATCAACCCTGTCTAACTCTCTAGGTGTCTGTCTGTGGAAAGAGGTAGGGTGTGAGTGCCTCATCCCTTTTATAGTGTTTATGTCATGCCCCCTTGTGGTGATGCCACCTCTGAGTGCCCTGACTGCCCATTGGTTGTGTCCTATTCTGAATGTTAATTGATTGCATGTTTGCATATCATGACACCCACAACTCTTGCCAATTTTATCACAGGTGACAATTATACAAGTGTGTGTCATGATTGTTGAGGGAAGAAAATAATAGGAGTGGGAGCAGATGGTGGTGGAAGGGAACATATGGTGGTGAAGGGTGGTCTCACCACGGGAGTTAGAGCATATGGATCATGGCGTCTTGGCAGTTTACCGGAGAGCATGTCCGGCCCAGAGGAGACACTTCGGCTCCTCCTGGTCTGCAAGAAGTGCTTTAAAAGGTACCTACCTCATGGATTCAGCCACCCTTTTCCCTTCTTTACCGATGCTAAAGTTGTTCAGTTGATTACAGAAGAGTGAAAGACTAATCATCTGTAACAATAATTTCTTTTAGTCACCAATTAGATATGTAACTAGCATTATGAAAAAATATAGGAAGATTTCCTTCAGACAGTATTTTTGATAAAATCTGATTGTATGCTCTTAGAAAATGATTTTTACCTCAGGTGGCCTTCTATCTGCCATCCAATTAAGATGGCAGCCAAGCTCCTGATCCTCCCGACCAAGGTAGAGGACAGGCAGCTTTGAGACCTTAGCAGTGCCTCTGGGAGATATGGTCACTTCAGAGGAATGCAGGGAACTCACGGCCTACAGCAGGTTCCGAAATGAAATTCAGCGGGGCATGTGCTGGAGGGTACACTCCTCCGGGGAAAGGATTGGGGTTGTGGAGGCTTCCTTCCCTGTCTGTGTCTCCTCTTTATTCCATAAAACTTTCCCAACTGCACCCGAACCTCCTTCACCGCCCTCCCCCCCCAAAACCCTATCACCCTCAACGCTGTCATTTGGGAGGCTGCCTCCAATTAGTTGGCTGCCCCGTCTCACACTATGGGGTGCCATCCCATTATCAGTCAAATGCATGGTGCAGGGCACCCTGAGAGGAAAGGAGACATAAACTATCATTTATGGTAATGAGATAAGGAATTGTTACTCATATCAGAGTAAGTATATTAAGTGAAGAACCTGGAATGAGATCATGTTATGTTTAAGATTATGTCTGAAATTAACTGTTTTTAGCTAAGCAGGTAGCTAAGTTGACCAAATAATTTACAGACCAATCAGAAACATGTTGGTTAAGAAGTATAATTATATTAAACCATTCAAGTTTTTACAAAGTAAGCAGCTGAAACATTATAGGCTATTGCATGGAAAACAGAGTGAGCAAAATGGCCATTGACAAAATAAAACAGTAGGAAATACTTTCTATGGCCTAAAATCGTCAATAATTTTAACTCGTGACAAGAGTTTTGTGATTAATTCACTTCTGAGTAGCCAATTTCCCCCATTTATATTGAAAAATGTTCTGTAAGTCTTCGACATCTGAATCTTCAAAAGATGATTCATTTGGTTCGTGATACACTTGGACAGATGTTTCAAACAATCACGACTCATGTGGCAACTCAGACTTTATTTTGGTATGACAATTAAAAAGTGCACTTAACAATGCAGGTACATGTTAACCAGACAGGTGGGTAGTTAAAATCATCAAAGTTACATACCAGCTGCTGTGAGCAACTTGGCTAGTTCACCTGCTCAAAATGTGTTTCGGAGCAGGATTTTGCATTTTGGTTTGGGGATCTGATGTCAGGATTAAATGAGGAACCCAACTCCTCACTGTGTCAGGAGCAGTCACCCAGCAGTGATTTAGCCTTAATTGACCAATTAGTGGCCAAAAGGGTTCACTTGCCACTCAAGTAAGGATGGTAGGCACTCTCAAGGCTGGAGGGCCAATAGGATGCCCTTCAGCATGGATGAAGCTGCAGTCTGCTGCTGTAGGTAGAGAAACGGCTCCTCCATTTTGAGGTGCCCACTCAGCAACTTTGAAAAAAAAATGAAAAATAGCTACAGCTGCTGGGCAATCATTGTGAAAGGGAACTCTTCTATAAGGCAGCATGACACTGGAGCTGTGACCAGGTAGACGGGGTGGGGGAGGAGCCTGCCTGGAATGATAGTCTCCCAGTCAGCCATTGGAAAGCTGCCTCTCGGCAGCTACCGTGCTGCTAACACCAGTCAACCTCTGGTAACAAGTCTTAATTGGCTTTTGGCGTCCCTCAATTAGCTGCCCACTGCTTGTCAGAAGGTTAGCCCTTCTGCCCAACACCCTCCCCCCCCCCCCCCCCCCCCCCCCCCCCCCTTTACGGGGAAATGGTTTGGGGAAGGATAGCATGTAGTGCAAAATTACACATCCATTCACTTCCATTCTCAGAGGGGTGCCTGGGCACTGGCGGATCGGAGCCAGTCACAGAGGGAGGTGGCCCAATCCCTGTGCTCCAAGGCTGCGAGCATTGAGGCTTTGGTCAAGACGGGATCAGGCCTCCAGGACTGGCAGCGCCAAGTGGTGGAGGTGCCCCCGGAGATTGCTCCGGCCAAGAAGCCACGCGGGCGCCATCGGGCACCGAGGCGATAGGTCTCGTGCCAGTGGGGAGGTGCTGGAAAACCACAGTGTCTTGCAATTCCCAGCCCTCCTGTCCTTGGCGCATCCGATGGTCAGCGGGCAGAATAAAGTGGCACCACACCACCTAGGACAACTGAGAGGCTGCCAGGCCAGTCCAAGCCCAGTAGCTCCAGAGTACAGCTGCAAAAGGGGACCCAGGTTACTTGGCGGTAATCGCAGCAGGCTGCCTCCATCCCTGATGTACTACTTGGGGATCCACCTTGCCGTACAGGCCCAGAATGTTAGATACCAATTAAACTGACACAGTCACAGCACACAAGATAGTGTTAGGGGCTGGGGCTCAAGCCTGTAGAAACATTTTCACAATAAACATCTGTTCACAAACGTTTGAACCTGCCTCGGTTCTCTGTCAGAAGGGTGTGAGGAATGGGCTGGCTGCGGAGGGGGTGCTGGGGGAGGGGGAGGGGTTGTGGATGTACCGCCATTGGAGGTAGGCATGGACTAGGGCAAGAGCCCCAAGATCAGCCACCATTCAACACCTGGTACTCAGCACCCCCCCCCCCCCCCCCCCCCCCCCCCCCCCCACCACCCCCCATCTGCTCCTGTCCCTCACCTCCGATACCCCAAGGTTCGTGGATTCAGTGGGACCAGCTTGCATGCAGGGATCATCCAGGTGAACAGTAGAAGTGCTACCGTAGGCAGGAATCAGAGGTTTTCAAACAATGCGGAACACCAGAGCTCATTTCACAGGGGGACAGCATCATTCTCCATCCCCTGGATCAGACCAGCTGTTACTGTCAACCCAGGGCTCGCACTCCATAGTGAGGCAGGTAGGAATCACAGATTGGGTTGCAGGTGTGGTTGGTGCCGGGAGGGTGGGGAGCGGTAGTCGGCTTAGGGGGTTCGTGGGGATGGGATGGAATGTTTAAGTCGCCATCGGCACGCCCCGTCGGCTAACCTGGAGAGGATTAGAGCGTCCCATGTACGCTGGCCTGGCGCATACATTGCACTGTCTCCTGCGCCTGCTCGGGCCCATGCCCGTCCCATCCTGGCTCTCCCCCACAATATTGTGGAGGATATAGCAGGCCACCATGGTATCATGATGTGGAAGACTCTCCTAGTACTATACTGGAGAAACCCTCCAGAGTGATCAAGGCACCTGAACTGAATCTTGAGCATGCCAATGCCCTGCACTTTCACACCCTGGTCACAGCATGGGTTGTTGTCATAGCAGGTCTCCGCGTTAGTCTGTGGCCTCCGGATAGGCATCATCAGCTATGGCCGCCCAGCCCCCCTGTTATCCAAGAACCAACCGCTCACCTGGGGGACCCCTGGAATGTGCCGAGAACCGTGGAATGTGCCATGGTGAAGGTGTTGTGCACACTGCCGGGGTATCGGACGTAGTGGGGGGGGGTTAGCATGCATCTCTTGCCCACCCTCTGAACTTCGGGCATCCCTGTGATGGCGGCGAACACCTGCATCCTGGTGGGCTCTATTCACATTGAACCTGATTTATTGTGCCAACTGGGTATATAGAGCCTGCGTGATAGCACGGATGCACCTGTGCACCAAGGTCTACGAAGTCCCTGACAGGTCTCCACTCAGCACCTGGAGGGACCCCGTGGCAAAAAGGTTCAGGGCGACCATCACCTTGGCGGCCACCAGGAGCGGGTGTCCTCCTCCATACCTCCACAGTTCCAGGTGTGCCATGATCCGGCAGATACGCCATAGGGTCCATCAGGTCCTCGAATGGACAGGCACTGCCGGTACACAGGCCTCCTTCCCCCCTCCTACTTGGCCTGTTGGGTGGCAGGCTCTCCATTTGCACCTTTGGCTCCTGTTCCTCTGGGGCAGGTTCCGCTGCTGCAGGGTCCACCCCAAGCAGCTCCTGTTCGTACAGCACCAGTTTGTCTGCCAGGGTTGCAGCGGCTAGGATGGTCCATACCCCCATGCCCAACCAGGTCCAGCAGGCTACACCATGGCCCCAGCCTGCACTGCAGCCCTTTCCCACTCATGTCCCCCTCTCTCCCTCCTCCCCCATCCCCACACCCTCCCCCAGCCATTCCCCCTGGCACTCTGCCCTCCGCACCGCACCTCTGGTCCCATCCCGGCACCTCAGGGATCTCTGGCCCCGGCACCTCTCCCTGACGGCAGGGGTACTGATGGCTGATGCTACGCATGCCAGCAGTACATTCTGCGGCCCCGATCTGGTTCTCCTGTAGGGGCTACCGTGGAGGTTGCCCTTGGGTGGGCTGCATGATGCCAGCCGGTGGATGGCGCCTGGTTGCGCTGGGTGGTGTTGTGATGGGGGGGGGGGGGGTGCACCCATACGGCCGATGTCATTGTACGCAACCATGAGCCATGGTCAGTAGTGTGCACAGCAAGGGAACTACCTTGCTGGCCGTGACAATGGCATTCCATGCCAGAGGTCGCCCCAGAGTCATGCCCCAGCGCCTGTCACCCCATCCACTACTCCCCCTGTTCTGGCAGATGTCTCCACCCCCTCCACCAGCCAGCCATGTCAGCAACAGGACTGGCAGCCCACGGTCGTACATCTGTGAACATGACCTCCATCTGCTCTCTCCCTCATCAACCACTGTGCCTGTTCCCCGATTTTTAAAACCACAAGTGAATCTCACCATCAGTAATTTCTCCTGGCGGAGGTGGAGCATTGCATGAGCCATGGAGAATACTGGGTCGAGCCCGATAATGATGTGCCAACAGCGTTTATTGTACGTGGGGAGTAGAATGCATTCACGCTGCTGTCGAGGCACGGAAGCATGACATTCCATCGGGCGCCCGACGCTGGCCTCAATTGTTGGGTGATGTGCGATTCTTCGCCCAATCATGTTTCCTGATTCCGTCATCAGGAGAATACTGCCCACTTTATTCGAGCCAGCTCATAGACCTTGAATAACAGACGATGCGGTGTTAACAAAGATGACTATAGTTGGAGTGAGCGGTTGCAAACCTGAATAGAATGCAGCAGAGCACATGAGATGAATATTGAGCAAATATAAATTTTAATCTTTTGGTCAGTGAGTAGACTGAGACACATATTTATAATCCTATGGCTTTTTGGAGTAGTATCGAATGCCCACAGAATATCATTATTCTGCAGTGTTCTGTGCAAGAGAAGTGGGAGTGTTCATTGAGTTTCAAATTTCTTTTAATTCTACCCATGACATTTCAAGATATTTTGAAAATCTTCAGAAAGGTGAATGAAAAAATATTCTTTGTCAAGCGGTACCTTTAATGTCATAGAACTACCTTGAAATCTTAGTTAATGTTTATGCTCGTTATTGCATGGTGAACATGTTGGTTGTTAAATATAAGCCGAGGAAAAATGATTTGGTTATTTTTGAGCATTCATTTGCTTTCATTTTGAGAACTTGAAATATATTTATTTTCAGTGCATCCCAAATGGACTTGGGGAAAAAAGGGTTGCATTTCGAAAGCACATTTCATGATCTCAGGACAGCCCAAGGCACTTAACAGCCAGTGTAAGACCATAAGGCGTAGGAGCAGAATGAAGCCATTTGGCTCATCGTGTCAGCTCCACCGTTCAATAGGATTATGACTGATCTGATGTGATAATCCTCAACTCCAGTTTCCCACCTTATCCCATAACCTTTGATTCTCTTACCGATTAAAAATCTTTCTATTTTACCTTTGAACACACTGAAATGTAATTGCAGTTCTAGTGCAGGAAGAACAACAGCTTATTTTGCACAACAAGCCCCCCCACAACCAGCAATGTGATAATGACCAGATACCTCCAATGCTCTTCTTCAAAATGGTATCATGATATATTTTACGATACCTAAGAAAGACAAAGACCCAACGGAATGTGGGTCATACAGACCCATATCTCTGCTGAATGCAGACGCCAAAATACTGGCCAAAATCCTAGCCAAAAGGCTAGAAGACTGTGTACCTGAGGTGGTCACAGAGGACCAGACGGGCTTTGTCAAAGGTAGACAGCTTACCGCGAACATCAGGCGCCTGCTGAACGTGATAATGACCCCCTCCGGGGAGAGAACAAAAGAGGTGATCGTCTCCCTGGACGCAGAAAAGGCCTTCGACAGAGTCGAGTGGAAATACCTCATAGAGGTACTGGAGCGGTTCGGGCTTGGAACAGGGTTCACCGCTTGGGTAAAGCTTCTGTACAACGCTCCCATGGCGAGTGTACAGACCAACAATACCAACTCCCAATACTTCCAGCTGCACAGGGGCACCAGACAAGGATGCCCACTGTCCCCGCTGCTGTTCGCACTAGCAATTGAACCGCTAGCAATCGCGCTCAGGGCAGCAAAAAATTGGAGGGGGATCCGAAGGGGAGGTAGAGAGCACAGAGTCTCACTCTATGCGGATGATCTGCTCCTCTATATCTCGGACCCACAAAGCAGCATGGACGGAATCATCGCGCTCCTGAAAGAGTTTGGAGCCTTCTCGGGCTACAAACTCAACATGAGCAAAAGTGAGATCTTCCCAGTACACCCGCAAGGGAGGGGGGGGGGGGGGGGGGGGGGCAGCACTAAAGGGGCTGCCGTTCAAACAAGCCCGACATAAATTCCGCTACCTGGGGATCCAAATAGCCCATGACTGGAAAGGGATCCACAAATGGAACCTCACCAGCCTGACGGAGGAAGTTAAAAAGGACCTGCAAAGATGGAACACACTCCCACTCTCCCTCGCGGGGAGAGTTCAGACGATCAAAATGAACGTACTGCCCAGGTTCCTCTTCCTGTTTAGATCCATTCCGATCTACATCCCCAAGGCCTTTTTCAAAGCGCTGGACAAACTCATCATGGCGTTCGTATGGGGGGTAAAAATGCTAGGATCCCAAAGAAGGTCTTACAAAAAACAAAAACCAGGGGAGGGTTAGCCCTCCCGAATCTACAATTCTACCACTGGGCAGCAACAGCCGAGCGAGTAAGGGGATGGATCCAGGAGCCAGAAGCTGAGTGGGTGCGTGCGGAGGAGGCCTCCTGCATGGGAACCTCCCTCCGGGCCCTCGCCACGGCAGCACCCCCATCCCCACCCAAAAAACACTCCAGCAGCCCAGTGGTGACAGCCACCCTCCAATCCTGGAACCAACTGCGGCAGCAACTTGGCCTGACCAAAATGTCGAACAGGGCTCCCATCTGCAACAACCATAGGTTCACACCAGCACTGACTGACGCCACCTTCAAAAGGTGGAGGCAGGACGGGGGGACACTGACAGTCAGGGACCTATACACGGACGACAGGATCGCAACACTGGACGAACTGACAGAGAAATTTCAGCTAGCTGGGGGGAACGAGCTACGGTACCTGCAGCTCAAAAACTTCCTACGAAAGGAGACAAGGACGTACCCACAACCGCCACGACAGACACTACTGGAAGACCTACTGGACGCAAGTATCCTAGAGAAAGGGAACTGTAGTGACATGTATGACCGACTGGTAGATAGGGACGACACCGTACTGGACGCAACAAGGAGGAAATGGGAGGACGACCTGGGGATGGAGATAGGGTGGGGACTCTGGAGCGAAGCACTGCATAGGGTCAACTCCACCTCCACGTGCGCAAGGCTCAGCCTGACGCAACTAAAAGTGGTACATAGAGCCCACTTAACAAGAACCCGTATGAGTAGGTTCTTCCCGGAGGTGGAAGACAGATGTGAACGGTGCCAAAGAGGCCCGGCCAACCACGCCCACATGTTCTGGTCTTGCCCCAGACTCGTGGAGTACTGGACAGCCTTCTTCGAGGTTATGTCCAAAGTGGTGGGAGTGAGGGTGGAGCCATGCCCAATAGTGGCGGTCTTCGGGGTTTCAGAACAGCCAGATCTATTCCTGGGGAGGAGGGCGGACGCCCTTGCCTTTGCCTCCCTGATCGCCCGCCGTAGAATCCTGTTTGGCTGGCGGTCAGCAGCACCGCCCAGAGCTGCGGACTGGCTGTCCGACCTCTCGGAATCTCTCCAAATGGAGAAAATCAAATTTGCCATCCGAGGGTCGGACGACGGCTTCCACAGAACGTGGGAGCCATTCATGCAACTGTTCCGGGACCTATTTGTGGCCAATGTACAAGAGGAAGAATAGTCGGGGGAAGGTAGCGGGAGGGGGGGGGGGCTACAGGTTCGTTACGGGGGTTCGATGGCTAGCTAAGGCCCAAAACCAAACTAAATAAACATGTTGAGGGGGGGGGGGGGGGGAGGGGGGGGCGCAGTTACTACTACGAAGATGCTTACCTGTAAATATGTATGTTAATTTTTGCGTGTTTGTTTTTTTTTCTCTCCTAACAATTTGTAATTTGTTCAATATAAAATATGAAAACTGAATAAAAACATTTATAAAAAAAAATGATATATTTTACGCCCACCTGAGAACACAAAGAAGGCGTCAGTTGCATTTCAAATGAAATGGGACTTCTGACAGTGGAGCTCTCCTCGACGTTGCACTCGAGTGTCAGCCTAGATCTTTGTGCTCAAGTCTCTTGATTTGAACCCACAACCTTCTGATTCAAAAGCTAAAATGCTGCCAGGTAAGTGAAATAATCAGTAGTCGTACATAGAAACATACATAGAAAATATAAGCAGGGGGAGGCCATTCAGCACTTCGAGCCTGCTCTGCCATTCATTATGATCATGGCTGATCATCAAGTCCAATACGCTGATCCCGCCTTTCCCCATATCCTTTGATCCATTTAGCTCCAAGAGCTGTATCTAATTCCTTCTTAAAATTACACAATGTTTTCGTCTCAACTACCTTCTGTGGTCATGAATTCCACAGATTCACCACTCTGGGTGAAGAAATTTCTCCTCACCTCAATCCTAAAAGGTTTTTACCCCTTATCCTCAAACTATGCCCCTAGTTCTGGGCTCCCCCACCATCGGGATCATTCTTTTTGAATCTACCCAGTTAGAATTTTCTAAGTTTCTTTGAGATCCCCCTCATCTCTTCTAAACTCCAATGAACATAATCCTAACTGACTTAGTCTCTCCTCATATGACAGTTCTGCCATCCCAGGAATTAGCCTGGTAAACGTTCACTGCACTCCCTCCATGGCAAGAACATCCTTCCTCAGATAAGGACACCAAAAATGCACATAATACTCCAGGTATGACCTCACAAATGCCCTATATAATTGTAGTAAAACATCCCTATTGCTATACTCAAATTCTCTTGCTATGAAGGCCAACATACCACTTTCCTTCTTTACTGCCTGCTGTACCTGCGCGCTTACTTTCAGCGACTGATACACAAGGACATTAAGGTCCCACTGTGTGTCCACCGCTCTCAATTTACACCCATTCAAATAGTCATCTGTCTTCCTATCTTTGCTACCAAAGTGGATAACCTCACATTTATCCACATTATACGGATTCTGTTATGCATATGCCAACTCACTCAGCCTGTCCAATTCTTGCAAAACCATCTCCCACCCAACTTTGTAACATCCGCAAATTTTGAAATACTGCATTTAGTTCCATCGTCCAAATCATTAATATATAATGTGAACAGTTGAGGTTCTCGCACAGATCGTTGTGGTACCTCACTAGTACTGCCTGTCAATCAGACAAAGACCCACTTATTCCAACCTTTTGCTTCCTGTCTGCTAATCAGCTATCTATTCATCTCGGCACTACTTGCAATCCCATGTGCTCATCTGCTATGTGGGACCTTGTTGAAAGCCTTCTGAAAGTTTAAATAAAACACATCCACCAGATTTCCCTGGTCAACTCTACTAGTTACAATATTCCAGTAGATTTGTCACGCATGATTTCCCTTTCATAAATACATGCTGCCTTTGTCTGATTTTACCACTGCTTTCCAAATGCTGTGCTATGAAATCCTTGATAATGGACTCTAGCAACTTTTCCTACAATGACATTAGGCTCACATCATTTCTCTCCACCTCCCTTTTTGAATAGCGGGGTTATATTCGCTACCCTCCAATCTGTAGGAACCATTCTAGATTCCAAAGAATTTTGGAAATTGACTGCCAATGGATCTATTATTTCTAGGGTTACTTCCTGAAATACTCTGGGATAAATATTATCAAGTCTGGAGATTTAGTCACCTTCAATCACATTAATTTCCCTAAAACTATTTCTGTACTCATACTAATTTCCTTCGGTTCCTCACTAAAACTTGTGTTTCTCAGAACTTCTGGTATATTGCTCCTGTCTTCACAAAGGAAGACATGAATAAAGTTTAAATTTATCGCCTTCGTCATTTCTTTGTTCCCTGATAGGAATTCCCCTGTTTCTGACTATAATGGGCCTACATTCATTTTTATCAATCTTTTTCTCTTTACATACCTATGGAAACTCAATGGGAAATGTATAAGTAGCCATCATTCTCAGCCACATTAGCTGCTTGCAAAATCTGACTGTCACCTGAACAATCAGTAACTGTACAGCAGTGAAATAATAGGAAATTCTGTCGCGTTCAGGTGTGAAATTTTTCCCTGACATTAGCCTATTGGCAATCTATCTTACATTTCACCCAAAGATAATCTGACAAAGCTTATAATAGGCTACAGATGCACTACTACCCAGTAACACCACACCCCACTATCCATCCGCCCCTTCTCCCTATGTCACCTTGCAATCAAAATTAAATTGGCTAACAAATTCTATGAAATAGGATTTCTGAAGGTGAGGGAGAAGAATCAATTTAAACCACATGGTTTTAAATTAGGTATATTTCATGGGAGTATCACTAGAACAATTAACTTTGGCAGAGGAGTAAAGCTGGCAACATCATCCCAGTCGGCCCGTTTACATCTCGACCAAGTTCATCTTTCCACTGACGTCAATGGAAAGTGGTTTTCCCATTATTATGAGGTGTGTACATTTTTATTTATTATTTTAATAGCTGTAAAGCAATTTTTTCAATAGCTCAATTGGCAAGAGCACTGCGACATATGCCAAAGCTGGATAGACAATGAGCCATAGGTTTTGTCTGCATTGTGTTAGCTGACTTCTGCTACTGAACTTTCCCCAGGTTAAATATAGAAGATGAAGATAATTGGTTTATTAAAAAATTATGGTGGGATGTGATGATGAAAAAGTTAAAACAAGTAATCATAATTCTTAAGTTATAAACTATTAAAACAATTGCACGATTATGAACATTATAGTATACTGTACAAATAATTAAAATACGTTTCAATATGAAGGTCTTCTTAATTTATCGAATAAAAATGAAAGGTCTGCAACAAAATCAGACTTCTGTCCCTGATGCCCACCATTCTAGGAAATAGTACATTGCATAAGTAAGGTGATTAAGTATTGCTGTGACCAACCCCAGTGCCAAATATTTTGCCAGCACTTACCGTCCGATTAATAAATGTAGAGAGTCATTCAGATGAAATTAGAGAATGTGACAATTGTTATGTGCATAAAGATTTTGTAGTAACTTGTCCTCTTGTTTAGCAAAATGAATGAAAAATCTCAGTGATTGAAGTTTTCAGTTCTCTCTACCATCGGTATCAAACACTATCAGGTCAAGCAGATCGGTTGCAGTATGAATCAACTTGTACAATGTTCCAAGGCTTCAACACAAAACTTAGTTCAACTGGATTGGCAAGCCTTTTCTACTTGACAAGCCTTTCTTGAAACCAGGCTGACATTCTGTGCAAAGTTGAGGCTGACATTCTGTGCCAAGTTGAGTTTTGTGCTTTGGATGTAAAGCCACTGATGGTTTCTGAGTGTTTGGAATATTCCACATGTGTCTTCTACGTCTCATCAAGAAAGTCGAATCATAATCATATTCATCTGGTCTGAAGTGAAACCCAAGATCCAAACAGGTTGACAATGGGGAATTCATCTATGTAAATTCACATATATTTTTAAATTATTGATTATCAAAAGATCAGGCAGCCCACATATTCTAGGAAGCAACCCAGAGGCTAATGTTTCATTTGAGAAGGTTGTGTGAGGTGGCTGTTGAAATCCAATCACTGATTTCTGTTTCATGTTCTGACAGCATTCCTTACTTTCTGTAATGACACATGGGCATGAGAACAACTGCGAGGAGGGTTTGGGAAAGGTATTAGATGTAGTGGCTGGGAAACTTGGAAAATTCGATGGAACTTCCACAAGATAGATATTATCAATAAAAACGTTTTAAGCTTTTTGTGTGGGTTTTCCAGTTGCAGTTGGCCAGGTCAAGAGGCTGAGTAATTATCAGGTTGGAAGGCAGCTGGGCACCAGATTGGAGGTAAGATAGAAATGGATGGATATTGGCCATCATGTTTGGTAAGCAGAGCAGGGGTGACCGTTTGGCCACAAGTTGTTTTTGGGGGAGATCTGGCAGGGAGTTACAGATCAAAGAGGCAGTTTGAACTTCGAACAATTCAATCAAAGAGCAATCCAATCATAAAGGGTGTTCTGTTTGGGATTAGACACCTGCCATCCCCTCACCCACTGAAATAATTGGAACATGGCCACTTTAAGAGTCCGATCATGTGTCCTATTGATGATGACATTGGCAAACATGAATGGCAAGGTAAAGGGGCAATCTATCCTAACAGCCTGTAAACACCTTCCAATAAAGCTCTTGTTTGTTTGTACCTTTGTGGTCTGCAAGCCTATCCTGTAAGAATACCGCAAAGAAAACTGGCGACGAGGAAGTTGGAACTACCCTAGCAGACTCCCAGAGAAGTAAAAAAAAATAAAATTTGTCGATCCATGCGCAGACATCTGAAAAGGATTAAGAAGCTAAAAACTTTGCTATAGCAAAGCTGGTGACAGAGGGGTGACAAATAACGCCCACAGTCATCGAAGGAATCACAATTCAAAGTAGATTTTGGATGAAAGAACATCAAAAAGTACACCACGTGTTCTAACCAGAAATATCTAGAACAATACAGGGAGCACAGTGAGCAAGTACCGTGCAACTTTAGAGCTGGAGAAGTTCCAAAGCTTGGAAGGAAACAGGCTGAGCTCAAGTGTCTTGTTTAAAAAAGCGAGGTAGTGCTAAAATCGGTCACTGCACATTGTGCTTACACAAGCCCCATCCACTGCCCCATCCAGTGTAAAAATGGCTGAGAAACAAACAAAGACACAGGTAAAGACGTGTAAAACTGGGTATGCAGCAGCAGACTGCTGGTGCAAAGATGCAAAATGCAGGAATTGTGGTTTTAAAAAATGGACACATTGAACGTGCATGTTGGGGAAAGAACAATAAGTTCCAAACAAGAACTATAAAAAGCAATAGCCAAGTGTATCAAATGGAAAACCGAATAGCAGAAAAGGATCCATGGGATACAAACACGATGCAAAAAGATACCAGAGTCACAGTAATATGACAAACTGTTGTTGAATGTATTGACCATTGCAGGCACAACAAACCATTACTGTGTCAACCCTTGACTGAACGGACAACCGGTAAAAATGGAGATGGTCACTGGAACTGCAGTTTTGTTGGTACCAGAATCTGTTTTCCAAGAGAAACTGTGCCATATTGTCTGCAAACCCTCAAAGATAATACTAAAAACTTATACTGGAGAAGTGGTTCCATTGGGGGGCCATATCGATGCAAATGTGTTGCTAAACAGACAGACCACAGACTTGTCCTTATACATCGTTGGAAGTAATTATCACGCCCTAATGGAGTGTACCTGGCTGGAGAGAATCAAGCTAACGCAGGCAGAGGTGAATTTCATGTTGGAGTACCAAGCAGATTTACCAAAGATCTTAAAGAAGCATGCTATTGTCTTTAGTGGAGAGCTAGGAAGTATGAACAAGATCTCACTCAAGCTAAGGATTAAGGGCAAAAACCAAGCAAGATGCTTAAAGGCTAGGTCAGTGCTATATACCATCAGGACTAAGGTTGAGAGACTCATCAAGACGGGGGTCCCTGAACCCGTTAATGTAAGTGGTTGGGCCACGCTGCTAATACACATGATGACGAAAAATGGTTCAGTACACACTATGTCGCGATATAAAAATTATTAGCCATTCAGTACTGTGTGCAGAACAGTACCTTCTGCTTTTAATTGATGATTTTTTTGCTGGATTGACTGGAGGCCAGCATTTCAGTAAAGTTGACCTGTTCATCTCCAGATAAGTGTGGATCCAGATTCACAATAATATTTCATAATCATGACACACAAAGGGCTATTCAGATTAAAAATCTTCGATTTGGCATCAGATGCGCACCTGTCTTGTTCCAAAATGCCATGGATCAAATTCTAAGTGGACTGGAAAAAAAACGCTACTTAACAATATCTTTGTTACTGGAATGAAGAGGCAAGAAAATTACAGACTAAGAGTACGGAAGGATAAATGTCATTTATTCAAATCTTCTATTGAATACCTGGGGCACGTCATAGATGCAAAGGGACTGCACAGATCACCATCAAAAGTAAAAGTCATAATTGAGGCACTTGCACCAATGTAAATCAATTTCAATCTATTTCGGGTTTACTAAATTATGGAAGGTTTGTCCCTAATCTAGCAACTATTCTAAAGTCTTTTCAAAGCTTATTGTGTCAAGACAGGAAATGGATGGATCAGTGCACGAAGGCCTTCATATAGGCTAAAGAGGCATGACTAAAGTCAGAAGTCCTGACACACTTTGATCCAAAGTTACCCTTGTAACTGACTTGCAGTTATGGTGTTCAGTGGATTCTCACATAATTCCCGTGGTGAAAAAAAGCCAAGTGTTTGCATCGAGATCCTTGAACAAAGCAGAAATGAACTATTCACAGATAGAGAAGGAAGCTCTCGGCATCATTTTCAGAATCAAACAATTTTACCGATAGGAAAGGAAATTTACTTTACTAACAGACCATTGACCACTGACAACAGTACTTGTGCTGCACACTGGCATTCCATCTCTAGTAGCGAGCCAAATGCAAAGATGGGCATTGCCATTGTCAGCTCAGACATACACGATAAAATACTGTCAATCAAATCTCCATGGGAACAATGATGGGCTCTGTATCCCTTACCTAACACGTTGTCAATGAATAGTTTGAGTGGTAATTTTCTGTATTTGAAAGAAGTTGATAACACTCCTGTAATCACAGGGCAAATTGAGAAGTATACCAGAAATAATCCATTACTTTCAAAGTTATGGACGTGGTGCATCTTGGCAAGGCAGCGAGAACAAATAGAGAGTTGAAGACATATATTACCTGAAGATTCAAACTACCCATTCAGCTTGCTTTTCTCCTCTGGGGAATGAGCATCATCATTCCGTCACTGTTAAGGAAATTTGTCCTACACCAACTTCATGAACATTAGAGAGTAAGGATGAAGAAGATATCCAAAAGCTGTTTTTGGTGGTCAGGGCTCTATAACAAAATGAAGGGGAAGATGGGCATGTGTTCGGCTTGTGCAAAGGTTCGAAACCTGCTGCCACTAGCACTATTACACCCATGAGAATGGTCAGAAGGGCCATGGCAAAGAGTTCATATAGATTTTGCCAGAGCATTCGAAGGAAGAATGTTTTTCATTGTGATAGACGGAAACTCGAAATGGTCTGAAGTCTCCATAATAAAGATTACGTCCTTGGAGTGAACAATAGAAAGAGTGGTTGAGATTTTTGCAAGATTCAGTTACCCAGAACAACTTGTTAGCAACAATGGGCCATAGTTCATTTTGCAAGAATTCAATAATTATCAAAAGAAAAATGAAATTCAACGCATCCAATTCACCCGTTATCATTCTGCCACAATGGGCTGGCTGAAAGGTTTGTTCAGACAATAAAGCATTCATTGAAGTTAACTCATGAGCAAGGATTATTGTCCAAAATGACTAATTCAATCAATTCCTTCTGACAAGCAAAGATCTTAAAGATACAAAACATTTGACAACCCACTGTTCTCCGGCATTACTCAATGGTAAAACATTGGTTAAGCTAAGACAAGGAAAACTGTTGGGAGTAAACAACAAAGTCAGGTTTTGAGATGTGAGAACAGTGCTAAATGCTGTGTTTTTCAGAAATATCAACAAGTATTGGCAAGGAACTATAGCACATGTGAGATGTGAGTACCTGCCATCATCTTAACACAGAGAGGACCAGTCTCCTACACCGTTCAAATTTGGGACAATGTATTGTGGAGAAGACATACTGATCAAATTGTAGCAACTAGAACTAGTTTGTCAGAGACAGAGTTAACCGAGAGTCCATATCAAACTGTGCCAAGTGAAGGCCTGTACGTACCCGAGAACCTGACAATATCAGAAACAACTGTGGAAGACAATCCCCTGGTTGAAGACACTTCAACACGGAGTCAACTTTGAACACAAATACAAACATCAAAACAAAAAATACCAGGTTGCAGTCAACAGGAAAAAGCAGACGCCTGAGGTTCTTCGACAACCACACTGAAATTGATATCCTCCAAAACGTCTATCTTATTGACTGTTGTGTTTCTTAACTGTTCATATTGTAAAGCTTGATTGTTAAATTGTCTTGTATTTCATTGCAGTAACCTCTAAATGTAAGGGGGAGGCAAGTGTTGTGTATTCATGTTTGTTCCTAATTGGAACAAGGTCACTTTAAGAGTCTGATCAAATAACGTATTAATGACGTCATCGGCTATTTGCCTAGTCGATCATAACAGCCTGTAGAATAAACACCTTTCCAATAAAGCTCTTGTATGCTTGTACCTTTGTGGTCTGCAAGTGCATCCTTTACAAATATCACAAAGAGATTGCATTGAAAGGTGTTAATATGTAGATTAATTTATAATAAAGGCTATTGCTCTGGATTGAGGTGAGATGGGCGGGGCGGGAGGGTGAATCAGTTAGACAGGAAGGCAGCCGGTTTGTGCAATGGAACTTCATGAATATTTATAATTTCTTGAGCAGGCAAGCTTCTGCTGAGGTCTTTGGAATTTCCCTTCAATGGGTTTCAGAGGGTCCCTCCTGTACTTCAATTTTCCTGCCATGAAATATTTAACAAATGGCTTCAGCTATTAAAACCCATTGCAAAGCCCAAAGTACATCTGATCAGTTAACTATACTCTCCCTGAACAAAAATATTGAGTACACCATTTCAATCTTCATAGCATGATTTTATAGTCAATCCTTACCCTGCCATTCCCCAACTAATAGCCCCCAGTCAGGGCAATAATAAATCGACCAATTAAATAGTCCTCATGGATTTCACACAGAGAGATTTTACAACACTCATCTCACACACACTCATTTATATTAAAGATATACACCCGACATACATACAAAACAATATCAGACACATGTTCATAGATACACACACATACTAACCATAGACGTACAAAACAAATACTTAACCTGCATGAAAACACTTCAACACACACTTTGCAGAAACATACAAATACATAGCACCACCTCTGACCACTCCCAATTTCCGAACCCCGATGTCAGACCTCCCCTCATCCTTCTGATGTTCGACACCCCTCCCTAATGTCCGTCATTACACCCAACTCACAGATACCGGACTCTCTTCCCCCCCCCCCCCCCCAATGATGCCTGGCCCCCACTGATGTCTGACCTCATAATGTTCCGGCCCCCCATGTCTGACTCTCTCCCCCTCCCGGCTGTTCAACACCTCTCCCCCCCCCCCCCCACCACCCCACCAATGTCTGACCCCCCCCCCTTCGCCAATTTCCGACACCCGATGTTTGCCACCATCCAGTGTCCAGCACCACCCTGATTTCCGACCCACTCGATATCCGAGCCCACCTTACACAGCCACCTCCCCCACCCCAACATATGATCCTCCCCACCCAGCAAATCCTATCCACTTATATTCAATACTTATCTTCTCCTTGGCCAAACCTGGTTCATGGCAGCGAGTGCTTTAAAAAAAAGAGGCATGGCCTCCTTCAATCCGACTTTGTGGAATGCGATGCTGGGCCGTGAGGGCTGCTGCACTGCCTGGATCTTCCTTGACCTGTGTCACAAAGTAACGGGGCACAGAATGGCAATCCAACGCTGATTACCACTCCGAAGACGTTATGGCCCCATGTGTACACACATTAAAAACATACACCCACAAACACACATTTGGCAAAACACATACATATAAACAAAGTTCACAAAAACAATTCGAGGATTCACACATCCACACACACGCCCACTCTTTTTGCCTCGAGACAAAACTTTTGAAAATATAGAATAGAAAGAAACTGAAAGTCACCTTTCCAATCTGTGAATTTGTTTAATTCATGCAACAGCCATCATGATTCATTTTCAAGCGAATCTATTTTTAAGAGGGTTTACCTCCTAATATCAAATTTAAGAGAAGCAGGTCTTGTGCATGGCATATCAGCAACACACAAATGAAAAGTTCACCACAAAATGTGAAATATCTAAATTAATTTATTTAGCTCCATAGTCTGATAGCCTAGTAAATAAACATGCAACATCCGGGTCAATTTCTGCATCATTAAGTAGACCAAAATAATGATGAATTTATTGATTCCCAGTGTTAATGCCAATTCTGCGATACTGTGGAAGAAATCATTTAAAAATTCAAAGAACTCATTTACATATTTACTCGAGAACTTACTCTAGAATTACAATGTTACGGTGATGTTTAAGATAGTGTGTCAAACCTGTTTCACTTTTTCTAGCTGTGGAACACTTAAGAGACATCATGAAATGTGCTATTTCGATGCATTTCTTTTAATGAAAAAAATGACCTTAAATTGCATTAAATGTGAGACATTAAAATCTAGTGCCCAGAATCTTTTTCTTTAATTAATTCATTTATCAAAGTAACATTTGTGCCACACAAATGCCAGGCAATGACAATCTCCAAAAATTTTGAATGTAATCATCTCCCCTTGACATTCAATGGCATTACCAAATTTCCCACTATCAAAATCCTGGGGGTTACTATTGACCACAAGGTGAACTGGACTAGCCATATAAATAATGTGCTTACAAGAGTAGGTCAAAGACTCGGAATTTTGCAACGAGTAACTCATCTCCAGACTCTCAAAAACATGTCCACAATCTACAAAGTACAGGTCAGGAGTATGATAGATTGCTCTTAACTTGCTTGGATGAGTGCAGTTCCAACAAAACTCAAGAAGCTTGACAATCTCCAGGACAAAACAGTCTGCTTGATTGGCACCCCATTTACAGACATCCACTCCCTTCACCACCGATGCACTGTGTGCCATCGTCAAAGTGCACTGCAGGAACTCAAAAAGGCTCCAAACCCATGACCCCTACCATTCAGAAGGACAAGAGCGGCAGACACGTGGGAGCACCACCACATGAAAATTCCTCTCAAGCCACTCACAACAATGACTTGGAAATATTTTGCTGTTCCTTAACGTCTCACTTGGTCAAAATCTTGGAGTTATTTCCCTAACTGTGGGTTTACCTATACCAATTGAACTGCAACAATCGGAACAATTATCAAGAACAATTTGGGATGGGCAGCACAGTGATGCAGTGGGTTAGTCCTGCTGCATCACTGTGCAGAGGTCCCAGGTTCGATCCCAGGTCTGGGTCACTGTCCGTATGGAGTTTGCACATTCTCCCTGTGTTTGCGTGGGTTTCGTCCCCACAACCCAAAGATATGCAGGTTAGGTGGACTGGCCACACTGAATTGCCCCTTGATTGGAAAACATGAATTGGGTAATCTAAATTTATTTTAAAAAAGAACAATTTGGGATGTCAGATTAATAATAGCCTAGCCAGTGACCCCGCCCCATTCCCTGAATGAATTTTTAAAAATGAGGTTGTTGCTGGCAACATCAACATTTATTGCTCATTCTTCGTTACCGTTAACAAGGTGGTGGGCAGCCTTCTTAAACTGCTGTGGTCCTTGTTGTAAAAGTATTCACACAGTGCTGTAAGGTAGAATCCCAAGACTTTGTTCCTCTATCATTGATAACAATGAATATGGGCGCTATTGAACAGAAGAATAATAAATTCAGTTTTGGGCACATTTAGCAGGGTGTTTCTCGGCACTGCAACCCCACTTTCAAACTGGATTTTTTGGCCTCGATGAGGAATGCCCCACCGAGGCTGCACTTGCCTCGCCTCCTGCACCGCCTCAATCTCTCGAACTCGAATGCCCTCGGGACTCCCCATTGCAGCCTCTGGGCCACCCCCACCAGTTATGAGGTGGGGGGAGGAGCCCAAAGACCTCCTAAGAGTGGGACCTGATCCCTCGCATGGGCAACCTGGCACCCAGGCACCTTGGCACTGTCAGTGCCCCTCCTAGCCTGGCAGTGTCACCTGGGTATCCTGGCAGTGTCAGGGTGTCACTGCCAGAGTGCCAGCAAGAGAGCCAGGGTACCACCCTGCCCAGATCCCGACCACCCGGCGGCCTCTGATGGCTCCCAAGGGGCCCTTAAGCCTGGTCCAAGTTTGTGTGGACGAGTGCTAAACGGAGCCATGGCCAGGTCTCCTCAGCACGGGCGTTCATTCTCCGGCCTCAGGATCACCGGCCGTCGACATATTTAAGTGAGCCTAATTGCTCATTTAAATATGTAAATCTGCTTCTTGCCCAGTGAGGACAAGATCCAGATCACAACGTCTCGCGAGGTGTTCAGAGAGTCGCAAATCTCGCGCGCGGGCATCTTGTGAGATTTAATGACCTTGTCGCGTCACCGAGTCAGGGGCGACAAGGCCGCTCGATTGCGCTCCATATGTCCAAGTCAGGATGGTCTGTATCTTGGGAAGGAAACATGGAGGTGGTGGCATTCCATGCAGTTGCTACCTCTGTCCTTCAAGGTGACAGAGGTTGCGGATTTAAGAAAATGCTGTCAAAGAAGAGTTGTAGATGGTGCACACTGCAATCACAGTGTGCACAATGGCGGAGGGAGGGAATATTAATGGTGGTGGATGGAGTGTCAATCAAGTTGGTTACTTTGTCCTGAATGGTGTTGAGCTTCTTGGGCGTTGAGAGTTCTTGACAGCTTTAGAGCTAGTCATCTAGGCAAGTGGAGAAGATTCTATCAAAATCTTGACTTGTACTTTGTTGATGGTGGGAAGACTTTTGGCAAGTCAGGAGGAGAGTTATTTGCCACAGAATTGCTGTTTGACACTGTTATAGCTACAGTATTTATATGGTTGGTCCAGTAATGTTCCTAGTCCATGGTGATCCCAGAATGTTGATTGTAGTATTTTTGAAACATTATTTATTTGTTTATGGAATATGGGCATCGCTGGCAAGGGCACCATTTAATGCCCATCCCTAATTGAGTTTGAGAAGGCATGGTGAGCAGCCTTCTTGAACAGGTGCAGTCAGACTTTGCAGTGATTTGAGACAACTAAATGGCATGCTGGATAATTCAGACTTCAGTTAAAGGTTAACTGCAATTCTGATGGTCTGGAGTCACATGTAGCCCAGACTTGGTAAGGACAGCAGATTTCCCTCGTGAAAGAACGTTAGTGAACCCAATGAGTTTTTACAGGGATTGATAAAGGTTTGATGGCCACCATTATTGGGACTAGCTTTTAATTCCAGATTTTTATTAATTCAATTCAAATTCCACCAGTTGCCATGATGACATTTGTACCGATTTCCACAGAGCTTTAGCTTGGATCTCTGGATATTACTATTACATGACTGCCTTAAAATGTCAAGGGGCGACGGTTAGATTCACTCTTGTTGGTGATCATTATTGCCTGGCATTTGTATGGTGTGAATATTACTCATCACTTATATGCCCAAGCCTGAATGTTGCCCACTTCCTGATGCATGCAGACACAAACTGCTTCATTAAACAAGGAATTACAAATGCAGCTGAGCACTACATAATCATCAGTGAATATCAGTGTACAGTTCTGACCTTCTGGTGGGGGAGGCCATTGATGAAGCCATTGAAGATGGTTGCACACAATCCTGAGGAACCTCTGCAGCAATGTCCTGAGTTTGAGATAATTGGCTGCCAACCACCACAGCCATCTTCCCTGATGCCAAGTATGACTCAAGAGAGTGGAGAGTTTCCTCTAGATTCCCATTGGCTGTACTTTAACTGGGACTCCTTGAAGCCATACTTGGTCAAATCCCTTGAAGTTAAGGGCATCACCTCACCACTGGAATTCAGCTATGTTAACCATGCTTGAGCCAAGGCTATAATGAGCCTGGAGCGACTTGTTGCTGATGGATTCCAAACTGAACATCAATGAGTGGTTATTAGTCAGCAAGTGCTACTTGATAGCATGTTGACAACACCTATTACTTTGCTGATGATCCATGGTACATTGATGTGGTATTAGTTGTTCAAATTGAAATGGTCACACTTTTACTGGACAATTTTCTGCTTTGTTGGGTAGGTGCCAGCAATTCGCCTCTTGTAGAACAGCCTGGCTAGTCGGGAACGCATTCTGGAGCACATGCCTTCTGCTCCATTATAAAGATCAAACACCTTTGTGGTATCAAGCGCATATACTTGTTTCTTGATGGAGTGTATAGAATTGGCATCTCTGATGGGACAGGGGTGGGTAGTGTGGGAGAACCTCAGGGATAGGCTGCTATGTGTCATACATGTGGCACATTTACTGTACATCTCGTATTTTTCACTCAATTTGTTGGGCTTCACCATCGTGTTTTTTAAAAATAAATTTAGAGTACCCAATTCATTTTTTCCAATTAAGGGGCAATTTAGCGTGGCCAATCCACCTACCCTGCACATCTTTGGGTTGTGGGGGCGAAACCCACGCAAACACGGGGAGAATGTGCAAACTCTACAAGGACAGTGATCCAGAGCCGGGATCGAACCTGGGACCTCGACGCCATGAGGCAGCAGTGCTATCCACTGCGCCACCGTGCTGCCCTGCTTCACCATCATTGAGGATGGCCAAATTCATGCAACCTCCTCCTCGTGTCAGTTGTTTAATAAACACATATGAATGAAATATATAGGAGCAGCCCCTCAAACGTGTTCCACCGTTCAACATGATTATGGCTGATCTTCTGCCTCAATTCCACATTGTCACACGTTCTCACCCACTTTCCGTGTTTCTTGATTCCCTGGGGGAGCACAAATCTCTCTCAGCTGACAATATCCTCAACAAAGGAGCATCCACAACCCACTGGGGTAGAAAATCCAAAGATTCCAAAGATTCACAACCCTCAGTGAAGAAATTTTTCCTCAGTTCAATTCTAAATTGAGCTCTCAACTTGACTGATGCTCATGTTCTAGATGACCCAGTTAGTGGAAGCAACCTCTCAGTGTCCGTGTTGTCAAATCCCTTCAGAATCTTATAGATTTCATCGAGCTCAACGCTCATCTTTCTAAACTCCTGGGATATTAAGTTTTTCATCCCAAGAACCAATCTAGTGAATCTTCGCTGTGCCGCGCCTAAGACAATTGTATCTTTCCTTAGAGATGGAGACTAAAGGAGTGTGCAGAACTCCAGCTTTGTTCTCATCAAAGCCCTGTACAATTTTCAACAAGTTTTTCTTATACTTCCATCCCCTTGCATTAAAGGGCTAACATCCCCATTTGACTTCCCAGTTGTGTACCTGAATGAAAATTTTGTGTTCCCATTACGAATACTTCCAAGTTCCTCTGACCATAAATATTTAGAAGTTTCACGCTTTTTCACTCCAGCAGGTACATAGCCACTTGGAGGAGTCCCAGAGGCTACGGGCAGAGGAGAAGTCGCCGGCAATTCGTGGCACCAAGGCCAATGCTGCTAGGGTGTCGACTGTAATAGAGAGCCTGGCCCGCACCATTAGTGGAGGTATCTAAAGCATTGTGTTGTCAGTGATGGCCATGGCTGAGGGTCTCGGCAGAATGCCCATCTCGTTGAGGGATGTCACCCAGTACCAACTGACTTTGATGAGATTCTGCAAGACATGTCCAGCTCTCAGATGGGAACGGCCGAGGCACTGCGGAGCTTGTCCCAGTTGCAGATGGGCTTTGCCGAGGCACTGCAGAGCATGGCTCAGTCACTGAGGAGCATCGACGAGGGCGTCAACAGGATGGTGCGGACCATGATGAACCACCAGGGCTGGCAGAGACAGGTGATGCCAGGGCACCTGGGGCACGAACCAGCTGCCCCTCTGCCCAGGACCCTATGGGCACCGAGAGAGAGGAGGGGATGCCGATGCCAACCTGGACCCGTCCCATGGAGTGGCGACGGTGGCCACCAGCTCTCCCGAGTTTTACCCCTCTGATGACGGGACAGGCCAGCATGTGCCGCCGATAAGTGAGCTGGTGCCCTCCAGATCCAGAGCCCTGAGAGGATGCCCGCCAGGGGCATTGAAGGCCACGGGATGGGGTAAGCAGCTGGCTGCCTCCACCTCTGATGTGCATTCTGGGGAAACACCTAGACGTAGCAGTAGAGCTAGGAAGGCAAGGCACATCGACGATCACGGAGGGCGCCGGGGAAGGGGGGTAGGGTGGGGGCAGTATCATTGGGAGAGCGGGGAATTGTAAAACACAATAAACACCCTTCACCATAACCAGTAAGACACCTGTCACTTTCTCCCGCAATGCAGACTGACACCCGAACTCTTGGCCCATCTATCCAGGCATGTCCCCTGCCCGGGCACACCACTGCAGGTGATGGGTGTGAGCGAACGCTCAGCAGACAGGCAGGGGACAGACTGGCATAGATTGAGGAGCACTGGCGCTCAGCTCTCTGGGGTTATCATTACCCTCTTGCCCTCGACAATGACCCATTGACAGTGCCGACACAGTTCCAGAACCCTGGAGTGATGCGACATGGACTCTGGAAGGGTGGGAAATGGGAGTGGCGGGGTAACGCCCAGGCCACATCCCAGATGAAATCGGGTGCGTATGAGGGCCTCCTTGGCCCGTCAGGTTTGCCAGACCCTCGCCGCTGCTGCCAGTCCTCTGGTGTCTCCCTGGCCTCGTCCTTCAGCCTCTGTTGGTCCGGCGTCACCTCGTCCTCCGAGGTGGTCACACGTTCCCTATCACCAAGCTCCAGCTCGTACCCCACTGCTGTGTAAGGTTGTAGAGGGGACAGCTGACCACCGCAAAGTGGGCGACCCTGCGGGCAGTGTTTGGAGCGCACCACCGGAACGGTCGAAGCATCAATACCGCATCTTGAGGAGTCCAATGACAGCCCAGGTGGCCACATGGGCCTCATTGCACCTGGTGTCCGCTTCGGGTCTCCGGCCTCCATACTGGCATCATTAGCCAAGTCCTCAGCGGGTACCCCTTATTCCACTAAGAGCCAGCCACCCATCCTGGGGTCCTCCTTGAAGAGACCGGGGATGATCGACTGCCCCAGGAAGTAGCTATCATGCACACTCGCCAGGAAGCGTGCACGATCTTCACCTGGTGGTCGCACATGCTCTGTATATTGAGGGAGTGCAACCCCTTTCTGTTAACATAGAGCACTCCAGATGGCCCAGTGAACGCAGGACAACATGCGTGGCATCAATTACCCTCACGCCCTGGGGCATCCTGGCGATTACAAAGAATCCTGCAGCTTGGCCATCTTGCTGGCTTGGACCATGTCAAAGATGATGTAGCTTTCTGCCCGGGCATGCAGGGCATCCATGACCTATCCGATGCACCTGTGGGCTGTGGCCTGTGGGATACCACACAGGGCCCCACTCGAGCCCTGGAATGATCCAGAGACATAAAAGTTCAGGCTGCAGTGACATTGATGGCAACTGGGAGCAATTGGGGCAGCAGGGTAGCATGGTGGTTAGCATAAATGCTTCACAGCTCCAGGGTCCCAGGTTCGATTCCCGGGTGGGTCACTGTCTGTGTGGAGTCTGCACGTCCTCCCCCTGTGTGCGTGGGTTTCCTCCGGGTGCTCCGGTTTCCTCCCACAGTCCAAAGATGTGCGGGTTAGGTGGATTGGCCATGCTAAATTGTCCGTAGTGTCCTAAAAAAAAGTAAGGTTAAGGGGGGGGTTGTTGGGTTACGGGTATAGGGTGGATACGTGGGTTTGAGTAGGGTGAACATGGCTCGGCACAACATTGAGGGCCGAAGGGCCTGTTCTGTGCTGTACCGTTCTATGTTCTATGTAAGTGTCCTCCTCCTCCATGTAGAGCCATGTCCGTGAGGATATGGCACAGGTGTCGCACCATCTCCTTGTTGGGGCGGAGCCTCCTGTGCTGACCATCATTTGTTTGAATGACCAGTGGTGCCTGTACATGCTGGGCCGTCGTGGGAATCCCCCTCTAGGTCCCTCCCTGATCTGATGGGCGGCCAGGTCTTCAGGGTTGGGGCGGGGTCTGGCACATGGGCCGCTGCTTCAGCATCTGCCAACGCTGCTGCTACCGCCATCTGGCCACCCAGGCCACCAGCAGCACTAGGGAAACATCTGGGTTCAAAATCTCTGCCATAGCATTCAATATCTGTAAGGCATTGGGAGAGGATACAGGACTGACAAACAGTGATGACTTCCACACCAGCACCCTCCATTCCCCCACTGATCACCTCCCTCATTCCACCCCCACCTAGCATGCCCTGTCCATGCACACCTGGCCGCAGCAGTCACCCCCCTCACTGGACCCCAGAACTTGTACCCCAGACAGCTGCTCATAATGTCATCTGAACCATGTGCCAGTCCCCTCCCCGTGGCACTTACGCTCCGGCCATGGACATGTCCCCGGAGCTGTGTCCCATCCCCTGGGAGTTTGTATGTTGGCTGCTGGATGTGTAGTGTTGTCTCCCACAGAGTTCAAGTACAGTGTCCAGGCATTGCGGTTTGATTGGGATTTTAGGCAATGACTCCCACATGCTACGTGACCCACCTACCCACGGGAATCCACTTAACCACGATTGCCAATTCCACATCAGCAATAACCTCAACTGTACGGCAAGAGGCCTCGGCAGTCGGTGGGGCTATGGGTGGTCAGTGGGGCAAGCAGGAAGGGACAAGGATTGCCCCTGGAATGGGTACACACAATCCAGGTGAAGGCATGGTGGTACCGCGAGCATTTGATCCTCTGGTTGCCCCCCCAATGCATCCCCCCCAGCCTCCAATGGCGGCCTAGCCCAGCCGAGGGTCCTCCTAGCCCCAGCCGAGGGTCCCCCACCCACCGCCCACCACTGGGGTGTCAAGCCCACCGACCCTGGGTTCTTTGCCTGTTAGCAAAGATGGCTACTTGTCTCCTCGGCTCCCCGCCGAAGCCCTTCCGTCAGGTTCACATTTTTAAAAAGGAATACTAATCGGCGAGGCCGATGAATGACAGGAGGCCATTGGCTAAGGTGTGGCTCCCATTAATTGTATGGAAATAGGGTTTATGTGGGGTAATTGGTTTCTCGCCACGTTACAGCGAGATCCCGATTTTGCCTATCGGAGCAGGCCGGTTGCATCACATATTGTTTGGCACCTGGCGCGGTACTCATTTTCTGCCTCTCCCGCTATTCACCGACCTCAGTTTGCTCAAGCAAGAGTGCAACGAGGCCAGTGAATCACGCCCTACATAGCTTTGCCACCTCTGTGACCTTCTCATGCTCTGGACTATCAGCAAACTTGGATGTATTACTCTTAAGGATGTGATCGAACAGCCATGTTGCATCCAGCGCGTATCCGGGCACGTCGGTTAAATAGCGGGAGGTGCCAAAATTGGGATCCATGCCAGGCACGATCCGTTCTCGATCGAACCAGCTTGCTCCCAGAGACGGGTTCCGGATTCCGCCCAAATGTTGCGAGACTCAATTGACACCATTTAAGACCAATCTCAACCTCAATTGCGAGATGCAGGTCCAATCTAATGGCCTCCCGGAAACTAACCGGCTCCCCAGCAAGAGATAACCTGGCCGCCATTTAGCACTGGTCCACACAAACATGGACTAGGTGTAACGATACCTGGGAGGGTCTCCCAGCCCATTGGAGACCCCTGGGTCTTAGGGCAGGGTAGCACCCTGGTTCTCCCTCTGGCACCTGGGCACCACCACTTTGGCACTTCCAAGGTGCTCAGGTGACACTGCCAGGGTGGCAGTGCAGCACTGCAAAGGGTGGGGCCTGAGGGGGGCCATACTCATGAAAGAGGGTTGTGGGGGGGGGTGTGATATTATGGTTGGGGGTCCTGAAAGGGGGAGGCCTCAGCGACCACATAGCTGGGTGTCCTCACTTGGAGGAGTAATGCCCATGTGTGTGAAGCATGACAATGATTGTGGATGGGGGATGTGGGGACGCTCAAGTTCACTTAGAGCGGTGCACCCTCAAAATGGTGGCGCGATCTCAGAGGAGCTTGTCAAGTGTGGGCTAGGCTGGCAAGAAACTGCCCAAGGTCCAAACAAAATGACTAAGTGTGGGTAAATACTGGTGAGGATCTCACCAAAAATATCAGCGGGAAACATCCTGCCAAAGTCGTCCAAAATAACACTTAGAAATGTTTCCGTTAGGGCAGCACGGTGGCCTAATGGTTAGCACAACCGACTCACGGCGCTGAGGTCCCAGGTTCGATCCCGGCTCTGGGTCACTGTCTGTGTGGAGTTTGCACATTCTCCCCGTGTCTGCGTGGGTTTCGCCCCCACAACCCAAAAATGTGCAGAGTAGGTGGATTGGCCTCGCTAAATTGCCCCTTAATTGGAAAAAATAATTGGGTAATCTAACTTTAAAAAAAAAGAAATGTTTCCGTTTAATCACGCCCTTTGTGTTTTCACCTGAGTCCTTAATGCAGATTGTAAGATTGTGGTCCCAGCATTGAACCCTCCAATAGTTACAACCCACTGGTTTGAAAATATTCTGTTTATTCCTCCTTTTTGTTTCCTGTCCATTAATCAATCGTCTGTCCAAGCGAGCACATTACTTCCAAGTCTACGAGCCCTTATGATGAGCATTATCGTTTTGTAAGGCACCTTATCAAATGCCTTTTGGAAAGCCAAGTTCATCTACTGGATGCCATGCTGGTTACAGCCTCAAAAAACTCTAAAATAAAATGTCAAAAACAATTTAACTTTTGTCAGATCATGTTGACTCTGTCTGTTGATTCTATGATTTTCTAAGTCCATTGTCAAAACTTCCTTATCAATAGATTCCAGCATTTCCTGATGACTGACGTCAGGCTATTTTCTCTCTCTCTTTTCTTGAATGCAGTATTGCAATCCCTGACTCGCAAACTGCTTGGGCCATTCTGGAACTGAGGCATTTAGAAAAATCATTACCAGTGCATTAACTACCTCTGCAACTATCTCTTTCAGAACCCTAGGATGCAGGGCATTACAGTAATAAGAAAGGATCTTGACTCAGAAGATTCTGAGGCAGAATCAGCATGGGTGGAGATTAGGAATAACAAGGGTCAGAAAACTGATGAGAATTACTAGTGGGATTTGTTGGCTTTTAGTTCCTTCGGTTTCTCTAATAATTTCCCTGATTACATTAATTACTTTGAGTTCCTTAATCTTATTACCCTCTTGGTTTACTCTCTATTTCTAGTGTATAATTTCTGTCTTCCACTGTGAAGGCAGACACTAAATATTTGTTCAATGTCTCTGCCATTTCTTCATTCCCTTTTATAATTTCCCCTATCTCTCCCTCATGGGGACCAACATTTACTTCGGTTTTTAACATACTGCACTTGTAAAAATACTATTTTTTTTAAATTTAGAGTACTCAATTAATTTTTTTTCCCAATTAAGGGACAATTTAGCGTGGCCAAACTACCTACCGTGCACATCTTTGGGTTGTGGGGGTGAGACCTGCCAGAGTCAGGGAGAATGTGCAAACTCCAAACGGACAGTGACGTGGGGCCGGGATTGAACCTGGAACCTCAGCGCCATGAGGCAGTAGTGCCAACCACTGCTACCGTGCTACCCTACACTTGTAACAATTCTGACAAATTGTTTTTATATCCTTGGCTACTGCACTGATATTCTACTTTCTTCCCTTTTTATCACTTTTTGCATGCCTTTTATGAAATTTTCCCAATACTCAGGCTTACTACTATTCTTCCCAACATTATAAGCCTTTCCTTCCCCAGTAAGTCACAGCTGGATTATCACTGAACTTTTGCTTTTTAATGAGAAAAATATTTATTGAAAAATTTGAAATTTTATCCAAATGTTTCTTACTGTTTATTTCCCAGCATAACCTTTAGTCAATTTACCCAGTCAACCTTGACTAGTTCAACTTTATTTCAGTTTCAGGTTCCTGTTTTGGACTTGAATATGTCACTCTTATATATGGGATTAAATTGTATTCTGATCACTTTGGGTCTTTTACATTCAGATTATTAATTAACCCTGTCTTATTACACAATACTAGATCAAAAATAGCTTTATCCCACAATGATCCTTGGAAGGTGTGAAAGCATTCTGCAAATTCAGACGACCACTGATTTGTTCACTGTATACTAAAATGAAAGACCCCCATGACTTACAAGTTCCAATTATTGCTCTGTCCAATGGTAGGAAAAAAACCTGTTTGAGGACCTATTGACCATTCCTATCAGTATTTTCTGACCCTGGTTATTCCTAATCTCCGCCCAGAGTGATTCCATTTCTTGATCTGCTGAGCCAAGGTACCTTCTTACTATTGTCCTTCTGCTTATCTTTAGCAGGGATACTTTTCCTCCTTTTCGAGTCTGTTTATGTTATGTACGCTGGAATTTTATTTCCCAACTCTGGTCACCTTGCAACTACGACTCTGTAATAACAATTATATAAAACCCATTCTTCTGTATTTGTGCAATTAGGTCAGTTTCTTGTTTCAAATGCGTTGTGCATTCAGATAAATTCATTGTGCATTCAGATCCCTGGAATGAAGAGCTTGCCATATGAGGAACAGTTGAGAACTCTGGGACTGTACACGTTGGAGTTTAGAAGAATGAGGGGGGGATCTTATTGGAACTTGCAGGATGCTGCATGGCCTGGATAGAGTGGACCTGGAGCAGATGTTTCCACTTATAGGAAAAACTAGAAGCAGAGGACACAATCTCAGGCTAAAGGGACGATCCTTTAAAACAGAAAGGCGGAGGAATTTCTTCAGCCAGAGGGTGGTGAATCAGTGGAACTCTTTGCCGTAGAAGCCTGTGGAGGCCAAATCACTGAGTGTCTTTAAAACAGAGATAGATAGGTTTTTGATCAATAAGGGGATCAGGGGTTATGGGGAGAAGGCAGGAGAATGGGGATGAGAAAAATATCAGCCATGATTGAATGGTGGAGCAGACTTGATGGACTGACCGGCATAATTCTGCTCTTATGTCTTATGGTTTAAAGAGTCTTTAATTTTATTTTTTTCAAACCGCTATCCTTTGCATGAACTTTACTACTGTGCTACTTAATCTAAGGGATGTGATTACTTCCTGTCACCACCATGGTCATCACTGTTTACAACTGAAATGCAACAGAAGTGCAGGCTTTGAGCGATTGCTTTGTGGGGTCACTAAGCTCTGAACATAGCATACTGCTTTTTTTTAAGCATGCATGTATTCCTATGTTATTTGCACACAAATGTTCTACATCATCCAGTTCTACCTCACCACCATCCCTCTCGATTCCTCCACTGTTGATAGACTCTCTGACAATCAGTATTGGATAAAAATAAATTTCCTCCCATTAAATATTGGAAAGACTGAAGCCATTGATTTGGTCCGTGCTACAAATTCTATTCTCTCGCTATTGATTCTAGTCCACTCACTGGCAACTAATTGAGGCTGAACCAATCTGTCTACAACCTTGGTGTTATATTTGACATTGAGATCAGCTTCCGACCACATATCTGCTCCATCAGTAAGACCTATTTCTACCTTCAACTTTGCGTCCCTACCACGTGTTATTTGTTGCTTAAACCCTAATTCATGCCTTCTGCAACTACACTTGATTATTCCAATGCACATCCGGCTCGCCTCCCAGATTCTACCCTCCGTAAACCTGAAGTCATCCAAAACTCTGCCGCTCATGTTCATACTCACAGCAAGACCCATTCCCCTATCACCCACTGACCCACTTTAGCTCTCAGTTAAGCAACGCCTCCATTTTGAAACTCTCATCCTTGTTTCAAGTTCCTCCATGGCCTTCCCCCTTCGCTATCTCTGTAATCTGCTCCAGCCCCACAACCTGCCAAGATAGCTGCACTCAACTAATTCTGGCCTCACTATCATCACCGATATTAATTGCTCCATCATTGGTGGCTGTACCATCAATTATAGGCCCTAAACTCTTGAATTGCCCCCCCTCAAACCTCTTAGTTACTCTACATTGGAAATGACTGGTACTGGCCGAACTCTTCTTGAAAACATGAACATGAACTCCAGCAGTAATGGTGCCAATGATACCAATCATTGAAAATTTTGAACTGGGTTTTCCTTCTGGGTTATGGCACTGCTGTGAAAGCACATTGGGACATTACATTAAAAGATGCTATATAAATGCAAGTTGTGTTGTTGTTGTAGTTCAGGTTATACAAACACAAATGTATTCCAAGCATCTTGATGTCACCACGGTAAAATCCTGACTGACTTGATGGCATGTTTACTTGTGACCAGACAGATGAACCGCAGTGCTCTTTCCGACCCATTGAAAGCCTATTTTACAAGCAACCAAATCACAAATATGCCCTTGTCTCATTGCTAATGAACTTTACTTTTCAAAAAAGGACATTTTGGTTTCTATGAAACTTGTGTGCATTTTATCTGATTGCGAGCTGATTGTATGCCTATTGTCTGATTGCACCCTCTCCCTGCACTGCTGGAGTTGCTATGACAACACAACTCTGGCACTACTGCCGAGCAGAAACAAGCCCTTCCACAACGTGGCCCACTCTAAACCAGCAGCAATATTATGCCGACTTAAAAAGGTGGCTGGGAAGTTGAAAGTAGGTCTCCAGAAACTGGTTTCAGGAGGGGAGTGCGAAGGTTCTGCACACGTCACCCGATTTGGGTGGAAGTCAAAAACTGCCTTCCTGAACTCTAAAGGATACCACAAAATTAAACAGAGCCTTCAACCCTCCTGAATTATCCAGGAGACTCCAGATATTCTCCTCCCTCCTGTTTCACTGAACCTTTTCTCTGGGGACAACCCTATCCTGTCTTCTTATTTAGATAATTGTTTGATTTTGTATATCTAGAGATTTAAAAAGCCCATTGAAAATCTGCACAGTGGCTAGCTGCCATATTCTGATGCATAATTTTAACGCTCCACTGTTTGCGGTCACATCTTCAATATCGTCACCATATCTTACCATATGTTTACAAATTGGTAAGAATCCCCTGGTGGTATGACAAGTCTCCCTGAAACCAAAGCTTAACTCCCATTCTAACATTTGGAATGTTGATGGTTTTCACTTGTTTCATTTACATTTCTAATATTCTACAAAGTAAGTGGCAGCTCTGCAAATTAACGTGAAAATTCTTCCCTAGAAATGCTGGAGCTGTTCACGCACACCAGGAAGACCTTTGTCACCGGAGTAAGAAAGGAAGACTGATGCATCGCTTTTCCCATCCTCAGTACATGAATCGTCAGACTATCGGTAGTTAAATTATATTTCTGGAGGGCTGACTGTTGGCCAGGAGGCTAGGAAAAAAACCCTACTCTTCATAAAGCATATAGGATCTTATTTTAAGATTTCATCTGTAAAATGCCACCTCCGCACTGAAACAGAAGTGTCAACCTAGATTATGTGCTCATTTCCAGGTTTGGCGTTCTGATTCAGAGCTCAGAACGTTACCTAACTTGCACTTAAGAAAAATTAGAGTCAAAAAGGCACAATCATTTATTTGTACAAAATGATCCAGATTGGCCGGTACCATATCTGTTCAGACACCATTCAGTCCAACATGCATTATTGCCGAACACATCACAGCTGCCCGCATGTGATCAAGCACGACCTACCAACCTACCAACCATCTAAGTTATACAAGTGTGGTAAACATGGCTGCCTGTCTGCAAAGACTTGTCTCTAGGCAAAGATTAAATGGTTTCTTCTATCATACTGTGATGGTAATATGACTATTAAATTGGATCCAAATACAAGTTCCATGGAATAAAAAAAAGCATTAAAAAATTAAGACTTTAAAATATTATGTAAAAGATATTGGAGGAAACTTGCAACTTACTCAATGCTTGCCTGATGATGTCAGCATAAGCCATGACCCCACTGTCAAGGCCTGGCCTTATTTAAATTTGTGGGCAAACTACCACAATTGCATCAATTATTGGACAACTTCCCCATTGTGGAGAGGGTTTTAGGTGGACTTGATTTCTCTTCCTGCTGGCATCTCTTAAGGGATCTTGAGTACTTCTTGTCGAGCTCAGCTGGAAGTGATATATGTAGTGACAAAGACAGAAAATGTCTACTGGGAGGGTGCTCATATATCCTATCAATACCCTGGAGCATTCAGTGGAGGAAATAAGAAGGAAGAGGAATATTTTATTTCCAAAGAATGGGAGAAGGGTGCCCATCACACCACGAATACCTGCACTTTAACCCTTGGCCTTGAATGCCATGCAAAAAGGTTCCATGATCTGAATCAAGCTGCTAAAGTGAGACTTTCATTCCCAGCCTTCTTGTCAGTCAGCAGAGCTCTGCATAAATTTACAGCAACGCCAATGAAAATCTTAATGTACTCCATTTCACTTTCTCCTCATTCACTGATTGCAGCAACCTTCAGTGATGCCTGCAGTTGCTGCCACTTCTGAGTCCTGCGACATACTATCTACACAAACTCTTCTGCCCTCACACACAAATGTTCAGAACTCTCCAGTATCACTAACACTCCCTTCCTTTTGCTCGACAAACCAGATCACAATGCCAGCTAAGACCTGTACAGGAAGATGGACTTCATACTATAGCTGCCAAGGCTTCCGTGGCGATCTTGAACACAGAATTAGTAATTCTGACTTTGGCAATAGTGTAAAATGGATGACACTGATTCATGTATCATTTTACACAATCACCCAATGATAGGATTGCCCCTGAGATTGAAAAAAAGCTGTTTCAGAGGATGTAGCAAGAGGATGTATGTCACTGGGTACTTTGTCCTTTAACTATTTCACTTAATACTCAATACTGTCCCTCACTAAATTATAATACAGCCTGGTTCTTCATTGGGAAAATGCTCTTTTGCAATATGTGCAATTTTCTCTAATTCTAACCATTTTCACTTCCCCACTCTGTATAAAGCCCCAGTGCGATTGGTAGGTGAGATGGCAAAGCGCACTGTACCTGAAGTTGCATTGCCATGCAATCAATGCATGTAGCTCAGAAATTACGACCTCATGACCTTTCAAAAGTGATTTATTAGAGAGGTCAGCATTGGGTAATGCATTAATGGAGGCATGGCAATGTTAATACCCCATCTATCTCTACACATTGGTTGGATTTCAGAGACGGTTCAGTTGCCAAGTCCGGAGAGGATAACCATTATTCCGAAACAGCCACCTTCTCACCCTATGCGCAGGGTCAAATAGAAGAGGAATTGAAGACAGGTGTATGTTGAAACCTGTTTGTTGCACAGTTACATCAGCACAACAGGCAGTCATTCAGTGACTGAAGACCGACCATATTCATACAGATTCCAGTCTCTTCCACTGAAGTACATAATTTGTAGTCAATTATGCCCTGCATCTGCATGAGGCCAGAAATTCTGGCAAAGCGCAGGTCTGTTGAAGGTCTATCTTCATGCCTTGCATGGTCCATGGGGAAGAATGTGAAGTGATTAGCTTTCACAAAGAGTGCACCTTAATTATGCTTTTATTTTGATGATTGGATAGTTTAAATGCTTTCTATAATATCTGTCTGATGATACAACAGGCTGATACCTTGTCCATTTCATATCCATCATGCTGAATTGATGGTGGCCTGGGTTAGCTCATACAGATTTTTCTAAAAACAAATAGGAAATGTTTTGTCCGCATGTTATCTAACATGAAAAACACTTCATTCAGGAACTTATTTGAAACATATTTTCTGCCTCAGTGCTGGAAAATCTTATACAGACCATAAGATAAATGAAAAGCTGTTTGAAAACAAAAAGAACTTGAAAAGTGACATCCAGAAAAGAAAATGTCAGTATTTTGGCCATGTGGCGCAGTAGATAGCACTGGGACTGCGCCGCTGAGGACTTGGGTTCGAATTCTGACCATGGGTCACTGTCCGTGTGGAGTTTGCACATTCTCCCCATGTCTTTGTGGGTTTCACCCTCACAACCCAAAGATGTGCAGGTTAGGTGGATTGGCCACACTAAAATTGCCCCTTAATTGGAACAAAAATAATTGGGTACTCTAAATTAATTTTTAAAAAGCTGAAAAGCGAGAGAGATCTTTCCTAAAGAGCAAAATGGAGGCAGCCAAAAGTAGGGTCAACCTCGATGTAGTTGGATGATGGACATCACAGAGTGTTTGCAGACAAGTTACCAAGGATGTATAGGGATGGCACAAGACATACCATAACCGTGGATCTCCTAGTAGGATCACCTGGAAGGTGGAGGAGGTTGGCAAATGAAAGTAATATTTAACTTTATTATTTATGAATACCAAGTATACAATTAATTTGCTCTGCACCATGGGTTAAAGATACAATGAGTGACCTAAACCCTACCCACCTGGTGGAAACCATCCACGCTAAATGGTTCAGCATTACTTACCCGACATGAGGCCACCAGGAGTTGCCGGATTCAGATTCTCACCTAGTCTGCTGAGCATGCAGCAAGAATACCCCGTCCAACTTGGCAGATGCAGTTTCCATGTTGAGTGTAATCGGGACTTGACAGTAATGTTTAATAGTTAGCCTACATGGGAAGTGATAGTGTGCTTCCTGCTAAGTCAACCCAGCAGTAAATTGGCTTGGATTAGAAGAGGAAAGGTTTGAATTATTTTATAAACTATTCTTTTGAGACGAGGTACAGTTGGAGTATTCAACCTGGCCCTTGCTGTGACCCCACCCTCCTCGATCATGGGCTCACCTGCAGGGTGACCCACAATCCAGCCAATTACTTGCTGCTGACAGGTAGTTAAATGGTTTTCCACTGTTGCCCAAATGAAGTAGGATTTAAGTTAAGAAAGCCTCGGGATTTATTTCTGGAGCTGTGGGTGAGTTCCTAACTCATACATCTGCTCACTTACTAAAAATGGAGTCAAATTATTTTTGTTCTATAGTTTCTCTCAATAGCATGTATTTAAGAAACTTTATATTCCCACCATTTTCACAAATTTGATTCCCACATTGCACCAATACAACTGTGTTGAAAATCTACTTTTAACTAGCACAGTGTGAATGGGTCATGAGTTTCTACATAATTTTCAACACCATTATCACTCAATATTGAGCTTTATGATGGTGGTTTTGCTGCATGATCATACCCAAGTGTTAAATGTTACAAGGCCTTCATTGCTTGATGCTCAAGGTAATTTTAACATTTTTCTTCTTCTTCTTCATCACCAGCAAGGACTATGGAATGAAGCAACAAGTGCAATGCATTCAAGTTTGTTTTTCAGTTCGTGAGCAAACCTCTTTAAGAAAACAGACCCATAATCACAATACAAAAGGCAATAGTGTCAATAATGGAAACCTGTTGCAAAATGAAAAAGACATTTTCACCAGAAAAACAGAATTGGAACAGACAAAATGACAGTGAGGAGTTTTTGCACCTGTACAAATACATGAAAGAAATGTGATTACTTCTGGAATACTAATATGCCTCCTTACTGGAAATAGCTGTTCTGTTGTTACTTTATGCTGTCTACCTGTCCAAAATTTCTTCACTGTTGTAGCTTCCTTCTAACTTTCTACTGAGTAGATGTAAAACAGCTTTGCAGCCCCTTGCAGCTAAAAGGACAAATCCATGCTTTAACTGTCAGGAAGCCCATCACAAGTAAATGGGGAAAAAAAGAGCAGTGGCTCTCCTCAGCAAAGTCCAGTTGGGGTCAGTTGTGATAGACTAGAGGTAGATTTTACATTGCACCATTCTGGATTGTAAAGCTGAAAGTCACAAGATGCCAAGTGTTCATGCCGTATGTCTGTGAAATCATGACAGTGATCTGGTGTTTTGAAAGTATTATTGAAAACAGAAGTCATAGCCGCACATAGTAGTCAAACAATAGTGACAATACCGACAGTGGGGTCTGTAGGATCCATCATGAGCAGCATAGAATCTGCTTGCCTTAAATATTGTAGAAACTGAGCATCTGCTCTGGGCATCATTGACAGAATCGGAGGACAGAAAATAGTTTTGAAGCTTCAATCTATTACATTAGGTGACAAAGAACAAACTTGCTTAATCGTGATTGTAGGGAAGTGCAGAGGAACAATTTAAGCTTCATTCTGGCACAAGCTTGAATTATTTAGTAAATCCTAATGTTAACCCTGCTAAGCATTGCTTAGTCTCATTAAACAGATTCAAATGTCAGCTTTATGCTTTCTTCCAAATTCATTATGCAGTATTTTAGCCTCTTGCAACCACCGAGGTGCATCTTGTTCGACAAATGTTTAAATATCAGTTCAAGGAACTTTCCTTGACAAGGAATTTTGAATCAAATAAATAAAAAAGGATAGATGAAATAAGAAAGAGGCAGCTTTGAAGGGGAGGATGAATTTCATTAGTTTATAATATTACTTAACGTTTCAAATAGTCCCTTTATTGAATAGTACCAAAATGCATAATTTCTTTTATTTTTGAATTCTAAAATGTAATAGCATTAATACCTGAAAAATATGATAATAAAAATGTAATCATTTTTGAAATGCACATCTTTTTCCCCCATTAAGAGTATGCACCATTTTATACGGCTTTATTACTCTCTTTGTCCTCCTAATATTTTCCCTTTACTAGCACTGCCTGGGGGACACACCTTACAAAAGCAGTATGTTTCCAGATCTCCATAATGTACGTCTTGGCTGTCTGCCAGAAGGCACACAACCAACTTTTCTTGCCCTCCCACAGGGAGGCGTCTGCCCTCAACTGGGATATGCCTTCCAATATAATTAGAAACCAGAAACAGAGTTTATTGCAGTAGTAGCTTTTTCTTTTTATGACTACCTTTTCAGTGAAAAGTCGACTCAAGAATGGCCAACCAATGGTGTATGATTTGTATTATTTGTATATTTTCTGTGAGGTTTATAAGCCTCAATATAGGTTTAATTTTGGAAAATTGCAGATGAAATGCTTGACAAAACGAAACACTGATTAACTAACAATGTGCAAGTAAAATAACCAAGAGGAAATAATTTGAAATCATTATTTTAAGATTGTTGAAAAGTCTGACACAATCCAGGTGCTGAAAGATATCAGAATGCCTCTCCCATTCAGCTAAATGTCAAAAAGATAATGAGACACAGTTACATATGTCTGCCAGTGGACCAAGGCTCCTAGAAAACTGCTAAGGAGCAGCATTGGGTTTAATGATTCCAATCCTGATGGACTTCAAGCAATTGAATGCCTTTAGGTAAAGGTCTGAATGACAAATATTGTGTCCATTTCATCCAAATTTGAAATATCATACAGACTAACACATTACAAAATATACTGGAAACTCGATGATTTTCATTTTTCATTGGCATGGAATACAGCTTACACAAAAACAAAATAAATATTTTTTTCTTATAACCAGCACTTGCATTTTAGTTTCTGAGAAGATTATCTACAAACAAGTTAGATCTCTTGTGTAACAAAAGCTCATCACATCGCACAAAGGTTTACATCATCAGCATGATTCAGAAATGATGATGTAAATTCTCTAGGGGACTGGCAACCCACTTTCTTCAGATACAGAGAACGCTCCCAACAGCCTTACAGGAATAACAATTATCCTATGGTACAATTAAGATTGCCCAGAAGTCAGTCTTTTATTGTCTAGTTGGGCTGTCCTTTTGCAACCATGTAAGAAATGATTGTTAAACCTTTTTTTTTTGCTTAATCAAACCTTCTCACCTAGTTGCTAACAGAGGAGGACTGCAGATATTAGGAATGATTAAACATTCACCAGTCATCACTTTATTTGGATACTTCAAACTAATACTGCTCCCCATCCTAACATTTTCTTTCCCTTTTTAGAGACAGCAATCAAAAGTAATTTTCCAATTCAGCATAAAGCTTTCTTGTAAAGATGGATTTGCAATGCTTAGGGCAGTTAAAGGTTGGTTGGACATTTCAGCCACCTGAACTGAGTCCAGGCCAAACCATAGGGGATGAATTGAATTAGAAACTAATGAACGCACTGTTGTGCATTATTGATGATTAATAAATACTGAGATTAATTCAGGCATGAAGCAAAGACCAGTCACTCAGCACACATTTCTCTTTTATTGCAGTCAACGCCTTTTTATGAGAATACTCTATGACTAGCAAAATACACCTTTTTCAAATAATTTCTATTAACCATCCTGTGTAGGATGCAAAGTCAATAAAATGTTTATATTCCTATTTAGCGGAAGATATATTATGTATTTTTTGAAATGTATATTATCCAGTTGTAAAGTCCTTTATTTGAAAAAAAAAGGCTCCTCCAGCAATTTACAATTCTGGTGTTAAAGGAAAGATTTATGAGGTTAGATATCTGTACAATAATGCATCTCGCAAATCTGATTTCAAAGATAATAACGTTCAAATTTAGGGGTGAGGTTATGGATGTACCTTGAACTACATTGACAGCGTCAGAGTCTAAATTTAATTTTATCTTATCCCAGTTTTAAATAAATTGTACTATAACTAAATTATACCATCCTGATTGAATTGATTAATGAAACTTCTATTGTGCTTTCTAATAAATACACATATACTGACCAGAAAACAACTATCCTAATCTGTAACCTAAGTGAATCAGAATATTCATGCCATTTAAATTGCAAGTTGAGCTTTTCAGGAATATTTCCCTTCACTTTCAGCACAATTACTGTAAACAAGATACAATAATTGGTTGTCATATGTGACCATTATATCCACCAATCCAATAACTAGACTGAGACATAGAAGGCTGTTGCTCATGCTGTGATCAGCCATTCAAATCCTCATTATAAAGTTGGCGTTGGTCACCTACCCACCAGATGCATTTTCCCAAAATCTTATTATCCATAAGATTTATTGCAAAAAACATTACTTAATATAACAGAATTATGTAGTTTTTTTACCCTGTGTCAAAAACATATTAAGGTTTGAGCATCTTTATAAAATAATTATTCACATTGTCATCTGCGTGTTCAATTTATTCTATCCTCTTTAAGATTTTTAGTCTTCACATTTAAAGCATTATTCTTTTATACATTAATAATGGAAAACCACCCTATCTTAAAAATATATTCAGCACACAAAGGAGAGTTCGGAATGACTCCACCACACGGACCAGTGTTCTGTGTTAGCTAGCCTTATATAGTAGGTGCCACTCCCAAAGCTCTACCTCTGCAGCCAAATCATACGATTATCACAAGCTGGAATTCCAGTGGGTAAGACCCGATTAATTAACTGACAAACGGGCCATATTTTTTTTTTAAATGGCTATTCATCCCTATCAACACACTAGCTCACTGTTGGAATAACTGTTACTCTATTTTTTGTAAATCCAGTAGCCCTGACCTTTGTGCATCATAATGCGAATGTTTTAGGTAAATTTGCACTCATGCATAGTTGTTTCAACTAAAATGTAATTTAAACTGTGCACTGGCTAAAATCCCATAGATGTAGCATTATGCTTGTTGAATATCAAATGAAAAGGTATTTTCAATAGGCTGAATCCAAATGCTGTACTGAACCTGATGCATTCAGGTATTTTAACTCTTTTAGCTGTGGAAAAAAATTCTTAAAATTCATCAGTCATGAATTGAGAACCAAACATGAATTATAACAATCTTCCAATGCATTGTAGTCATTAAAAGATTAAATCATTCATCTAGAATAGGTTTTATTATCAAAGCTTAAAAAAAATAACATAAAAACATGATGTACATCTTCCATTTCACATTTTATTCTTCAGTCCCTGCATTTTCATGCAGATATCTCATATCTTGTAGTCCCAAAATTTTAAGTCAATATTTTTTTTAAATCCTGGATTTCAAACATCTATATTCCTCGAAGTATTTCAATTTCAACTTGCAAAAAGACAGATCACTGCAGAAATACTGTTTCAAGAACTGAAAAAAAAACAAAAAAAATGTACCTGTTTAGTTCTTCTAATGCAGCACAACATGATTCCTGTTCCCCTTTCCTTTTCTCCTCTCTTCCTTCCTATTCTTTCTTGCTCCTCTCTCACTCCTTCACTCCCTTTCTTGCTCACACAGGCACTGCCGACAGCTGCACAGTCAACTGCTGCTGATCAGCATACTCTCCCACCAGTTCCCCCTCCCTACCCACCCACCCACCCGTGCCACCACTCCCAGACAGCTCATTAAATATTAAGCGTCTCTTCCGTACCCTCAATGGCCACTGTCTAAGTGTGCACGTTTTTGGAGTATTAACAATTTAAGTACTGAATTTTTTTCAACATCTTGTAGGATACATTTAAATTTCTTATCCAGCATTTATAACAAGGATATCCTGCGCAGTTCCATGTTAAAAGGATGTGATAGATTAATGAAGAACGTTTCTTTATTACACGTATTCTCATAAAAATAAGCAAAACATTTAATTTGTATTTCGAAATGCTGCCCAAATGCTTGAGCCCATCTCATAATTAATGAAGTGATCGGCCACGCCCAACCATGGTGCTGTACAGGGCTAGTGTGATGAGCTAAATTGATTTTACCCCTCTCATGAATAATGTAAATTGCAGGGATTGGGGCATTTTTTTGCACTCTGCTTCATGAATGCATTTTTTTAATCCCAGCTGCTAAACAACACAATGTGATTGGATCCAGTAACGTCACCATACGTTAACCCTTGTACTGCTGCAGGGTTTCAGCTTCCAGCAAAGCAACCGATGCCTGTGACATACAACAAAGAATAAAATGGAATGCAACAGATAACCCTTAATATCATTCTTCAAAAAAGGGCCCTTCACTGGTTTTATACATATTGACTACAGATCAAAGCATGGCTGCAGTGACATTTTACATTGCAGGTTTCAAAAAATCATAGTATTCACAAAACAGAGTCTCCTGCATCATTTAGTCAGTCCAACTCCCATGTTACAGTAAGTACAGAAACATCTAACTGTAGGTTTATACCTTTGGTTAAGGAGAAAGCTATTTTCCATTAACTGAACCACATGAACTACACAAATTATTTGAAAATAAATTTAACCGGAAGCTAACTCATTACTTTCTGACATAAATTAATATGAATAGATTTGTAAAAATGGAAGGTTTGAAGTTCTGAGAAAGAGCAGCAGAAGTGTCCTCAATAATTCAGCAATATGATAAATATTATTGTTTGGGAGTTAAATGTCTCAAATGTTATTAGGTCCCGCATAGAAATTCCAAATGATAAATGAAATGTTATACAAGTAGAAGATTTTGTGAATGAAGTGGCAATCATATTATATTTATAATATCATATTTACATTAATTAGCATGATTTGTACAAAATGGAAATTCGAGGTCCATGAAGATTTTGGCAACCACAATAAAGAAAGGGGAGGGAGGGAAATGGTAACCTATAACATGAGGTGGCATTGGCCTGAACTAATCAGACTATACACTAAATCTGGGATAGGATGATCAGATTGAACACTAGAACTGAAATAGAATGGTCTCAATTAAACAGTCAACCTGGGATCAAGTAAGTACACCACTTTCCAAGCATAAAGTGGCAAGGTGTGCTGAGAGCAGGGCCGGCTCAAGGCACCGGCAACTCGGGCAGTCGCCCGGGGCGCCATGTGCTAGGGGGCGCCAGACTCGGGTCCCGCGCATGCGCAGTTGGGCCGGCGCCAACCAGCGCATGCGCGGTGGCCGCACTCCACCAGGACGGCCCCACCCCGGTCCGTCCCCTCGGTCCGCCCCCCCGCTCGGTCCGCTCCCCCCCCGCCTCGGGTCCGCCCGCCCCGCCCCCCCCTCGGGTCCGCCCGCCCCGCCCCCCCCTCGGGTCCGCCCCGCCCCCCCCCTCGGCCCCGCCCCCCATGGCCCCGCCCCCTCTCGGCCCCACCCCCTCGCCCCCCCCCCCCTCTCGCCCCCCCCCCCCCCCCCCCCAAGGGCGCCGAAGTTCAGCTTGCCCGGGGCGCCAGCAACCCTAGGGCCGGCGCTGGCTGAGAGTGGTAGTACATGAAGGTTAGAAAAGCCACAATAAAGCAGTAAGGATCATGGCATATGGCATAAGATATCACTGCTCCGAAGTGTAATCTCATATGTTAAATTTGGGGAAAGTGCTATCAATAAAGGGGACTGTGGACCACCATTCCTGGCACGCCTACATCTATCAAACACAAGGCGGATAAGGCAAAACATTCATCGTCCTTCCTCCTTTCCATGATTTTAGTATGGCCATGAGTGGCTCCTGCGCAACCCTGGTCTTCATTTCAGTGCAGGCTTCCCCTCAGCATTCCCAGGAAGCTGAATAGCTTTGGTAAGTAATCATGTGTTCTGGAAAGCCGTCCTATTTTAAATGCACAGTCCCTCTTTTATGCACTGAATATAATTGTTATTTGCCACTGAAAGAGAAACAATGACAAATCAAGAAGAGATCCCAGAATTTATGGCATCACCCAGGACACACTTTGTTGAGAGGTTGAAACCAGGAAGGAGGCTCTGTTTCTGGCATGAGATAGGAAGCCCTCGAAAATAACCACTGTGAAAAGTGTAGGATCAGCTGGCAAAAATGCCAGAGTAACACACCGCAAACCGGGCAGCAATGACACAGGTAGTTTAGTGACTTTACTCTGGTGGTCAAGATGGGTGACTACATCTGAACCACGCAATTCTCACCCACCACATCACATGCCTCTAACATTGCTCAATGCACCACAATCCCATCACTCACCCAGAAGCATATGTTGACACTCAGGACTGACCTCTGACATCCATATATTGCACCTCACCCAGACACACCTGCCAATCATGCCAGCCATGTGCACACCCTTCACTGTGTCCACATAGCTCTATTCAGCTATGGTATGCATATCGCTTAAACATTTCCGCACAGTCAGTGATGTTGGACGCGATTCCAAGCCTCCCCCCGCTACACCCAGCACACGTTTCACTACTCCCGGAGAATAATGGCAGAGCTTCTAAAAGGGATTCGTGCTAGGTATGCAATGTTCCTGGCCCGCGGCACCCGACGCAATCCGGTTCACACACCCTGGGCGTGAACCAGACTCATATTAAATGTGTCTTTAAACTCTGCACAAGAAGAGCCGGCCCCAGAAGCACAGGGGCTAACCGGTGAGGCTCAAGTGCCGGCTATCCAACAAGCCGAGGAGGAGGTGTGAAGGTAGTGCCACATCAGGCTTCATGTATAACATCAACGCCTGTCCTTCAACAAACTGCCGGACCGCGTGTGCCGATGACGACTCAAGCTCACCTGGGAGACCGTGTGCAGCCTGTGGCAGATGGTGGTGCACCTGGCTCAGCGGGGTTATGGAGGAGGACACCCACTCCCGATGGCAGTCAATGTGACAGTCACCCTGAACATTTATGACACTGGCTCATTCCAGAGCTCAAGTGGGGACCTGTGCGGAATCTCACAAATGTCCGCACTCAGGTGTATCTGCACTGTCATGGATGCCCTATGCACCCAGGCATCAGACAACATCATCTTCAACTTGGATCAGGCCCAACAGGATGCCGTTGAGCAGGATTTGCCACAATTGCTGGCATGCCCAAGATCCTGGGGGTGATCGATGGCATGCATGTCACCCTCCAAGCACCGGTTCAACAAGGGGTGGCTTTCATCAATAGGAATGGCTTCCATTCCATGAATGTGCAGTTGGTGCGTAACTAACAAGTGCACATCATGCACGTCTGCGCCCTACATCCAGGTAGCGTACATGATGCATGCATCCTGGCACACTCATGATTCCCAGCATCTTTGAAGCGCTGCCTCGGGTGAGGGGTTGGCTACTGGGTGACAAGGCCTGCTGAGACCATGAGTGGAAGCACCAGCCTGAGGTGGAGAACCGTTATAACGATGCTCACTCAGCAACCTGGAGCATTAACAAGTGGTGCACAAGTTGACTCAAGATGTCTTCTAATGCCTGGACTGCTTTGATGGGACTCTCCAATGTAGCCCCAAGAGCATCTCGAGCATCATGGTGGTTTGATGCATCCTGCACAACATCGTGCAACAGAGCACGACATGCTGGAGGAGGAGGAAGAACGGCAGGCCACATCTGACGAGCAGAACAAGCATGCTGTCCTGGAGGATCTGGGCATGGAGCCTGAGCTGGAACGGCAAGCCGCCCAATGTTTGATTGAAGTTGACAGCATGGGGGGAGCCACATCACCTCCCGATTTGCCAACTAGGAGGCCGGGCCACCGGCAGCTCCTCCATCCTGTCTCACCTTCCTTCCCTATCTTATAGTCGTTCCAACCCTTCGCTCTCCCTCAGTCTCTCCACTCTTTCCTTCTTCCTCAATCCTTCCACCCCTTTCTTATCCCTCAATCCTTCCACACTTTCTCTTTCCCTCAATCCTTCCACCCCTTCCCTCTCCCTTAATCCTTCACTCCATATTCCCGCAAGCCATCCACTCCTTCCCACTACCACTGCTCCCCCTCTCCCCTCGTAGGGTCATACCATTATTGCCACAGAGTGTTGCCCCTGGGCTGGCAGTATCACCAGATCCTGACCATGGGATGGTGGAGGACGCTGACGACTCACTGTGAGATGAGTCTGACAAAGTCTGGCTCCTACCTTTAAGATAACATATCACTGTCCGGCCGGATGATCCTTGCCTGTGTGCTGATGATTACTCATCATGGCTCATGGGTCCGAAATTATGGAGTGGGGGGGGGGGGGGCACTATGTGGGATGTTCATGTGTCATAGGCATCTTGCCCCTCCCCAAACTCCATCCCCCACCCACCCTACTGCACAACAACCAGCCCCACCCCAGCTTTCACACCTGTGAGACAGAGGTTAGAGGCAGATCAGACTGGTGGTGCAACAAAGTGTTTAATGGTGAGTACGCTCAATAAGTTTGCCGTTCCTCTTTACCATCTTCTATCTAGTTCACTCATGCCAAAGAAGTGTCATGTATCTTTCTACTCTTTCGTGGCCTACTGTTTCTTCTACATGTTTCCCCAGACAGCACATGAGAAGTGAAGGCAGCCTGCTGCTTGTCTCACCCTCTGCCCAATAATGCCTTTGGCAGTCGTCCTCTGGAGTACCTGGGCCGGGATGGACCTGGCCGACTCTTGGGTATCACAAGTGACTGTGTGTCAGTCTGTTCTGCCCTCTGCCCATTAAATGCGCCAGCATCAGGTGGGGGGGATTCTGAGGAACTGAGGTCGTCCAGCACCTCCCCTGCAGGAGGAAGCAGCACGGGTCCATCACTTCCTCCTCCCTCAGGTGCTCGCTGCCCCCCGGACTACTCCATGGGATGGAGGGGAGATCAGAGTGAGCTCTGGAGGTGCCACCATCACCTGGCGCTGCCAGTCCTGAAGGTCCACCCTCATTTGAACCATGGTATTAATGCCCCCAGCTATGGTGCACTGAGACTGGAACATGCCCCTCAGCGAGAGAGCCACAGCCCTCACTGCCTTGGTCATGTCTCTCTGTGCCTGTGTCATGTCTCTCTGTGACTGTCCAAGGTCACTCAGTACCCGGCAAGTGCTCTCAATGCCATTTGTGAATGGGCCATGCTATGGACTGCCCCCACAATGTCCATCTGCGCCCGGGACATGTCCGCCTGTGGCAGGGCTCTCCTACCTTGCACCTCAGCTATAGACAGCATAGTGTAACCAAGCTTTGGATGTCCTGCCATATGGCCCTGGCACCTTCCAGAAAAGATGCCACCGTCCGTATTGGCCTGAGTGTACATGCATTTTCGGCAGCATCTCCTGCGCCTGAAGATGAACATACAGGCGCTGAAAAGTTACCGACCACCGTCCTGTAGATTCTAACTGTGCTCCTGCATTGCCACCAGTGATGGGATCATCTTTTCCAGAAGCATTACACCTGTCTGGGTGACAACTGGTACCTGGGATCGAGCAACCCTGCTACCAGCCTCGCTCTCGGGAGTGCCTGCCTCCATCTGATACGCTGCAGCCTGTGTGTGGTGCTTACCAGAGGGTGACCCAAGAGCCTGATCACTAACATTACCCACCTAGTTGATAGTCTCTGCAATGGTGGATGATGCGGATCAAAGCAGAGGTGTGACATCGGTGTCTTCCCTGGAGTGGTACTTCAGGGTGCGCTGAGTATCTGGCTGGGGGGGCAGTGACCCTGGATGGACCAGCCTCATGTGATGGTGATCCTGCGAGACAAAAGATGTGGCCCTGCAAAACAAAAGATGTGGGGTGAGATCTTAGGAAGGTTGGGAAGGACTGCTCTGGGGGAGAGGTGTGACTCACTTGTTATTTGGACATCTGCATTTGGCTCTCACCTGTTTGGCGCATGCTGACCTCCATCGCAGCCACTGCCCACTCCTCAGCCTCCTTACAGGTTACAGGGCCCTCTACTCTCAGGGAGTGTGGACCCGAATATCTGGAATGCCCCCTTCAGTCTTCTGTCATTCCTGGCCATTATGAGCTACTTGGGGGCATAGAAAAGACAAAAGTGAGACACTGCGAGGCATGTCCTATGGGGGACAGGGTCTGTAATTGGTGGCACGTGAGTGCAAGGCTTGCTACCAAGGCGGACAATACATGTATTGGGGTTTCATGGTGGATGGGTTGTAAGGGAGATGCAGGCAGGTATCTGGAGAATGGGGGGCTGATATGAGGAATGAGGGATGGTGGTGACGCCATTTGTTTTTTTGTTACCCTGTGTCCCTTGTGGCTCTCTTCTCTTCTAACTGCTCTGCATTTCCCTTACACCCCTCCCTCTCCCCCTTTTTCCTCCTTACTTCATGTCCTGTCCTGGGTCTCCCTCTTCCTCCCTCCCTCCATACTTTACTGGGTGCTGGTTTGAGAACAGGTCCTGGAACAAGTTGGTGAACGTTTTGTAGAAGTCTTCCTCCGATCCTCTAGCGGCATATTTTATTTTCTCTATCTTGAGAAATTCTGCCAGGTCAGACAGCCAGGGCATCCCTGCCTCATGCCCCTGTGCAGCCGGAAGTATCCAGAGCTAGTGGTATTTGTCCGTATGCTCACCATGGGAACGTTGTACAGTACCTTCACACATGACATGTTCCCTGGCCCTAACCCAAACTATTCCAGTACCTCAATGAGGTACCAACATTTGACCCTGTCAAAGGCATTTTCTGCATCCAGGGAGATGATCACCTCCGATGTTCAGCCCCCTGGATGGAGTCATGATCACATTCAGCATGTGCCTGATGTTCGCTATTAATTGTCTGTCTTTGACAAAGCCAGTCTGATCTTCTGCGACTCCCCCTGGCATGCAGCTGTTCAGCCGTTTCACCAGGGCCTTCGCCAGGATCTTGGCGTCAGTATGAAGGAGTGAAATGGGCCTGTATGACCTGGACTCTGCCGAGTCTTTATGTTTTTTCTGACAGTGCTTACGCAAATTCGATTCGAATCGACCCAGGTTCGATTCCTGGCTGGGTCACTGTCTGTGCGGAGTCTGCACGTCCTCCCCGTGTGTGCGTGGGTTTCCTCCGGGTGCTCCGGTTTCCTCCCACAGTCCAAAGATGTGTTGGTTAGGTGGATTGGCCATGCTAAATTGCCCGTAGTGTCCTAAAAGGAATGTTAAGGGGGGGGTTGTTGGGTTACGGGTATAGGGTGGATACGTGGGTTTGAGTAGGGTGATCATTGCTCGACACAACATCGAGGGCCGAAGGGCCTGTTCTGTGCTGTACTGTTCTATGTTCTATGTTCTAAATTGTTTGTAGAGATCCGTTGGGAATGCATCTGGCCCCGGCACCTTCCCCGAATGCACGGAGTTAATGCTCTCCATGACTTCCCTCATTTCTAATGGTGCTTCCAGGGCCCATCTCCCATATACCTCCATGACAAGCATGTCCAGTGCGTCAAGGAACTGCTTCATCTTTGAGTTCCCTCCAGGGGGATGTACAGCTCTCGGGAGAAGGTCACAAACACCTTGTTAATCTCATCTAGTGTTGTGACTAGTTTGCTGTTCTTATCTCTCACCTGAGCTATTTACCTTATTGCTGCCTGCTTTCTTAGCTGGTGAGCCAGCAGGGGGCTGGCCATATCTACATGTTCGTAAAAGGTTTTCTGTGTCTGGTGGTACTGCTGCACGACTTCCCCAGTGGAGAGCAGGTCAAAGTCTATCTGTAGCTTTTTCCTCTCCGCCAGTAGTTCTTCAGTCAGGACCGCGGAGTACCGTTGGACCACCTCCAGTATGGAGTCAATTAGATGTTGCTTAGCCGCCCTGTCTTTCCAATCTTTTAGCACCCTGTATGCAATAATCTCTCCCCTTATCACCGCCTTCAGTGCCTCCAAGAATGTGGAGGGTGAGACCTTCCCATTGTGGTTTCAAGTTACGTACCCGTCGATGGCTTGTGATATCCGCTCAAAGAACACCTTGTCAGCATGGAGGGCCATGTCCAGCCTCCACGGGGGGTTCTGGGCACGGCCCGTCTCCAACCTCACATCCACATAGTGTGGAATGTGGTCGGAGATTACTATTGCAGAGCATTCTGCTCCAACTATCCCTGGGAGAACCTGATTTCCCACTATGAAGAGTTTGATCCTAGTGTAGACCCTGTGGACCTGGGAAAAGGTGGAGAACTCCTCTCTTGGGTGTACAAACCTCCATGGGTCCACTGCCCCCATCTGTTCCAGAAAGTTGTTTAGTTCTCTCTCCATGCTTGACTGTTTCCCAGATTTGGGGCTGGATTCCTCTGGACGTGGGTCCTGTATGCAGTTAAAGTCTCTCCCCCATAATGAGTCGGTGGGGGTCTATGTCATGGATATCTGCCATGGTTTTCTTAATAAAGTCTGTGTTGTCCCAGTTGGAGTGTACACATTTACGAGCACCATTGGTACCCCTTCCAGGACATCCTTGACCATGGCGTACTGCCTCCCCAGATCCGTTACGTCTTTGTTGCCATGAGTGCAGTCCTCTTATTGAATAATATGGCCACCCACCATCCCCCAGCCATCGTTCCATAATACTATTGGTATTTCTGTCCCACCCAACTCTTTCTTGCCCTCAGTCGGTCCTTAGGTGTGCCTCTTGGACGAACATTACTTCGTCCCTCATACTTTTCAGATGGGCAAAGACTCTGGATCTTTTCACTGGGCCATTAAGTCCCCTGACGTTCCAGGTGGTTGTCCTGATTGGGGAGGGGGGGGGGGGGGGTTGGGTTCCCCCCCCACCTCTTGTGGGGTCAGCCATACTTTCCTCATGGATGAGCCCCTGCTCTACTGAGTTTCCCTTTGTTTGGGGGTCATCCAAGATTGTCGTTGTTGCCATATTCTCCATGTGGATGTGCCCCTGCACTCCAGGGCTTCCCTTTGTTTGGGGGCTAGCCAAGATGGTCATTCTTGATGCCCTTGTTCCTGCTTTTGCCATGTGCAACCTGTCGTAGCAAGTGATCTGCCCATTGATGTGTTGGGTAAGCTGGGTCTGCGAGGACTGCGTTTACTGCAGCAGTGAGAGAGACAGGCTTCCAACACTTGAAGAAATGCAACTCGATTTTCTTGAACTCTTAACTATCAGACATACTTTACTGTGGGTTGACACTATGCTGACTTGACTGGAGACCTGAGGCTAACCTGACCAGACTATCTTACTGTAATGTTGTACGAAGTAAATAATGGCATGATGGGAAAACTGGTCAACTACTGGGTACAATGTAAGAAAAGCTGACTTTGCATGACCTAAAGCCTGAATAAGATCAGAGAAGGCCAAGCTGATCCGAAATGCCTGGGCTCCGCAAATTCTGATAAGACTAACTCGTCATAACCCAAAGCAGTCTAAATACGACAAGATAGGGTCAGAACAAGTCTCCTCCGACTCTTAAACATTCCATCCAAGGACAAAATAATGATCTGAGTGACGGGACAGAGTCCTGAAAGGTCAGCAAGGTGACGCCTGTTTTATGATATTGCTTATGTTTCTATTTCCGATCGAATTCCTGACTAAACTGTTGTCACACAATCTTGATAATGATAATGTATAAATATTGAGCTGATTCTCTGTGAAAGCGCGGACTTGAGTAGGAACCAGCAGAGACACTCACTGCTCTCCGACCTCAACTTTCAGCCATAAACTGCATTCTGTTTGAAAATAAAGTCTTGTTATGTTTTTTTAACGAGCGTTGTTGAACCTTTCTACCACAGTCCAGAAGCGGGAAAAATATTGACTTCTACATTACTACCACATGGTGTATGTTCTAGTAGCTGCTCACGAGCTCTGACTGTCTCAGAGGCTGGATCCCGAGAGGGCGGGAAAACTAGTGCCCTCTGGCTTTATAGTGGTCGTGTCCTGTCTGCTGATTGGCTGCTGTGTTCTCTGTGTTCACTGGTCATCCTGTGTGTCAATCACTGCCTGTCTGTGCACCATCATATACCTGTGTGTATATTATGACACCTATCTCCCGCCTTCAACCCCTAGATTCTCCCCTCTGAATCTGTCTACCCTTTTCACCCCCTCCCCCACCCTTTCCCTGCCCCTATGGGCCTTCCCCTTCCCCATTTCCCCCTCTTCCCCAGCCCAAAGTTCTACTCACCCCCCCCATCACCTTCTGCCAAACACTCCCTCCCCGTCGGGAGCTGTGCTGCGGCGCCCTCTCTCTTTATACTTCCCTGACCTAGCCTATTCACAATTTTAATACATCCTGGTGCTTCAGGAGGGGCCCCATCCACTGACTTATTAGTGGGTTGTCCAGCGTGGGTATCGGTAACCCAGCTCGGTCAGCTATGTCCAGCTTCACCTCGCTCCAGCTGCGAGCTGCCCTCTCGTTTCTTTCCTGGCTTCTGCTAATTCCGTCCCTTCGACCCTTTGGATGGTTTAAGGACTCTCTGTGTGTCCATGATGACCTTGGAGGAGGGTGGGAGGGTTCAGGCTAAATGTGCCGAATTCCAAATTTCCAGCAACCACTCAGCACATCATCGCCACCAGAACATAAGAACATAAGAACTAGGAGCAGGAGTAGGCAATCTGGCCCCTCGAGCCTGCTCCGCCATTCAATTAGATCATGGCTGATCTTTTGTGGACTCAGCTCCACTTTCCGGCCCGAACACCATAACCCTTAATCCCTTTATTCTTCAAAAAACTATCTATCTTTACCTTAAAAACATGTAATGAAGGAGCCTCAACTGCTTCACTGGGCAAGGAATTCCACAGATTCACAACGCTTTGGGTGAAGAAGTTCCTCCTAAACTCAGTCCTAAATCTACTTCCCCTTATTTTGAGGCTATGTCCCCTAGTTCTGCTGTCACCCGCCAGTGGAAACAACCTGCCCGCATCTATCCTATCTATTCCCTTCATAATTTTAAATGTTTCTATAAGATCGCCCCTCATCCTTCTAAATTCCAACGAGTACAGTCCCAGTCTACTCAACCTCTCCTCATAATCCAACCCCTTCAGCTCTGGGATTAACCTAGTGAATCTCCTCTGCACACCCTCCAGCGCCAGTACATCCTTTCTCAAGTAAGGAGACCAAAACTGAACACAATACTCCAGGTGTGGCCGCACTAACACCTTATACAATTGCAACATAACCCCCCCTAGTCTTAAACTCCATCCCTCTAGCAATGAAGGACAAAATTCCATTTGCATTCTTAATCACCTGTTGCACTTGTAAACCAACCTTCTGTGACTCATGCACTAGCACACCCAAGTCTCTCTGAACAGCGGCATGCTTTAATATTTTATTGTTTAAATAATAATCCCGTTTGCTGTTATTCCTACCAAAATGGATAACCTCACATTTGTCAACATTGTATTCCATCTGCCAGACCCTAGCCCATTCACTTAACCTATCCAAATCCCTCTGCAGACTTCCAGTATCCTCTGCACTTTTCGCTTTACCACAATGTGGAATATTAATTGTCAGTTTCATCGGCTGGTGTACTGTCTTGAGTTTTTTTTGAAAAAAGGAAAAGAAACAGCTCGAACTGCAAAGGCACGGGCCAGAATTTTATGTGTTAGTTTCAGACATGTGGCTGACCCAGAAGAACATGAAATTGTGCGAGAATACGTCAAATGGGGGGTCCCGATTGCATGGCGCAGTATTTCAATCTAGCTCTGGAGAATGACTCACAGAACTATAGAAGAATTACAGCACAGAAGAATGCCATTCAGCCTATCTTGTCCATGCCAGCCGGAGGGCACCCAGTAACCCTTTCTAAATCTACCTTCTTGCACCCGGTCCATAGCACTGTGCTTACAGTACTTAAGGTGCAGATCCAGGTACGTTTTCAAAAGAGTTCAGGGTCTCTGCCTCAATCGCTAACTCAGCCAGCGAATTCCAGGCACCCACTACCTTCTGCGTAAAAACGTTTTTCCTCAGGTCCTCTCTATGCCATCTGCCACTTAGCTAGAATTCTCCACCAAGGGAAACAATTTTATTCTGTCCACTCTATCCATTCCCCAAAACACCTCAATTAAGTCACCCCTCGGCCTTCTTTGTTCCATGGAAAATAACCCCAACCCATCCAATCTCTCCTCGTAGCCACACTTGTCTAGCCCTGGTAACATTCTTGTGAACATCTTCTGGACTCTGTCCGGACCTCCACATCCTCCACCCTGTAGCTTGAAATGGTGTGTGTGTGTATGTGTGTGTGTGTGTGCAGGCATATGTCGTGGCATTAGAGATGTGTTTTTACCTTTATAATACTTCTTATATTTTTACCTGAGTGAGTTTTTAATAATTAAACTAACTTCTTACTTGTCAACTCAAGAGATCTGGCTGGCTTATTTTATTATGTAGCTTTACATCTGGTCAAGTACATATTGGATTGAAAAGAAAATCACAATTTAAACTCTATCAACTTCAGAAGCAGAGGAAGTTATTCATTCCTCTGGACATGGGTGTAGCAGAAAGTTTATATTGTTAGTCGTTATTGAGTGATGCAGCACTAGAGGACTTTATGATGGAGTGTGAAATGAATGTACTATAAGGGAATGATGGGTTTGTAATGGGTGTGTGAGGAAGTTTCTTTTAGATGAAGCAAAATATCACAATATGATCCCTCTTACTCTGTTAAGTTGCGTAGTGTGCATGTCATCTCCTTCTTTCCTCCTTCTCTCCCCCTGGGATAGTATTGGGATCCCAGCACATAGTGGCTGGGCTCTCATAATTCTGAGATTGTGAAGAAAGTAACACACCAACATAAACAGGGAGGTCTTCTCAAGCATTAATTGGAGAGTTTCTCCAATTGAATTGGTGTAATTCCTGCTTTAGGAGTCTTATGGCTTGCTAAATGGTGTCACATATGGCTCCATGGCTCATATTGTGGGTCCTCTGACCTTATGTGATAGAATAGTAGGAACATGCCTCTGAGTGACCATCTGATTTTTTTGTCTTGGATGCCCGAAGATGGTGAGAATTGCTGACCATCGCAGGATGAAAGCACTTGATAGTGGGCATTCACCAAGATGAATTTGTTGATATGGTCACACACCAACTTTACACTGACACAGTGGTAACCCTTGTAGTTATGGTATCATTGCCTGTAGTTATGGGGGCAAGGAGAGTGATGTGTGCAGTTGTTGGCACGGCTCACCATCGGGAAGCTAGCTAGCCTGGTGAACAAATGCCCCATTTCATCCAGGTCTTCCTTCCTCAGGCAAAGGAGGATGAATCCACTCTCCTGCTGTAAAGTGCTTCTTCACTCTCCTGGACCCTTCAGTGGACAGCAAATTGCAACACATTCAAAATGTTATCACCTCCCACTTAGAGGGAACTGGTTGTAAAGAACAAAAAGGCAATGAAAACCTTCACAGTCACTCAAGTGGCCGTCCTCACTGTGGTTTGAGATTTTTCTGAAGGAGGTGACGTAATTCTGTTCACTAACTCATAACTGAAGGGAAGCTTCCTGAGACACTGCCTCTGCCTCATCACAATGTACGACTGGTATTCCGAGAAGACCAATCCCTGGATGGGGTCTTCTATGCAGATCCTTACTTCTATCCTTCCTTTCAGAGGTTCCCCTCTCTGCCTCCTCTTCTGTAAGTCCTGCACATGGCGCAGAGCACAAGGCATAGTGGTTACTGCCTCCATACCTATGCAAGGCAATCCTCTCTCTTCTTTTTGTAATCAGCAGAAACTATTCCAGCAGTTCACCAGTATTTCCACCAACTTTGCCTGAGCACAAGTCAAAAGCAACTGAGTTGCAACTTATTGAGTGATCCTTTAAATAGACACAGTTCAAATCCCCTCTTGCTTCTTGATGCACGTGGCTTTAGGAATAAATACGAAAAGTGTTTCCTGCACATGTGTTCATCAATTTCAGTGTTCCTGCAATACATCAGCCTGGTGACACCTGATCTCACGCCATCAATCTCTTTTGGCCAAATATTGGAGTGAATAAGTATCACACCAACTAAGTGTGGGGGATTATTTCTACTATTTGAGCTTAAAACTGTGTAGATTCAGGCGAAAACATCAAACAAGTACGAAATTGCCTGAAGTAAGAAGCGGTAGATGGTCTCTAAAGGAGTTACGTTAGAATAGACGGAATTCTTCAGGCATCAACTATTAATGCTGGCGAGATCTAATGGTCCACTGACGTTGCACCCCCGCTATGGGTTTTTCGGAGCTGAGGGGTGTGATCAACAGCAAACCCTATTGACAACAGTGGGACCAGAAAGTCCCACCACCGGCCATTGGCGCACCACCCTCCATTGCTGCAGTACATGCTGCAGAGGGGCAAGAAATTCCCACCCAACAACTCTGTGTCTATCACCCAAGGAGCTGCCAGATCGGCTGAATTTATCCAGCATTTTCTATTTTTATGTTTACATTGATGGGAAACTGTTTAGTTCACTGAATTTAGTAAATGGTTAAATTCACTGAGAACACTTGTTCTAGCAGTGTGTAAACGTGAGGAGGATGTTTGACACTGAGCCTGAAGCAGGAGCTTCTGTGTAGATTCTTTAATGTGGGGAGACTGTTGTGCTGAAGCTACAGCATAGTTCAGGCTGACTTGGAAACTCCCATTCATACCACCCATCATTGGTATGGTGGAAGGATTCGCAGGTAGATAATCAATCTGTTTGGTCATCTTATGAAATAACCTTCCATGGCTATTAAGTTCTGGGATGGGACTAGAACCCAGAGCCTCTGGCTCAGAGGTACGGACGCAACCCATGGCACCACAAGACCTCATTACTGATTACACTTCCTTCAGAGGTTTAACTGATCCTGTGGAGATAACTTAGGAGAAACTGTGTCCAGTTGTGACTCGATCAAGAATGAAAGGGCACAGGCTTCGTGTAATTGGCAAAAGAAGCAAAAGCAGTATGAGCAAAAACATTTTTGCAGTCAGTGGTTAGTGCCTGAAATGCGCTGCCTGATAGTATGGTGGAGGCAGTGTGGTGGAGGCAGGTTCAATCGAGGCTTCCAAATTGAATTAGACCTTTATTTGAAAATGAACAATGTGCAGGGTTATGGGGAGAAGGCAGGAGAATGGCATGAGGTGAATTGCTCAGAGAGCTGGTGCAGACATGATGGGCCAAATGGGCTCTTTCTACAAATCTGTAAGGAATTCTCCGTTCCTGAGACTAAGTGCTGACACCAGAGCAAGATTCACGGAGTTCCATGGCAGTAAAACTTGAGCCGCACCTAGACTGATTCAACAACCATTGAGGGGCTAGCACCGGTGCAACGTGGAAAACAATGGGCGGGATTCTCCGACTCCCCCGCCAGGTCGGAGAATCGCCAGGGGACAGAGTGAATCCCGCCCTGCTGCTCCGATGCCGGCTGCCGAATTCTCCGGCGCCGGTTTTTCGGCGGGGGCGGGGATCACGTCGCGCCAGTCAGGGGCCGTTGGCAGTGGGCCCCCCGGTGATTCTCCGGGTCCCGATGGGACAAGCGGCCGTCCGTTTTTGGCCAGTCCCGCCGGCGTGAAATACACAAGGTCCATACCGGCGGGACCTGGCCTGCGGAGTCCTCAGGGGGCACAGGGGGATCCGGCCCCGGGTGGAGGGCCCCCACGGTGGCCTGGCCCGCGACCGGGGCCCACCGATCTGCAGGCGGGCCTGTGCCATGGGAGCACTCGTTCCCTCCGGCCGGCCTCTGGACGGCGTGTGAAAGAAACCCCCTGCACATGCGCAGGTATCACGGCAGCGGTTATGCGCATGCACCAGAACATGCTGGCACTCCCGCGCATGTGCCGGCCGGCGGAGGCCCTTCGGCGCCGGTTGGTGCGGCGCCAACCATTCCAGCGCCAGCCTAGCCCTCGGAAGTGCGGAGGATTCCACAACTTCCGGGAGGCCTGACGCCGGAGTGGTTCACGCCACTCTTTGGCGCCGGTATGGCCCGCCTGCTGGTTGGGGGAGAATCCTGGCCAATCAATTCCAATGAGAAACGGTGTGGGATTCACCGGTTTCATGATTGACACTCAGGCCGACAGGTTGCACCCGCATATACACACACTGCACTTCCAAACACACCATCCCAGCCAACAAAATGGCAGCAAGGACAGCGGGACCCTGTTTTACAGATGAAAAACGCGAGACCCTGCCAAAATGCGTGGAGGAAAGGAGGGCAACCCTATACCCCGGCCAGAGAAGGAGGCTGTCAGCCACCGCTGTCCGCGCCGTGAGCAACACCGGCCGGACCGGCCAGCATTGCAGGAAAAACTGCATGACCGCCTCAGGGGGTCCAGAGTGAGTAGGCAACATTGTGTCCCTGGTACCAATCCCTATCCGTCGCACCTGTAATACCAACTGCCACCACTCGGAGGGCTGCCGAACCCCCACCCTGTATCACATGCGAGCATCCATACTGCAGCACGGTAGCACAGTGGTTAGCACAGTTGCTTCACATCGCCAGGGTCCCTGATTTGATTCCCGGCTTGGGTCACTGTACGTGCGGAGTGTGCCCGTTCTCCCCGTGTCTGCGTGGGTTTCCTCCGGGTTCTCCGGTTTCCTCCGACAGTCCAAAGATGTGCAGGTTAGGTGGATGTGCCATGCTAAATTACCCTTCATGTCCAAAAAGGTTATGAAACGTTACTGGGTTATGGGGATAGGGTGAAGGCATGGGCTTGAGTAGGGTTCTCTTCCAATGGCCAGTGCAGACTCGATGGGCCAAATGGCCTCCTTCTGTACTGTAAATTCTATGATTCTATGATACCGGCCGCCATGGCCGTGTGCCCTGGCCACTGAAGCCAGCAGTTATCCACCCACTGGGCTGCATGCGTCGGACTGTGTGACACTGTGCATTTTCTGTTCCCCACAACCCCATCCCCAGGAAAAGGACGACCCTAACCACCATGAGCGGGAGAAGACTGGAGGGGGACCGGCAGACCTGCGGCCCCTTAACGCAGCAGGGCAGAGAGGGCCCTAAATGTGGTCGGTAGGCATGAGGAAAGGGCATTGCAGGTGTTGAGGTCAGATTTGGGCAAGGAAGTGAGAACCCACTGAGTTGCGGTTCTCTGTGACACGTGTGTCACCTACCCGCCCCAAAACCCAACACAACCCCCACACGACACTCACACCCATCATCTCCCAACACCCACACAACTCTCATACCCACACCACCCCAACACCACCCCACCTTCACACCACCCTCACCCCCTTACCACACTCACACCACCCTCACATCACCCTCACACCCACCCTGCCGGTGGTCTAGTCATGCACCTTGACTTGTGTCTTGCAGGAGCTGCTGGTGATGTGGCAGACACGTCTGGTGTTCTCCCGCCCCGACACCAGCTACAGCCAGAACCAGACCAGACCAGGCGCCGACCAGCGGCGATGACGCCGACATGGTCGCAAGCCAACACCCGAGACCCAGGACACAGCTTGAGTCCGAGGATGACACAGGTTTCCCGTCACAGGTGTCTCCAACACCCTCCACCATCCCAGAGACATTCACTTCGACTGGGCACTTTGTAAAAAGGCTCCTGGAGCACTTTCTGGTGTATACTGCACACCTGCTCTGGTACAGCTGGTGGAGGTAGGAACTCCCGAATGGACATCCCCATCGACTCTGGAGATGCAGTCACAAAGCCAGGGACTACGTGAAGTGTTGTCAGTGAGCATCCAGTACCTTCAGGCTCAGGTGGAGAAGTCCAACCCTGTGCAATAGCAGAAGGCCGTGCTGGCCATGCCACCCAGGCCAACACCGCACGTGTGGTGACCATGGTGGTGGCCTTGGCCGCAAGGGTTTCGGCCATGGATCAGCATGTCCAAGGCCTCGGGCAATCTGTGTAATCAGTGGCCGAGGCTCAGGACAGGGCTGCCCTCTCCAAGGCAGCCCCAGCATGCACCGCTCTGTTGTCCCACCCCCATCCATCTCCCAGCAATATGGGCAACTCTCCTAGCGCTATACTGGAGGGCCCTTCCAGAGCCGTCCAGGCACCTGAATCGCATCTTCAGGATGGTCTGTGAACTCTGGATAGGCGCCATCAGCCACGACTGCAGTGGGGGATGTGCCACAAAGAGGCCAGGAACAGTCCGTCGAGTGTGCCAGAATGAAGGTGTCATGCACACCACCTAGTAACAGGCGCAGGTGTGCATGATGTACATCTGATAGTCACACAACAGTTGTATGATTATCGAGTGGAACCCCTTTCGTTTTGTGAAGAGTGCCTTGTCACCTGCAGGTGCGAGATGCATCTCGTCAATCAATCCTGGACCCGGGCATCTCGGTGATGACAGCGAACCCTGCTGCCTGGGCATCCTGGTGGGTTCGGTTCACATTGAAATTGATGTTTTGTGCCGACTTGGCATGGAGGGCCTTCATGACGGCGCAGATGCACCTGTGCACCGAGCTCTTTGAGATCCCAGACAGGCCCCCACTCGGCACCTGGAAGTTGCCTAGAAGTTCAGGGTGACCGTCACCTTGATGGCTGCGTGCTGCCCCTCTGACGGGTGGTGGCCGGTGGGGGGTGGTATGGCAGAGGGTTGGGTGCGGTGTGGTGGTGAGGTGGGAGCATCCATACAGCCCGTGTCATTCTGCAGAACCAGGGGCCGAGGCGGGTGATCAGTGGGGTGCGTAACAAGATGGCTACCTTGCAGGCCACGGCAATGGTGGCCCATGTCTGGGCACAACCCCAGTCCCGGGGGGGGGGTCACGCATTGATAAGCCACTGGAGAATTGCAATTTGCCGTGAAACCAGCGCCCGCCATAATTTCGGCGACAAAAACGATTCTTTGCCCAATTGCGTTTCCTGATTCCGGCTTCAGCCGACAGAGAATTCCGCTCAAGGTGTCTGAGGATGAATGTTAAATCTATCGAAGTTACTATTATTTCTGCTCAGTGGGTCAAAACAATGCAAAGCAACAAATTAGCAAAACAAATGGAATGTGTAACAGCATAGTTAAAATTAAAACAAGTGCCTCATAAATAACTTTTAACTTAGTTAAGGATCTCAAGGGTGCTTCACAGGAGCTTAATCAGACAAAAACTGACACCAATCGAATAAAAGCAGGCAAGGTTAGTGCAGGTGTTCAAACGTTTAGTCAAAGAGATGGATTTTCAACACTGTTTAAAAGGAGGCGAGAGAGTCGACCTACAAGGAGGTTTATGAAAACAGTTCCAGCAGTTAAGTCCGGGGTGGTTGAAGGCACAGCCAGCAGTGACGGCATAAAGGAAATTAAGTGTGCATAAAGTATCAGGGCTAAAGTAGAGCACGGAGTTTGTGGAGGGATAATGGATGAAAGGCGGTTGCATAAAGAACAAACTCAAGACCACAGAAGGATCTGAACAAAAGGATGAGAATTTTTAATTTGAGGCCTTGGAGGACTGACAGCGTCACAAGGGGTGATGGGATGTGGGATTTGTGTGAGTTAGAAAATGAGCAGCAGAGTTTTGATTGTGCTCACACTGTGAAGGGTTTATGTACCCATCAGAGAAAAACACACTCCCAACTGGAGAGTTCTCAATTAAGATCCTTCCAGAGTAATGGTTTTGGCTCCGTTTGCCAAAATAGATGAATGGCGCGAAAGAGAAAACTCTGGAAAATCTAGGCAAGTCTGGCAACATCTATAGGGAGAGAAAAGAGCTAACGTTTCGAGTCCGATGACTCTTTGTCAAAGCGCATTCTGTGCTAAATCCCGTGGAGGGGGTGGGAATCTGGGTTTTTTCCCCACTGCTGAGGCTGGTTGAAGTTCATGCCGCATTGCACGATGTTGACCTAATTAATTATGCAATTGGGGTTTCCCAACATTTTGCATAGCAGGGTGGGCTGGATGGCACGTGCCTGCCGTCATTTCTAGACTGGGTTATGGGATAGTGTGGAGGTGAGGGCTTAAGTAGATTGCTTTTTTCAAGGGCCGGTGCAGACTCGATGGGCTGAATGACCTCCTTCTGCACTGTAAATTCTATGATGATTCGATGTTTTAAAAGGTGCCCAGATGTCAACTTCCCCACACCTTCCATGCCCGTTCACACATGCACATTCCCCCATGCCCGCTCACACATGCACATTCCCCCATGCCCGCTCACGCATGCACATTCCCCCATGCCCACTCACACATGCACATTCCCCCATGCCCGCTCACACATGCACATTCCCCCATGCCCGCTCACACATGCACATTCTCCTGTGCCTGCTCACACATGCACATTCCCCCATGCCTGCTCAAACCTGCACAAACCACCCCCCTCCCCACCGGTACTCCAACAAGGCCCTTCCCATCCTCCTGCTCCTCTCAGTTCATGCCCACAGCATCTTCCTTTTTCCTAACAACCCCAACCTCCCCTGCCGCTATTGGACACGGTGTCTGCCACCGCCAACCAGGCTGGCCCAATGTGGCCATGAGATTGTGATTCTGAATTGATCTCGGGTGGGACTGTTGCACGTTCTGGGTGAGTGTGCTTAACACTCAATTTGGCTCTGTTTCGTTACTTAGCTTTGGAGTCGCCAGGTATCGTTAAGATACCGACACAAGTTTCAAGGTCAAGTTCAAAGCAATAAAACCATACACCAATTAGTAAGTTCAAACAAGACACGTTTATTATATTACAGTAATCTACTAATCATGCATATAAACTATAAGACTAGGCTAATCCTACCACTACTAGGCCAAATACCTATCTGGATAAGGGGACTGCCGGATCAGGGAACAATGGCTTCTAGCTTTGTCCTGGGTCCGCAGGCTTCCAGTGGTTATGGTCTAAAGGGGTCAGGAGTGTCTATTCCCGTAGCGTGCATTGTGATTTACTTGCTGGCGGCTTCTGTCCAGACCTCTCCTGCACAAGGTTCTTCTGCTGCAACGGTGTTCTGCTGGGAGGGCTAGCTGGTCAAGGAGAGGCTGACAGAGAGAGCGAGCTGGGGTCGGGTCTCTGTTTTACACTCCTCTCAGGGTCTTGTGCCCACCTGGGCGGACCCTCTATACTCTTGTAATCGATTGGGTCTCTTCTCAATCGATTGATTTGAATTTACCAATAACGGGACAGTATCTCGATCACTGGGGCGGTTCTTGGGACTCATTGTTTTGGGCTTCTTTGGCGCCGAAAAGTCTGGCCTTCCATTCAATGTATCAATTAGTGTTAACTTGTGTCTTTTGTGCCTGGGGATCGCCCGGTATCGCCTCATTAATATGCTAACTGTTTCTTTTCATAGCGTTGTCTGGTTTCTGCAACAGCCAAAACTGGTTTCTGCAGCAGTCCAAATATACAAGGGCTCTGCAGGCTGCTTACTTTTTTTACAACATGTCCATTTTCCCTGCATTCCTTGCAATCTTCCATTTTGTGTTTGGGCACTGGTCACCCCAGGTGGCTACAGGACCGGGAATTGATGCTGCCTCAGGTTCCGCCTGCCATGCGCGCACATCGTATGAAATTCTTCCCATTGATCATAGATATTAAAAATACATGTAAATTTGCCTGTGACACTTTTGATAGGCAAAGTGAAAATGGTGCTCGAATGCACCTGAAACTCCCCTCCTCCCCACAATCACACCCCGTCATCCTACCTTCCCTCCCCACAACCCTACCCGTCTGCCTTTCTCTTTTCAGATACCCAAAAAGCGTCACCTGGCCATACACAGTGTTACATGTGCATGAAGTGCAACCAACTACGACACTAGATCATGAAAAAATTGCTCAATCTGACATTTGCAACCACCAGCTCAGAAACCCACACTGTGCATACTTTAGAGGATAACAGAGAGGTGGGAACTGCACATGGTGAGACATCAGGCCATAGCGACCTGCAAACAGGGCAAGGGGAAAGGATAAAATGATGGCAGTTCACTGAAGGCAATGCGTAAATTGTACTGCAGATGAGAATTATGAATATGTAATATCATGGTTCATCTGTTTTAGGGATATATATTTTAGTTAGAGGATGAATGTTTTTACCGTGAGATTAACAAAAATTCCCAGGTTGAGAAGCTGATAAACAAAGCCAAGACTGATTTCAATTCAAAGGGTGGCCTATGCTTATTTCATACGGTCAACATTGAAAGCGGGAAAACACCAAAAAAATGGATGATCCCTCTCTGAGTCTTGGTGGAGATGGGATGTCCCAAGCTGTCTCCATAAGGTTTAAATTATTCATGTGGGTCCCAGAATCAAAGGAATGTTTTGAAGGTAAAGTAAATTGGTTTCAATCTCTATCTGGAACATCCCAAATATGCTCCATTTCTCAGTACGTAAGTTATGCTGGGGGGTACCTTTGTTTTGGGTTTATCTGTATAAGTTCTCACAGAAACAATTAGTCAGCTTCAAAGCAGCTTCAAAACAAACAGAAAGTGAATCTATCTCCTGTAAAGAAGCAAATAAGCAAAGGGCTATCAGAAACCAAGGGTGTTTTCTAATCTGGAGTCACGGATCAAGAATCCAGTCAGGCTCATGCTTAAGCTCAGAAGCCCATAGATGTGAGGTGAAGGAAATTTGCAGGGATGCTTAGCTGGATGCTAGTGGAAGGGCCCAATAAATCTCAAACCTTGAGATAAAGCAGATAATTTCAGAGAGCTGTGCCATCCTCCCAAGGGAAGGGAAGGAACCCTCATGACCATGTATAGCAGTGTTTCTCAACCAGGATTTCTCAGAACCCAAAGGTTCCCCTTGCATCCCTAAAGAGCTCCACGCAATTTTCAGGTAATTTGAAAATTGTACCAAATGCTTAAAAATGTACACGATATTTTTAAAATTCAATCAGATTTCCTTTGTTCACAAGAGAGGGGAGGAGGGAAAGGGGGTTGCTTTCCACAGAATTTTACAATGTATTACATGGTTCCTTAATCAGGAAAATCACTCCTGTGGTGACACGATAGCGCAGTGGTCAGCACGGCTGCTTCATGGCACCAAGGAACCGGGTTCGAACTCGGATCTGGGTCACTGTCCGTGTGGAGTTCACGCATTCTCCCCGTGTCTGCGTGGGTCGCACTCCCATAACCCAAAAATGTGCAGGAGAGGTGGATTGGTCACCCTAAATTCCCCCTTAATTTGAGAAATAAAAAAGAAAATCACTGCTGTAAAACATAAGGAACTCTCGGGTGGAAATAAAAGCAGAATGGGGAGTGTCCACTTGAGGCTTCCCGTCTTAATGAACAAGGGTGGAATTTCACAATAGTTTTTCAAAGCATTGGCAACGGTGGGAAAACCAGGGAGAATCCCATCGGCGGGAAAATTCACTGTATATTCAAACACAAAACAATTTTGTTTCCACGTGTTTCCCGCTTGCCTCTGATTTGCTCACTCTGGGAAAACTGAATCTCTTTAGTCGGTTGGGCACTCCATTTAAATGCCTCCCCACCATTTTTACAAAGTCCAGTTGGGGACACAGCTCCCAGCACCACGTTTCACTGAGAGAGCCCTCACCAAACCTCCAGATGGTGTCGAGCAGAGGCATGGCATCCTCCACCCACAATCAGGTAGACATCCAGCAAACGAGGTCACCAATCCCACCTGGGAGGCTATGGTTGTGGTAGGGAGTGCCAGCTTTCGCCATTGGAGAATGGGGTACAGTGCCGAAAGATGAAGGGCGGAATTCTCCGCTCTCCACGTGGCCTGGGAGAATCGCGGGAGGGCCTCCTGACATTCTTTACGCCCCCCCCCCCCCCCCGCCCCCGGCGCCTCCGCGATTCTCCCCCCCACTCTCGGAAAAATCGGTGCTCGCCATTTTTCACGGCAAACGGCGATTCTCCGAGCCCGATGGGCCGAGCGGCCGGCACTTCACACCCGTTTCAGCACAGCAGCAACTACGCCTGGTCGCTGCATTCGTGAAACGGGCGCCAGATGCCTGTTTGGGGCATTTAGGGGCCCGATTTGGACGGGAGCACCGCGACTGTGCTCTGGAGGGGACAGGCCCGCGATCGGTGCCCACTGATCATCGGGCCAGCGTCCAAAACGGATGCACTCTTTCCCCTCTGCCGCCCGGCAAGATCAAGCCGCCACGTCTTTCCGGGTGGCGATGGAGAAAGACGGCACCGCACATGCGCGGGTTCGTGCCGTCTGCGCGGTGATGTCATCCGCGCATGCATGTGTTGGAACCGGCAACCCACGCATCCGTGGATGACATAATGAAAAGCGCCGTTCGCACGTCATTTCTGGCGGCCGAGGTCGCGACCGGGAACGACGGGGGCCCGCTCCTAGCCCCCCAGGTGGGGGTGAATTAGGTGCGGGGTGCGGGCCCCGAGGCCATCATGAACCATGGCCGAGTTCACAACGGCTTCTGCGATTTTTGGCCTTAGCGGAGAATACCGCCCGAAGAATGCCCTTCTGTTAAAAGAGAAAAGATCAGGAGAGTCCCACATTCTAAATTCTTGTAAACAATGAGAGGTTTATTGAGGTGTTGCATACACTCAGTGATCTGTTCAAAGCCCACACAAACATCCTGCCGACGTCACAACACATCACGTGACGCAAACCAGCAGGAAGGTATTCCCAGATACATAACACCACTCCCTCTTCAGTTCATTAGTGCAACAACAACAATTAACAATCATATAACAGATCCACTGATATGTTATTTCTATACGTATATACAATTCAATCAGACCGTCTGTGTGGTGGACGTCTATTCCTTTTTGGTAGGATTCCGCATTCTTGAACTCGGCTACTTGCGACTCCAGAAGTGTCCCCATTTCTTTCTTAAGATGGTACTTAATGGCATTGAAAAGTCCTCAGAAACAGAATCAGAATTCATCACTGCCTCTGGTCTCTGTTCCAAAGTATAGCTCTCCAGATCTTCTAAAGTTAGAACCTCTCTGCAAACTCACTTCGTGCAGCCAGTAACTGATGTCGCCAAACTCTTTCATCGTCAGGCTGTACAGTGTATGATATTGGATTTGCCTTCGCTAGGATCATAGCTAGTACCCGTTTCTCATTGGTGGTGTGATTCCTAGCTAACATCCTCTCTCCCTATTTAAATATTAGTCTTTTAGAGTATTTCTCCCTCCTATGTTTGATGTTGTCATTTGATCGTTTGACAATATCTGAATTATCAGGTGGAATTAACAAATCAAACTGTCCTCTTGAACAACGGCGCTGCTAGTAAACTTTGTGTAGTAGCATGTACAGTATTCTGATAAGATATTACATTTTTTTTTACTCTTCTTTGTCATGTTCCCTGGTTCAATGCTTTGGCAGAATGCTTTAATGATTGCACAAAACATTTGTCCAATGCACATGTTGCTGGATATGGAGCTGACTTGTTATGGTGTCTACCATTCACTTGCAAGTAGTCTTCAAACTCCTTTGAAGTAAACTGCGTACCATTATCATTGACAATTTGCCCTGGTGTTCCAAATCTTGCCAATATTTCATCTAGTTTCTCAATGGTCTGCTCAGTCGTCATTAATGTTATCTTTACGATTTCTGGACATTTTGAGAGCGCATCCACAATCACCAAGAACATGTGACCCTTCAGTGGGTCAGCATAATGAATGTGTATTTGCTGCCATGGCTGTGTCAACAATTCCTATTAATGTAACGGTTGTAATGGTGGAGATTTTTTTAAGCTTTGCATAAGATTGGCATTGTCCAACTCTCACTCTGAGCGTCTAATCCACCAAAAATAACTGCGTGCTATTCCTTCACCCTCACAACACCAGGATGTCCTGCAGGCAGATGGCCAAAAACTCATCTATGTAAACAAAGAGGATTAATCACATGGGTTCCCATAATTCCATTCTGTACTGTCAACTCAAGTCTTCATGTGATGTTAGGGCTGAGGTCTGGATTCTTCACATGAACATCTGACAGCGTTCCTTTCGGAACTAAGTCCTTCGCCTTCGCCATCACTGGATCAGTTCTTGTATATCTTTGAACTTGAGATGAAGTTATAGGTACACTATACATGAGCAGGAAAACAAAATGTTGACAAAATACTCTTCAGGGTTATGTTTGACTTGTAATGGCAATCGTGATAAACATCAATATTTGCATGTTGCTCGGACTTGGAATAGTGGGTAGCGTTAGTGTGTGCCAACAATATTAATGGCCATCTTTGAAATCTACTAGCTACAAAAGAAGGTATACCTTTATATAGCCCAAAGATTGTAGTCAAGCGTCGATGATTCATCAAAAAGGTAAAATGACTCCCATAAAAGATAATCGTGGAATCTTCTTACACAGAAAATGATACTCAAAGCTTCTTTTCCTAGCAAACATAATTAATTTAAGCGCCATTAAGAGTATGAGAAGCAAATGCTATGCATTTTCACATTCTTCTGACTAGTTCCATACCTGTTAGATACATTGCAATATGTAAAGGCTTCAATTATATTGCTAAATTCAGAACAAATTTACCATAATAATTGATCAATCCTAAAAATGACCTTAATTGTGTCACATATTGAGGACGTTGTGCTAAGATTGCTGACATTTTCTTTGGTTCTTTACATAAACCATCATTGCATATAATATGACCGAGGTAATTAATGGATGACATGAAAAAGTGACACCTTCTCTTCTTAACTCTCAGGTTGTGAGGGGTGGCAAGATGGCGCAGTGGTTAGCACTGCTGCCTCACGGTGCCAAGGACCCGGGTTCGATCCCGATCCAGAATCACTGTCCATGTGGAGTTTGCACATTCTCCCCGTGTATACGTGAATCTCATCCCTACAACTCAAAGATGTGCAGGGTAAGTGGATTGGTAATGCTAAATTACCCCTTAATTGGAAAAGAAACTCAGGTTGTAGTTCTGGAGCCGCTTCAGGGTAGCCTCCAAATTCATCATGTTTGTTTACTCAAACTGATGAGTATGTCATCTAAATAACATTGTGCTCCATTTAGCAATCCATTTAATTCACTTAGATATTGATCCATGGATCTTTGAGGAAGAGCAGGCACAGATGTTATTCCAAAAGGAAGTCTTCTGCAACGAAACAGACCTTTTTGCGTTATGATGGTGAGCAGCGGCTGTGATTCAGCAGCCACATTCATCTGCGGATATGCCTGAGAAAGATCAGTTTTACTCAATTTCTGTCCTCCAGAAAAGCAAACAAGTCTTCGATACTGCTGCCCCAGTATCCACTTCCATTTTAATTTCATGACCTTTAAGTTTTTAATGTGCCCAAAAATGTTGTTGATCTCCCTGCATTGACAAAACACCAAGGCTTTAGCTTTCGTTGTAGCTCAGTTTCACTGTCTTTTGAGTGATCTTGAGCTTCATGCACTGAGACATGCCTTGATTGTTTACTTGTATTGTTCTCATTGCACTTCCTTGGTGTAGAAGTTTTCTGAGCCCAAGACGCTTTGGCAATGTTGTCCTTCTTTCCATAGTTCTTGCATTTATTTGATTTACTCCAGCATTCCTCTATTAAGTGTCCAACCTGTGGGGCTTTACACAGTAACTTCACAGAAGCCTACTTGTGACAATAAGTGATTATTACATGGTTGCATATTGTCAAGCATTTTGAGACTCTGCACTCTAACCCCTTTCCGTGAAGCTTCTCTCACAGCAAGCTCTATAGATGTGGCAACGTCTATAGTAGCTTTCAGAGTTAAATTACCTTACAGTTAGCAACTTTCTCTGAATTGCTTTGCAGTGTAATTCACAAACCAGCCTGTCTCAAAGAGTATCATCGGGTGGTGTGTCAATTTCACAATATCTAGCAATCTGCTCAAATAAACAATAAAATGGTTTCACCTTCTTCCTGACTGTGGCGGTGAAACATTTCTGCAATCATCAACGGTTTAGCACAGAAATGTCCATCTAAGATTTGCATTAATTCACTGAAGGACCGGTCTCCTGGCCTTTTATGGGTAAACAAGATTCTGTAGCAGCATAAACATTTTACGGCCAACTGAACAGAGAAATGTTCTGATCTTTAAGTCTTCTGGTGTCTGATTAGGTATAAAAAAAAATTGGAATATTTCTTCATCTGAATTCCATGTTTCATAATCCTCAAATACATCCATGCATCCATTTTGCCTACAGTTTTTGGATCCTGGCTCCGAGGGTCTACAGATCTTCCCTTCCAACTGTGATGGAAAGTATGACATAAACAATACCTTGAACAGCAACAAGGAAATATTTCCCCTTTTGGCCTGAGTATTTTGACTTTTCCACCAAGTAGTTTGCCATACAGAATCGGCAGACTTCAATTCCCCGTTTTTCACAGCCCGTGTAGCTTTGCAGCCCAGATCCCACTCACTTCAATGCAAGCAAGTCTTCACAGACTGTTGGTCTTCGTAACTCAGTTGCTGCAGAAACATTTTGTTAAAGCTTCACATCAACAGCAGTGTTTCACCTGACATCTGTGTGAGCGAGTCTGGTCCCAAGAATTTACCGTTGCTCGCGATGCCAACACACAATTAATAGATGAAAATCTTCTTTCCAGTGATTTTGCTGCCTCAATCCTCATCTCCAGTTTTCTTTCCTGTTACTTTTTTTGTTGCTACAAAGCAAAAAAGGTATGGAGGTGACACACCCTGGATTCTTGTAAAACATGAGAGATTTAGTAAGGGTTTTGCTCATACAATCACGATGGTGATCTGATGAAAGCCTGCACAAATGTCCCATTGATGTCACTGCACATCATGTAATGCATTACCAGCAAGAATATATTCCCAGCTCCATAACACCTTCTTTTTGCAGCCAGGGTAAGTCTACCACATGTCTTCCACTGCACCCATTCACACACCAATGACACCTCCATGGCGATCTCTCCCCCACATCCCTCCTCCCCCCACCACTCCCATGGTCCCCACCAGTAGCTAATTTGCTTCTCACTTCCCCATTCCCTCTCACCTCCCAGACATGACAGAGCTCATTGCCATCTGACCTGGCAGAACTCCCAGCTACACTTACCCCATCTGTCTCACAGTAGGACAAATTCAAGCACAATTGAACAAATTGAGCGGGAACAGCCTATTGGAGTCATGCCTGAGCTGGGAACCCTAATGCCCTTTGAGGAAAGAGCCCTTGAGCTGACCAGAGATGAGCAGGACCGCACCTATGCAGATGGCAAGCTGGGGCCAGGAGACAATGGCAAGCTAGGGCCAGGAGACAAAAGTCAGAACCCTCAACACATTGCAAGCCTCACATGAGTTGACTTTCTCCCATCAGTCTGCTCCTGTGATGCACTCATGGCCAACTTGCTTCCCTTGCAGGTCAATCACTCAATCAGCCCGGACCATGCTTGCACCCTCTTGACACCACAAACCAGAGCAGCTCTGAAGGAGACATCTCTGGGACCAGCATCAAAGCGAGTCACAGCTGTCACCCACTCCCTCTATCAGTGTGGATACTCAGACCTCAGGCTTCTGGGTCACCCATCGGTGAACACCTAACTGCTGAGGAGCCACAGCCAACCGAAGCAGGGACATCTCTGTGATGCGGTAGTCAGAGGGGTGCCAGCGCCCAGGACTCTGCTGAACCCTAGGTTGATAAAGTGCCACAGGTACGGACCTCCAAGACCTGCTGGAACTACAAAGGCTCAGTGGTGAGCAACAGAAAGGAATGACAGTATCCCTTCTTGGACTGCAAGGCCGGCTGAAGGAGTCCCAACGGCATCTGTCCAAGGAGGTAGTGCCGTCACTCCTACGCAACAAGGGTGGCATCCGCAGTGGAGACCTTGGTGCAGGATGTGCACTACATAGCAGGGATGTCCATTCCATGATTCAGCTCATTACCTCCTTGACCGAGGGCTTGAGTTCCATGGTGCAGGCACTAATTAGAATCCATGAGTGTCAGTGGAGGGGGCCCCCGGGCACCCGAAAGGAAGAGAATCATCAGGAATGCAGCCCAGGGCCATTCACCCAGGAGATCCTGGGTGTATCCACCCCATCTGTCAGCTGCTTCCCTGTGAGCGGCACACACCTAGTCCTAAAGGCCATCTCAAGCAATATGGTGAGACAGTCAGTGGGCAGCCTCAACCTCAGCTGTGGATCCTGGGGATATAACTATGTGGCAGGAGGAAGCGTGAGAAATGATAGGCACATAATTAGCAGCGGTGAACCTAAGCACTGGCAGAGATAAGTCACCATTGTAATAAAGCACTTCTAATCTACATCACTTTGTTCACCCATGAAGAATCTTTTACACTGTCATGTCATGGTGCCATGCTCCACAAACCCCCATGTGAACTCAGTGCTTTATTCATCCCTGTGCTGTACGAGAGTGGTAGCGCTTTGCCTCTCCCATTCCCGCACTGATGACACAGTAATGCAGCATTACTCCTGGAATGGTCCTCTCACTGCCACCTCACCCCCCCCTCCCCCCCCCCCCATCATGTTATTCACCCTGGGGTAACTGGATGCAGTTGTACTGGAAAGTAGACACCAAACTTAGACGTGGTTCAATCCGTTTTATTGAACTTCTGTAGCAGTGCACACAGCTTGCTGTGGGTTGACACTCTACTGATCGAAGTGTGCTAACGATAACTAACTAGACCAAACTAGCTCTGAGCCACGTGTAGAAGATGCTACCTGATATATACACCCTGACTGTCACTACAGTTGTCACCAGTGGAAAGAGGCAGAGTGCTGATGCCTCGTGTGTTTTATAGTTGGAAAACCTCCTTGTAGAGTTCTGACTGGTGATTGGTTGTGTTCTGTCCTGTGTATTGATTGACTGTACTGAGTGTCTGTCACTGCCTGTCTGTGTCTCATTAGTGCATGAGTGCATATCATGACATCCCCCCTTTGTTAAAAAATCTATATACACAGATATATTGAAATTGAAAATTGAAAATCACTTATTGTCACAAGTAGGCTTCAATGAAGTTACTGTGAAAAGCCCCTAGTCGCCACATTCTGGCGCCTGTCCGGGGAGGCTGGCACAGGAATCGAACCGTGCTGCTGGCCTGCTTGGTCTGCTTTAAAAGCCAGAAATGTAGCTCAGTGAGCTAAACCAGCCCCTGTGAGCTAAACTAGCCCCTAGTGAGCTAAACCAGCCCTTGTAAATATTTTTTTTTTTTTTTAATAAATTTAGATTATCCAATTATTTTTTCCAATTAAGGGGCAATTCAGCGTGGCCAATCCACCTACTCTGCACATTTTTGGGTTGTGGGGGCGAAACCCACGCAGACACGGGGAGAATGTGCAAACTCCACACGGACAGTGACCCAGAGCCGGGATTGAACCTGGGACCTCAGCGCCGTGAGGCGGTTGTGCTAACCACTAGGCCACCGTGCTGCCCTAGCCCCTGTAAATATAACTATTTACAGTGAATGGCGAGTGAATGAAATGTACATGAAAGGTGTCTAACGTGCAGATACAGACCAATATGTACAAGATAAATTTCTAGAAGTCTAATTTTTGGGGCTGGCGTCGGATCCTTGTCAATCGCCTGAGAGGTGGAGATGGGGACGACGGCGCCTTAACAGGCGAGATCGCTGCCAGATTGGTGGCCTCGTGGTGCGAGGTGTCCGGAGGAGGCATTACAACATCTGGAAAGCTAAGATTTGGTGGTGGGCAGGCAAGTTTGCGTAGTGCCCTTCTGTTGCGCCTGACAATGGAGCCATCAGCCATACGAACCACAAATGATCTGGGAGCAGCCTGTTGAACAACAACAGCTGGGGCTGATCAGACTCCATCAGGTAGTTTGATGCGAACAGCATCTTCCGGGGATAGCACAGGCAAATCGGTAGCATGAGCATCGTACATCAGCTTTTTCCGGTTCCTGAGTTGTTGCGCCTTTTGCTGCACTGGGAGGTGATCCAGGTCTGATAAGTGTATGGCCGGAACAGTCGTCCACAGGTCTCTGTTCATGAGGAGTTGTGCCGGAGACATACCAGTGGACAGAGGGGTTGCCCTGTCCGCCAGCAGCGCAAGGTTGAAGTCAGAAGCAGAGTCCGCAGCCTTGCAGAGCAGTTGCTTCACGATATGGACCTCTTTCTCGACCTTCCCGTTGGACTGTGGGTAGTGTGGGCTTGAGGTGATGTGTTTGAATTGGTACGACTTGGCGAAATTAGACGACTCTTGGTTGTGGAAGCAGGGACCATTGTCGCTCATGACAGTGAGTGAAATACCATGCCTGGCAAATGTCTCCTTGCAGGCTTTGATGACTGTCCTTGATGTGAGGTCTGACAGCCTCACAACTTCCGGGTAACTTGAGAAGTAATCTATGATGAGCACATAGTCACGCCCATTGGCGTGGAAAAAGGTCGATTCCCACCTTGGACCATGGAGATGTCACAATCTCGTGTTGCTGGATTGTTTCTTTCGCCTGAGCAGGCTGGAAGCGCTGGCAGGTCCCGCAATTGAGGACCATGTTGGAGACATGCAGATGACAAGATCATAATGCAGTTATGGCATTGCCATTGTAATCAAGGAGCTGGCAGGCCGGCGGAAGAATTTTGGGTTGCTTTTTAATGCGGTCAAAGTCTGCTTGAGAGATGAGATTGGCTGAAGCACCAGTGTCCAGCTTGAACTGGATGCTGCATTAGTTAACGTGTATGACAGCACACCATTCGTCCGCAGAATCCACGTTGAGGATAGATAGGCGTCTTACTGAATTTGAGGAGGCATATTCACATGTAGTGATGATGCCCACACGATATATGGGGACGCCAGATAGTTGTCCTCTGGATCCGTAGTGCTACCAGGATCAGAATCCAGTAGTCCTTGCTGTACACATTGAACACTTTTGCGTTGGAAATAGGATTGCTGGCCCTTGACCAGTGGTGCAGACCTACACAAGGCTGCATAATGTCCAGCCTTCCCACAATTGAAACATTGCCTTCCTTTTGCAGGGCTATGCCGCTTTAAGTGGACGGTGCCGCAGTTCGGGTACGTCATGACGTTGACGTTGTTACGCTCCGTGAGTCGTCACATATGTGCAGTGCGGACAGCCGACATTCACACCTGCGCAGTTTGGTCTTCGGCCGCTTCGTTCTCCCGTTTGTGGTGCGCGCGCGGGACCCCTGGAAAAGTGCGTGAAATGGCTGCTTTCATCAATACTGAGGCGCCGCATCTGGGCGATGGCCTGTACACTCTCTGCCTCGTGGGAGGCAAGTTGTTCATGTTCTGACGATTTGAGACGGGAGTACCGACTTCTCGCCTGTTCATGCACTTTACACGTCTCAATTGCGACTGGCAGGGTCATGTTTTTAATTTTAAGGAGCTGCTCCCGCAAAGCGTCGGAGTGGACCCCAAATATGTTCTGATCCCTGATGATGGAATCAGTGGTGTCACCATAGTTGCAGGACTGCTCTAATATACGGAGATGAGTTATAAAGGACTGGAAAGGTTAATCCTTACCCTGAAGGCGTTGCTGGAAGACATAGCGCTCAAAGCTCTCGTTCGTTTCGACTTCACAGTGACTGTCAAATTTAGCTAAAGCAGTCTCGAATTTGGTCTTGTCCTTGCTGTTAGCAAAAGTGAGTGAGTTGAAAATTTGGATGGCTTGGTCCCCCGCAGTTGATAGGAGCAGCGCGACTTTTCTGGCATCGGAAGCATCCATGAGGTCCGAGTCCTCAATGTAGAGACTGAAGCTCTGCTTGAAGACCCGCCAGTTGCCACCGAGATTGCCGGAGATCCGTAGCTGTGGAGGAGCCTGGATTTTCTTCATGCTGCTGGAAGGCACTTGCTGGTCGTCACTGAATCACTCAAGGTAAATCACTGAGATAAATTAGACTACTGGTACCATGTCATGTTATTCACCCTGGGGTAACACAGACTGCAATTCGATGCAGTTGTACTGGAAAGTAGACACCAAACTTAGATGTTGGGTCAATACGTTTTATTGAACTTCTGTAGCAGTGCACACAGCTTGCTGTGGTTGACACTCCACTAATCTAAGTGTGCTAATGATAACTAACTAGACCAGACTAGCTCTGAACCACGTGTAGAAGGTGCTAACTGATATATACACCCTGACTGTCACTACAGTTGTCACCAGTGGAAAGAAGCAGAGTGCTGATGCCTCGTGTGTTTTATAGTGGGACAACCTCCTTCTAGTGTTCTGTCTGGTGATTGGTTGTGTTCTGTCCTGTGTGTTGTTTGGCTGTACTGAGTGTCTGTCACTGCCCGTCTGTGTCTCATTATGTGGATGAGTGCATATTATGACACCCTCAACCCCCTAGCTATGGAAGGTTCAACCCCCCTCCCTTGCACGTCAATGCACAAACCTCTTGTATCTGCCAATATTCTCTAGCTATGAGGATGCCAAGGGCTGAAAACGTGAAGAGAATCTGTCCACCTTATTAGTAGATTGAGAAACACACCAGGACCCCTGAGAAAGCAATAGCAGCTGAGATGTGTCTTTCTGATTCTCTGGGCCCCTAGATCACCCTATTCATTTGCAGGTTATACTCAGCTCCTTCTGGCAGGAGTCAAAGATTCCGCCGAGGATGCGAAGAACATCACTCTGTCCTCACTGCAAGTCAACATCATTCCTCTGCAGAGTCCGGCCAATCGCTTTAGTGACCTGCCCATGAGTGTCTGGATCATCAGGATGACCATCTGTAGGCAGCACAGAGGGTGAAAGGGTGTCAGATCCCATGGTGGCAGAATCTTCACATCCCAGTTATCTTTGTCCCCAAATCAAATGGCCAAGATTATGTCCCTAGTCCTGCGCCCCATGTGGGTTCTGGTCATCGCCCAAGGTCCTTTCTCCACCTCCTCGGTGGATTTCCCCTCACACTCCTCCATTTCTTCCTCGTTCAGCTACTCACCCCACTGTAGTGCCAGGTTATGCTAAGTGAAGCTGACCACAGAGATGTGGAACACTCTCTGGCGGCTGTATTGGAAGGTTCCCCCATACCATTCCTGAACCACCTCTTGAGCAGTTCAAATGCCTGCTGGACTGAAGCATGTATTGACGCATGAGCCTCAGTGTACTGAGTCTCAGTTGGTGTTTATGACCTCTGCACTGGCGTCATCAGCCATCTCCTGAGGGGTATCGTTTGTCTCAGAGGAGCCATCCCTCCAGCTGCTACGCTCCCTAAAAAATCATTGGGATTTGCGAGCATCCTTAGATGTAACTGCCTATAACCACTTTCTGGAAAACGGCACACAGGTCTGACACACCGTGTGGTCACAGATCATCTGGACATTGAGGGAGTGGTATTCTTTTTGGTTCACAACTGGCGCCCCATGCATCCATGGGGAATGCAGATCCATGTGGGCACAGTTGATGACACCCTTCATCTCGGGCATTCCTGCTATGTGGCCGAAGCCCATGGCCCTGGTGCTCTAGCTCACCTGCCCTGGTCCATGTTGATGTACATGTGAGCAAATAACCCACCTGTGACCTCCCTTATGCATTGCTGACTGGGATATGCCACACAAGTCAACCATGTTGCGCTGAAATGAGCTGCTGGCATAGAGGTTCAGTGTCTTCCTGGACCACATGCAATATGTGACCTCCCAGTTCATGTGGTGCCAACTCTTGCATCACCTGGCACAGGGGGTCCACCATCGCAGGACAGTCAGTTTTCTCCGGTTCTGGACCTAATACATCTGGTGCTAGAAGGCTGTAGTGGTATACTTGTCGCTTCTGAGGCTCCTGTAACCCTGGTCCCTGAGGATCAACAGCCCTGCCTCCCTTTTGTCTGCAAAACGCGGTAACCTTGTTACGCCACCAGCAGAAAATGTGATCACCGGTGTTGCTGTTCTTGCTGACAGTTAACGTGAGCTGAAAATCATCTCCCTAGTCTTTATTAAATAGTGTTAAGTTAGCAGTGCTTGTTTTTTTTTTAGGCTCTTCTGCAGTAAAGTTTTTTTGTTTAATATGTGAAATCTTGTTTCGTACTTTTTTCAGTTAATAATTGAAAGTTTAGATTTATTTTTGAAAGTTACTGATCATCACCAATAACAGGGGGAATAGAGAAAAAGACTGAAAGGTACGCTCACTGAGATGCTTGGTCCTTTGGCAGGTCCGTCAGAAAGCCTGTGTCACTGGCAAGGGGCAGAGAGAAGTCCAGCACAACCTGTCACAGGGCACAATCCTTTCATGTATGCAAGTGGTGGCCAATCTTGTGAAGAATACTCGCAGACCCCAACATAATGCAGTACCTGATAGTTGACATCTCAGCTTCAATTGCAGCAGAAGCAGCAGCCACTCTGGAAACTCAAACTGATGTTAAGCGATATCAGCTTGTTGCCATGCAAAATCAAATTCCTGCCACCATGGTTACAGATATCAATGCTCAAAGGGGTTTACAGGGACTCACAGCAGTCCAGTAATCTGTCCTCCATTAGGATTGCTGCTGACTCACCCTCACTGTACTGTTAGTGGTTCATTGGACCATAAACCTGTGCTGCTCACTCAGGATGCCAACAATCGTGCTCCTACCACTGTCACTCCGCCACTGTCCTTATTATTACCCGCCAGCTAGGCAATCCTGACTGCTGCTGCCCATCCTGAGGGGGTGCAGTTTAAAACAGAGGCTTCAAGGCCCAGAGCAGCTCAAGACCATCCTGCAGGACTATCTCTGGCCTTTCCAACTGAAAGTCTAGCTTTAGCCATGCTAAAGCCACTGGAGCAACACTGCGTAAGAGCACTAGGACAGGCAGAGGCACCCAGAAGACAGATATCATGGATACTTGAATAAAGATTGAGCTTTGTATATATTATTGTAAACGTTGTTATTTAAAGTTAATTTGAATGGTGGCTTTATGGTGGTTTGTATTTTCCCATTGTGGCCAAAAAATAACACAGGGAACTCAAGGTGTGGGTTTGCTTTAAATGGGAATTCAGATGATATTCAAGGGAACTGGAGTCATTTGAGGCAATCTTGGACAGCCAGATGGAACTTGGACATGCCAACTGCTTCCTCTTTTCCTCCTCCTACTGCTCCACCTCTTGCTCTTACTCATCTTCTACATCTTGTTCCCTCTCCTCCTTCTGATTTGCTTCCCTTATCCCTGTTACATAAGGACAAAGGGACATAGGTTCAGCAGCAATTTTGTGACTGCTGTCACATACAAAGTAAATGGTGGATGTACTTTTGGGTGGGCATGGAGGTGAACACTTTGGAATAAATTTTAAAACATGTGGACCCTGTCCTTGGATGGCTACGGAACTTTTGTGGATGAATGTTTGTGGATGGATGTGTTATGGTGGGTTCAATGGCCAACCTTATTGGTCTATGCTTCAGACAGAGAATTCAACCCTGCACTACCATCTCCAGGAGACCCACCAAACCAGCTGTCTACATCTAAATCGGAAAAGTAGGATCACAGACAGAAGATCAAAAGACCACCAAGTTCAGCCTGAATCCAGCCGACTCTCCAAACTATAGGCCAGAAACTCTGTTTTACTTCTCTGGACTACAGTTTAATTAATCTGCCCCGCCTACTATATAATCTATATTTGTGAGAGTATATGTAAGTGTGTGTGAAAGTCAGAATGTATTTTATTATTTTAATTGGACTGGTTTAAGCCTAATAAAGTTCACCTCTTTCTTTGCTAAACTCAAGAAGACCTGACTAATTGGTTCTTTATGGTCACAGCGCATGAACAGTAAAACAGGAGCAGAATATCCTTTTCAAAAAGTCCCCATTACATAGGAACAAACAAATTAGGAGCAGGTTTTGGCCATTCGACCCTTCGAGCCTGATCCGCCATTCAATATGATTGTGGTTGATCCTCTACTTCAGCGCAATATTCCCTAATTATCCCCATACCCCTGGATGCCACTAACATTGAAAGAAAATCTAGATCTTTCTTGAATACATTCAATGATTTGGCATCCACAGCCTTCTGTGGCAAAGAATTCCATAGGTTCACTAACATGAGTGAAGACATTTTTCCTCATCTCAGTTCTAAATGGTCTACCCCGTATCCTGTGACTGTGTCCCTTGGTTCTAGATTCCCCAACCACTTTCTACTCTTATTGACCAGTGTACAAGGATGCCTTCTTACAATCCTTTGTACATCCACACTTCCAAATGCATCACCATTAAATTATACTCTTCCTTTCTTTTTTCACACCGAAGTATAGAACTTCACATTTAGCTGTGTTGCACTGCATCTATCATGTGATTGCCACCTAGTCTACTTGTCCAAATCACCTTAAAGACTCACAACTCACAATTCCTCACAGTTTTGTGCCATCAGCAAATTTGTAAATGTTACATTTGGTTCCCTCAGCCAGATCATTTCTATATATTATGAACGTCTGGGCCCATGCACTGAACCCTACATACAGAATTTGTCACTGCCAGCCACTTAGATAAAGACCCATTTATTCTCATTCTTTTCCTACATGCTACATTACCCCCTACGCTTTAATTTAGGGAATGATTTAGCACAATGGGCTAAAGAGCTGGCGTGTAATGAAGAACAAGGCTAGCAGTGTGGGTTCAATTCTTGTACCAGCCTCCCCGAACAGGTGCCGGAATGTGGCGACGAGGGGCTTTTCACAGTAACTTTATTGAAGCCTACTTGTGACAATAAGCAATTATTATTATTATTAATTTTTCCCACTAACCTCTTATCAAACCTCACCAAAAGCCTTCTGAAAGTCCAAATACACCACATCCCCTGGTTCTCCCTCATATCCGCTGGGCAGTACGTTAGCATAGTGGTTATCACAGTTGCTTCACAGCTCCAGGGTCCCAGGTTCCATTCCCAGCTTGGGGCACTGCCTGTGTGGAGTCTGCACATTCTCCCTGTCTGCGCGTGGGTTTCCCCCGGGTGCTCCGGCTTCCTCCCACAGTCTAAAGATGTGCAGCCTAGGTGGATTGGCCATTCTAAATTGCCCTTAGTGTCCAAAAAGGTTAGGTGGGGTTATGGGATAAAGGGGATAGGGTAGAGGCATGAGGTTTAAGTAGGGTGCTCTTTCCAAGGGCCGGTGCAGACTCGATGGGCTGAATGGCCTCCTTCTGCACTGTAAATTCTATGATTCTAAGATTTCTTCTACTTGTAATATCCTTAAAACTCTCCAGTAGATTTGTCAGGCATTATTTGCTTGTCATAAACCCATGTTGGCTTTTTCCAATCTCATTAATGCTTTGTAAATATTCTGATATCACGTCTTTCATTTTTTAAAAATAAATTTAGAATACCCAATTCATTTTTTCCAATTAAGGGGCAATTTAGCATGACCAAACCACCTGGCCTGCACATCTTTGGGTTGTGGGGGCGAAACCCACACAAACACCAGGAGAATGCGCAAACATCACATGGACCCAGTGACCCAGAGCCGGGATCGAACCTGGGATCTCAGCGCCGTGAGGCAGCAATGCTAACGACTGCGCCACCGTGCGGCCCTATCACATCTTTTGTAACAGACTCCAGCTACTTCCTCACTACTTTGGGGCAGCACGGTAGCATAGTGGTTAGCATCAATGCTTCACAGCTCCAGGGTCCCAGGTTCGGTTCCCGGCTGGGTCACTGTCTGTGCGGAGTCTGCACGTCCTCCCCGTGTGTGCGTGGGTTTCCTCCGGGTGCTCCGGTTTCCTCCCACAGTCCAAAGATGTGCGGGTTAGGTGGATTGGCCATGCTAAATTGCCCGTAGTGTCCTAAAAAGTAAGGTTAAGGGGGAAGTTGTTGGGTTGCGGGTATAGGGTGGATATGTGAGTTTGAGTAGGGTGATCATGGCTCGGCACAACATCGAGGGCCGAAGGGCCTGTTCTGTGCTGTACTGTTCTAAACTGTTCTTAATATCAGACTAACTGGTCTGTAATTCTCCCTTTTTTCACTCCCTTCCTTTTTAAATAGTGGGGTTACATTTGCCACTCTCCAGTCTGTAGAAAATGAACCAGAGTCTATAGGATTTTGGAAGATGACCACCAATGCATCCAATATCTCCAGGGCTACTACCTTTACTACTCTGGGATGTAGATGATCGGGCCCTGGTGATTTATCAGTCTGTAACCCCATTATTTTTCCCAGCTCCATTTTTTTACTAATACTGATTTCCTTCAATTTCACTCTCTCACCAGACCCTTGGTTCCCTAACATTTCTGTTGTCCTCAAGAGAGGAGAAGGAAAAGAGGGAAGCCAATCACCTCTTCCTCAAAAAAGAAGGCTATTGGGGGCCGGTTTAGCTCAATTGGTAGACAGCTGGTTCATGATGCAGAGTAAGTCCAGCAGCATGGGTTCAATTTCTATACCAGCTGAGGTTATTCATAAAGGCCCTGCCTTCTCGATCTTGTCCCTTGCCTGAAGCATGGTGATCCTCAGGTTAAAACACCAGTCAGCTCTCCTCCTCAAAGGGGAAAGCCTATGGTCATCTGGTACTATGGTGACTTTACCTTTACCTCATAACAGTTTGCAATATTTAACTGAAACCTAAGCAACCACTACTAAAGAACTGGTTATTAGACCAAATATTGGTTAGGCCTGGTCCAAGTACCGATGTTGTTTTCTATCACAATAAATTGGAAGGCTGCATGTGGTACTGTTGGGAACAAATTCATTGCGTAAACTTCCCATAATTTAACATAAATATCCACAAACTGTGTGAAAGAAATCATACGAATTCTGGCAATCATTCATTACCTTCTGGTCCATTCCATATTTGAGTTGTGATTCAACAATAATATCATCTGCAGTCACTCTTGAAGTCAGTGTTGAGCATGGACTGCTGTTGAGCAATGAAATAATGTTCACAAATGTTTGTTCTGAACTCAGCTGGGCATCTATTAAGGATTGGCACTGCTTTCAACCCAATTTCAGAAGAAGGTTGTATTTCAATCATAACGTTGATACAATGGCAAAAAATTGAAACAAATGTTTTAGTATCAATTCATTAGAGTTCTAAAATTGAAGGAATTTAGCCACTTTAAGAAAATTTCCTGAAACCCGAATCTAACCATTAAATTTAAATAAAGGTGCTTCAATTTTTATCAGGGTACAATGATTAATTTTAATTTCTTGTATTTTAGTCTCTCCTAATTGAAGTACCCTTCTGAAGCAATTCTGATGAGTAATTTGTGGATTCCTATGGAGTAGCGATGCTGTGTTGTGAGCTCATTAGTGCAAGCTGGATATCTGACTGAGATTGAGTGTGGAACAAATAATCTAGATTTTGCTTTTTCTTGAAAGCGTTCAATCTATCAAATGCTCAGCTGGAAAAGGAGAAAGCGGCCAAGTCATGTCCCCAAGGCTTTATATACGTTTGGAAAAATAATTATCTTGCAGGTATCACTCTGTCGTTTTGCCATGAAATTGCTACCAATAGATACTAGTTATAGGCATTCTCTAAAATGTGACAGTGAGTGTTATTACTGAACACACAACTTACTTGTGAATTTAATTTAAACAGATGGATAAAGATGTCCAATCTGCTTTGGCTGATAGTCCTACATAGAATGACTTTGGTTCATTCAATTTTGTATGGAATATTAGATGATTTATTGGATACATTTTGAATGACTTTGAATTAGAATAGTATGGCTTTGGTTAGTTTCAAACTAGTTTTAGAATGATACAGCACAAAGATGACCATCCAACCAATGTTCCAGCTAACTTCTGGTTAGTGTCTGCTGCCAGCCTATTGCATTGCACAGGGCTTTGAAAATTGTCATGCAGCTGTGTACATAAACATCTTACAGGGAGCATTGCCAATTGTTGCCTGGCCGCACACACACACACACACACACAGAGCTCAGAGAGAGCATTGCATTCAGGCCATTGTGCTAATGCCAGCCCTTTGGTTGAACAATCCAAACAGTCCCACCCGAATGCTCTTTTCCCGGTAGCCCTGTATTATTTATCCATTCCCCTTTGGAAATTACAATTGAATCTATTTCCACTACCCTTTCAAATAGTACATTCCTGAACAAAAGTAACTAAATAAATCCACAGGACAAAACATTATGGCCAAACTAATTTAAACATTGGGCAGGAGATTATACAGCTGCGGCGGGTTTCTGGCAGTGGTAGGAGCGCACTGTTTACTGTGGCGGGATTCTCTGCTCCCACTGCTGTCAATGGGAATTCCCGTTGAAGCCACCCCACCTTTCTGGGAAACCCACGGGTGGGGATGCGATGCTGGTGGGACCAGAGATTCCCACGTTAGCTGGCCATTGGACGGACTCAACGTCCTCCCTGCCACCTGTTTCTTGGCACACAGGAGGCACCACACAGTTCGCTGGGGGGAGGGGGGGGGGGGGATCTGAAAATTGACATCACTGGAAGGTTGTGATTTAATTGGCAAATAAAGAATCTGTGCAAATTTGAAAAATTATTTAAAATTTACATTTAGCATTTATATTAGAAATCTAGTGTGAGGAAGCATACATTTAACTGTCACTTATTTTAAGTTAATAAGTATTTATTTTTCTATTAATTTATTAATTAGTTCTAGAAATTGCAGTTAGAGGGGTAAAATGCTTCACTAGTGAGACGTGGGAGGTCTGTGAAGCTTCCAACATTCCGGACAACAACACCTGCAGGAAGTGCACCCAATTTCAGTTCCTCACAGATTGCGTGGATCAGTTGGAGCAGCAGTTGGATGCACTTAGGAGCATGCACATGGCAGAAAACGCCATAGACAGGAGTTTTAGAGATATGGTTACAAGAAGGTGCAGGAAGATAGATGGGTGACCGCTAGAAAGAAGGGCAAGCAGTCAGTGCAGGAATTCCCTGTGGCTGTCCACCTCTCTAACAGGTACACACTTTTGGATACTGTTGGGGGGATGGCCTATCAGTGGAAAACAGCAGCAGCAACCAGAACAGTGGCACCACAGCTGGCTCTGTTGTTAAGCAGGGAGGAACAAAGTGCAGAAGAATAATAGTTACAGGAGACTCTATAGTCAGGGGCACAGATAGACGCTTCTGTGGGCATGAAAGAGACTCCAGGATGGTATGTTGCCTCCCTGGTTCCAGGGACCAGGGATGTCTCTGAATGGACAGGGAGCATTCTGAAGGAGGAGGGTGAACAGCAAGAGGTCATGGTACATATTGATACGAAGGACATAATCAAGAAGAGAGATGAGGTCCTGTAGCAGGAATTCAGGGAGTTAGGTCAAAAGTTAAAAAACAGGACACCCAGGGTTTTAATTTCAGGATTAATAATAATAATAATAATCATTATTTGTGTCACAAGTAGGCTTACATTAACATTGCAATGAAGTTACTGTGAAAAGCACCTGGTCGTCACACTCCAGCGCCTGTTCAGGTGTACTGAGGGAGAATTCAGAATGTCCAATTCGCCTAACAAGCACTTTATTTGGGGCTTGTGGGAAGAAATCAGAGCATCCAGAGGAAACCCAGACACGGGGAGAATGTGCAGACTCTACATAGACAGTGACCCAAGTCAGGAATCAAATCTGGGTCTCTGGTGCTGTGAAGTCACTGTGCTACCATGCCGCCCAATAAAGTGCAGATTCAAAAACTGTAGTCATGCTTCACCTTCGCTGGGTCATCACACTAATAGCTTGGCTTCTTAAAATCCTTGAACTTCTTTGGAGGCTTCGACATAGGCACAGGGATCTTGAAAGAAGAATCAAGCTACATCTCTGCCTGGCGAGGAAGCAAATCATATACCCACCACTAAGAGTAACAGGCAAAGGATATCCCGAAATAATGTGAGAGGAGATATGTGCCGGGATACTGCGCTTCAGCAGCTGCTGCTTTCAGACTTTGAGCTTGTAAACCTAACAATTGATATGTCTGACCCTCTCTCCCTCCTCATTTCACTCCCTCCCTTGTCCTGCCCTTCATAAATAGGCAGAACCATTGTGTTTATGTGGAAAAGTATATTTTATTTCAAGTCATTTGTAAAGGTTGAGGTTATTATACAAAATGTCAATGTTCATCAAGTTAAATGTTAACTGGTTTCAAATTTTGGTATGTATAAAATTATTTGTGTTAATAAATGTTTTCCATTAAATTTTACAAGCTTCTACAAATGTCTGCCTGAAACATCAAAACACAACATTCATTTATAATTATAAGATAAATGAAGTGAACAAAACAGAAACATAATAACACGGGTAACTGTTTAGCACTGCTACCTCATGACACCATGTCTTCAATTCAAACCTTGGTTGACTGTTGGTGTTTGCACAGGTTTCCTGGAACCACAGAACAGAACCATAGAATCCCTACAGTGCAGGAGGAGGGTATTCAGCCCATTGAGTCTGCACCGCCTCTCTGAAAGAGCACTCTACTTAGGCCCATTTCTCCAGCCACTGAGGAGAAATTTAGCATGGCCAATCCACGTAACCCACACATCTTTGGACTGTGGGCGGACACTGGAGCACCCAGAGGAAACCCACACAGACATGGAGAGAACATACACAATCCACACAGACAGTCATCCAAGGCCGGAATTGAACCCTGGCCCCTGGTGCGAATCAGTGCTAACCACTGTGCCACTGTGCCACCACTCTTTTCTCTGGGTGTTCTGGTTTCTTTCCACAGTCTTGTTTAGCACACTGGGCTAAATCACTGGCTTTTAAAGCAGACCATAAAGCAGACCAAGACAGGCCAGCAGCACGGTTCAATTCCCGTACCAGCCTCGCCGAACAGGCGCCAAAATGTGGCGACTAGCTGCTTTTCACAGTAACTTCATTGAAGCCTACTTGTGACAATAAGCAATTTTCATTTCATTTTCATTTCAGTCCAAAGATGCCCAGGTTAGGTAGTTTGGCCTCACCAAATTACTCCTTAGTGTCCAAAGGTTAGGTGGGGTTACGGGGATAGGGCAGGGACATAGGCCTGGGTAGGGTGCTCTTTCGGAGCATTGGTGCGGACTCGATGGGCCAAATGGCTTTCAAGATTAGGTAGGGTTAAGGGTATGGAGCAGGGACATGAGTCTGGGTAGAGTGCTCTTTTGGTGTGCCAGTGCAGACTCTATGGGCCGAATGACTTTCTTCTGCATTGCTATGATTCTATTAACACAAATTTTTAAAAATCAGATGTTACAAGGACAGCGACAGCAAAAGGACTTGGGCGCTTTTAAAATCTTATGACCGTAATCTAAACTAAAACATATGGACACTTGTAAGCATGCCACACGTAAAGTTATATAATAATATAGTGCCGATTTAAATAATTTCACATTTAAAACAAATAATCAAATTATGTTCAATTATAAATTATCACCATTAATCATTAAAAAAATTAAAATTACATAAGAACCTTTGAGAACAGCAATGCCTGTAGAAAAGAAAGAGCAAAGAAAATTGTTAAAAACAATTTCTACATTCCTTTAAAACACTTGTTGAATATGTGGACTGTTGTCTTCAATATACATCTGCTGTCGTTTAAATACCTTCCCTCAATTGGCGTCCCAACCTGGCCTCAACACAAGTGGACAAGGCTGAACCCCTCTTGTGCCACACTGGAATCTGCGCAGACTGCTGCCCTGGAGGCCCACGGCTGCCGAGGAGAAAGGTTTGGCGCGATATCCATGCAGGTCAGTGCGCATATTTCCATTTCAGAATCAGCGGTCCGTGGATTTCTGCTGCTATCCGGAAGTTACGAGCCTATATCTTTTTTTCCCAAATAGGGGGCGAAATCCTCCCATCAGTGCCGACAGTGCCGACGCCGGAGTGAGAAACGGAGTGCTTCATTGCGGCGTCGGAGGCCGCTCCTCGTTCCCTATTCTCCCACCCCCAGGGGGTTAGGAGCGGTGCTGTGTCAATTACGCACGCCAGGCCTTGGCGCCGCATGAAAGCGGCGCCGCGTATATTACACGGCCAGCGCCGCGTAAATGACGTCACCCGCGCATGCGCAGGTTGGCCGGTGTCAAACCCGCGCATGCGCAACTGCCGTCCTCCCCGCAGGCGTCCCGCAAGACATGGGAGGATTGATCTTGTGGGGCGGCGTAGGAAAAGAGTGCGTCGTTTAGAGACGCCGGCCCGCCGATTGATGGGCACCGATCGCGGGCCAGACCCCTACTGAGCTCCCACCTAGTGCTCGATTCTCCCTCCCCCCCCCCACAGGCCGCACACGCAGCGTTCGCGCGCTGTTCACGCCGACAGCGACCAGGTGTGGTTGGCGCCCGCGTGAACCCGTCGGATTGGGCAGGCCGCTCGGCCCATCCGGGCCGGAGAATCGCCGCTCGCCTGCTACAAATGGCGAGCGGCGATCCTCCAAGCGGCCTGTCGTGAAACGCGACTTGCAATTTTGCGGGGGGTTGGAGAATCGTGTGCGGGTGCAAGGGCGGCGTGGCGGGAATCGCCCAGCACTCCCGCGATTCTCCCACCCGGCGTGGGGGGTCGGAGAATTGCGCCCAGGGAGACCAAAACTGGACACAGTCCTCCAGACATAGTTTCACGAAGGCCCCGTATGGCATCAGTAAAGCCTCCCTACTTTTATATTCCTTTTTTCTTGCCAACATTCAATTTGCCACCACTGAGTTGTGCATTTTTTCTCGATTTAAATAGAATGCTGCTTTCCTATTCTTCCTGTCAAAGTGGAGCTTACATTTCCCCACATTATATTCCATCTCCAAGTTTTTGTTCAGTCACTTCACCTAACTCAATCCCATTGCAGTCTCCCTACCTGCTCTTGACAACTTCATTTCGTATCTAACTTGGTATCATCGGCACAATTTAGCTTCCATACATTTGGTTGCTTCATCAAAACCATTGATATGGAGGGTGTGATCTAGCAGGAAAGTTTCTAAGTGTGGTAGCGAGCGAGAATTTCTGGGTGCTTCCCGACAGCTGATCCAGCGAGACCGCCAACGGTACCTACTGCTAATTAGGGCTTCATGTTGGAAATTACTCTCCCGCCAAACAATTTGCCTGGACCGCAGCCGTCAGCTCCCCACTAACGACGGGAACAGCTCTTAAACCAATCTCGTAGAGCAAACCTCCAGACAGCATGCAGCCATGCCACCACACAGACCCACTCCACGATTCGGGGATGCTGACCTGGTCAGGCTGTTGGATGTGGCGGAGTCCAGACAGGACACCTTGTTCCCCCAAGGGGTTCGGAGGGTCGGCCAGGGCCACTTGGGAGGCTTGGCAGCGGCAGTCAGCTTTGGAAGCATTACGAGGAGGACTGACACCAGTGCATAAGATGCTCAAAGACCTCCACCGGGCTGGACAGGTGAGTTGGCAGTGACCCTCTAGCACCAGTTCTTGTCCCTGCCTCCCCCCGCCCTCAGGACACTACCTTTCCTGTGCCCCAGCACACTCTGGCAACCACCAACACACTCCACCCAAACGCAGAAGCAGTGCCCATGCCTGTCCCTCGCCAAATTTTCCGCCACCCCCTGGGATGCATGAAGCATGTGGCTCACAATGCCCTCTCTTTCCTGTTATGGATACCTGGTCAGCCTTCAATAATGGCTTAGATACTGAACCAGGCGAGTAACATTGTTTTTACGCTATAAGACTGTGCAGAAAGATTGATTCGTTCCAGGAGTGATAATATAAGAAATAGGGCTTTGTTATTTTATAAACAAAACTTCATTGAAAGAAAACAATACTTAAACTATTGCTTCATAGTTCTAACACTAACAGATTACATGCAATTTTTCCACCTTAACACTAGTTCATTCCCATTAAACATCACTCTAAATACAACAAATCTCTCTTTCTACTTACATAGACAGGCAAAGATGATTCTTGTATTTAGGAAGCAATTCTCTGCTGTAAGTCAAGTTCCTTTAGAACCTTTTTGAAAGTCTGTAATCTGGAACAGTTTCTGTCATGACCTCTTGGTGACCAGAGCTTGCATGGGTGTTGTTTAATGGGAATATAATTTCCAATAGCTACATCTTGCTCAATTACTTTTGTACCAAATTATCCTCCAACTCTATGTGACTATGTGACTATGATGACTCTTTCAGGTCATTTTGATTTTCCTCTGTAAGTGAACTCAATAATTTCTCCCAATATTTGAATGTTTCCTCATTGTCCGTTTCAGTTTGAGGAATGTCCAATTCAGAATTGTCTGATGCTTCTACCCGAGTTATAATGCCAAACACATCCTCCTTCTTTCGTTCTCTATCAAAATGACTTATTGGCATTGTAACCGGACACACTCAGTCCTGCTTCAGTAGATGTTCTGATCAAATGATTCAGCTCACTCAGTGTCCTTTCAATCTGATAAAACCCACTAAATATTGCTTTTAGTGGTTCCACAAATGCAAGAATGGGTATTAAGGATTCTGGTTTGATTACTGCCTGAGGGCTCCCTATTACCTGACATGTGTGACATATATAGCAAAATTCAACTACATTCTTATGCAATCCAGGCTAATAAATATGCCTTTGATTTTTTTGCTTAGATCTTCCTCATCCCTAAATGACCCCCTACTGGAACCTCACACGCAACCCGCAAAACCTCCTTTCTATAACCCACCGGTAATACCATTCGATGAACTTTTGCCCATTTCTCATCTGCTTGACTTCTACGGTAATAACATTCAGCTATGTACTCAGATTCCATTTCAGTATATGCTTTCTTGTATAACTTCTTTAGATTTGAATCTTTTTATTGTAATTCAACCAACTTGCTTGAACTACAGACATTCACTACATTCACCATCTGCTCTTGTTCTTTACTTAACCATTTGACCAAATATGACAATTCATCCACTACCTGCCCTTTGACTTGGCTAACAATCTGACCCACCAGTATTCCTGATAACTCAGCCTCCCTATCAGCAAATCTCAAGTTCTCTTCCTCCTGTCTCAGTCTGTTTGTGGCTTTATGATCGGGTTACCCCACAATCAGGAAAGACTCCCAGATATACTTCTTCCAGCATTTCTGTGTTTGACTTTCCACTAGCTGCACAGTAGGCTGCACTCCCACCCGTGGTCCAGCTACATCATTCCCCAGGATAAATTGTGCCCCTAAAAATGGTAATTTTTCTATTATTTCTAACACCGCTGCACCACTTCTCTTTGGGCTCTCTAACCTTACCTTACCAGGGTCTGGTTTAGCACACTGGGCTAAATCGCTGGCTTTTAAAGCAGACCAAGGCAGGCCAGCAGCACGGTTCAATTCCTGTACCAGCCTCCCTTTACAGGGGCTAGGGACTAGGGGCTTTTCACAGTAACTTCATTGAAGCCTACTCGTGACAATAAGCTATTTTCATTTTTCATTTCACATAGTGGCATACTAAGATGCTCACTAGTAACGGGACACATTACCACTGATCCTGGCAATACTCCTAAACTATATATCTCCTTATCTCTCAATTAAAGATTGACTTGCACCTGTATCCCTTAAGATCTTAATCGCCAGGAGGGCTTGGTGGGTTGTCTTTCCGGCTAGCAGCAAGTTATTTTCAGTATTTGGGGGTTCAGACAGCAAGGGACTGGGGGAAACTCCAGAGGTTGAACTGCACGAGTCTGCTGGGAAGGTTAACGCAGACCTACTCCAATCTGTGCAAATCAATTATTTAAGCCTGCAATGTCTGATGTGAAGTTTAGGGAGTGGAAGGAAAAGGGGTTGGAGAATGTGGGAGATTAGTTTTTAGTGGGTCGGTTCGCTAGGCTGGGGGAACTGAAGAAGAAATATGGGCTTACAGATGCTGATGGGTTCAGGTATCTCCAGGGGCGTAGCTGGGTCAAAAGGCATTTTCCAGCTTTCCCGGTGAAGCAGCCGTCTACCTTGCACGAGCGGATTTTATCCTGCTCAGGATCGGAGGTGACCAGTTCATTGGCCATATACCCGAGGATACTGGGGAAGGAGACAGGTTCTGTTGAGGGTGAGAAGACAAAGTGGGCAGAGGAGATGGGGCCGATCATGGAAGAGGAGGTTTGAGCGAGGCACTCAGGAGGGCGACTGCGACCTTGTCTTGTGTGAGTCTCATCCAGTGAAAGGTAGTGTTTTGACACACCTCACGAAGGCTAGAATGAGTCAGTTTTTCGATGGGGTAGAATCATAGAATCCCTCAGTGCAGAAGGCACTTGGAACGAGCACCCTCCTTAAGCCCACACTTCCAACCAAAACCCATAATGCAGAAACCCCACCTATCCTTCTTTTGACACTCAGGGACAATTTAGCATGACCAATCCACCTAAGCTGCACAATCCACCTAACCTCCAACTAACCCAGCGGCACAGCTGCACAGTGATTAGCACTATTGCTTCATAGTGCCAGGGTCCCAGGTTCGATTCCCAGGTTGGGTCACTGTCTGTGCGGAATCTGCACGTTCTCCCCGTGTCTGCGTGGGTTTCCTTCGGGTGCTCCAGTTTCCTCCCACAAGTCCCGAAAGACGTGCTTGTTCGGTGAATTGGACGTTCTGAATTCTCCCTCACTGTACCTGAACAGGCGCTGGAGTGTGGTGAATAGGGGATTTTCACAGTTCATTGCAGTGTTAAAGTAAGCCTACTTGTGACAAGATAAAGATTATTATTATTATCTTTGGACAGTGGGAGAAAAACGGAGCACCCGGAGGAACCCACGCAGACACGGGGAGAACGTGCAGACTTCACACAGACAGTCACTCGAGGCTGGAATTGAACCCGGGAGCTGTGAGGCAGCAGTGCTAACCACTGTGCCACTGTGCCGCCCACATCGTGCTCAAAGCTGTTGGGCTTCTGGAGGTCCTGTTTTGAGACTATGTCTGCAATCTTGGGCATTGCGTTGAAACCTTGTCCACTGGTGGCGATGTTTGGTGTTTCAGATGTGCCTGAGCTCCAGACTAGGGCAGACATCCTGGCCTTTGCCTCGCTTCTTGCAAGGTGGCAGATCCTCTTGGGCTGGAGGTCACCTTAATTAAAAAATCTTAATTGACCGACTCCATTTTCTGCACAAGATTAAACTTTCCCCTCACAAACAGAATCCTTCAAAAGATCTGGCATCTGCATATCCACCAGCCTCTGAACTGGTTGTACACTATGTGGCACCCTTTCCACTGGGAAAAGGGTGTGTTCGGCCACTTTAATAAACTTTACTGGCTTATCCTGTTTTGCCGAGTCTGTCTTTCCAGCCCTGTTTGGAAGCCACCAATACTGTTCCAAAACTAACAAATTACATGCAGTTTCTTAAGCTTAACACGAGTTTGTTCCCATTAAACATCATTCTAAATAACACACAGCTCTCTTTCCACTTACATAGCCAGGCAAAGATGATTCTTGTATCTACGAAGCAATTCACTCCTGTAAGTCAAGTTCCTTTAGAACCTTTTTCGAAAGTCTGTCATCTGGAACAGCTTCCTTCATGACCCCTCTGGGTAATCTCTGAGCCTTCTTTTTGGAGCAGATTTGATTGCCTGTCTCATGGCTGCTCACACCCTTCACTGTCTCAAATTAATTTTTTCTCTCTCTCTAAGCTCCGTCCAGCCCAGCTCTTCCAGAACAGACTGTAATTGGGCCGCTTGTTTGCCCACTCCTGTACACAGAAAAGATCAGGGCCGGGATTCTCCAAAATCCCGGCTATATGTTGACACCGGCGTAAACACGTGAGTGTTTCACGTTGGCGTCAACGGGCCTCTTGGCCCAGCGATTCAGTGACCCACAGGGGGCCAGCACAGCACCGGAGTGCTCCATGCAGCTCCGGCGCCGATACCCGGCCCTGCACTACCGGCGCGGGTCAAGGCTCCCGTTGGGTGGTACCATATGTGAACCACGGCGGCGGAACTCTTAACTGCAGAGAATTGCCGCGGGGGCCTCTTTCAATGGCCCCTGACCAGCGCCACATTGACCGCGTGCGACTGCCGCCGATTCTCCGGTCGCCAGAGAATCACATCCCAGCATCGCAGTGGCGTGGTGGGAGTTTTCGGCGTCAACGGCGATTCTCCGACCCGGCGCAGGCCTGGAGAATCCCGGCCCCAAGCTATGCCATTCATATGCACCTAGCGTTCTGTTGACGGACAAATGGATCATCAGACTCTAATGGGATAATGGGTTGTCTTATGCATTTCCTAATGAGCTTAATTCTGAATGGGACCATGTGACTCAGTCAGGTGTGGGTGCATTCCTTTTGCCAGCAGTCTTTTTTTTCCAGTTTGTTACATCTTGGACCCCATTTCTTGACCCAATTTTACAATATCTCCCCGTCATGACAATCTCTGCAGGAGAAGTTGGTCCACAACAAATGGGAAAGGGCCCAGACTGGTGGTGGTGTATCAGACAGAGTCCTCACCCCTTATGCAAAATGGGACCTGGAGGTCGCGAGGGTGTCCAAAGACAGAGTGGTCACTGATGTCGAGCTTGGCCTGCATCGCAAAATTGAGTATCCACCTGCCCGCACCCAGATGACCTGTCACACATTGATGTTTTTCATGCCAGACATAATTATCCTTTCCACTCACTGACCACATATTCATTCTCCCAAAGGATCTCTATCTGATGGTGCCAACTCATCCAGGATGGACCTCCCAACCTTCCAAGGTAACATTTCAGAGTTCTCAAAGGATGCCACCTATGAGGCATCACAGCTGTCATCTCCACCCTCCACCAGCGCAGAGACACCCATGTTGGTGAGCAAAGAGAGTGGACAGGCTTTGAGGCATAATCTGGTGAGCACTACAGTTGCTGATGCACATCAGGTGAGGGCGGGAACATCCAAGGTGACAGCAGTCTAAGGTCTGCTGGACGCAGTCCGATGCTGAGCCTTTGGACAATGTTTTCCTGGAGCTAATGCAGATGCTAGGATGCGGCCGTGAGCTTCAGAGAGGGATGTCAATGACACTCAGTGGGTCCATAGCTGAATGAAGGAGTCCCAAAGGCTCCAGTTGCAGCAGATGGAACCGGCAATGCGTGGCACCAAGGCCAACACTGCTTGTGTGGCTCCTGGACCATGAGGTCAGCACCATGAGTGGTGGTGTCCAAAGCGTTGCTCAGTCAGTGACAATCTTGGCTGAGTGCCTCGACAGCATGTCCCAGTCCCTGGGGGACTTGTCCTTGGTGCAGTTGGACTTTGCTGGGGGGCTGCGGAGCCTGTCCCAGTCTCAGGTGATGCATGTCCCAGTCACTGAGGAACGTGTCTCAGGAGCAGGTGGGCATTGGCGAGACACTGCAGGGCATGCCCGGTCACAGAGGGGCATATGGTGCAGACAATTGGGACTGGCTTCACTCCCCCTTTGGCAGCTCCAGTATCAGACTCTCAAGGCAGGAACAATCACCTGAAGCCATAACAACACAGAGCATAGCAGAAGGGGTGAGAAGAATATCCCTCCTCCGCTTTCAGTCCGGTAGACCAGTCAAATCCTCCCCTTTCCTTCCTCCAAGTCAAAGAAGCAGAAGGGCAGCAGCAGCAAACAGGAACTAGGCCTGCAGGCAAACACAGGAGCGCACAGAAAACACCACCTGCAGCCACTTGGGACTTGTGGAGTTTATGTAACTAACAATGTCTATTCTCTTATAGCAATAGCCTTCAGGTGTGCAGCCAAAGGCTACCACTGTCAGTGGGAGTGCACGTGAGCTGCACCATATTACCATAGTAAGAAGTCTTACAACACCAGGTTAAAGTCCAACAGGTTTGTTTCAAACACGAGCTTTCGGAGCACAGCTCCTTCCTCAGGTGAATGGCGAGGTATGTTCCAGAAACATGTATATAGACAAAGTCAGAAATGCTGGACAATGCTTGGAATGCGAGCATTTGCAGGTAATCAAATCATTACATATCCAGGGAGAGGGATAATCACAGGTTAAAGAAGTGTGAATTGTCTCAAGCCAGGACAGTTGGTAGGATTTTGCAAGCCCAGGCCAGATGGTGGCCTCCACACCATATTACCATGGATAGGGATCTGTTCTGATGGGGCAGCCCCCCCAGCCCAGGGGCAGCACACCCACCAATGACAGTTAACCCCCACCCCCCAACCAGGCCCAACCTCTCCAGGAACTCCTCCCCCCCACCCTGATTCCCCGGTTTCGAGGATGGCTACTCACCTCCAATCCCCACAGCAGCCTTTGTGCTAGCTTCACATTTTTAAATAGCTGTGCTAAAGAGTGTCTGTGTGCCTGCTCACTGAGGAGCCGGTTAGATCACAGGAGACCATTATATAGGGCGTCCGCCTTGATAACAATATGGACATTGGCTTTCAATGGCGATTATTGGTTTCTCACTACGTCTGGGTGGGATCCGAATCTCATCAGTGGGAGCAGGCCAGTTAGATCGGAAACCGATCGGCGTCCGGCGCGGATCCTGATTTTGACCTCTCCCACAATCTATCTGGCTTGATTGGATTTCCACTGGGTGCAATCTAATAATCATTAGATTATGCCCAGAATCTCCAACAGAATAGAATCCCTACAGTGCAGAAAGAGGCCATTCAGCCCATCGAGCCTGCACAGAGATTGTAAAAAGTTGAGGACCGTGTGTCACTCCATTAGCTACTGCTCGCCAATCCAAAAAACACCCATTTATCCCCACTCTTTGCTTCCTGTGAGCTGAACAAGCTTTAACATTTGCAAATATGTTACTCCCTATACCATGTGCTTTTATCTTGTGTAGTATCCTTTGATGTGGCACTTTATGAAATGGAACCCAAAGTACACCATGTCTACTGGTTTCCCTTTATCCACTTTGAATGTTACTTTGTCAAAAATTCAAATAGATTAGTTATATATGATTTCTTGTTCATAAAGCCACATTACTGATTTGTGAAGTATCCCGCTATAACCTGTTTAACAATGGATTCTCGCAGTTTTCCTAGGACACATGTTAAGCTAACAGGCCTAGAATCTCCTGTTCTCTGCTTCTCTCCTTTCTTGAATACAGGTGTTACATTGGTTATTTTCCAATCCACTGGGAACATTCCAAAATCTAAGGAATTTTGGAAAATTAGAACAATGCAATCATCACTTCTTGTATCATCACTTCTTTTAAGACCCTAGGATACAGGCTATCGGTCCTTGGACTAATTAGGTCTAATAGTATTCCTAACACTTTTTCCCTGGTGTTCATGATTGTTTTAAGTTCATCCCTCCCTTTCACCACTTGATTATCAAGTATCTTTCGAAAATAAGCCATCTACTGTGAAGGCAGACACAAGTTACTCCAACGTGTCCGCCATTACTTTTTCTCGAGGACCAACACGAGTTTCAGTTATTTTTTCCTAATCAAATATTTTAGGAGAAACTTTAATATTACTAGCTATATTCTCTCATACACTTCTTTCTGCCTCTTTATCATTATTTTAGAGGGCAGTGTGAGCCCATACCTGTTTTTGGACCTTAATCAACATTTTGTCCAGGGTCCTTTCACACTTTAGCACTGTTATTTATTTACTTTGCACAAACAGTGACAAAAAATGTCATATACAGTCACTGGTAATGTTGTTGCACCACTTTGCTCTGTACTGTGCTCAGTGACTTATTATTTTCATATTTCATAATTTATGATACAGATACATATGTTAATGAAAAGAGAAGTGATCTTCATACTTAAAAAATAAGCTATGAGATGTGGGTATCATTGCCAAGGCCAGCAATTTTTGCCCATCCCTAATTGCCCTTAAAAAGAATAACGAGACTCCTTTTGAACCACTGCAGTCCATGTTGTGTTAGGTACACCCACAGTGCTGTGAGAAGGGAGGTCCCTGATCCAGTGATATTGGAGGAATGGCAAGTCAGGATGGTGTGTGACCTACAGGTGAGCTTCCAAGTGGCGATGTATGTATGCACCTTCTACCCTTGGTCTTCTAGATCGTGGAGTTCTGGAAGTTGCTGTCGAAGAAGCGTTGGTGAGTTGCTGCAGTGTATCTTGAAAACACTGCGACCACTGTGCATCCGTGGTGGAGAGAATGCAAGTTTAGGTTGGTAAATTGGGTACCAATCAAGTGGGCTGCTTTGTCCTGGATGATATAGAGCTTCTGGAGTGTTGTTTGAGCTGCACTCTGTGGTAGTAACCACTGCTGTATATATCATGGTGTGTATGGTAAGGCACTGCACTACAGGTACGGGGGTAGTCCCTGCCTGCTGGCTCCGCCCAGTAGGTGGCGTATAAATATGTGTGCTCCCCGTACAGCAGACATTTCGCCAGCTGCTGTAGGAGGCCACATATCTTAGTGTAATAAAGCCTCAGTTGTATTAAACTCTCGTCTTTGTGCAATTGATCGTGCATCACACTCATCCAGGAAATTGGAGTGTTTCATCAAATTCATGACTTGTGCCTTGTAGATGGTGGTCAGGCTTTGTGAAGTCACTCACCTCAGATTTTCTAGCCTATGACTTGCTCTTCTGACCACAGTATTTAACTTCAGTTTCTGGCCAATGATAACCCCAGGATGTTGATAGTGGGGGATTCAGTGATGGTAATGCCATTGAATGCTAAGGGGAGATGGTTAGATTCTCTTCTCATTCACCTGAGGAAAGAGCAGTGTTCCGAAAGCTAGTGATTTGAAACAAACCTGTTGGACTTTAACCTGGTGTTGTAAGATTTCTTACCGTGCTCACCCCAGTCCAACGCCGGCATCTCCACATCAGATTCTCTTCTGTAACAGATAAATGTTGCCTGGTACTTGTGTGGTGCAAATGTTACTTTCCACTTGCCAGCCCAAGCCTGGATATTGTGCAGGATTTGTTGCATTCTGACGTGGACTGCTTCTGTATGTGAGGAATCACGAATGGTGCCGAACATTGTGCAGTCATCCAGGAACAACCCCACTCCTGACCTTATGATGGAGTGAAGGTTATTGATGAAGCAGCTGAAGATGATTGGGCCTCGGACACTCCTCTAAAGAATTCCTGCAGTAATGTCCTGGAGCTGAGATGACTGACCTCCAACAATACCTTTGATCCCAACTAGCAACAAGTTTTCCCCTTGATTCCCATTGACTCCAGTTTAGCTAGAATTCCTTAATGCCACAGTCACATCAAGCTGTGTACAGAGAAATATTGCCATGTAATGATGCAAACAGGAGGCAGGCCTAGTATTAGAGAAACATCATTGAAAATATTGGAAATTAAATAGCAGTTACCTAAACTGAAGGCTTTTTGGATGGAAATTCAAAAGTGTCAACCGAGCTATTTTCATTTCAAATTCTTAAAAATCTATTGTCCATCAAATAATGCTCACCTGTCCATTAAAATTCATTAATCCACAATCATTATTATAGCATCATCGATGAATTTCACAGTGGTAATCAATGAGGAACAACCCTTCTAAAATACTATCCGTTCCCCATTCATACCCAAACAATTGACAAATTCAATGGAATAATGGATTTAATAAAAATGTGATTTTAGGGAAAAATGAAGTGCGGTTGGAAGATGGATGGGCTACTTACTTCAATAAATAACTTGTTTCAGGAAATATAAAATAGGAATACATTTAAAAATACAATGGTTTAGGTCCTTGTAACCTGATGAAAAGTAAATCACTATTTCACAAACCACCTGAATAAAACGTGACTTGTCATAATCTTTAAAGTCACAGCCACATCATTTGCTGTGCTAACCATATTAAGATCCTGCTTAATCATCAGCTTCAGGGTTAATATAAATTATCCTAATGGAGATAATATGTTAATTAAATTAGTAAACATTCACTTAAATTAAATTGGTTGTATTGTGCCAGCCCTAATGGATAGTAAATACCGAAAAATTTATTGCCAATTAATATGGCTGGATGGCCTGATTTACAAAGACTTTATGCTGATTTAATCATCTCAAAGTCCTCCTTCCAGAACAGAAGCCTTGCATTTAGACATAAGAGTTGATTTTTGTGCTAGACAGTGGAACTGGTCTGAGTTTGAAATAAGTTCACTCCAGAACTTAAAGGTACTTAATGAATATGACGTTGCTACTAACTAATGGCAAATGACCAAATCATTGCTTAATATTAAGAAGTTAGTTACTAGCTAATAAAGAAAAATGCGAGTAGTTTTGAAACCATTTTCTGAACTCTATGTAAAAAATGTTATACTCAATAATTAATAACTCAGCATCGTACCAATTGCTATAAACTGTCATTTTAAGAAAAACGTATTTCATATTAACACAAACGTTTCTGTGAAAATAGTTGGGTTGTGAATTATGATTAAAACAATGATGTCATGTCAGGGTATGCACTGTAAATGGTCACATGCTTTCTCTGTCTGATGGATAATTTCTGTAAATGAACACTGGCTATGATTCATTTATCAAATGGTTTCCACAATGAATTGATCAGTCCTGACTCATGATTGTAAAGGAACACAAATGTAAAACTGAATTGTTGAGTAAAGTGAGGAACAACTTTTTGTTTTACAAAGGAAGTGCTGGCCATATACAGAATGTCAATTAGCATCTGTATGCTTTTGATGTGATCCTTCAGCAGGAATACTAAAGTTGGAGATTTTTATTTATGGTACTTTAGGTTTTTTTTCACATTTTTAGTTGTTAACTAGCATACTGTAAAGATTAAAGAAAATTACTGCAGACGCTGAAATCTGAAACAAAAGCAGAAAATACTGGACAATCGCAGGAAGTCTGACAGCATCTGTGAAGAGAGAAGGGAGCTAACGTTTCAAGTCTCAATGACTCTATCATCGTTTTGAGTCTGGATGACTCGGAGTTCCAGGATATTGCCCCAGCGACAGTGAAGGAACGCTGATATGTTTCCAAGTCAGGGTGATGAGTTACTTGGAGGGGAACCTCTATGCGGTGGGGTTCCCAAGTATCTGTTGCTCTTGTCCTTCTAGATGGTAGTGGTCATGGGTTTGGAAGATGCTGTCTAAGGAATCTTGGTGGGTACTGCGGTGCATCTTGTTGATGGTACACAAGGCTGCCACTGTTCGTCGGTGGTGGAGGGTTTGAATGTTTGTGGAAGGAGGAGCAATCACCAGGATGCTTTGTCCTGAACGGTGTCAAGCTTCTTGAGTGTTGTTGGAGCTGCATTCATCCAGGCAAGTGGAGAGTATTCCATTACACTCCTGACTTGTGCCTTGTAGATGGTGGAAGGCTTTGGGGAGTCAGGAGGTGAGTTATTACTCACCGTAGGATTCCTAGTCTTTGACCTGCCCTAGTAGCCACAGTATTAATGTGGCTAGTCCATTTCAGTTTCAGGTAAGTCCATTTCAGGTTGAGTAGGTTAGGATTATTTTCATTAGAAAGACAGAGGTTGAGGGGGGACCTCATTGAGGTCTTAAAATCATAAGAGGTATAGACAGGGTGGATAGCAAGAAGCTTTTTCCCAGTGTGAGGGACTCAATTACAAGGGGTCACAAGTTCAAGGTGACAGGGGAAAAGTTTAAGGGAGATATACATGGAATGTTCTTTACGTAGATAGTGGTGGGTGCCTGGAACGCATTGCCGGCGGAGGTGGTAGAGACGGGCGCGATAGCGTCATTTAAGATGTATCTAGACAGATACATGAATGGGCAGGGAGCAGAAGGATACAGGTCCTTAGAAAATAGGTGACAGTTTTAGATCGAGGATCTGGATCGGCACAGGCTTGGAAGGCCGAAGGGCCTGTCCTGTGCTGAAATTTTTCTTTGTTCTTTGTTCTGTTTCTGATCAATGATAACACCCAGGCTGTTGATTATGACAGATTCAGCGATGGTAATGTCATTGAATGTCAAGGGGCAATGGTTAGATCCTCTCTTGCAGAGATGGTCATTGCCTGGCACTTGTGTGGTGCGAATGTTACTTGCCGTTTGTCAACCCAAGCCTGGATATTGTCCGGGTCTTACTGCATTTGGACATGGACTGCTTCATTATCTGAGCAGGTGCAAATGGTTCTGAACATTGTGCAGTCATCCGCAAACATCCCCACCTCTGACCTTATGATAGAAGGGAGATTATTGATGAAGCAGCAGAAGGTGGTTAGGCCGAGGACACTACCCTGACAAACTCCTGCAGTGATGTCCTGGAGCTGAGATGATTGACCTACAACCACAACAATCATCTTCCTTTGTGCCAGATATGAGTCCAACCAGCAGAGAATATTCCCCTTGATTTCCATGGACTCCAGTTCAGCTCCTTGATGTTGTACTTGATCAAATGCTGCCTTGATGTCAAGGGCAGTAACTCTCACCTCACCTCTGGCATTCAATAACTCTTGTTCACTAACTCTTTGCTATTTGCTTTTAATGCCCCAATTTGCTATTGAGATATTTTGACAGTGCTGAAAGGCATTCCTACTTACGTGACATTGTCTGATTTGGAATTTGTATTTAAAGATTCTGTTGTGAAGTAGTGAATTATTTGATTTATCCAATCAGATCACATGGTGTGTCAAGGAATATGATGAAGAAGTATCCATGTATTTCTTGCTGACAGAAGATGATGTCAAGGAACATCAACATCTTTCTCTCCAATTTCCATCTCTCATGAATGTATTGGGTCATAGCAGGACCCATTTCATAGACATGGGTGTCCGACTGCACTCCATTCAAGGTACCACGTTGTATGAATATAGACTATTGTTGGATTATTTGAGCACAGATAACTAAATCCAGTCCTGCCCTCACTTGATATTTACAAATTCATACTTCCCACTTTAAGATCTATGTTTGGAGTTTCTAGGGAGTTGTGCTGATTTTTCCAGCAGAACTTGGCTAAACCATGAGAAACTTCAAGTGCAAATTATGTCCAGCACAAATTGAGATATTAAAAAAATTATGGGCATCACAGGCTCGGCCAGCATTTTCACTGCTCATCCCTAATTGTCTTTGAGCAAGTGGTGATGCGCCACTTTCTTGAACTGCTGCAGCCCATGTGGTATAAGTACAACAACAGTGATGTTTGGGAGTGAGTTAAAGGATTTTGATGCAGTGACAGTGAAAGAACAGTAATATAGTTCCAAGTCAGGGTATGACTTGGAGTGAACGTGCAAGCGGAGCTGTTCCCATGTATCTGCTGCCATTATATTTCTAGGTGGTAGAGATTGTGGGTTTGGAAGGTACTGCCAAAGGAGTCTTGGTGAGTTGCTGGAATGCATCTTGCAGATAATGCACACTGTTGCCACTGTGCATTAGTGTTGGAGATACTGGATGTTGTAAATGGTGGATGGGGTGCCAATCAGGGGGATGGAATGCCAAACAGTTGGGCTGCTTTCTCTTGGATGGTGACAAAGTTCTTGAATGTTGATAGCCCTGCAGTCATCCAGGCAAGTGGACAGTATTCCATTACCTTGTGCCTTGCAGATAGTGGACCAGCTTTGGGGAGTTAATAGGTGTGTTACTTGCCGCAGAATTCCCAGCCTCTAACCTGCTTTTGCAGCCACAGTATTTATATGTCTGGACCAGGTTTGTTTCTGGTCAATGGTGACGCCCCCCCCCCCCCCCCCCCCCCCCCCCCCCCACCTCCCCACGTCATGGAGGGAATTCAGCAAAAGTAATGCCATTGAATATCAAGAGGAGATGGGTGAATTCTCTCTTGTTGGAGATGGTTATTTCCCTGCACTTACAGCACAAATGCCTATTATCTGCCTATTATCAGCCCAAGCCTAATGGGCATGGACTGCTTCAGTATCTGAAGAATTGCAAATGTTGCTGAACATTGGGGAATCATCAGCGAATATCCCCACTTTTGACCTTATGATAAAGAAAAGGTCATTCACGAAGCAGCTTAAGATGGTTTGGCCTAAAACACTACCCTGAGGAACTCCCAGCAGTGCCTGAGATTGAAATAATTGATCCCTACCAACCACAACCATCTTCCTTTGCGCTTGGTATGACTTCAACTAGTGGAGGGTTTTCATCCTGATTCCCACTAACTCCAGTTTTGCAAGGACTCCTTGATACTCTGTCAAATGCAGTCTTGATTTCAAGGACAGCCACTCTCGCTTCATCTTGTACCTTCTGCTCTTTTGTCCATGTTTGATCTGAGGGATAATGAGATCAGGAGCCGAGTGGCCCTGGCAGAACCTATGCTGAGCGTTAGTGGGCAGGCTGTTCCTGAAGAAGTGCTACTTGATAGTACTGTCAATGACTTCTTCCATCACTTTGCTGATGATCAAGAGTAGACTGAGAATGGAAACTGGCTGGGTTGGGTTTGTCTGACTTTTTGTGGACTTTTTGAAAGCTTTTGCACCAGTATAAAAACCATCATGCTGGGAACTGGCTTATCCTAAAGAACAGGCTATGTCCCTGATTGAATTAATCACCATGACTGGTATCCACTAATTACAGGCCTTCAAAGAGGCTCTTAAAATTAAGCTGGCACTAGTATCTAGTAAATGATTATGGATAGTTTTTAAAAGTAATATTCACTTATTTAAAAGTGGATTATTTGTAACTGGTAGATTTTCTGATCAAAATGCTCAATTTTTGTGATTAACTATTAATATTGTGATAAACTGGACAGCAACAACATTTGTATTAATGAAACTGCACAACTATTAAATATATATGGAAGTATATCTTTATGAAAAACAATTTTTAAAATGATGTCCTAAAAAGCTAATAGATTGTGCTGATTCAGGGCAGATTTTGGGAGGGTTTCATCATCCGTTCACAGCAGTGGGAGACTTGACTGGGCTAGATTCTCCGATTCTGAAGCTATATCCCCACGCCGACGTAATTCAGCATAATACGGCCACCGATCCTCCGTTTGGCTGGGGGCTAGCAGCCGTGAAGTGTAGAGTACCCAGCTCTAGCTGCCGATATGGCCCGGAGAATTGTCGGGTCTCTGGCCATGCATGTGCACAGCGGCGGCCTGCAGCAGCCGGACTGTGCTACATGCGCCGGCCACTCGCGGACCCGGCCTGTAAAATAGTGGCCCTCTTTGACCGCCTCGGGTGCCCCGGACCACCACTCAACAGTGCCCCCAGCCCCTGACAAAGTCCCCCCTGCCCGCAGATCGGCCCTCCCCTGAATGTGGCGGTGCTGGACTGAGTCCCCAGCCGTTACGCCAAGTTACCGACGTATGATTGCACACGCGACCGACGCCGTCAGGAACTCGGTGAGTCGGGGGCAGAACATCGGGGGTGGGCCTGAGGCTGGTCAGGGGCGGAGCATAGCGAAAGTGCCACCACCCCTGATTTGGTCGGAAACCGGTATTCCCTGACCGATCGCCGAATGCGATTTCAGCGTCGGCAACCGTAGAATCCCGCCTAGTGCGAAATTCTTCATTCTCACTAGCAGCGGAAGCGGGGCAGACTCGCCACACAGAATCCTGACCTTTAGATCTGCCAATATGCAAATGTGCTTGAGCAGCTAATTAAGCAAAATAAACACCTCTGAAAATTAGCGTAACTTTGAGTGTAATTTGCTCCCAGGTCGCCGGTTGTGTCCAAAACGGTAACTCTTGACCCTTGATCTTTTTTACCTGGTTAGCCAGATCTGTTAACTAAATACAGACCCAAGTATCAAGCCTGCAACACTGGACATCACGTACATGTCCTAATTCTGAAAATTGCCATTATACTTGTAATTCCCAATATAATGTAAACTGATTGAATTTAAACTGTAGCAGTGATCTCCCTCAGGGCAGCTCCTCTGCTCATTTCTCCACGTCCCACGATCTTGTACTTTCTTCTTTGTTTGCTCGCAAGAGCCTTTTCAATTTCAGTGAACAATGAGCATTATAACTGGGGAAAAGAATGCATGAGATGGTTTCCCATTGCCTTCCTCATGTTTGCTTGAAGGGAACACAAGTCCTTTTCCCAAAGGATCCTCCATCTCTAAGTAGGCGTTATCCCTCAAGTCATGAACTCAGGATTTGCTGGTTCCACGTTTCACCATGAGCCCTTTTCTGGGCCTGGGATCACTTGCAAAAGGGCAGGCACAATTTTCTTTTGATGGCTCAAATACCCTCAATATAAATATATTTCCCATCATACATTTGAAATTAAATTATTTCCCGCATTTGTCCATGAAGGGATAAAATATACAAACATTCTCTTGTGGTTACCCAGGTTGTAAATTTGAGGGCACTTGGGGAGGTGCAAAAATGAGGTAGGACAACGTCTCATGGGATATGATGGAAAATTAGACAGTATACACCACATTCAAGTGCCTCCAGACATCTCCTTTAATTGCACCACTGGAATAGATCACCCATCCATACTATTGCCTTAGGAATGGTATGTAGTGCATATAGCGCTTAAATAAAAGATACGGCAATGTAATAAATAATGTTGAAAATGGAGTTCAAGAAATTTTCAGCTACACACACCTTATTTAAATCTAGCTTGTCAGAATGGCACTCAAGAGAATGGTGTCCGTTTGATAACTATTTGCATGATTTCTGGAAAAAAAATCAAACAATTGTAATTTAAATATCAATTACATATTATCCTTTTGCAAAGCTCCTGTAATTTGCATTAAGACAATTGGAATCATCTTAATGTGGAACATTTTGACAGATCCATGTGTCTTTTTTTTAAGGAAAGGATGTTGGCTGAAAATTGAAGTTCTATTGTCAGCTACATATCTGATAACAACATATCTGCTTGGAAGGATGCAGGAATACAGGATTGCTGCGAACAGTAAGATAATTGTATAGGTTCCTTTTCCTGCTCATTTTAGAAATTATTTCTTTATTAATGGAACACAGCCAATATTTTTTTAGACTCATTCTTAGTGCAAAAATGTTGCTTCAGCGTGCAGTATGTTGACTTTGCATGGCTGCACTGTACATCATACTGGTATTGCCATGGCAACTAGAAAAGAGAGCAGCTGCTGCTATGACAGCCAAGAGTCAGAAGATGAAGGAAGCAAGACTATGAACATAAGACAAGTAACAGCTCTTAAACCCTTTTGAGGACTGTCATTTTTGCACCTAGCACAAGGAAACAAAATTAGTTCAATAGCATATTAGAATCACAAGTTAGGCTGAATAAAGAGATGGTATTCTAAATATAGTGAAAATATACAGCAAATAGAAGAAAAGCAACAATCTGCAAAGGATCAAATTAGGGGAGAGCCTTCACATCTCCCACTGGAGCAGTTGCCAAATGCAGACACTGTGAATTGTGGGTAATGGAGCTGGTGGAGCTCCTGGAATGAAGCCAAATGCAGTCTGATACCAGGCATTTACATTTTTATCATGTACTCACTGTTGTTTTTCAAGGAAAACCTTTACTTACTTCGGTTTAACAATGGGAAGATGATAAAAGTTAGCAAGGAAATAGGACATAATACATCTATAAAAAAGCATGACGTGGTACAAAAGCAACAGGACACAGCTCCACATCTAATACATTGGTTCCTGCTTCAAACTGATTAACCCTCTAAATCCTAGACAGCACTTAACTCGCCCTCCCCCACAAATTTAGAACAAGAAACACATTAGTGGGAATTAGAGACAATTAGCATTTCATGAATTTCATATATTGATAATTGGAATTATTCCAACTGATTTGTGTGAAGCACTTAAATCATAATCTCAGCACCAGATAGACTGACTAATACATTTTTACAATTACAATTGCTTCAGCATTTGAAAGGGAACATTCCCAATTGGAGTCTGAAGGATCATCTACCCCTGAGCTAATTATTGTTGCAGAGGAGAAAGTAAAAGTATTAATAAGGAGCTGCAATTTCAGCCCCTGTCTATACTGATTGTGTGTGAGAATAATAGTCTCAATCTCAAGTTACCAACATCACCATCTCAGAGGCAGTGTACCAAAGCTTTTTCAATTGTTTTAACAAAAAAAGATACAATCAAAATGGAAGCCTCGAAGTATCAGCCATGACTCAGACATAGCATTCTCATCTGTGTCAGGAGGTTACCGTTTTAACTTCCTGCAGTTGATCACACTGCCCATGCTGACACCTCAGTGCAGTCCTGAGGGCAAGGTTCAGAGGTTGAATATTTCCGTCAGAGTTTGGATATTTCACTTGAGACATTAAACCAAGTCTTACCTCAGGAGGATGCAAGAAATCACATGCCATTATTCAAAGGATATGTTGGGGTGGGGGGGGGGGGGATGTTAACATGGTCGAGCAGGTTGGATTGGGTGTCTGGGGCTTAAAAGGCTAATAAAAAAGAAGCATGTTGGGAAGCCAGCTTCAATGCACTACTTTGGTTTTGTGCTCAGGCGGGGCAAGAGGTGGGTAGCTAACTGCAATGACACCAAAGGAAACTGTCACAAACATAACTGGATTTTTTTTTACATATATAGAAGTTATTCTTGTACCTCACTCCCAGTATAAACCTTACTGGGAGAATATATCTGACCAGGCTCTTACTGGGGCCTGCTTTTACTCTCTTGTCTGACAAGCCCCAGGTGGTGGATGTCCGCCTCCACCTCTCCATTCCCCATCCTCCTCCCCACAACCTCGGGAGCTTGTATTCAATACGCTCCCTTGGAAGATCAGTAACTGTTGTCTCATGATTCTCATGGGGGTTATAGCACAAAACAATCCCAGGACAAGGTTTGGTAAGTCAATGAGAATTAGATTGAAGCTGTTATGCAAGGTTAACTGAGGTCTACCCAGCCACTGGCCTTAGAAACTCTGTAGGTGGAGGTTGGAGGAGCAGGAGTGCTTCCTTCCAGACCTCCATCACCATCAGATCCCCCCTCCATATAAACAGCCCCCAGAATCTGACCCCTCCAAACCTCAGGGTCAGGAAACAGATCCCCCCCACCCCGATGATGCAAGGGACAGTCCCAGCAGCAAGATCAACCCACTCACCAGCACCCGTCCGCTCCCCACACCTTCCAGAGCCTGTTGGTTCAACCTCCCCTTAATACTTAGTCCCCCTGCATTGGTGATCAAGCCCAGCTGGCCTCATGGCCTCTGCTCCAGCATTCCTCACTGACTTGAAGCCAGGCCTGTGAGCCAGGCTGACATCTGTGCAGGGAATCTGTCAGTGACGTATAACTCTCAATGTGTAATTAAAACTCTACAACACTGTGAAGTGATTCAGACTTCCAGATTTCTTGGGTGCTGCCTGTGATATATTTTATATATTTGATTTACTTCAGAGCAATGCAGGGATGACACTAGTTTCTAAATGTTCAGGAACTTTATTTCCAAATTTCTATGCAGCGGTTTAAAATGCCGATACTGTGCTTTGCAAAGTTTCGGACATATCCTGTGTCACCTGGTGCAAAGTGCCTGGGTGGTCAATGTTGAACAGGACAATGCCCCTGCAGGTCCTGGTTCTGGCACACCTTCCTGCCGATATCTGGGAAGACCATGCTAAGGCGGGTCCGAAGCCTCCGTCCCATTAGCATCTCAGTCGGGGCCACCCCAGTCACGGTGTGTGGGGTGGTCCAGTAGCAAAAAAAGAATCAGGCCAGCCTATTGTCCATCGACCCCGAAGACTGTTTCCACAACACGCTTTTGAACGTCTGGAGGGAAATTTCCGATAGTTCATTTGAAGCTTCGTAGCGGTTCGAATGTATCATACTCCATTAGCCTTCAGAGACCCAGAGAACTCCTCACCCGTAATAGGTGCGTCATTGTCCGTGATGAACCCCTAGGGTACGCCATGGATAGAAAAAATAAATGCAGCTTCTCAATCGTTGTCCTGGAGGTGGTTGCCCTCAACTTGTGGACCCCCAGCCATTTGGAATGTGTGTCAATCAGGCGGAGGAACAGCAAACCCTGAAATGGGCTGGCAAAATTGGCATGCATGTGTGCCCATGGCTGCCCAGGCCATTCCCAAGAGTGAAGGATGCAGCCGGTGGGAGCTTCTGGTGGTCCTCACAGACAGCACCTTGCTGGGCCAATCATACATTGTCAGTATCCAGGCCTGGCCACCAAACTTATCTGTGCACTAACATCTTTATTTTTGACACCATGGGTCTTTTTCAGGGATGATGACATGCGTACCCCAAAGCAGGACACTGTTCTCCACACTAAATTCGGTTGCAATTCATCTGGAGGTATGATGCTGGCCACCATACAACAGGAGATATTGAACTTTGGAAAGAACCAGGTCCGTTTGGGTCTCGCCAAGGATCTGAGATACAGTGACTGGCAACGAATCCATAAAGTTAAGGATGGCGACAACTTAATCCGCCCTGCGAGGAGATGGAGGGCTAGTCAGCAAGGGTAGTCAACTCAATGCATAGGAGTGAGCAATCTGCATGCCCGGTCAATGTTCGAACAATTAATCGTAGTCGGCCAACAATGGGCAACACAGTAGGATCGTGGGTAGCATTGTTGCTTCACAGCTCCAGGGTTCCAGGATCAATTCCCGGCTTGGGTCACTGTCTGTGCAGAGTCTGCATGTTCTCAACGTGTCTGCGTGGTTTCCTCTGGGTCTCTGGTTTCCTCCCACAGTCCAAAGACGTGCAGGTTAGGTGGATTGGCCATGCTAAATTGCCCTTAGTGTCCAAAGGGGTTGGGTGGGGTTGCTGGGTTATGGGTATGGGGTGGAGGTGTGGGCTTAAGTGAGGTGTTCTTCCCGGGGGCCGGTACAGACTCGATGGGCCAAATGGCCTCCTTCTGCATTGTAAATTCTGTGGAAATTCTATCTAAAAGGGCCCACCACTCGATCCTTGCGGAAGTGATCAGAGGAATGTCCCTTTCCTCCTTGAACAGACCGACCAACAGTTTGTGGTTGATGATGATGGTGAAATGGCTGCCATATATTTTCTGGTGAAATGTCTTCACTGCGAAAACCACCAATAGGCCCCAATGTCATACAGTGACATGTCATATGTGATGATGAGAGGCTTTGAGAAAGCGTCATCTGGACTCGAAACATCAGCTTTTTTCTCTCTTTACAAATGCTGCCAGACCTTCTGAGATTTTCCAGCATTTTCTCTTTTGGTTTTGGATTACAGCATCCGCAGTAAATTGCTTTTATTATAAGATGAGAGGCTTGGCAGGATTATAGTGAGTCAACAACCCAGAAGACGAAAGCTGTTTATTAATTTGTCTGAAAGCCATTTCCTGATGCCTGCTCCATGCCCACTCTTGGTTTTTCTTCAAAGTAGACGCAAGGGGCCAGCATCATTGCGAGATTTGGGATGAACTTGCCATAATAGTACATTAACCCTAAAAATGATCAAAGATCCATGGCGCTTGTGGGGGAAGGGGCCTGCTGAATGGCATGCACCTTCTCTGCAACTGGGTGCAAACCTTCCCAATAGTCCACCCAATAGCCCAAGTACACAATCTCTTTTGCGTGAAAAATACACTTGGCTCTCCGCAGGTAGATGCCAGACTCCTAAAATTGGCGAAGAACGTCCGCCAAATTGTCCAAATTCTCCTGCTCAGTTGCTACGATGACCAGCACATCATCTAAATATACCGCCACATGTGGTAACCCATGCAGAATGTTTTTCATCACCCGATAGAATATGGCGCAGGCTGACGACATGCCGAAGCGTAACCAAGTATAATCATACATGCGGTGCGTGTCGATCCTGGCACAATTGCGGTCGATCGAGTCCAATTTGAGTTGCAAATATTGTTATGGGCCAGGGTTTAGAGTACACCAAAGTATATCATGGAGTTCACCTGACCCACAACTTTTAATAGATTTTGGTTATGGGGAGCACAAGGGCCCACTTTACAGAAATGATGCAACAGAGATCTAAAGTATTTTTAAAACAAAACAATGTTTATTCTATGAATCCAGTTAACATTTTATAAACCCACAGTAAACATCTTACCAACTACCAACACTAATAACCCTCCAAAAAGATACAGTACTCTATCGGTAACCCTTAGTAACTTTCCAAACAACATCCATGAACCAAAACACTTTTTAACAAAGACAGTGGGCGAAATTCTCCCCCCCCCACGATGGGTGGGAGAATAGCGGGAGGGCCTTCCCGACTTTTTTGACGCCCTCCCGCTATTCTCCCCCCCCCCCCCGCCGAAATCCCGACACGAATCGCTGCCGCTGTTTTTTTACGGCCGGCAGCGATTCACAGCTGTTAGAAGGGCCGAAGTCCCAGCCCTTTACGACCTTTTTACGAACGGCAAACACACCTGGTCCTGCCGTTCGTAAAAACGTCGTGACCACCTGGAAAAAAATAACCATGGCACCGATTGGCACGGCAGTACCACGGCCGTGCCAAGGGTGCCATGGGCCCGCGATCGGTGCCCACCGATCGCGGGCAGCGGGCCCGATGCCCGCGCACTATTTGTCCTTCCGCCGCCCCGCAGTATCAATACGCGGGGCGGCTGAGGGGCAACCCGGACCGCGCATGCGCGGGTTTCGCGCAAAAACGCGATGACGTCACCCGCGCATGCGCGGGTGGAGTCTTCCCACCTGCGCATGCGTGGCTGACGTCATATGACGCGTCAGCCGGCGCTAAGTCCGACAAGCGGGCTTAACGATTTTCGTTAAGCCCGACTTGTCGGAGCCCCCTACGTCGGGCTGCTAGCCCCGACCGGGGACCAGAATCGGTCCCCCGTCGGGAAGGGGCGCGATGCCGTAAAACCCGCCCGGGTTTTACGGCAGTTTGACGATTTCTCCCGTTTTGGGAGAATTTCGCCCAGTAGGTTTGAATTCTCTACAGAGACAGGTATTACTTTTAAATCATCAAGTGATCTGGAGACATTCTTTGGAGAGAGAGAGAGAGATGTACACCTTCTTGTTTGAATGCAGCTCTCCAACTGAAAGCGAAACTAAAACACAGAACCAAAAAGAGCTTCCAGCTCAAAACGAAAGTAAAAAGCAGAATCACATTCCAGCTCCACCCACACAATGACATCACAGCAGCCATTTGATAAAACACACTTTTCTTAAAGGGACTTTCACATGACAATATGCATAACTCATATCAAGTTTAGTAAATGAGAGTCCACTGGTAATTTAGCATAAAGGTCTTCAAAGCAGGGCATCGGGAAGTGGTCGAAATGTGAAGCCGTATTCACCATCAGTTTATAATCCCAACATAACCAGATCGCCTTCGCCAGCTTTAATACTGGAACCACCGGCACTGCCCAGTCTGCGAAGTGCATCGGCCGGATGATCCCAAATCCTTCAAAGCGGCTCAAACAATGATGGTCTAAGAAGTTGGTGTCATGTCCCTTCGCTACAATTAGCAAGAGGTGCACTGACTATCATGCATAAACCATCATGGTTGTTCCCGCAATGTCCAGCGGTTTGCTGGTATACGTGGCCAATCGAGCCTGAGTGCCCCTCAAGTCCAAGTGTTTTATCCCTTTATTAATGTATTCAACAGTTCACCTTCCTACAATGGAAAGTGCAGTGCCAGTATCAAGATCCAAAGCTGATAAATGTTCATTCGCCTGCACTACGTTTTTCATGGGGTCAACCTGGTGTCAGCTTGCGGAAGGTTTTTATTTATTTATTTATTTATTATAAATTCAGAGTATCCAGGATTGAACCCAGATCCTCAGCTCTATGAGACAGCAGTGCTATCCACTGCACCACTGTGCCACCCTAGCTTGCTGAAGGTTTAAGGGTGGTTCAGCCAACAATTTCTTTTGAGGAGCCACATTATTGATATTGCATACCGAATGGTCGCGCAACATTTCTGACAGGAACGTCAGAAGCCATATTTGTAGAATTCGGTGATGTTCTGTAATCATAGAAAGGTTACAGCACTGAAGGGGGCCTTTCGACCCATCTTGTCAATGCCAGCCAGAGGACACTGAGATGCCCTTTCAACCCACTTTCCTGTACCCGGGCTACAGCCCTGTATCTTACAGCACTTAAGATGCATATCAACGTACTTTTAAAAAGAAGTTTAGGACTCTGCCTCCACCACCAACTCGGGCAGCGAATTCCAGACTCACATTACCCTCTGTGTAAAAAAATTCTTCCTCACGTCCCCTCGACACCGTCTACCACTTATCTTGAATCTATGTCCCCGGGTTCTATAATTCTCCACCAAGGGAAACAATTATACCTTGTCCACTCTATCTCTTTGTACACCTCAATTAAGTCACCCCTCAGCCTTCTTTGATCCAAGGAAAATAACCCCAACCTATCCAATCTCTCCTTATAGCTACACTTTTCTAGCCCTGGTAACATTCTTGTAAATCTTCCCTGCACTCTCTCCAGAGTAATTACGTTCTTCAAGTAATGTGACCAGAGCTGCACACAGTACACCAGTTATGGCCTCTGTCATAATATACACCAGTATATCATGGCACAGACACACACACCGATGGACACACAGCAAGACCAATCAACACACACAACACCGCAACCAATCACCAGTTAGAGCACACTCACTACAAAGACGGAGGGCAACAGTTTTCCTGCTCATTCGGGATGCAGCCTCTCAGAAGGACAGAGCTTACAGCTTACAGCACAGATCTTCACCATGTGCTGAGTGCATAGACTGGTTAGGATAGGCATAGGTCTTTAGTTTAATCTAACATCATGTTAACCCACAGTCAAAGTATGTTCAACAGTTTCTAGCTTAATAAAATAGTGTTGTACTATTTCAAATGTTGGTAGCCTGTATGTGTTACTGCTGAGGGAAACGCAGTCTCCACGGATCCAGAGCACCCAAAACATCAGCCTAACCAGTGTTTTATCCAATTCTAACATTATATCCTTACTTTTATATTCCATATCCACTGCCAATGAAGTTGAGCATTCCATATGCTTTCTTTACAACCTTGTCGACTTGAACTGCTGCCTTTAGGGACCTATGTACTTGTACACCAAAATCTACCGCTCTTAGTGTATTCCTTTTTTTTTTAAATTTAGAGTATCCAATTATTTTGTTTCCAATTTAAGGGGCAATTTAGTGTAGCCAATCCATCTATCCTGCACATCTTTGGGTTTTGGGGGTGAAACCCACGCAGACACGCGGAGAATGCGCAAATTCCACACAGACAGTGACCTGGGGCCGGGATTCAAATCCGGGTCCTCAGCGCCGTAGGCAGTAGTGCTACCCACTGTGCCACGAGGCGCCCCTCTCCTAGTATATTCCTAACTATCATGTACTCCCTATAACAGTTTGACCTCCCTAAATGCATGACCTCACACCTCAGAATTACAAAATCACAGAATACTACAGTGTAGAAGACGCCCTTTGGCCCATCAAGTCTGCACGGACGCATGAAAGGCCCTGACCTGGAATTCACTGCTCAAGTTGGTGGTGGAGGCAGAGCCCTAGGGCGGGATTCTATCAGCCTGCGCCAGTTCGGAGAATCCCCGTTCCCGATGGTATTTCACGCGACATCAGTCTGATGCCGTTTTGCGATTTTCCCAACAAGCCAAAACAGTATTGTCGTGATCGGCACTGAGTGGCCCGGAGAATCGGTGGAGGGGGTCCATTTAGCGATTCTCCGGGGCTCCAGCGATTCTGAGGCCCAGGTGGGTCGAAGACCCGACGGCATGACCCCAGGTCACGCTGGCGCCATTCCAACATGCATTTAAAAATCGTGATTGTGGTCTATGGGTCAGGAAGTCAAGGATCCAGTTGCAGAGGGAGGAGCCAAGTCCTAGTTTTTGGAGCTTTGATATCAGCTTGGGTAGGATCATGGTATTGAATGCAGAGTGTAGTCGAGATGCTCCAGGGATGAGTGTCTGTGTGGAGTTTGAACGTTCTCCCCGCGTCTGCTTGCGTTTCCTTTGAGTGCTCCGGTTTCCTCCCACAGTCCAAAGATGTGCAGGTTAGCTGGATTGGCCATTCTAAATTGCCCCTTAGTGTCCAAAAAGGTTATGTGGGGTTATTGGGTTATGGAGATAGGGTGGAGGCGTGGACGTTGGGAAGGTGCTCTTTCCAAGGACTGGTGCAGAATCATTGGCAAAATGGCCTCCTTCTGCATTGTAAATTCTATGATTCTATGAGAGTGTAGGTTCAGGGAAATGGTGTCTGTTGTTGATCGCTTGTGATGGTGTGCGAATTGCAATGGATCAAGGCATTCTGGGAGTATGGAGTTGATGTGTCTCATGACCATCCCGTCGATATCTTCCTCTAACCCAAGTCACTCAACCTCACTATTAACCACCCGGCCAATTTTTGTGTCATCCGCAAACTTACTGATCCGACCCCCACATCGTCATCTATGTCATTTATAAAAATGACTCACAATAGGAGTCCCAGCACGGATCCCTGTGGTATGCCACTGGTCGCTGGCTTCCAGACACTAAAGCAGCCGTCTGTCAGAATACTTTAATCATAATCTTTATAGTGTCACAGGTAGGCTTACATTAACACGGCAATTAAGTTACTGTGGAAATCCCCTATTTGCCACACTACGGCGCCTCTTATGGTATACTGAAGGACAAAACCCACGCAGACACAGGGAGAATGGGCAGACTCTGCATAGTGACTCAAGCCAGGGATCAGTGGTTAGCACTGCTGCCTCACAGCTCCAGGGCCCCGGGTTCAATCCTGGCCTCAGGTGACTGTCTGTGTGGAGTTTGCACATTCTCCCCGTGTCTGCGTGGGTTTCCTCCGGGTGCTCCGGTTTTCTCCCACAGTCCAAAGATGTGCAGGTTAGGTGGATTGGCTTTGCTAAATTGCCCCTTATTGTCCAAAACGTTAGGTGGGGTTACTGGGTTACGGGGATGGTGTGGAGGTGTGGGCTTAAGTAGGGTGCTCTTTCCAAGGGCCGGTGCAGACTCGATGGGCCGAATGGCCTTCTTCTAAACTGTAAATTCTAAGATTCTATGAATCCACCTTATAAAATCACCCTGTATCCCATGTGCATTTGCCTTCTTAATAAGTCTCCCACGTTGGACCTTGTCAAAGGCTTTGCTGAAATCCATGTAAACTACATCAACTGCACTATCCTCATCTATACACTCAGTTACATGCTCAAAAAATTTGTAAGGCCTGACCTCCCTCTGACAAAGCGATGCTGACTTTCACTGATCGAACCTTGCCTCTCCAAGTGGAGATAGATTCTCTCCTTCAGACTCTTCTCCAGTAGTCTGTAGGTCACTAGCTTGTCTCTACAACCTTTCATAAACTGTGGGACTACATTAGCTGTTCTCCAGTCCTCTGGCACCTGCCCCGTGGCCAGACAGGAATTAAAAATTTAGGTCAGAGCCCTGGCAGTCTCCTCCCTTGCCTCCCACAGCAGCCTGGGAGACAATTTATCCGGACTTGGAGATTAGTCCACTTTTAAGCCCACCAATACCTCCAATACTTTGTTACTCACTATGACAATTTGCTCAATAACATCACAATCGTTCTCCCTGAGTTCCATAATTACCTCTTCATTCTCTTGGGTGAAATATTCGTCCAACACCCGAACAATATCCCCTGGTTCCACCCACAGCTTCCCCCCTTGGTCCTTAATGATCCCTGGTTATCCTCTTCCCATTGATATACTTATAGAATATCTTAGTATTTTTCCTACTTTTACCAGCCAGATCTTTCTCATATCCCCTCTTTGCTTTCCTAATTAATTTCTTAAGCACTATCCTGCACGTCTATACAGTACTCCACTAATGCCTCTGTAGAGTTGCTCCCCTTGAACTTGTTAAAAGCCTCTCTTCCTTCTCATCGTATGCTGAATGTCTCTGGTTATCCATGATTCTCTGGGTTTGTTACACCTTCCTATTACCTTAGAGGGAACATATTGGGCCTGTACCCTCCTCATTTCATCTTTGAACGCCCCTCACTGCTGTTCTGTAGGTTTCCCCACAAGTAACTCTTTCCAGTCTACCTAGGCCAGCTCCTGCCTTATTCTGTTAAAATCTATTCTCCCCAATCCAAAACATTTTTTTTGCAACTTGTCTATTTCTTTGTCCATAACAAATTTAAATTTAAATTGAACCATGTTGTGGTTGCTATCAATAAAATGCTCCCCCACGAACACATCAACCACCTATCTGGCTTCATTCCCCAGAATTAGGTCCAGCACTGCACCATCACTTGTTGGATCTTCTACATATTCAGCTAAAAAGTTCTCCTGTATACATTTTAAGACCTCTACTCCATCTAAGCCCTTAATATGATGGCTATCCCAATTAATTTTGAGTAGGTTGAAATCTCCTAATATAATTACCTTCTTATGATTTTTAGACTCCTCTGCAAATTGCGCACATATTTGCTCCTCAATTTCCCACTGACTATCTGGGGGTCTATAATAAACACCTAGCAATGAAAAGAAAATCACTTACTGTCACGAGTAGGCTTCAATGAAGTTACTGTGAAAAGCCCCTAGTCGCCACATTCCGGCGCCTGTCCGGGGAGGCTGGTACGGGAATCGAACCGTGCTGCTGGCCTGCTTGGTCTGCTTTTTTTTAAAGCCAGTGATTTAGCTGAGTGAGCTAAACCAGCCCCTGTGGTTGTCCCTTCTTTATTCCTAAGCTCTACCCACAAAGCTTCAAGATATCATCTCTTCTTATTGAAGTAACTGCCTCCTTAACTAATAATGAAATGCTCCCTCCTCTTTTACCCCCTCCTCTATCTTGCCTGAAGATTCTGTATCCTGGGACATTGAGCTGCCAATCCTGCCCCTCGCTCAACCATGTCTCTGTGATAGCTATAATATCGTAATTACACGTGTCAATCATTGCCCTTAACTTATCCGTTTTACCTTTAATATTCCTGGCATTAAAGTAGAGGCCATCCAGCCTTGTCTTACACCCTTGAAACTTACTATTGCTGTATTCCCTCTGACCTGATTGCTTTTCTATGTTATACTGTTTCCCTGTTCTGCTATCAGTAGGCATCCCCTCCCTTTCTAAACTACTTTAAACTCTTCGCAACAGCACTAGCAAACCCATTAGCAAGGATATTAGTCCCGTTCTGGTTCAGATGTAGACCCTCCCGCTTGTACAGGTCCCACCTTCCCAAAAAACAGTCCCAATGGTCGAGGAATTTAAAACAGTCCCTTCTGCACCAACTCTTAAACCACATATTTGTCTGTGCTATTCTCCTATTCCTGTACTCAGTAGCATGTGGCACTGGGAGCAATCCACAGATTACAACCTGAGAGGTCCTGCTCTTTAGTCTATTGTCTAACTCTTTGAATTCTTGATGCAAGACATCATCACTCTTTCTACGTATGTCATTGATACAAACATGTACCATGACCTCTCTGCCTTATCACTCTCCTCCTTCGGGATGCCTGCAGCCATTCATTGACATCCAGGACCCTGGCACCACGGAGGCAACACACCATCCTGAAATTTCTTTCAAGACCATAGAAGTGCCTATCTGTGCCCCTGACAATGGATCCCCTATAACTATTGCTCTTCTGTGTTTTGACCCTCCCTGCTGAACAACATTGCCAGCTGTGGTGCCACTGCTCTGGCCGCTGCTGTTGTTTTCCCCCGATAGGCCATCCCCTCAACAGTATCCAAAATGGTACACTTGTTAGAGAGGCGGACAGCCAGGGGGGATTCCTGCACTGACTGCCTGCCCTTTCTAGCTGTCACCCATCAGTATGCTGGCACCTCGGGTGTGACCACGTCTCTAGAACACCTGACTCTGCTGCTTTCCACCATCCTCATGCTGTTAAGGAGCTGCCCTGAATACCTGAGTGACAATTGTAAAGACTTACCGACCTTGTCCACTGCCTACCAGTCAGCTCTCTCCCTTGTATCCTCAGGTGCAGCAGGGCAAGAGCAATCTTTGAATATTTAAAAGTTACAAAGCAAGGAGAAAAGGCAAAGAGCACCTCTTCCCACTTTGCAGCGAATCCTGCCTTTTAGCCTTCCTGCCCAGTCTACAGGGGTCAAATCTGACCTCAAGCCTATGTAATTTCCTTTGTTTAATTCCAGAATACTATTGTGGGACTCCACTTTCTCGGCCCTAACTTGAATCTTGAATTCTACCATATTATGGTCACTACTCCCAAGTGGATCCTTAGCTATGAGGTCATTAATTAATCCCTTCTCATCGCAAAATACCAAAGCGAGAGTAGCCTCCTCCCTGGGTGGTTTCCTGTTTTAGGAAAGTCTCCAATGGTGTCTACGGTGGAGGCCTTGAGGGGGACAAGAGTTTCACCGATGGATCAGCATGTCCTCGGCCTGGGGCAATCTGTGCATGTGATGGCCGAGGCCGAGGACTGGGCTGCCCTCTCACAGGCAGCCATGTGCCAGAGCCACCTGGACATTGCAGCGGCGCTCCTGAGCATGGCTCAGTCACAGCGGGCCATGGCTGAGCGCTTAGGCGGCATTGCCCAGGTGCTGGCTGACATGACACAGACACAGAGGATGGCCCCAGAGAGATATGGCCCAGTCACTGGCTGCTGACTAGTCCCAGAGGGTTATGGCGCAGTCACTGGCTGAGGCAGCACAAACACAGAAGATGGTGACATAGTCACAGCATGATGTGGCGCAGTCCCAGACGGAGGTGGTCCACTCCCTGTGCTATATGATCGCGAGCACGTAGACCCTGACCGAGACGGCAGTGGGCCTCTTGACTGGCATTGCGAGGTGGCCGGGAGCTTCAGGAATTCACTCCGCTTGCACCCCTGTCCCATTGAGTGGCACGGGGGGCATTGGGCACACTGAGGTAGGAGGAGGTGATGGGGCCTATGCTCGTGACACGGCTAGACCTCAGATTCCCCCTACTCCCCCATCGGCGCATCCCATGGACAGCGGGCAGAACAGCATTGCATTACGCTCCCTGGGACACGGGAGCAGCAGCCCAGTTGCACCAGACGATGGCCACCAGCATCAGACTCGAGTTTTTTCTCCATATTCTCTGACACTCAGTGCACAGAAAATCTGGGGGCGGGGGGGGGGGGGAGTTTCCCAGAGCCGGCAACGTCAGCTCCACCAGGATCGGGATTCCATCTTTAAAACATGCCCCGATCTGCGTTATGGACACAGGGAAACATAGAAAATATAAGCATAAGCAGGACATTCAGCCCTTCGAGCCTGCTCCCCCATTTATTATGATCATGGCTGATCATCCAACTCAATAGCCCATACCCTTTGATCTCCTTCACCCAGGTTCTGTATCTAACTGCTTCTTGAAAGCATGCTATGTTTTGGCTTCAATTACTTCCTGTGGTAATGAATTCCACAGGCCAATCACTCTCCGGGTGATGGCATTTCTCCTCATCTCTGTCCTAAATGGCCTACCCAATATCCTCAGAATATGACCCCTAGTTCTGGACAACCCCACCATCGGGAATATCCTTATTGCATCTATCTTGTCTCATCCTGTTAGAATTTTATAGGTTTCTGTGAGATCCCACCCTCATTCTTCTCAACTTCAGTGAATGAAATCCTAAATGATTCAATCTATCCTCATATATCAGTCCTGCCATCCCAGGAATCAGTCTGGTAAACTTTCACTGTGCTACCTCTAGAGCAAGAACATCATTCCCCAGATAAGGAGACCAAAACTGCACACAGTATTCCAGCTGTGGCCTCACCAAGGCCCTGTATAATTGCAGAAAGGCATCCCTGCTTCTGCTCTCAAAACCTCTTGCCATTTGCCTTTTTTATTGCTTGCTGCACCTGTTAACCTTCAGCGACTAGTGTGTGAGTTCAACCAGGTCTTATTTCACATTCCCTCCTTTAATTTATAGCCATTCAGATAATAAACTGCCTCCCTGTTTTTGCTACCAAAGTGGATAAGCTCACGTTTATCCAAATTATGTTGCACCTGCCATTCATTTTCCCATTCACTCAACTTGTCCAAATCACACTGAATCCTCCTTGCTTCTCACCCTCCCACCCAACTTTGTGTCATCTACAAATTTGGAGATAATACATTTTTGTTCCCAATCAAATCATTAATATGTATTGTGAATACCTGGGATCCCAGCACCAATCGCTACAGTACTCCATTAGTCACTGCCTGCCATTTGGAAAAAGACACAGTAATCCCTAAACTTTGTTTCCTGTCTGCCAACTAGTTTTGTGTTCATCACAATCCACAGCCTCTAATCCCATGGTGTTTTAATTTTGCACACTAATTTCTTATGTGGGACTTTGTCAAAAGCCTTCTTTTTTAAAAATTTAGAGTACCCAATTCTTTTTTTTCCAATTAAGGGCAATTTAGTCTGCCCAATTCACCTATACTGCACATCTTTTTGGGTTATGGGGGTGAAACCAACGCAGATATGGGGAGAATGTGCCAACTCCACACGGACAGTGACCTGGGGCCAGGATCAAACCAAGGTCCTCGGCGCGTGATGCACCAGTGCTATCCACTGCACCACCGTGCTGCCCTAGTCAAAAGCCTTCTGAAAGTCCAAATAAACCATCCACTTGCTATCCCTCATCACTTCTACTAGTTACATCTTCGAAGAATTCCAGTAGATCTGTCTAGCATGATTTCCCCTTCATAAATCCATGCTGACTCTGTCCGATCCTGCCATTGTTTTTTTAAGTGCTCTGGCAGAACATCTTTGATAATGGATTCTCGAATTGTCCCCACTACTGCACCAGGCTTACTGTTCTAGAATTCTCTACCTCCCTTTTTACGTAGTGGAGTTACATTAGCTACCCTCCAATCTGAAGGATTCAGAGTCTATAGTGTCATGTGAGAGTACCTTTAAGAAATGGGTGTTTATAAATGGGTGTGTATATAAGTATCTGTAGTGAGAGTACCTTTAAGAAATGGGTGTTTATTACTGCAGTGATGTCAGAGAGTGGGTGGAGCTGGGCTGTCTGTCAGCTTTTTACTTTTGTTTTAGGCTGTTTGCTGCAGGGTGTGTTTTAGTTTCATTTTCAGAGCTGGATAGCTGGAGTCACAGCTAGAAGTTGTATTAGAGTCTCTCTTTGTAATCTAAAGACTGTAAATCGATCCTTTGGTGATTTAAAACTAATAACTGCACTTAGTAGTGACTTTAACCTTATGTGCTTCTGCTGAAAGGCTTTTTTTTAAGTCTTCTGGATGTTAAAAGGACAGCTTAAGAATTACTTAGTGTTGTATTCTTTGGGGGTTGTATTAGAATTAATGGTTGCTAGGATGTTCACTGTATGTTTTAAAAAGGTTAACTTGAGTTCATAGAATAAACATTGTTTTGCTTTAAAAAAATACATTTCCATTTTTGCTGTACCACACAGGTAGAGTGGGCCGTGTGCTCCCCATACCACAATCTATTAAAAGTTGTGGGTCAGGTGAACTCCATGATTCACTTTGGGGTTCTCTAAACCCTGGCCCATAACAATAGAAATTTGGAAGATGACCATCAATGCAGCCAGTATCTCTAGAGCCACATTTTTAAGTGCTCTGGGATGCACATTAACAGGCCCTGGGGATTTATCAGCCTTCAATTCCATCAATTTCTGCAACACTATTCACCATTTCTCTCCCCCAAGCAACGGGGAAACCGTACCCCCATCCCCCAACCACCCATACAAGTATGAGGGCAACTCTCCCCAACCCCCTCCCAGAAAAGTAAAAGTAAAATGAGGGTAACCTCCCCACAAGTAAAAGAACAACCCCTCCTACCAGACAAGAACCAGTACAAGCCCTTCACACAAACATCAGGACAGCCACCCCCCTTCCACACAAGCACTGGGGCAACCCCCCCAACACTCAAGCAATGGGATAACCCCCCCCCCCCCCCCCCCCAACACACACACACAAACACTGGGGCAACCCATCCCCCCCACATACACATACATAAGGGGAACCACCCAACTGGCCTCCCCAGAGGGCCAGCCCTTGGCACAGCTCACTGGCATAGCCCCTGGCAATATCGCCTTCATAATGCCACCTGCAGTGCCAAGTTGATACTGCCAGGTCATGCCAAGGCAGCAGTGCCAATGAGGAAGTGCCGGGGTCTGCCTGGCCATGTCTCTCCCCTGGGAGCTATACTTACTGTGGGTAGCCCTCCGCAGCTTCCCGATTCACAAAAGCTGTTGTGAACCTCTCAGATGACATCATTATGAGGGGGGGAAATTCCCTTGCCGGGGGGGGGGGGGGGGGTGAAGATATGACAGGGAATGTCTTTGAGTACATTTAAGTTTATTTAAATGAGGTTCCTGATTGAATAACCGGGGAAAGCCTGAGAACGATACTTCGCCACTGAGATTCCAGTTCAATTTTCCACCCGCCTCGCCATTTTTCCCCGAAACGAACTTTAGCTGAATAACTCCCCATAGTTCACTGTACTTGAATGTTTCAGCCTGGAGATGGAGTTAGGAAAAGATAAATAAACAACACAGAACTGTCTGGAAACCAAGAGTTGAAGCATGGTTCAGACATTTTAAAGCAGTGTATAAAACTCAAAATACATTTCCCCCACAGAAAATAGCATTGCTCTGACCTAAATCAAATATATAAAATACACAGAAAACGTGATGTTGTAGTTGGATATCATTTGATAGCTCCTAATGAAATCTTCCTGGTCTTAAGTAGGTTAACTGTATATCTTCATTAACTACAAGGACTATGTACATATAAACAGATAAGAACTGTCTCCATGCTTGCTTGAGTACATGGCTCTTTTTAACATCAAACCATCTCTTAGGTGTGGGTCTCAATCACATGTTAACTCTATATCGGCCAGTCCCTTTACTACCCTTCCCCCCAATATTCACCTCTTCATATTTTTACATGGTAATATAGGCGGCGGAATTCTCTGAAAATGGGGCAATGTCCCTACTCCAATGAGAAAACGGGCGTGAATCACTCTGCATTTTCCTGGAGAAAGTCCAGAGTGATTCTTCGTTTTGAAGGGGGCTTAGAGGGCCCCGGAGTAGTCCACACAGCTCCAGCTGCCGATAAGGGGCCCTGCACTTCCGGCCACGTGTCCGGGCAACATGGCGGACCGCACAGAAAGCCAGCTCCGACAATATAGGCCCCCCCCCTCCATAGATCACGTGCGCCCGCCGATTAGTGGCCCCCGATCGTGAGCCTGGCCGTCCAGCCGGCGGGGCGCAAACCAGTCCGGCGCCGGCCTAGCCCCTGAAGGTGCAGAGGATTCCGCACCTTTGGGGCGGGCCGACGCAGGAGTGGTTCACGCCAATCTGTCCCACCGGGACCCCCCCAGGGCCGAAGGGACTCTGCCAGCTGGCCAGCGCGAGTTGACGCATGCGTGGGAGCATTAGCGGCTGCTGATGTCATCCCGCACATGCGTGGGGGGGGGGTTCACCTACGTGTCGGACATCACGGAGGCTGACACGGCCGACGCGTAGGAAAAGAGTGCCCCCATGGCACAGGCCCACCCGTGGATTGGTGGGCCCTGATTAAGGGCCAGACCACCGTGGGGGCACCCCCCCAGTGCCAGAACTCCCCCCCCCCAGGACCCCGGAGCCCGCCCGCGCCGCCAGGTCACGCCAGTCAGGGACCTAATCTATTCTACGCCGGCGGGGCTGGCAAAGAACCAGCGGGACTTCGGCCCATCGCGAGCGGCCGCCGACCGGCGCAGTGCGATTCCCGCCTCCGCTGAATCTCCGGTGCCGGAGAATTCGACAGCCGGCGGGGGCGGGATTGATGCTGCCCCCCGGCGATTCTCCGACCCGGCGGGGGGGTCGGAGAATCCCGCCCCATAATGAAATTTTTATAGTCTTAAGTAGGTTAACTGTAAGTATTTATAACTACAAGAACTATGAAAATGTATACAGTAAATTGTTCAAGCTAAGAGCTGTCTCTATAATTGCCTCTGCACATGGCTCTGTGTAACACAAGACTGGCCCCAAGGTGTGTGTCATGTGTTCTCTTACATCACTGTGTGGGCCGTACTTTAACCAATCCCACATTAACCTTATATGTGCCATATCCTTATATTATAATTGACAACAAAGATATTTGAGAAACGAAACAGCTTTACCAGCTCCAAAACTATTTATTTCCTCATCAGATGATCCATCCATGCTGTGGGATCAATGACTTCAGGCATTCAAGAACTACTTGCTTGCTACACAGATGGATAGTCCAAATGTAGTAGTGGTCCACAAGAACGTGATACTTGTACTTTAGCTCAGAACAGAAAGCCAGTAAATATGCAAACAGTTCATGGAAGATTAGACTACATGCGACACAGCAGTACCTGCTATCAAAAATACTCCAGGCCAAGAAAAGTGTGATGATCAAGCATAGAATCATTGAAGCTAAGAGCAAGAGTACACCTTTTGGCCCTTCGAGCCTGCTCCACCATTCATGACTGATCCTCTTTTCAATGCCATATTCCTGCTTTTTCCCCATACCCCTTGATGCCATTAAAATCGAAAAGAAACTATCTCTTTCTTGAAGACATTCAATGACCTGACCTCAGCAGTCTTCTGTGGTAGAGAATTCTACAGGTTCACCATCCTTTGAGTGGAGACATTTTTCCTCATCTCAGTCCTAAATGGTCTACCCTGTATACTGAAAATGGGTCCCTAGTTCTAGATTCCCCAAACATGGAAAACATCTTCCCTTTATATAGTCTGTCCTGCCCTGTAAGAATTTTATATGTTTCTGTCAGGTCTCCACTCATCCTTCCAAACTCTAGTGAATACAGGCCCAGTCGACACAATCTCTCCTCAAATGACAGTCCCAGATACCAACCCTATATCAGCCTAATGAACATCTGCTGCACTCCCTCTATGGCAAGTAAATACTTTCTTCGGTATGGAGACCAAAACTGCATGCAATACTCCAGGTGTGGTGCCACCAACGCCCTGAATAACTGCAGTCAGATATTTCTGCTTCTGAACACAAATCCTCTTACAATGAGGGCCAACTTATTACTTGTCTTCCTCATTGCTTGCTGCGCCTGTCTCCATTTTTATTGACCAGTGTACAAGGACATCCAGATCCCTTTGTACATTCACACTTTCCAACATACCACCATTTAACTTACATTCTTCCTTTGCACACCAAAGTGTATGACTTCACATTTAGCTACATTGCACTCCATCGGCCATGTGTTTGCTCACTCACTCAACTTATCTAAATCGTCTTGAAGCCTCCTTGCATCCTTCTCACAAACAGTTCCACCTATTTTTGTGTTTCCACCCAGTTTTATGTCGGCAATGTACATTTTACCAGCAATGCCTGCAAAATGTTGAATCCGTGAAACAATACGTGGCAACTTTACAGCAATTGGCTTCTACATTTAATTTGGCACAATAACCAACAGACTAATTTGTGGCCAATTAATTGAAAAGCTGTTAATTCCACAAATTAGGGAAGGTCTCCTCATGGAGGATGGTGATTTAACCTTGGAAAATGCCACAATCTTGGCAATTCAAATCTGTCTGTCATGTTTGATTCAAAGAGGTGACATGTAAGAATGCACCCTCAGACTGAGGATTGCAGACACACTTGCTCAACTGCAAACGTTACGGACAAAGAGACCTTGGTAATATTCTCAACATATTTCCCATCATGGTCAGCTGCCTCCAAAACTGTGCTCAAATTATGGAACAGCTCATTAATATACAATGCCATATCCAGCTCAAGGAAAAAAATATGACTCATGTTTAATGTGGAACAATTTTGTGAAGGCGTGCAAATTGAAGAAAAGATTCATCGGCTTGACATGTGGAGGGGTCTCTTTTCCTGAGAATGAGGCATGACCTGGATTCGATTCCTGGCTTGGGTCACTATCTGTGCGGAATCTGCACGTTCTCCCCATGTCTGCATGCGTTTCCTCCGGGTGTACCGGTTTCCTCCCAAAAGTCCCGAAAGATGTATTTGTTAGGTGAATTGGACATTCTGAATTCTTCCTCGATGTACCCGATCAGGCGCTGGTGTGTGGCGAGGAGGGAATTTTCACAGTAATTTCATTGCAGTGTTAATGTAAGCCTACTTGTGACACTAATAAAGATTATTATTATGAACTTAGCTAGGCTGCTGTTTATGTCACACAATGGAACTGTGATTGTTTCCAAACCGGAATTATTGAGTGATTTTAGGCTTGAACAGTGTCTGTCACTGGAGTAAGAGAAAGTTGCAGAAAATACCAATGCTAATGTTTGTTGCTTAAAATAGGCACTTTTCCATCAACTTTAATGAGAAGTGACATTGATGCACATGCAATGCTTACTGAGCAATCCTCGAAGTGAAGTAATGCTTTACCAACAATAATAATAAGAATCTTTAGACTCTTATTGTGGACAAATTAGCTGTTAAGTTTCCTTAAGTTGCAGCAGTGAACTTTAAAATACTTCATTGACAGTGAAGAGTTTTGAGGAAATCCTCAGCTAATGAAAGATGTTCCAAAAATGCACTTTCATTAATTATTTTTCCCAATGGCATCTGCACTTGTTTTCAGCTTTACCCCCTTCTCTTCAGTTCTCCATTGATGAAAGTTGCCATTTATCCTGAGTAATGATTTCAAAAGCATCCTTCTAATAGAAAGTGGCCATTCTTAATGAAATAAAAACAAAAAATGGTGGAAGTACTCAGCAGGTCAGGCAGCATCAATGGGGAGAGAAACAAAGGTAACATTTCAGGTCAATGATCTTTCATTACAGCTTGTAAAGTTTTGAGATAAAATATTGTAATGAACTCCAATTGGCTTTATTGGTTGGCCAATTGGAGTATGAGCTCCCTCAATGATAGCTCATTGAGGGGGCCCATATATTCACCTGTGTAGGCTTTGTGAGCCAGTCTTGAGTTGACTGGACTGCTAGCAGCACTGTTTGTAGCTGCTCCTGTAATATCGTTATTGTAAATAAATATTGGTGTGGTGACGGAACTCCTGCCTCCCGTGGATTACTACAGTGGCGACGAGGCAAACTACGAATTTTGTGGAGACCAGCTGCCGCACTCGTAGGGTAAGCCTTGCCATTTTAAAAATGCCGTTTTTTGGGAGGTTAGAGGCATTCGACCCGGCTATTGAGGACTGGTCCCAGTATGTGGAGAGAATGTGTTACTTCTTCCGGGCAAATGATATACTGACGGACGAAAGGAGACGGCTTATCCTGCTGTCGGCGTGCGGACCCTCCGCTTTCGCCATTATATGTAGTCTGACTTATCCCGATGCGCCGGACACGAAAACTTTCCAAGAAGTAACGGAATTGGTGAAAGAGCACTACGACCCAAAACCACCCCTCATTTTGTGTAGGTACAGATTCTACACAGCGAAGCGGGAAGACAGGGAGTCAGTCACGAATTTCTTGACCTGCCTGAGAAGGCTGGCGGAAAAATGTGAGTTCGGCCCGACGCTAAATGAAATGCTTCTGGACCGGTTAGTGTGAGGTATAAACGACCTCACAATACAGAAACGCCTGTTGGCGGAAACGGGGCTAGACTGCAGGCAGGCGTTACAGCTCGCACTGTCCCTAGAAAAGGCAGCAAGTGGGGTGCAGGAACTACAGGGCACGCCAATGGAGGTAGATACCTGTGCGAGGGACTACCACAACGGGTCCTGCTATCAGATAGCCGCTCTCAGGAAAAACCTGAGGAATAGAGGGAAAAAGGAAAACCCCAGAACTGTCCCCAAGTCTGCCAGGACTAACTGGAGACAGAGGGAAGTACCGGCTGAGGCTCCCCCAACAGAGAAGGACCGTTTCTGGCACCAGACAGAGTGGGGTAACAACGACAGAAACCCTAGAAGGAGGTGGCAAAAGAGGAATAGCAGGTGGGGACGCAGGGAAGTACACAACCTAGACGTCCCATCCTTCTCCGAAGGGGGACAATTATATAATATTACAACGAAGAAAGCAGAACCCATTAGGATTACCCCACGGGTGAACGGGCGGCCGACAATAATGGAAATAGATACGGGTGCGGCCGTATCAGTAATGGGAGTGGAAGCATTTAGAAAAATCAAAGATGGACTCCAGCCACTAACCCTAACAAAAACATCGACAAAACTTAAAACCTACACGGGGGAACCCCTGGAAGTTCTAGGCACGACTCATGTACCTGTGAAATATGAGAAACAATTGCTCAGATTACCGTTGACGACAGTAGAGGGCTTCGGACCGAGCTTAATTGGACGGAACTGGCTGAAAGACCTAAAATTAGATTGGATTAAAATTTTCCAGAGTGGAAGCGGGCAGTTGAGTGGAGTATTCCAAAAATACCCGGAGGTCTTCCAGGAAGGTTTGGGGGAAATCATAGGTGCCAAAGCAACTTTGCACGTAGACCCAGAAGCCCTTCCGAAATTTTGTAAGGCCAGGCCGGTACCTTTTGCATTAAGAAAGAATGTAGATGATGAAATAGAAAGGTAACGGTGCGACGGCATTATCAGACCAGTACAATTCTCGGAATGGGCAGCGCTGGTGGTACCAATTTTGAAGCCAGACGGCTCGATACGTCTCTGTGGAGATTTCAAACAGACAGTAAACAAATACGCACTGCTGGACAAATACCCAATCCCGAAAATAGACGACCTATATGCCAAATTGGCAGGTGGGCTTTTGTTCATGAAAATAGACATGAGCCACGCCTACCTGCAGTTAAAACTGGACAAGGGCTCCCAGAAGTTCGCTACGATCAACACCCTGAAGGGCCTTTTCCGTTATACTAGGCTACCTTTTGGAGTGTCATCAGCCTGCGCTATATTCCAGCGTACGATGAAAAATATTCTGCAGGGACTACCGCAGGTGGCGATTTATTTGGACGATGTCTTAATCACGGGTAGGACAAACAGGGAACACTTAAGGAACCTGGAGGAAGTGCTCAGGCGTTTCGCAAAGGCAGGCATACGGCTAAAAAGGGAAAAATGTGTTTTTCTGGCCCTGGGATATAAAGTAGATGAGTCAGGCTTACATCCATTAGAAGACCGAGTAAGGGCAATAAAAGAAGCCCCAGTTCCCACCACGGTCCAGGAGTTATGATCATTTCTAGGGTTGGTAACCTATTATGGAAAATTTATTGAAATAGGGCGTCCATCCTGGAACCCCTCCACCAGCTACTAAAAAAGGGGCAAGAATGGAAATGGTCCACCCGCCAAAACCGAGCATTTAAGGACATGAAGGAACAGCTGTCATCCAAAAATGTCCTAGAGCATTATGACCCAAGGAAGGAGTTGGTGGTCACTTGTGATGCATCCCCATACGGGGTAGGAGCCGTCTTAGCCCATAGAGGAAGGAATGGGGAAGAACGGCCAATAGCCTATGCTTCGAGGACCTTGGCGATGGCTGAGAGGAAGCACGCCCAAATCGAGAAGGAAGGACTGGCGGTGATATTCGCAGTAAACAAATATCACCAGTATCTGTCCGGGCAGAAATTCACCATAGTGACGGACCATAAGCCGTTATTAGGGTTATTAAAAGAAGACAAGTCAATACCCCCGATTGCATCAGCTAGAATCCAACGCTGGGCGTTGCTACTGGCGGCGTATAGATACGTTCTGGAGCACAGACCGGGAACGCGAGTAGCAAATGCAGATGCTTTGAGCAGACTTCCCCTCCCGGACACTCCGCCACAAATACCAAAAGTAGAGGAGACAGTAATGACTCTAAATTTTTTGGACACCCTACCAGTAGACGCACAACATATTCGGTTGTGGACGCAAAAAGACCCAGTTTTAGCCAAGATGAAGCATTTACTGCTAACAGGGGAACTGGAAAGACCAGTGGAGCCCCAGATGCACCCATACTGGAGCAGAAGGGACCAAATAACCGTAGAAGACGGTATCCTATTATGGGGAGCCCGGGTAATCGTCCCAGCTCAGGGCCGTCAGCCAATCTTAACTGAGTTACATCACGGACACCCAGGGGTGTCGAAAATGAAGATGCTAGCTCGAAGCTACGTTTGGTAGCCAGGTTTGGACACAGACATAGCAGCCTTGGTACGTCGGTGCCAGGAGTGCCAACAGGGGCAAAGAGTGCCACCAGCGGCGCCATTGCACCCGTGGGAATGGCCAGGCAGACCATGGACCCGCCTGCATATTGACCATGCCGGCCCTTTCATGGGCTCAATGTTTTTGGTGATAGTGGACGCCCACTCCAAATGGTTGGACGTCCACCGGGTAAACACGGCAAGCACAGCATCGAAAATTGAAAAGCTCAGGGCCTCGTTTGAAACACATGGACTTCCGGAGGTATTGGTGTCGGACATCGAACGGCATTCACAAGTGGGGAATTTGGAAAATTCCTGAAGGAAAATGGAGTCCGTCACATTAAAACGGCCCCTTACCATCCAGCGACCAACGGCCTGGCAGAGAGAGCGGTCCAGACACTTAAAGCGGGACTCAAGAAGCAGCCGGCAGTGTCAATAGACACAAAGCTCTCCCGCTGGCTGTTTGATTACAGGACCACACCGCATTCCACAACGGGCATACCGCCAGCTGAACTCTTAATGGGAAGGCGGCTGCGAACGAGGCTGAGTCTCCTTTTCCCAAATTTAACGGGGAAAGTGGAGAAACATCAGGAGACCCAACGCAGGGGGCATGATAATAGTCGGCAGCAGAGACATTTCCAGGTGGGGGCACCGGTTTGGGTCAATAATTATGGGAATGGACCATCATGGGTCAAAGGCACGGTAGAGTCCCAAACAGGGCCCATATCCTATGAGGTTTCAATAGGAGGTAAGGTGCTGAAGAAACACCTAGACCAAATAAGGGCAGCGGAACCACACCTGGAGGCAGGCGAAGCAGGACCGCCTCAAGCTGGGATAGCCCAGACGGAAAGGATACCCACACCCCAGCCCCGAGCAATTTCTCCAGACCCCGTCATCCAGTCATCAGCGTCGGAGATGGACACACTCGACGAGGCCGCCGCGACACCTCTCCCCGAGGAGGAGGAAGAACAACTTCCAAGGAGGTCGTCAAGGAAAAGACGGGCACCTATAAGGTACACCCCGCCCACTTCGGAGAACGACCCGGCGGACGACACAGAGGTGACAGACCCAGACACGAGGAGCAGGAAGAAGCTCAGAGGAATGCCAGCTGGCAGGAATTCCTCGGACCTTGGGGGGAGGAGGGGTGTAATGAACTCCAATTGGCTTTATTGGTTGGCCAATTGGAGTATGAGCTCCCTCAATGATAGCTCATTGAGGGGGCCCATATAATCACCTGTGTAGGCTTTGTCAGCCAGTCTTGAGTTGACTGGACTGCTAGCAGCACTGTTTGTAGCTGCTCCTGTAATATCGTTATTGTAAATAAATATTGGTGTGGTGACGGAACTCCTGCCTCCCGTGGATTGCTACAAATATTAAATCATAGATCCCTAAGGGTGGTTACAGGACAGGAGGATGCCATTCAGTCCATTATGCCTGTGCCAGCTCTCTGCAAAAGAAATTCATCAAGAGTCACTCTCCCACTTTTACGCTGTAGGCCTGCAAAGGTTTCCTCCTCAAATAATGATCCAATTCTCTTTTGAAAGCCACAATTGAATCTGCCTCCACCACACTGTCAAGCACTGCATTCCAGGTCTTAACCACGTGCTGCATAAAGAGTTTTTTCTTCATGTTGCCATTGCTTCTTTTGCTAATCACCTTAAATCATGGACCTCTGGTTCTTTATCCTGCCAAGAATGGGAACAGTTTCTCATCTAATCTATCCAGGTCCCTCATTATTTGAATACCTCTATGAAACTCCTCTCAACCTTCTTTTCTCCAAGGAATACAGCTCCAGCTTTTCCAATCTACATACATAACTGAAGTTCCTCTGGAACCATTCTCATGAATCTTTGCTACACCCTGTGTAATGCCTTCACATCCGTCTTAAAGTGTGGTTCCTAGAACTCAACACAATACTCCAGTTGAGGCCAAACCAGTGTTTTCTACAGGTTTGTAATAACTTCCTTGCTTTTGTATTCTGTGCCCCTATTTATGAAGCCCAGGATCCTGTAAGCCTTTGTAACCAACCTCTCAACCTGTCCTTCAATGATGTGTGCACATATACCTCCAGGTCGCAGGTGAAATAGACCGATTTACCTTGTTGGTCACAAATGTTGCCATTGCAGGAAATTTTGGGCCATAGCTTGTTAGCTCCTCTTGGGCCATAGCTTGTTAGCTCCTCTTGGGCTTAATGTTCATTGGGCTGAGGAGGCAGGACTAGTGGAGTGTGTGTTGGCAATTTCAACCTACTTGCTGATGTGCTTTTTTTTCTTTTTTAAAAATAAATTTAGAGTACCCAACTCATTTTTTCCAATTAAGGGGCCATTGAGCATGGCCAATCCACCTACCCTGCACATCTTTGGATTGTAGGGGTGAAACACATGCAGACACGGGGAGAATGTGCAAACTTCACACGGACAGTGAACCGGGGCCAGGATTGAACCCGGGTCCTTCAGCAATGCCAACCACTGCGCCACCATGCCACCTCTCTGGTTTATGTGCTTGTCTGTTGGTGTTCCTGACTCTGACAGTAGCCAATTAGGCCAAATTCTATTCTTGTTGAGGACAATCGTCAGAAGCCACCTGGAATATTCCAAGTGGCATCTAGGCACATCACTGAGGCCAAATTCCAAATGATGGATGGAGGCAGTCTCTATGTGAAAAACCTGGGGTGGGGGGAGGGGGGGGGGTGCAGTCTCAATCAATTTACCAAACCCCACCACACACAACCACAATTGATATAGGATTACGATTGCAGCTACAGATCATCCTTTGGAGGGCCTCCTGGAAGCTGTGGCCAATTTGTATTCTTAAACTTTCTAAGGTCGTCAGAGCCACTCACATGTTCTCCCATCGAATATCGGCAGCACCCTCCGGTTGTCCAGAGCTTCGGGTGCTACGATTGACTCTCCCAGTTGTGGAATCCACCAATCATCCTGAATTAAACAGGGCTCCTGAAGGTTGCATCTTAAATGGCTCAAATCTCCCTGGGGTGCCATGTTTGGCATTGCTGGGTTCGTAACTCATATTTCATCCTGCCGCTCAGATCAGGAGCTGAGAATAAAAATCCACCACCTCGTTTCGCAAAAAAAGCTTTGTCAAACTGTTTTTCACGATGTCAGTTTCTCTTTCATTTTACTTCCCTTTCATCTGACTATTTTGAGTGAAGTAATCTATGTTAGGTTGCTGAATAAATGATTAAATTAGAATCTCAAACATTCCTCAGCTTTGAAGATATTTCCGATTTTCTTTTCCGTTAACTTCAGTGGAAATAAAAGTCGAGAAGTCATAACTGATGGATAATCTGATACTGCCTGTTGTCAACATTTGTGAAAAGTCAAAAATATGCCCTTTCCTATTTTAAATGGCACAGGTTTCATGGATAGTATTCCCACTGTTCCACTGGATATGACATTTGATCTATTATTATTTTTAAAATATTACAGTTATAAATCTTTCCCCTGTAACTTACACATATGAAGGGTTATTGCAGTGAGTCAAGGGTACCAGTCATTTATTAGATTTGTATTTGGCCATAGACTTTCCAACAATAATTAAAACTGAAAAATTGCACTCCAAACTTTAAAAAGTTAATGTACAGTATTAGAGAGGTTTTTTTGGTACTAATTAAGGTTTATCATGCCATTACAAAATACTTAGACTTGAATGATTTCACTTAACTTCTAGTAATGTAAATGTAAAGTCACCATAGTCTGTAAAGTCACCATAGTCCCAGATAACCATTGTTGTGCTATGCTGCTTCGGATAACACAGGCTGCTACTTGATGCAGTCTTAACTAAAGGATGCTCCAGACTCTGAAATGAGTTCAACGTGTTTATTGAACTATTAACACAGTTCTCAAATGAGTTCAACACTCTGCTAATCTAACTAGTAACTCAGTTTAACTACCAGATTGCTCTAAGTCATGTGTTGGGGTGTGATGCTGCTGATCAACCCTGTCTAACTTTCTAGATGTCTGTCCGTGGAAAGAGGCAGGGTGTGAGTGCCTCATCCCTTTTATAGTGTTTATGTCATGCCTCCTTGTGGTGAAGCCACCTCTGAGTGCCCTGACTGACCATTGGTTGTGTCCTATTCTGAGTGTTCATTGGTTGCATGTTTGCATATCATGACATCTCCCCTTTTTTTTGTCGAAGTATATAAATGTGAATGTGTCTGTCTAATGTGACTGACTGAGGAATATAGAACAGAACAAACAAAACAAATGCTCATAAGTCCAGTCTCTGAGGCTTGCGTCTGATCCTTGTCGACTGCCGGAGAGGTGGTGGAGGGGATGATCGTGTCTTGACAGGCGAGTGGGAGGCACGACTGGTGGCCTTGTGGTTCGAGGTGTCTGGAGGTGGCAATTCGACATGTGGAAATGGAGGGGAAAGTGGTTGTGGGCAAGCAACTTTTTGCAGTGCCCTTCGATTCCTTTGCACAATGGAGCCATCAGCCATACGTATGACATAGGATCTGGGCGCGGCCTGTCGAACAACGACAACCAGAGTAGCCCACCCACCATCCGGTATCTTGATCCTGACCGTGTCTGCCGGGGATAGCTTCTAGATCGGTGGCAAGTGCGTCATATCTATCCATCTATCCTATCATATCTATTCTGGCTGTCGCGAAGCTGCTACATCTTCTGCAGCACAGGGAGGTGACCAAGGTCGGGCTGGTGTATGGCTGGAAGTGTCGTCTGCAGGTCAGCAGTTGAGCTGGCGACATGCCAGTGGACAAGGGAGTCGCCCTGTACGCAGGTAGTGCAAGGTGTACGTCGGAAGCGGAGTCCGAGGCCTTGTGGATGAGCTGCTTAACGATGTGCACCCCTTTTTGACTTTGTCATTGGACTGCGGATAGTGCGGACTGGAGGTGACATGCCTGAAATTGTAGCTTTTGGCAAACGTGGACCATTCTCGACTGTGGAAACACGGGCCATTGTCGCTCATGACAGTGTTCGGGATGCCATGCTGTGAGAATGTCTCTTTACACACTTTGATGACAGTCCGTGAGGTGAGGTCTGGCAGCTTCAGCACTTCATGATAAATCAAAAAGTAATCGATGATTAAGATATAGTCGCGACCATTGCGTGGAATAGGTCAATGCCAACCTTGGACCACGGAGAGTTCTCCAGGTCATGTGGTTGGAGTGTCTCCTTGCTTTGCACTGGTCGGAACCTCTGACAGGCTTCGCAGTTCAGGACTATGTCCATGATGTCCTGGTTGATGCCGAGCCAGTAGACAGCTTGCTGGGCCCTGCGTCTGCACTTTTCTACGCCCAGGTGTCCCTCATGAATCTGCCGCAGCACAATGGTCTGGAGACGTAGCGGGATGACTATCCTGTCCAGCTTGAGCAGGATGCCGTCGATCAGCGTCAGGTCGTCTCTGACGCTGTAGAATTGAGGGCCTTGTCCTTTCTGCCAGCCATTGTTGTGGTTGTGGATGACTTGCTGCAATAGGGGGTCTTTGGCCGCCTCTTCTCGGATGAGAACAATCTTCTCATCTGTTGCCGGGAGAGTGCTTGCACACAGTTGTACCTGCAATTCAATGTGCTGGATGATCTCCAGTGGTTCACTGGGTGAGTTGACGGAGCGGGACGATGCATCGGCGATGATGAGCTCCTTGCCTGGTGTGTATGCCAACTTGAAATCAGGCCTCCGGAGTTTGAGCGGAATTCTCTGCAAACGAGGCATCATGCCATTCAGGTCCTTTTGGATGATGTGGACCAGAGGCCTATGATCCGTCTCAACAGTAAATGTTGGCAAGCCGTAGACATATTCATGAAATTTGAGGATGCCGGTGAGAAGACCTAAACACTCCTATTCAATCTGCGCATATCTGGTCTCAGTGGGTGTCATTGCCCGTGACGCGTATGCTACTGGTACCCAGGATGACGTGGCGTCTCTTTTGAAGCAACACCGCCCCAATGCCATCCTGACTCGCATCTGTAGATATCGTGGTCTCTCAGCCTGGGTTAAAGAATGCAAGGACGGGTGCAGTGGTGAGCTTGGCTTTCAGCTCCAGCCACTCTGTCCGGTGCTCTGCCTTCCACTCAAAGGCGGTTGATTTTTTTCACCAGGTTGCGTAGGGCCATGATGAACTTGCCAAGGAAATTGACCATTCCCAGGAATCGCAGTACTGCCTTCTTGTCCTCAGGGACTTTCATTGCCTCGATGGCTTTAATTTTGTCTGTGTCCGGGCGCACACCGTGTCGCAAAATCTCATCGCCCAGGAACTTCAGTGTGGATATCCCAAAACAGCACTTGGACCTGTTTAGCTTGAGGCCATGTTCATGTATGCGTCGGAATACTTTCTTGAGTCGCGACACATGCTCCTCTGGGGTTGTGGACCAGATTATGATATCGTCAACGTAGACACGAACCCCTTCTATTCCCTCCATCATCTGTTCCATGATGCGATGGAAAATCTCTGATGCCGAGATGATGCCAAATGGCATTCGGTTGTAGCAGAATCTGCCAAAAGGCATGTTGAAGGTGCAGAGTCTTCTGCTGGATTCTTCAAGTTGGATTTTCCAAAATCCTTGATGCGTCCAATTTTGTGAAGAAGAGCGTGTGCGCCATCTCACTCATGATTTGTTCCCTCTTTGGGATGGGGTAATGTTCCCACATAATGTTTTTGTTTAGATCCTTGGGGTCAATGCAGAGGCTTCTTTATTCACACCATCGAGCTGACCCAGTCGGTTGGTTCAGTGACCTTGGAGATGGTGCCTTTTTGTTGTAGAATCGTGAGCTCTGCCTTCAGGCGCTCTCTCAGTGGAGCAGGGACTCGTCGTGGTGCATGGACCACTGGCTTGGCATCAGGCTGCAGTAGAATCTTGTACTCATACGGCAGCATGCCCACCCTGCTAATTACATCTGGGTACTGGGTTATGATGTTGTCAATCCTGGCCTGAAGATCCAAATGGGACGGCGTTGTGGTGTAGACCCTTTGAATGAGGTTCAGTTGCTTGTAGGCATGCACACCTAGCAGGGACGCCCTGTCTAGTTTAACAATCTCAAAGCGTAAGCTTGCTTGTGTGTGTCGGCTGGACACCTGCAGATGGCCGGACCCCAGTGCCTTGAATGCGTTTCCATTGTAGTCCAGGAGTTTGCAGGCAGATGAAAGGATTGTGGGAGGTTTCTCGATTCTCTTGAAGTCTACCTGCAAAATCAGGTTGAGGCACCTGTGTCCAGTTTGAACTGGATGGGGCAGTGGTTCACCTTCATCACTGCATGCCATTCGTCTTGGAATCCACGGCCACGATTGATTTGACTTGTGATGTGTCCGGTGTGGCGTATTCGTACTTCATAATAATGCCCACTCGGTCAGTGTTGTCCAGGTATTCATCATCTGGATCCGTCGCACTGCCTGGATCAGAGTCATGCATTTGGTGTTGTATACTTCTGATGCGCCGCTGTTGGAATTGGGAGCGATGGCTCCTGACTGGTGGTGCAGATCTTCACACGGCTGCATAGTGGTTTGGTTTCACACAGTTTAAACAGTGTTTGCCCCTTGCAGGGCAGTTTTCTAAAAAATGGGCGGTGCCACAGTTCACACACATCATGACGTCGGCGTCATGATGCTCAGTGCGTCGTTGTGCATGCGCGGTGCGGTTTTTGGCCACTTTGTGTTCCTGATCGCATTGCGCATGCGTCGGACCCCGGGAAAAGCACGCAAAATTGCCGCTTTCATCAATGTGGAGGCGCTGCATCTGGGAGATGGCCTGAACACACTCCACCTCGTGGGAGGCTTGTTTTTCACTTTCTGCCATTTTGTACTGTGAATAGCGATTTTTAGCGTGCTCATGCACAGTACACATTTCAATCGCGACTGGCAGTGTCATGTGCTTGATTTTCAACAATTGCTCTCGCAGAGGATCAGAGTGGATGCCAAAAACGATTTGGTCTCTGATCATGGAGTCAGTGATATCACCGAAGTTGCAGGATTGCGCTAGCAGTCTAAGGTTAGTTAGATATGAGTTGAAGATTTCTATCGCATGGTCACCCACAGTGATGAGTAGAAGAGCTATCTTCCGCGCATCAGTCGCGCCATTGAGGTTGGATGCTTCCACGCATAGTTGAAATTTCTGCTTGAATGATCGCCAGTTGGCATTAACATTGTCGGTGGTCCTGAGCTGATGAGGAGCCTGAATCTTGTCCATTGTGCCTCTATTCAGCAGCTGGTTGTCACGGATCTTGCTGAGTTGAACTATATAGATTGAACAGTCACTCCTGGTATCATGTTGTGTTATGCTGCTTCGGATAACACAAGCTGCTACTTGATGCAGTCTTAACAGAAGGATGCTCCAGTCTCTGAAATGAGTTCAATGTGTTTATTGAACTAGTAACACAGTTCTCAAATGAGTTCGACTCTCTGCTAATCTAACTGTAGTAACTCAGTCTAACTGTACCAGCTTGCACTAAGCCACGTGCTGGGGTGTGATGCTGCTGATCAAACTAACTCTCTAGATGTCTGTCTGTGGAAAGAGGCAAGGTGTGAGTGCCTCATCCCTTTTATAGTGTTCATGTCATGCCCCCTTGTGGTGATGCCACCTCTGAGTGTCCTGACTGTCCATTGGTTGTGTCCTATTCTGAGTGTTCATTGGTTGCATGTTTGCATATCATGACAACCATAGGCTACTTTCCCCTTTGAGGAGGAGAGCTGACTGTTGGTGGTTTAACCTGAGGGTCACCACACCTCAGGCGAGGGGCAAGGTTGAGAAGGCGGTGCCTTCATGAATAACTTCAGCCGGTACGGGAATTGAACCTATGCTGGCGGCATCAAAAACCAGCTGTCTAGCCACTGAGCTAAATCTCCCCCTTCTAGTATGTTTCATCTGTACCTATGAGATCAGTACAGAAACCTTGTTCCGTTCAATGCATTTGAATGGAGTACCAGACAGCAAGGTGCAGCTTTCAAGCAGCTTATAGAGAATCAGCAGATCTTGGACAGCAATTTCTGGATTTTCACATGTAATTGCATTTGTGAGTTCAACAGAAGTTGCTGTTGTAATTTGCACGTAAGTAACTATGAGTGCTGTCAGCCTCACTGATGTCGTCACCATCAGATCTGGCCTAACATATTTTAATGTCAGCTGTCATTATACACCAAAAACAAACGTGATATAAATCTTCACACAAAGAAGAGCAAAATTGTCGATCCACGCTGCAGCCGTCCAAAAAGAATTAAGAAGATAAAAACATCGCTGCACCAAAGCTGGCAACAAATGGTGCCGAATGATAGCAGCAGCCATCGAAGGAACGAAAATGTAAACACAGGTTTTGGAGAAAACAGCATCATTGCCACGTGTTATTCCTGGAAAGTTCTGCAACAGTGCTCCCTCCACTGTGAGTAGCAAGTAAAAGTAACAAATACCCTGCAACAATAGTTTGGAGCTGGGGGCGTTCCAAGCTCGGAAGGAAAATGGCTGAGCTCAGGGGTATCTTGTTTGAAACAAAAGCGAGATAGTGCTAAAAATGTTGTTGTAGATTTGTCCTTCCACAATCTTTCCCACAGTAAAATGGCAGGGGTTTTTGGCACCATGGGACCTGTATGATAAAATCATCAAGCACTGGAGCTCATACATTGAAAGATTCAAATACCTTGTCCAGGTGAACAAAATTATGGTGGGCAAAGGGAGGCTCATGGCAGATATCGAGGGCTCAAAACAGGAGAAGTCTAGAATGTTCATAAGAGCAAAAAGGGGACATAAAAGGATACCAGCTATTAAAACAAAGGTAAATCCTAAATTGTTTACAATTAATTACACTATGGGTAAAAGGATAACGAGGGAAAAAGTAGGGCCTGTTGAGGACCACAGTGGTAATTTGTGTGTGGAGCCAGAAGACAGAGGTAGGGTTCTAAATGAATACTTTGTGGCGATGTTCACTGGTGAGAGAAACAATGTGGGTCTAAAAAATCAGGGAAAAGGGCTGTGATAAAATTAAAGACATTAACATGGAAGGAAAGGAGGTTCTGAGTGGTCTGGCAGGCTTAAAAGTAAAGTAAAATTTTCCAGGGCTGGTTGAAATTTATCTGAGGCAAGGAAGGAAGCAGCAGTGACACTGGCAATAAATTTCAATTCCTCTCTGGCCTCAGGAGAGGTGCCGGAGGACTGTAGGATACCCAATGTGATACCATTATTCAAGAAGGGAGGAAAGGGTACACCAGGAAACTACAGGCCAGTCTAACCTCAGTGGTAGGGAAACTATTGCAAGTAATTCTAAAAGACAGAGTTAAAAATGTCATTTGGAGAGGCAGGGATTAATCAAGAGCAGTCGGCATGGTTTTGTGAAGGGGAGGCCATGTTTGACCAACTTGGGCAGCACGGTGGCGTAGTGGTTAGCATTGCTGCCTCATGGCGCCGAGGTCACAGGTTCGATCCCGGCTCTGGGTCACTGTCCATGAGGAGTTTGCACATTCTCTCCGTGTTTGCGTGGGTTTCGCCCCCCACAACCCAAGGATGTGCAGGGTAGGTGAATTGGCCATGCTAAATTGCCCCTTAATTGGAAAAAATTAATTAGGTACTCTAAATTTATATTTTTAAAAAATGTTTGACCAACTTGATTGAATTTTTCGAAGAGATGGCCAGGTGCGTAGATGAGGCTAATGCATTTGACATAGTCTACTTCGACTTCAGCAAGGTTTTTGATAAGGTCCCACATGTGAAGGTATGAGCCCAAGGGATACAAGGAAATTTGGCAAATTGGATCCAGAATTGGCTGAGTGGCAGGCAGTAGAGGGTGATGGTCAAGGGGTATTTTCTGATTGGAAGCCTGCATCCAGTGGGGTCCAGCAGGGATCAGTGCCGGGGTCCTTGCTGTTTGTGGTTTATATAAATTATTTAGATTTGAATGCAGGAGGGTTGATCAGTAAGTTCGCGGATGATATGAAAATTGGTTGGGTGGTAAATAGTGAGGAGGATAGCCTTAGGTTCCAGGATGATATAGATGGGCTGATCAGATAGGCTAACTAGTTGCAAATGGAATTCAATCCAGATAAGTGTGAGGTGATGCACTTGGGCAGGGCAAACAATGCAGGGGATACATGATGAATGGCAAGACCTTGGGAAGCACCGAGGATCAGAGGGACATTGGTGTGCATGTACACCAGTCCCTTAAGCTAGCAGGGCAGTTGTATTAAGTGGTTAAGATGGTATACTTTTCTTTTTTATCAGAGACATAGAGTTTAAGAGCAGGGAAGTTATGCATAAAATGTTGTGCAGGCCACAGCTAGAGTACTGTCTCCAATTCTGGAATCCACATTATAGGAGGGATGTGATAGTTCTGCAAAGGGTGCAGAGGAGAGTGACCAGGATGTTGCCTGGGCTGGAGAATTTTAGTTATAAAAAGAGATTGCAAAGACTAGGGTTGTTTTCCTTGGAGAAGAGGTGACTGAGGGGGGATATGATTGAAATGTATAAAGTTATGAGGGGCAGAGATAGAGTGGACAGGAATACACTTTTTTCCTTCGTGGAGGGATAAATGACCAGGGGTATAGATTTAAGGTAAGGGGCAGGCGGTTTAGAGGGGGTGTGAGGATAAACTTTTTTACTCAGAAGGTGATAGGACTCTTAAACTCACTGCCTGAAAGGGTGGTGGAGGTAGAGATCCTAATAATATGGAAGAAGTATTTAGATGTGCACTTGCGATGCCAAGGCACACAAGGCTACGGGCCAAATGCTGGAAACTGGGATTAGAATAGTTTGGTTGTTATTATTGCTTGGCCGCAGGGCTTTTTCTGTGCTGTGGACCTTATGACTCTATAGTAGTCCCAACTTTCCTGAGCACAATGGAGGGGAAAACATTCAACCATGGGGGCACTCTTTCCCTCCGCACCGGCCTGTGTAAGGCTCCGCGGCCGGCGTGGAGAAGAAACCCCATGCGTGTGCAGGAATCACGGCAGAGGTTCTGCGCATGCTCCAGAACACGCTGGCCCTCCTGTGCATGCATCAACATGCGCCGGCCAGAGGAGGCTCTTCACCGCCGGTTGGCGCGGTGCCAACCACTCCAGCGCCGGCCTAGCCCCTGGAGGTGCAGAGGATTCTGCACCTTCCGGGCGGCCTGACGCCGGAGTGGTCCACGCCACTCTTTGGCGCCAGTACGGCCCGCCCCGCCGATTGCGGGAGAATCCCGCCCCCTGTCCCTATGGAATTAGCAGCTAAGGAAGCGCAACAATTAAACTCAAACACTAAAATCCATGAAATGTCAGCTAAGACCCGAACACAGACACAGATTTTAAATTGCCAGCGCTGTGCAAAAACTGGGCACACAGCAACCGATAACTGGAGAAAAGATGCAAAATGCAAGAGTTGTGCTAAAAAGGAGCACATTGAACGTGCATGTTGGGGAAAGAACCAACAAGTTTCAAACAAGAATGATAAAAAGCAAGAACCAAATACATTTAGTGAAGAACTGAATAGAGGGAAGAATATCCACCTTGTACAAAAAGGGTGCTAAAAGGGACGAGAGTCACTGTCAGAAGGTGAACTGTCATTGAATGTACTGGGCACAGTGGGCCCAACAAACTGTCACTGTGTCACTCCTTTCCTGGATGGACAACTGGTGAGAATGGAGGTGGACGTTGGCACAGCCGTTTCGTTGGTTCCTGAAACCTTTTACCAAGAGAAACTATAACATATTACCTTGAAACCCTCAATGACAATAGTCAAAATCTATACTGGAGAAGTGGTTTCGTAGAGGGGTTGTATCGATGTAAATGTCAGCTAAATGGACAGACCACAGACGTGCCCCTGCATGGCGTTAATGGTAACTATCCAGCCCTGATAGGGAGAACTTGGCTGCAGAAAATCAAGCTAAACTGGGCCAAGTTAAATCTCATGTCAGAGTCCGAAGCAGGCCCAACCAAAAGCTAAAAGGAAAATAAAGTTGCAGTTGCTGAAAAAAGTCTAAAAGTAGCTGTGGCGAAGGCCCAGGCTCAGGCTAGTAGTGCTGAGACCAAGACGACAAAGGCTCAGCACGCTGTAACAAATGTGGTTCAGGATCAAGCATATGGAAGATGTATATGAATGCTTTGACAAGAATGAAAGTCAAATGTACACTAAAAGAATTCAGTGAGGATTTGCAGAATGCATTTACGGACTCCCTTTGTAAATTCCAAACCACAGAGAAACAAGAATTTGAGGCGGATCGTGAAACGCCTGATAATAAAGAAACTCTGACGTTCATTGGAAAGAACATTCAGTTTGGGAAAAGAGCCTTCATGCATCAATGGTCAACAAGACTAAAAATTCTGCTGATCGTAAACGACAGCAACAACAGGAGCAAACGGAGCCAGCACAGAAACTCATGCAGGATGTTTGGATGGGAGTTGCTCCAGATGACCAAATGAACAGAGTTGTAGCTGCAGCCTACAATGCCAACATTCCTTTGCTATTTTACTCTGTACAACAGCATCTGAAGCCCAATGAACATATCAATAGCAAGATGGATTACCCCTGACTTAGCTTAACAAACCTACCATAAAGGCTACAGTTGATATGTTCTTAAAGGACAAGAAACCTTTTGTAAATAGTCAGGAGCAACAGCTTCAATTCGATAATTTAGAAGTTGCATTCCAGAAACAAGACCTAAAATATGAGGGTGAATGCAACGAGAATGAAGCCTTGAAGGGAGAGATGTAGGGTCTGATGGAAGTACACCACAATCTGGAGAAGGCATCACAGGGGCTGTGCCATAAGATTCAGGTAAACGAGGCCCTGCTTTGTAGCCTGGAGGGCCAGTGGTTTGGCAACTGAAAAAACAGATTGACAGCCTGGGTCAAAAACTAAAGATCTATCCTCTGATGTGAAATCTCTGAAAAAGCAGCCGTATCAGGTTTTGCAATTTGGGAACAGGGCTAAACACCATGGGCTGGGCTCCCCATCGGCAGGATCCTCTGTTTTGCCAGCAGCAAACTCGCGGATTTCCAAATGGCGTGGGAGTACCCACAGTGGGAAACTCCATTGGCCAGCTGCCGAGACGGAGAATCCAGTTGCCAGAGGGGGTGCGCCGTACCAGAAAACGGGTGTGGTGGGACAGAGAATCCCACCTCATATTTTTCATTAAGGTAAGAACTATTGGCAAGGACCATACCACCAGAGAGAAGTAGATACCTGCCATTGTATTGGCACAAAGAGGACCGATCTCCTACACCATTCAAACTCAGGATGATGTGTGGAGAAGATATGCTGGCCAACTTTTAACAGCTAGAACAAGGTTTCCAGAGAGAGAGGGTCAACAAAGAGTCCGAAACAAATTGTGCCAAATGACAATACCAGAAACAACTGTGGACGACATTATCTCAGTTGAAGACATTTCAACACCGAGTCAACCTCCAGATCCTACGTCGACTCCAGTTGAGGCAACATTGGATGATGTCCAAACTACACCAAAAACACTAGATGTTACAGGCAACGGGAAGTAGCAGATGCCTGAGATCCGCCAACAACCACACAGGTATCAACATCCTCCAAAACCTCTAATCTATTGACTGTTGTCTTTATTAATTGTTCATATTATAAATTTTGATTAACATTATACTGTTCTTCATTTCAAGAACCATTAATGTAAAGGGGGAGGAAGTGTTGTGTATTTATGTTTGTTCCTCGTTGAGAGATCCATCAAGTGATATACTGATTATGTCATCGGCAGTTTGGCCAGGCTAACACTCAGTCTGTTCTAGCAGCCTGTATGAAAACACCTTTCCAATAAAGATCTTGGGCAGGATTCTCCGACCCCCCGCCGGGTTGGAGAATCGCCGGGGGTCGGCGTGAATCACGCCCCCGCTGTCCTCCCAATTCTCCCGTCCCCCAAAAACCAGCCCGGCGTGAGTCGCGCTGCCTGCCTCGAAGAATGGTGGGGTCTGGCGCGACTCAATTGGCGCCAGGGCTGCCCAAAATCTCCGGCCCGCGTGGGCCAAAGTCCTCCCGTCTGTTCCCAGTCCCACCGGCGTAAATTAGCGTAGGTCCCTTACCGGTGGGCCCTGGCAGCGCGGGCGGGCTCCGGGGTTCTTGGGGTGTGTGGGGGGGATCCGGTCCTGGGAGGTGCCTCATGGTGGCCTGGCCCGCGATCGGGGCCCACCGATCCGTGGGCGGGCCTGTGCTGTGGGGGCACTCTATTGTTCTGCACCGGAGGCTGTGGTCCTCCACCAGTCCTGGTGCAGAAGCGAATCCCTCTGCACATGCGCGGGGATGACGCCAGCACACACTGGTGCTCCCGTGCATGCGCTGACTTGCGCCAGCCGGCGGAGGCCCTTCGGCGCCGGTTGGCGTGGCGCTGAGCCTCTTTCCCGCCAGCCGGCAGGGTGCCAACCACTCTGGGGCAGGCCTAGCCCCCAAAGGATTCCGCACCTTTGGGGTGGCCCAACGCCGGAAGTGGTTCAAGCCACTCCATCACGCCGGCCCCGCTGAGAGGACCCCAGCAGAATCCCTTGCAGAGTTTCTATGAAAGCTCCGCAGGATTGCGGAGTACTGTGACTATGGTGAGACCCCTGGCAGAAATGTTGCGACTGTTTGATTTGCGGTATTAACAACGCAGCCACCCAGAGAAAGTTGTTAGCCGAGCCAACATTGACTTTTCAACAGGCAATTCAAATAGTATTTTCCTGATACACAGGCCAGGTTGGCCACCTATACAGAGAAACCACTGGACATTTCAGGAACTATGATGATCCCTGTTGTTTATGGACGCCAGGAGGGGCATTTTCCACTTATCGTGGTGCGCAGCCATGGGCCCAGCCTGTTGGGTCGGGACTGGTTGCGCCATTTGCGGCTGCAATGGCAGCACATCCTCCAAACAGGTTCTGGAGGGTTGACGGAGGTACTCTGACGGTACCCAGATGTATTCCAGCCCGGTTTGGGGAAAATAAAAGGGGCGTAGCCTGTGTCCAAGTCGAACCAGGAGCCACGCCGCATTATTTCCAGCCGCGCCCGGTGCCCTATGCCTTGCTCGAGAAGGTAGAAGGGGAGCTCAGTCGTTTGGAGTCCTTGGGTATTATCAGACCCATCCGTTTTACTGACTGGGCAGCGCCAATTGTACCTCTAATGAAGCCAGATGCCACAGTTCGCTTGTGCAGCGACTATAAACTTAGAGTGAATACGGCTTCTCGGCTCGACCGATATCCAATGCCTCGCATAGAGGATCTCTACGCGAAGCTTGCAGGCGGACTCTCATTCACAAAATTAGATATGCGTCACGCCTACCTACAGTTGGAGCTGGACCCTGCCTCCCGGCCATATGTAACTATTAATACACACCGGGGCCTGTATGAATATACACGGTTGCCCTTCAGAGTATCCTCTGCCTGCACTATCTTTCAACGCATCATGGAGGGCATCTTGAGAGGTTTACCGCGTGTCGCTGTCTACTTAGACAACGTTTTGATTACAGGGTCGTCGGAGCAGGAACATTTGGAAAATTTAGAGGCTGTCCTTAGACGCTTTTCAGAGGCTGGAGTCCATTTACGTCATACAAAGTGCATCTTTTAGGAGAAGGTAGTAGTCTACCTGGGTTATTGGGTGGACCGCAAAGGTTTGCACCCCATCACAGAGAAGATGCGCGCAATTCAACAGGCCCCCGCCCCGACAACTTTGCATCTTCGTTCTATTCTCGGCCTCGTAAACTATTACAGGAAGTTCCTCCCCAATCTGGCAACTATGCTGGCCCCGTTGCACCTTCTGCTAAAGAAGAATCATACCTGGGTTTGGGGTAGGCCGCAAGAAACCGCTTTCCGGCGGGTAAAGCAACAATTGTTGTTGTCTGGGTTATTAACCCGCTATGATCCTAGAAAGCCTTTGCTCATCACGTGTGATGCATCCACGTGTGGTATTGGAGCCATCCTGTCCCAGAAGATGGAGAACGGGGCCGAGTGGCCGATAGCTTTCACCTCCCGCACATTGACTGACTGCAGCAGAAAAGAAGTACGCGCAGATCGAGAAGGAGGGCCTGGCGGTGGTCTTTGCGGTGAAACGTTTCCACCAGTATGTGTATGGCCTCCACTTCACTATCGTGACTGATTATAAGCCTCTGCTGGGACTTTTCCGAGAGGATAAGCCAATATCGCCCATTGCTTCCGCACGGATCCAGCACTGGGCTTTGTTGCTCGCTGCCTACGAGTATTCTCTGGAGCATAACCCACGGATCCAGATAGCGAATGCCGATGCACTGAGGCAATTGCCTTTGTCAGCCGGCTTCATGTCGACTGCCACGACCGGTGAGGTGGTTGCAACTATAAATTCTATGAACTCCTTGCCTGTCACGGCATTACAGATCCGTGAGTGGACCCAGACGGGGCCAGTCCTGTCAAAGGTTCGGCACAAAGTCCTGTATGGTGGGCAACATAGACAGCTCCCAGGCGAGTTGAGGGCATTTTCCTCCAAGCTGTCAGAATTTAGCGTGGAAGACGGTATCCTCTTGTGAGGGGCGCGTGTGATTTTCCCGGAAAAAAGGACAGGAGCTGATATTAAAGGACTTGCACAATGGGCATCCGGGTGTGACCAAAATGAAAATGCTGGCCTGGAGTTATGTCTGGTGGCCAGGCCTCGACACCGACATTGAGAAGGTGGCCCAAAACTGCTCCATTTGTCAGGAGCATCAGAAGCTACCGCCGGCCACACCCCTACATCACTGGGAATGGCCAGGGCGGCCTTGGGCGCACTTGCATGCGGATTTTGCCGGCCCTTTTCAAGGATCCATGTTCCTTCTATTAATCAATGCCCAGTATAAATGGTTACAGGTGCATAAGATGGTAGGCACAACGTTCTGCGCAACAATCGAAGATGCATTTGTCTTTCAGTATGCATGACCTCCCCGAGGTGCTGGTTAAAGACAACGGCACTCCGTTCACAAGTGAGGAGTTTGAGAGGTTCATGAAGATGAACGGAATACGCCATATCCGCACTGCCCCATACCACCCGACTTTCAATGGATTGGCGGAGCGCGCAGTGCAGACATTCAAACGGGGCCTAAAGAAGCAGTCTTCCGGGTCTATGGACACGAGACTGGCTCGGTGTCTTGTTTTCATACAGGACCATACCACATGCGGTGACTGGGGTAGTTCCTGCGGAACTCCAAATGGGCAGCAGACTTCGCACCCGTCATAGCATAGTTTTCCCGGGCATTGGCGCAAAAGTACTCTGCACTCTCGAATGGCTGGGACATTGATCCAGTGATCCAGTGTTCGTTCGAACTTTTTCTGGTGGTGCCTAGTGGGTCCCTGGCGTTATGTTTCACCGAACAGGTCTATCTCTTACCAGGTGCAAGCCCAGGGTCGTCTCCAGCGCAAGCATGTAGACCAAGTTCGGTCCAGAAGACCGTTTCTTCCAAAGATTCCCTGCCCCGGGAGCTCACGTCTACAGCCGCAGAGACCAGACAGAGTGGAGAGTATTCCTCACGATCTTCCTCTGGCGCTGCACTGTGCAGGACATTGCCAAACCGCGTGGAGATAGGGACGTTGAGATGATGGAGGCAGTGGACTCCGACTCCGAGATGGAGACACATGACGCCTCAGAGGGGGAGTCCTAAGTCCCACGGGCTGTGGATGTACAACCGTTAGGTAATTCATCACGGAAGCGCCATTCTCCATCTTGTTACACGTCGCCCGATCCAGCGTCTTGTGCAAATGGTGTCCAGCCTGCGGCAAAAACTATTCCGATGCCCTCCTTTGGCAGGGTCTTCGGTGGATTCCTTATGTGATGTTGTACAAAGTAAATAATGGCATTCTGGGAAAAGTGGTCAACTGATGAGAGCCAAGCTCTCATAACCTAAAGCATGCATTGAAAGCAAGAAAAGGTCAAGTTGACCGGAAAACTGGCTGGCTCTGTAAACTTGATAAAACTAACTCATCATAACCCAAAGCAGTCTAAATATAACAAGATAGGCCAGAACGTGTCTCGTACAATACTTAAACAAGTCTGCTCCGTTTCTTAAACATGCGATCAAAAGACAAGATAATGATATGAGACCCCGAGTCCTCAAAGGTCAGCAAGGTGATGCCAGTTTTATGATATTGCTTATGTTTTACTTTTGATCAAATTCCTGACCAAGCTGTATTCACATTATCTTGATTCTATAATGTATAAATATCGTCCTATTTCTCTGTAATAGCGCAGACTTGGAGAGGATCCAGCATTTTGTATTTGACTGCTTTCCGACTCCAAGTTTCAGCCATTTCTGCATGCAGACAGTTGTAATTCGTCAAATAAAGCTTAGTTTTGTTTTCTTAACGAGCGTTGTTGAATCTTTCTATCACAGTCCAGAAGCGGTAAAAATATTGACTACAACATTTGGCGCTGCGAGCAGGGTGGAACGTGCGCTATTGTAGGTCAGGAGTGCTGTACCTATATTCCAGATGGCTCTGAAAATATCACTAACCTGGCCGACCAGATGGCTCTGAAAATATCACTAACCTGGCCGACCAAATTAAGAGACAGGCTGCTCAAATTCAAGAGATTGGCAGTGAATTTCATGACTATAACCCGCCGAGTTGGCTAGGGTGGTTGGGTCATGGATTATTTGATTGGATTTTTAAGGCCTTCATTCTACTGCTACTAATGCTACTAGGGATAAGATTGCTTGGTTGCTTGTGTAAATGCATTTTCAATCAAATCATGGATATACTTATTTAGCTAGTTGTCATGATATGACAAAAGGAGGGAATGTGATGTTGTACGAAGTAAATAATGGCATTCTGGGAAAAGTGGTCAACTTATGAGAGCCAAGCGGGGGGATGTTATAACCTGCCTGCTTACCACTGGCCGGGGACTAATGGCAATCCCACAATTCTCAGGGAGTATGAGCTTCCCCAATGAGGGGGCGGATAAATCATTAGCAGAGTCCCTGCGTAAATAGAGCTGGCCAGTATGGAACCAGCTAGAGAGGAGTGAGCAGCATGAGAGTACTGCTGCTGTAAATATATATATGTAATTGTAAATAAATGTTATTTCTTCTTATTCTATAAACTCGTGCTTGATTCTTTGTGGGTTTGTGAATGGAACTGTATGCTGTGCAATCATCAATAATTTCCACTTCTGCACTTGAGGAAAGGCAGGTCATTCATGAAGAAATTGAAGATGGTTCGACCGAGAACACTATCTTGAGAAACTCCTCAGTCCTGGGTCTGAGATTTTTGACTTCCAACAACCACAAGCATCTGCATTTGTGGTATGTATGACTCCAGCCAGTAGAGAGCTTTATCTCTGATTCTTTTTGATTTCAATTTTACCAGGGCTCCTTAATGCCACATTCGGTTAAATGCTTCTTAATGTCAAGGGCAGTCACTCTCACCTTACCTTTGAAATTCAGCTCTTGTCCTTGAACAGGCCAAGCTGCAGCTGAGTGACCCTGGTAGAACCTGAGTATAAATGAGAAGGTTATTGGTGTGTGTAGGATCTCTTATTTTTTAAGTAAGAGCTGAGGGTCTGATGGTAGTTGGAGGTTGAGTTTTATTGTAAAAAATTAGTGGTACACTTCAAAAACTACAAAAATATAAAACAAAAGAAATAAAAGCCCAGTGGGCCAGAAGGAAGAAAACAACTGGAAAGAGAACGAAGAAGGAGAGAGCGAACAACATGTGCGCCAGTAACTTTACACCTGTACGGTTTGATACCACCCCCGTCTTTTTTCCCTATTGGTTTACAAGTTTTGAATTGTGACTTCTGAATAGTGGTCTTTACCATCACTCACGTTGATATCTAACTTACTGGTTGTACTCCCTTTGCAGTCTAGCTGAGAGGCTGGTGTAAGGTTTCACCGCCAAGCTGCAAACCCATAATCTGACCTTGGCTCAGGCTCAGAACACATCAAGCTTGTATTTCAACTACAGTTACAATATTTAAAAACTTGGTTTTTAACCATTTCCCTCCAGTGTGGAAGCATTGCTTGATTGTTGACAACACCTTCCATTACTTTACTGATGATTGAGGTTAGACTGATGGGGTGGTAAATGGCCATTTTGGATTCGTCCAGCTTTTTGTGGACAAGATGCACCTGGGCAATTTTTCACATTATCGTTTAGATGCACGAGCAGTAGCTAGAGTGGAACAGTCTGGCTATGGATATGGCTAGTTGTAGAACACAAGACCGTAGCACTAAAGTAGAGTTATCAGCAGGGCCCATGGCTTTGCATGCATCCAGTGCATTCAGCCATTTCTCAATTTCATGTAGTATGATTCCAAATGGCTGAAGACTGGCTTCTGCAATAGTGGAGACCTCCGGAGGAAATGAATCATCTCCCTGGTGTTGTTGATTAAAATTTTAAAATTCTCATCATTGCTTTCCAATACCCTCATCTCTCTTTATCTCGCAATCTTCTCCAGCTCTGAGATATTTTCTCTTGTCTAACATGGGCCTTTTGGGTATCCTGATCACTCCAACATTAATGCCCGAGCTCTGGAACTTCCTCCGTAAATCTCTACAACTCTGTTTTCCTTTAAGACACTCCTAAAATCTACCTATTGGACCAAGCTTTTGGCCTTTTACCCTAATATTGCCTTAGGTGATTTGGAGTCAAATTTTGCTTTATATCATCTGAGATTTCTTGAAATCTTTTATTAAATTGAAGCTATAAAAAAAGTTGTGTGTGAAAGTTGTTCTCCTGGGAAGCTGTCTCCGATTGCCAAATTTTAGAAACATAGGAATATGTGCAGGCCATTTGGCCCATTAAGCCTGCTCTGCTATTCATTTTGATCATGTCTGATCATTTACACAGCGCTACTTTCCTGCAAGGGCCCCTCCTGCCAATTCCCTTATTTCCCTTTTCTTTACTTTTGCTATTATCATCTTGATCCATTGATGCTCAATGGACATATATTTTTTTAGTCAAGCAGGGGAAATGAGGAACTTGAAAATTACAACATAATACACTGCTGGCCCTTGGACAGCAGAACTCAGACTTTTCGGCACCCGATGGTTCGGTGGGACTCGGTTCGATTTGTTGGCTAGTGGCCAATAAATTGGAGAAAAGGCCATAATCTGAACAATGACGGTAATTGGGTCCTGCCTGAGTGGAAAGATTTTCAGAGAGCCAGGGAAGCACAGTAAGCGACCTGAACACTCAGAGGAAAGGAGCTGCTCGCTTTCTCCCTTGTTTTTCTCCAGCAAAGCTGTATTGCTGCTGTACTTCTGAAATTGCAGAGATGTTAATGAATCAACAGTGAACATCATTACAGACTGGAAACAGAAATCTCAAACTGAAAGCCTGGGTAGAAGGAAGATGTGCTATAAGACAACCATCTGAAACAAAGACTTTTAACCCTTTTACTTATTGTTTAACCCCCTCTTCTAATTTCTGTGTTTGAATGTCTTGTGTGTGTGTATACTTAGGGGGTGGGATGTGTTTAAGTGAGGGGGGGGGGGGGGGATTAGAAATTGGATAAAAGTTAACCTGTTGAATTTGCTGCATATTTCAGCATAATTCCTGTTATAAATAAACAGCAATTGTGCTAAAATTTACAAAACTGTGACTGAAATTATTGGGCAGCCAAGGGTCAAAGACTCAAATGATTTTTGTCAATACAATTGTGCTGCAATTCCAGGTCAACGTAGGCTGGAATTGACCATGCCCTAGCCCAGGGTGACATAGTTTGGGGGCTTAGGTCCATGAACTTTGGAACTGTAGAGAGTGATGTTTGCGTTACAGTATGGGCAAAAAAGAGACATCAGGTTTGTAGTAACATAACAGGTTGGCTCTGGAATCTGCTATGATTTTTATTCAGGTGGATGATTTGTCTTTGGTTTATTTAAAAGGGCTTCGAAAAAACGAGCCAGTCGAATTGGCAGGTGAATTGAAAATAGAGATACCAGTTAAGGCTAGAAAGGTAGAGATAACTAAAGCAATTGCTCAGCATTTCAATTTGAAAGAAATACCAGAAATACGGCCTGGGTCATGGCAATCATCAGTAGAATTAGCTAAAATCCAATTTCAAATGAAACAATAAGGATGCGACTAAAGGAACAAGTTTTTCAATTGGAAATTGAAATGACGTGATTGGAATTTCAGAGAGAGGAAAAAGCATAAGGGAGAGAGTTCCAGCTTAAGGCACTGAAAAAAAAAATGGGTGCTGCCAGGAGCTAGAGGGGAGCTGAATCCAAGAACGGAACTCAGTGATGATATGATTAAATTTATATAGGCCGAACTAAAATTCAAAGAGAAGGAGGTAGAAACCTTTTTTAGGGCTTTTGAGAAAATAGCAACTCAAATGGAGTGGCCAAAATAAAAGTCGACATTAACCATGCAAAGGAAATTGACAGGGCGGGCACAGGAAGTTTATGTTTCCCTGTCAGGGGGTGTCTAAGAATTATGAAGTGGTAGAAAACGGCAATTCTAGGTTCTTATGAATTAGTTCCCGAAGCATATCGGCAAAAATTTTGAAATTTAGGGAAACAGCCGGGACAGTATAAGCCGAATTTGAAAGGTTTAAGCAGAACAATTTTGATAGATGAGTATGAGCATTGGGAGTTGAAACTGTCTATGAGGCTCTGAGAAAGGTCATTCTCTTAGAGGGATTTAAGAATTCCCAACCTTCTATGATAAGAACCCGCGTTGAAGACTGATTGTGTGGAGTTTGCACTTTCTCACCGTGTCTATGTGGTTCCCTCCAGGTGCTCCGGTTTTCTCCCACAGTCCAAAGATGTGCAGGTTGGGTAGATTGGCCATGCTAAAATTGCCCCTTAGTGACCTCGGAGCGGTGCTCTTCCAGAGGGTCAATGCAGACTCGATGGGCCGAATGGATCCCTTCTGCACTGTAGACATTCAATGATTCGTTATTGGAACTTGCAAGGATTGGCCAAGGGTCTTGTTGGAGTTCATAAGGAGGATTCTGAAAAGGGAACAAAAGTGGAGAATACTACTGGGCAGGACTCTCGCTCTAACTGAACTCAGGAGCCCTAAGGTAAACACTCCTGTGGGAGCAGATATGATGATTGAGGTAGATGAGAGATATGCAGGGTTTTTATCTCCGGGGAAATTCACCCCATTCTCCTCAACTGAGGTAGCCAAACCATAACTATTTAAAGGACCAAGGTGCTACTCAAACTCTCTTGCTGGATGAGGATTTGATTTTCCCTCCAGAGAGTACAATGAAAGCTAAAGTATTAGTGACTGGGTTAAGTGGAGATTATATCCCAGTTCCATTGTATAAAATAAATTGGAGTGCGATTTAGTGTTAGATCCAATAGTTGTTGGAGTGGTTAAGGAGTTACCAATGAGGTCACCCTCATTTTTCAAAACTGTAGAGAATACAAACCCTGTCTCCTCAATCCGTCCTCATAAAACAATCTCACCATCCCAGGGATTCATCTGCTGAGCCTCCGTTGCACTCCTTTGATTCATAAGAACATAAGAACATAAGAACTAGGAGCAGAAGTAGGCCATCTGGCCCCTCGAGCCTGCTCCGCCATTCAATTAGATCATGGCTGATCTTTTGTGGACTCAGCTCCACTTTCCGGCCCGAACACCATAACCCTTAATCCCTTTATTCTTCAAAAAACTATCTATCTTCACCTTAAAGACATGTAATGAAGGAGCCTCAACTGCTTCACTGGGCAAGGAATTCCATAGATTCACAACCCTTTGGGTGAAGAAGTTCCTCCTAAACTCAGTCCTAAATCTACTTCCCCTTATTTTGAGGCTATGTCCCCTAGTTCTGCTGTCACCCGCCAGTGGAAACAACCTGCCCTCATCTATCCTATCTATTCCCTTCATAATTTTAAATGTTTCTATAAGATCCCCCCTCATCCTTCTAAATTCCAACGAGTACAGTCCCAGTCTACTCAACCTCTCCTCATAATCCAACCCCTTCAGCTCTGGGATTAACCTAGTGAATCTCCTCTGCACACCCTCCAGCGCCAGTACGTCCTTTCTCAAGTAAGGAGACCAAAACTGAACACAATACTCCAGGTGTGGCCGCACTAACACCTTATACAATTGCAACATAACCTCCCTAGTCTTAAACTCCATCCCTCTAGCAATGAAGGACAAAATTCCATTTGCCTTCTTAATCACCTGTTGCACTTGTAAACCAACCTTCTGTGACTCATGCACTAGCACACCCAAGTCTCTCTGAACAGCGGCATGCTTTAATATTTTATTGTTTAAATAATAATCCCGTTTGCTGTTATTCCTACCAAAATGGATAACCTCACATTTGTCAACATTGTATTCCATCTGCCAGACCCTAGCCCATTCACTTAACCTATCCAAATCCCTCTGCAGACTTCCAGTATCCTCTGCACTTTTCGCTTTACCACTCATCTTAGTGTCATCTGCAAATTGTCATCTGATTCCTTAGATAAGGGACCAAAACTCTGCAAAATACTCCAGGTGAGGTCTCACCAAGGCTCTATATCACTGCAGCAAGGCATCCTTACTCCTGTACTCAAACCCTCATGATAAAGGCCTTTCTAATTGCTTGCAGCATTTGCATGCCAGCTTTTAATGACTCATGCACAAGGCCACCCAGGTCCCTTTGGACACACACACTTCCCAACCTCTCACGATTTAGGAAATACTCTGTTGAAGTACTTTCAATATTGGTTTTCTCACAAAGTGAATACCTTCACACGTATTCACATTATATTCTTTCTTCCAGGTTCTAGCCCTTTCACTTAACCTGCCCAAGTCCTCTTGAAGCCTTCTTGCAACCTGCTAACAACTTTTATTCCCACCTAATTTGGTGTCATTAGCAAATTTGGAAATATTATAATTGATCCCTGTATCCAAATCATTTATATAGATTGTGAACAGCTGTGGACCTAGTGCTAATCCTTATGGTATCCCACGTGTAACAGCCTGCCATCCTGAGAATGATCCATTTATGCCTGCTCTCTGTCTTCTGTCTGATAACCAATTCTCAATCCATTCTGGTATGTTTTCTAACAATTCCATGAGCTCTAATTTAATTGCTAACTGCCTGTGTGGGACTTCAACAAAAAAGTCTGAAAATCTAAATATACCACATCCATTGATTCTCCTTTATCTATGATACAAATAACATCCTCAAAAGATTCCAAATTTGTCAAACGTGATTTCCCTTTCATAAATCCATGTTGATATTGCCCAATTTTGCCATTCCTTTCTAAATGTCCAGTTATCACATCCTTAATAATAGATTCACACTTTTTCCAACTACTGATATCAAACTAACAGGTCTGTCTTTCTCTATTCTCCCTCTTCCTCCCCTCGTCAATAATGGGGTTAGATTTGCTACTTTCCAGTCCGCATGAATCTTTACAGATCCTAAAGAATTTTGAAAGGTAACCACCAATGCATCCAACATATTTCTCGCCACCATATTTCTTGCCACTTCCTTCAACACTGTAGGATGAAACTCATCTGGTTCAGGGGATTTATCAACCTTTAGTCCAGTTAACTTTTCATGTGCCATCTTTTTACCTCATATTAATCCCCGGTTTTACAAGTCCCTTGGTTGCCTAACACTTATGGGAGATTTTCTGTATCTTCATCCATGAAGACAGACGCAAATTAACTGTTTTGTTTTTCTGCCATTTTCCTGTTCTCCACTGTAAATTCTCCTATGTCTCATCTGTAATGGACCCACAGCTAATCCTATCCACATACTTAAAGGAGGTTTTTTTTTTAAAATTGAGAGTACGCAATTCATTCTTTTCCAATTAAGGGGCAATTTAGTGTGGCCAATCTACCTAACCTGCACATCTTTGGGTTGTGGGGGTGAAACCCACGCAAACACAGGGAGAATGTACAAACTCTACATGGACAGTGACCCAGAGCCAGGATCAAACCTGGGACCTCGGTGCAGTGCTAACCACTCGGCGGCCGTGCTGCCCTTAAAGGAGATTTTTATAGTCTGTCTTCATGTTCCTTGCTGATTTGAATTCATGTTCTCTTTTCCCTTTTGATAATCTGTTTCTTAGTCCTCCATTCCTGAATTCTAAATGGCTCCCAATCTTTAGTCGTCTAACTTTATCTGGTATTGATAAAAGCGTTTTCCTTTAATCTAATGCAATCAACTTCTTTCATTAACTACAGTTTATTTATCTTTCCCTTCCAGTATTTGTGTCTGAGAGGAATGTATTCATATCTGTTGTCGGCTGTGTGGTATTTCTTTAAATTCCAGCTATTACTTGTCGACTGTCAAATCTTTGTGTATTTTCCTAACTTGCAATAGCCAATTTACAACAGCTCAAGACGACTCACCATTACCTTCTCGAGGGCACCTTCCATGCATCTCTAATTTCCTGAGTTATACCCGTGCCCAACATTACTACTGCAGTTTGATGGCCTTTTAACAACGCTCACTAATATTTGCTGCCATTTTCTGTTTCTTAGCTCCGCCCAAACTGATTCTACATCTTGATCCTGTAATCTAAGGTTCTCTCTTAACAATATACTGATTTTGTCCCTTGTTAAGAATGCTATCCCACCTCTTTTGCCTTTTTGTCTTTCTCCTAAATGCCAAACATCCCTGGATATTTAGTGTCTAATCTTGGTCACTCTGTAGCCATGTCTCTGTGACAGCAACTGAGTCATATCCATTTACCTATCTTTTTGCGAATGCTAAGTGCATTCAGAGAGAGGGCATTTAATTCTGTCTTTTTAAACTTTATTCCAATCCTATTTAATGCCTGCCTATGCTTTGTCTGTCTTCTCATTTTGCTTTTGACTTTTCACCAGTTTGCTTCCCTCAAATCTGACCTCCTTCTCAATTTCTCATCCCCCTACCAATCCAGTTTAAACCATCCCCAACACCACTGCCTGCAAGAATGTTAGCCCTAATCCTGCTAAAGTGCAGCCTATCAATCATGTACAGGTCTCATCTGCCCCGAAACGGCCCTGAAGTGTCAGAATCCCGATGCTCCGGTTTCCTCCGACAAGTTCCAAAAGACATGCTTGTCAGGTGAATTGGACATTCTAAATTCTCCCTCGGTATACCTGCCTGTGCAATACGAACAGGTGCTGGAGTGTGATGACTAGGGGATTTTCACAGTACTTCATTGCAGTGTTCATGTAAGCCTACTGGTGACACTAATAAGGATTAATATTATTATTAACTCTGATGCCATCCCTCCTTCACCATCCACATGTTCAACCACTCAATTCTTCTATCTCTATGCTTACTACCACATGGGACTGGAAGGAATCTGATTACTGCTTTAAAGATCCTGGTTTTCAATCTCCTTTCTAATTGCCTGAAATCTGCTTTTAGGACATCACCGCCCCAACCTCACCCCCCCCTTCCCCCCACCTATGTCATTGGTACTGATACACTAATCAAGAGAAATATACAGCAGGCAATTTAATTAATATTGCCTGTTTTACCGGCTTCTGGAAGAAGAGTGTCCAGCAGCCGTCCTATGACATCCTTGACCCGGGCACCAGGAAAGCAACATGCCATCCTGGAATCATATCCATGGCCACAAAAATGTCTGTCTGTTCCTGTAGTTAATGAATCCCCGATCAGTACTGCTCTTTGCCTCTTCTTCCTCCCTTCCTGTGCTGTTGAGCTGCTCATGGTGCCACAAACCAGGATCTAACTGTACACTTCAGAGGAAACAACACCCTCCCCAACATCCAAAACAGAAAAACAAATCAGCGAGCAGGGCCTCAGGGGACCCCTGCAATTCCAAATGTTTTCTTCGACTGTCCGGCAGTCACCCATTCCCTTTCTGCCTGAATGCTCCTAGCCTGTGGTGTCGCCACCTCTTTGAACATGATATCCACATAGCTATCAGCCTCACGGAAGCGTCACATCAGTTAATGAAACTTCCTGCACATGCGGTCAGCTAGGTCACCGTAACGTCCATAATTTCCGACATACGAAAGGACACACGCATTCCACATGCCCGAGCTACCCTGCCATGTCTTAGCTTTACTTCACTTTAATGTACGGAGGCTTCTCAATGTCATAATGATGCCAGCGGTGGATGGGGAGGTGGAGATAGTGGTGTCGATGAATAGATTGAAGAATTGAATGGTTGAACATGTGGATGGTGAACTGGTGTAGGAGAAGGCCTTCGATAGGGTAGAGTGGGGATATCTTTGGGAGATTTTGAAAATGTTTGGGTTTGGAGAGGGATTTATTAGGTGGGTGAGGCTGCTGTATGATGCCCTGGTGGCGGGTGTGGTTACGAATGGGAGCAGGTCGGAGAATTTCTGACTGTACCGGGGGACGAGGCAAGGGTGTACCCTGTCTCCCCTACTGTTTGCGTTGGCGATCGAACCGCTGCCCATGGTGCTGAGGGAGTCAAGGAAACGGAGGGGGATAGTGCGGGGTGGGGGGAGGGGGGGAGGAGCATTGGCTGTCGTTATATGCGGATGATTTATTGTTGTATGTGGCAGACCCGGTTGGGGGGGGGGGGGGGGGGGGGGGGATGCCAGATGTGATGAGGATTCTTTGGGAGTTCGGGGACTTCTCCAGGTATACGCTCAACGTGGGGAAGAGTGAGCTGTTCGTGGTGCATTCCGGGGACCAGGAAAGAGGGATTGGGGAACTCCCGCTGAAAAGGGCGGAGAGGGGTTTCAGATACCTGGGGGTCCAGATAGCCAGGAGCTGGGGGGCCCTGCACAGGCTCAACTTTTCGAAGCTGGTGAAGCAGATGGAGGAGGAGTTTAGGAGGTGGGATGTGTTGCCACTCTCCCTAGCGACCAGGGTCCAGTCGGTCAAAATAACGGTGCTCCCGAGGTTTCTGTTCCTCTTCCAGTGCCTCCCTATCATGATTCCGAAGGCATTTTTCAGGAGGGTCAATAGGAGTATTATGGGATTTGTGTGGGCGCAGAAGACCCCGAGGGTGAGGACGGTGTTCCTGGAGAAGGGTAGGGATGTGGGTGGGGGTGGGGGGGGTGGGGGGTTGGCGTTGCCCAACCTATGTGGGTACTACTGGGCTAAAACGTGGCGATGATACGTAGGTGGGTGATGGAGTGTGGTAGGCTGCATGGAAGAGGATGGAGGCAGCGTCCTGTGTGGGCACGAGTCTAGAGGCACTGGTAACGGCGCCGTTGCCGCTCCCCCCAACAAGATATACTACGAGTCCGGTGGTGGTAGCTACCCTTAAAATTTGGGGGCAGTGGAGACGGCATAGCGGGGAGGTGAAGGCTTCAATTTGGTCCCCGATATGGGGGAACCACCGGCTTATACCAGGGAGGACGGACGGAGGGTTTTTGAGCTGGCACAGGGCAGGTATCAGGCGGATGGGGGAACCTCTTTCGCAACGGGAAGTTTGCGACCTTGGAGGAGTTGGAGGGAAGGTTGGGCCTCCCCCCAGGGAACACCTTTAGATACATGCAGATTAGGGCATTTGTTAGGCGGCAGGTGGCGAAGTTTCCACTGTTGCCGCCAAGGGGGGTTCAGGACAGGGTACTCTCGGGGATGTGGGTCGGTGAGGGGAGGACCTCGGCAGTCCACCAAGTGATACAGGAAGGGGAGGAGGCCTTGGTGGAGGAGCTGAAGGATAAGTGGGAGGAGGAGCTGGGAGAGGAGATTGATGGGGGAACGTGGGCGGATGCCCTGGAGAGGGTGAATTCCTCCTCCTCCTGCACGAGGCTCAGTTTGATTCAACTAAAGGTGCTGCATAGGGCGCACATGACTGGGACAAGGCTGAGCCGGGTCTTTGGGGGAGAGGACAAGTGTGTCAGGTGTTCGGGGAGCCCGGCAAACCACACCCACATGTTTTGGGCATGCCCTGCGCTGGAGGGCTTTTGGAGGGGGCGTCACGGAGACGTTGTCAAGGGTGGTTGGCTCCAGGGTTGAGCCGGGCTGGGGGCTCACAATTTTTGGGGTGGCAGCGGAGCCGGGAGTGTAGGAGGCGAAAGAGGCCGGTATTCTGGCCTTTGCGTCCCTGGTTGCCCGTCGCAGGCTTCTTTTGCAGTGGAAGGATGCGAGGCCCCCGAGCGTGGAATCCTGGATCAACGATATGGCTGGGTTTACCAAACTGGAGAGGGTCAAGTTTGCCCTAAGGGGGTTGGTGCAAGGGTTCTTCCGGCGGTGGCAGCCGTTCCTAGACTTCCTGACGGAGCATTAGGGGGTGATGAATTTCAGCAGCAACCTGGGGGGGTGGGGGGGGGGGGGTGTTGTTCTTTACTGGGTATGTGTATTTGTTTCCATGTTAATTAATTATTTTTGTTAATTTATTGCTTCTGTATTTGGGGGGGTTATTGTTTTTTCTCTTCTCTTCTGTTTTGTTGAAAATTTGAATAAAAATTATTTGTTTAAAAAACTTTACTTCACTTACATTAATTTTTATTTTACTTGGTCTTAACTCAATAACAGTAAGAAGTCTTACAACACCAGGTTAACGTCCAACAGGTTTGTTTCAATCACTAGCTTTCGGAGCTCTGCTCCTTCCTCAGGTGAATGAAGAGGTATGTTCCAGAAACATGTATACAGACAAATTCAAAGATGCCAGACAATGCTTAGAATGCGAGCATTTACAGGTAATCAAGTCTTTGCACATCCAAAGATAGGGGTAACCATAGGTTAAAGAGGTGTGAATTGTGTCAAGCCAGGACAGTTGGTAGGATTTCGCAAGCCCAGGTTAGATGGTGGGGGGTGAATGTAATGTGACATGAATCCCAGGTCTCGGTTGAGGCCGTACTCATGTGTGAGGAACTTGGCTATCAGTTTCTACTCGGCAATTCTGCGTTGTTGCGTGTCCTGAAGGCCGCCTTGGAGAACGCTTACCCAGAGATCAGAGGCTGAATGCCCTTGACTGCTGAAGTGTTCCCCGACTGGAAGGGAACATTCCTGCCTGGTGATTGTTGCGCGATTCCCGTTCATTCGCAGCGTCTGCATGGTCTCGCCAATGTACCACGCTTCGGGACATCCTTTCCTGCAGCATATGAAGTAGACAACGTTGGCCGAGTCGCACAAGTATATGCCGCGTACCTGGTGGGTGGTGTTCTCACTGTAATGGTGGTATCCATGTCGATGATCTGGCATGTCTTGCAGAGATTGCCATGGCAGGGTTGTGTGGTGTCGTGTTCGCTGTTCTGAAGGCTGGGTAGTTTGCTGCAAACAATTTGAGGTTGCGCGGTTGTTTGAAAGCCAGTAGTGGAGGTGTGGGGATGACCTTGGCAAGATGTTCATCTTCATCGATGATGTGTTGAAGGCTGCGAAGAAGATGTTGTATTTCTCCGCTCTAGGAAAGTACTGGACGATGAAGGGTACTCTGTCAGTTGTGTCCCGTGTTTGTCTTCTGAGGAGGTCGGTGCGTTTTTTTGCTGTAGCACGTTGGAACTGTCGATCGATGAGTCGAGCGCCATATCCCATTCGAACGAGGGCATTTTTCAGCATCTGTAGATGTCTGTTACGCTCCTCCTGAGGAAGGAGCTGCGCTCCGAAAGCTAGTGTTTGAAACCTGTTGGACTTTAACCTGGTGTTGTAAGACGTCTTACTGTGCTCACCCCAGTCCAACGCCGGTGTCGCCACATCTTAACTCAATACATTATACAACTATTTATAAACCTTACCAATACTGACAAATCTGTCCAATATTGAATACTCTTTACGATTTGCAATCAATCTTACTTAAAGCACCTCTTTCCCCCTTGCAACTATTCCCACACGAACCTAGTTCGCCACTCACTTGATCTCCATCTCACTCCGATCTCGTGTCATGACTGTACCGCCTTACTGAACATGAAAATCCAAACTCTTATATTGGCCGTCTGATGAGTCACGAGCTAGTTTAGCTTTCTACTACTGCAATTAACACCAATTGAACCAGCTATGTTCATATGACTCACAGGTAACTGCCTCTGCCATACAGTTTAACAAGTGAGTCTAACATATTTGAAATTTATTAGTCCTATGTCAGAGCCTGACCCATAATTTGTATTGAAAACTGAAAAATACTTACCACATGAACCTAATTCACTACTCATTCGGTCTCTCACTCAGCTATAGTCTCCTGACCATGCTCACTTTACTCACCGCCTTAATGGATGCTTCCTGAAGAAGTTCCAGTTGTTTTGGTTGTGAAGTCAGTAATAGATACAAAAATTGAAAAAAGATATAGAGTAGGCAATTTAATCCATGTTATCTGTTATACACTGTCATAAAGTCAAAATTAAATCCTGTGGGTTTGGATTATTACCTGCCTTGAAGTTCATCTAAGGAAAATCTTGAAAGATTTTTTGATGTCTGATTTGCTCTCTAAATTATTATTTCACAGGATGTGGGTATCGCTGACTAAGTCTGCATTTATTGTCCATCATTCAATGCCTTTGAGAATCGTCTTGGACCGCTACAGTCCATGTGTTGTAGGAACACTCAGAGCGCTATTGGGAAGGGAGTTCTGACTTCCGGTGTCGGGGATATGTGGGCGCATGAAAGGTGGCTCTCCTCCTGGAAACTTGAAATTTGCAATATTAGCCAAAATAATTGACCGCTAACCCGGGTTAAAAAAAATCCCCACCCTCCTCCATATCACCAGAACGAATGAGGCATGCCAGGTAATAAGACAAGGAGCCGAAAAGACGGCAGAACCAGTAAATGTCTGGAGAGGAAGATTGAGGCAATGGCTTACATGCGGGGTGATGTGAATCTGGCCACACCGAAATGGGAGGGCCACCAGAACATATGCCAAGCTGCCTCTCGATAAATGAATAAAGGGACCTCCTAACACAGGAACTCCAAGTGCTCAGAGGTACCATTAAACTCAAAATGATGGTGACGATGAAAGTGGTGGTTGCTGAGCCGCCAATCCCCCTACAAGCAGCACTGGAAAAGGTGGAGCGGCATTTGGAGACACAGCAGGCGATGTTCAGAGAGTTAGAGAAGGCCGCCACCGAACAGAGCAGCCGGATAGATTCGCAGGAGATAAAGATGGCAAGATTGGTGGTGACACAAGGGACACTGAAGGGGAAGTTCAAGGATCAAGAGAATCGGTCGTGCCACCAAAACCCTGACATTGTTGGCCGACCAGAGGGTACCAAGGGCAGAAAATAGAGAAGATGGTGGGTAAACATGTTAGATGGCAAAGCTTGGCCAAGCTCCCAGAAGTAGACACAGGTCACTTCGGCCCAAGCTTAAGGCTGGCGAGCAGCCCCAAGCCACCATCGCAAAACTGCACCGGTATCAAGACTGGGAAAAGATCCTGAACTGGGCAACACATAGTCCTAGAAATGGGAGGGACACTGTGGAAGACCTGGCCAAGTGCCGGGCAGAATTTAAAACAACCATGACGGCCATTTACAAGAACAATTTGTGATTTGGGATGTTATATCCTGCCAAATTCTGGGTGACTTTCGAAGGTAGGGAGTACTACTTCACCTCACCGGCAGAAGCAGACAAATTCATGCAATGACACCAACGGTGAACCAGACATCTAGTCTCATTGGTCAAAGAAAAAGGAGAGACTAATTGCGCGGAACTGATGTGCCTCTTCTTCGATCTGACAATGAGTCTCAGGAAGGAGGAGGTGAGAGCAGCAAGTCGCAGAAGAGGGTGAGGAGGGGAGAGGGGAGAAGAGAAACGCGACAGTTGGGGGAAGTTGTGGATCAATTCCGGGTGTGGGGGGGGGGGGGCCACCACACTAGTGAGTGAGCTAGCGCAGGGATGTGAGAGTGAGGGGAGGGCCGCGGCACAACTCCTGATGGGAAGAGAGTGCCTGACAGTGGGGAGGGGGGGGAGAAAATTCTAGATGGGGGAAAATAGTGGGGGGAACAGAGGGAACAATTGAGGGGGGAGAAGTCCATATCGGCATGGCGGTGGCGGGGTTGGGAAGGTGGGGTGGACAGACCCAGCGGGATAGTCGAGGGGTAGGGGGTGGGGTAGAAGGCTGACTGACAGATCACATACGTCGACCATGGAAACAATGGCACCTAAACAGCCATTTTGGAGGGTCCCCAAACAAAGGGAAACTCCAGAGTACAGGGGCGCATCCACATGGTGTACACATGATGGCGGCCATCCTGTTTGGCCCTTGCACAAAGGGGAACCCCAGAGTGCAGGGGGCATCCACAAGGTAAATATGGTTGACCCCGCAGGTGGGGAGGGGGGATAGAAACCCCCATCGGAATAGTCACCTGGAACGTTAGGTGACTTAACAGCCCAGTGAAAAGATACAGAGTCTTCTCCTATCTGAAAAGTCTGAGAGCCAACATAGTTGTCCTCCAGGAAATGGCGAAGGATCAACTTACAATTCGCGCGATGTGGTAAGGGCCATGGAGGTGGCCATACTGCTCAATAAGAGGACAGAATTTACAGCAACGAGGACAGTTACAGACTGAGGGGGATGGTATGTCATGGTTAGTAGTGTCCTGGAAGGGGCACCAGTGGTCCTTGTAAATGTGTACGCTCCCAACTGGGACAACTTGGCATTCATGAAGAAAACCATAGCGGAAATCCCCGACATAGACACACACCAACTCATCATGGACAGTGGACCCATGAAGGCCGAATATAGCTCCCTGACCGATAAGACATTCTACAAATAGATATCACAGGCCATAGACGGGTACGTGGCGAACAACCAGATTGGGGAGGTCTCATCCTCCATGTTCTGGGAGGCACTGAAGGCAGTGATTAGAGAGGAAATTATTGTGTACAAGGAACGCAAAGATCGGAAGGAGAGGGCAGCGAGACAACAGATGGTCAATTCCATACAGGAGGTGGATTGGCGGTACTCCTCGACCCTGACAATGGAACAACAGGTGGAGAGATAAAAGCTACAGATGGACTTCAACCTGCGATTCATTGGGAAAGCAGTGCACCCGCTCTGTCAGACATGGGGAACCTGTTACAAACATGGAGACAAAGCCAGCTGCCTGCTGGCTCACCAGCTGAGAAAGCAGGCAACCACAAGAGAAATAATCCAGTTTAGGGATTATAGATCATAGAATTTACAGTGCAGAAGGAGGCCATTTGGCCCATCGAGTCTGCACCGGCCCTTGGAATGAGTACCCCACTTAAACCCATGCCTCCACCATATCCCCACAACCCAGTAACTTCGCCTACCCTTTGTTTTGGACACTAAAGGCAAGTTATCATGGCCAATCTACCTAACACGCACATCTTTGGACTGTGGGAGGCAACCGGAGCACCCGTAAGAAACCCACGCAGACACGAGGAGAACGTGCAGACTCCGCACAGACAATGACCCAAGCCGGGAATCGAACTTGGGACCCTGGAGCTGTGAAGCAACTGTGCTAACCACTGTGCTACCGTGCTGCCCACATGGATGGTAGCGGTAGTCTAGATGCCATGCCAGAAAAGGTCAACAAAGCCTTTGCAACCTTCGACCGGTGGTTGTACTCCTCCAAGTTCCCAGATTCGGGGATGAAGCAGTTCCTTGACGGATTGGATATGCTGGTTGTGGCGGAAGAAAAGAGACAGGGCCTGGAAGCACCATTAGAACTGGGAGAAGTCATGGAGAGTATCAACTCCATGCAGGCGGGGAAGGCGTGGGGGCCAGATTGATTCCCGGCGGACTTCTACTAAAAATGCATGCCAGCATTGGCCCCCGCGACTGTGGGAGACATTCAAAGACTTGCTAGTAAGGGCAGCTTTCCACCAACACTGGTACAAGCCTTAGTATCGCTTATCCCTAAAAGGACAAAGACCCGACTGACTGTGGGTCCTACAGGCTCATCTCGCTACTCGATGTACATGCAAAGATCTTGGCAAAGGCCCTGGTGAAGCGCCTGGAGAGCTGCGTGCCAGAGGTAGTTGCAAGGGGCCAGCTGGGCTTTGTCAACGGCAGATAATTAACATCGAACATCAGGCACCAGCTGAATGTGATAATGTGAGATGCCAGAGGTGATCAACTCCCCGGATGCTGAAAAGTCCTTCAAAAGAGTTGAGTGGAAGTACCTCAAGAGGTACTGGAATGGTTAGGTTCGAACTAGGGTTCACCTCCTGGGTAAAAATACAGTACAGTGTTCCCTTGGCAAGTGTACAGACAAACACCAGCAGCACTAAATACTTCCAGCTGCACAGGGCACGAGTCAGGGACGCCCGTTAATCCTGCTGCTGTTTGCTCTGGCAATCGAGCCACTGGCAATCACCCTCAGAATTGCGAAGGGATGGGAAGATATCTAAAAGGAGGGACACAGCATAAAGTCTCAATCTACATGGATGACCTGCTCCTCTACATCTCGAATCCCCAGACAAGCATGGAAGAGATAATGAAACTCCTAAAGGAATTTGGAGCTTTCTTGGGTTACAAGCCTAACGTGAGCGAGTGCTTCCCTGTGAAGCTGCAGGGGATAGAGACAGAGCTGGAGAATCTGCCCAGACCAGATTCCGCTACCTGAGGATCCAAATAGCCCACGTCTGGACACAGATCCATAAATGGAGTCTGACGAGTCTGGTGGAGAAAGTCAAAAGGGAGCTGCAGAGGTGGATCCCACTCACACTCTCCCTAGCAGGGAGAATAGAGATGATCAAAATGAACGTACTGCCCAGACTCCTCTACCTGCTTAGATGCCTCCCGTTCAACATTCCCAAGGTCTTTTTCAATACAGTCGACCAACTAATGGTCACGGGCGACCTAGGGAAGGGAAACTGAGTGGATCTCTACAGGCGCCTGGAGGGTTCAGACCTTTATTTTTGTCAAAATATATTCTGCAGTGTCCATAAGTTACTTTCTCCAGTGGACTGGCTGGGGTTAAATTCTGAACAAAGTGAGGAAAAAGTCATATTACATTCATTAGAAATTTGAAAACAGAGTGTTAAGTTCTATTGTGAAGCTCTACAGATATTTTCCAATGCTCAAGGCACTACATACCTATAAGGTGTAATTATTAGCAACAAAGTTCCTGAGATGATTGTTAACTTTTACTGAATTACATGTTCATAAAAATACCACTGGTATGAACTAGCATTTAAACACATTCCTGGACTGATTGCATGTGGTAGAAATGAGATATATGTCGTGCATCCCAAGTCATCAGTTGAGGGTGGACGTTTGAATAGATGTCGGAGATTTGACTGTGTGAGAGTGCCTGTGGAGGTAATTTATTACGATGTTTAGAGCAGGATCTAACACTCAATCTCACATATACCATTAATGAAATTAAAGTGATTGTCGCTGAGGGTCTAACTGGAAAAATAATTAATTCCCAGCATTGCCATTTCGGATTTCGATGAGTAAACTGCAAAGTAGGGAACAGCAAATTATGTTACGGTGTACTGGCAGCACGATCTAATTCCAACTAAAATGAGTCACTGCTGGCAAAGTGCCAGGACACTATGTCTTGTGTTCCCTAAATGGAAATAGGTATCAGGATTTCCAATAAGTACATAGATAACAAAAACAAGAATTGATGCTTATTCAGTTAGCACGTTAAGCACTTAAAAAGTTTCATTTTTATATTAGCGGTTCATTGTGTTTACACCAGAAAATGAAAATGGATCACCCTTTTTGATTGAGAGTTATTTACTTTGAAAATATTAGATGTTGGATGTTGATTATGGACATAGATTTTAACATAATTGAGCTATTCTGATGTATAGTTCTCTTATTAGTAGCTTGGGTTACGCTGGATATCGATTGGTCATGAATAGCCTATGTTGGGGCGGCTCGTGGCACAATGGTTAGCATTGCTGCCTGTGGCGCTGAGGACCCGGGTTCGAATCCCGGCTCTGGGTCACTGTCTGTGTGGAGTTTGCGCATTCTCCCCTAGTCTGCGTGGGTTTCACCCCCACAACCCAAAGATGTGCTGGTTCGGTGGATTGGCCACACTAAATTGCCCCTTAATTGGAAATTATTGGGTACGCTAAATTTATTGAAAAAAAATGAATAGCCTATGCTTCTTTTGTTATGGTTGCCTGATATGTTTTTTGCCCACAATGATGTTTTAAATAGTAACATGCTTTTTGTTGTTTTTGTTGTAAAACGAACATTGCTGGCATCTTGATTCTGGGTTATAAGTGGTCTGAAGTATGATTATAGATTCACCTTCTAATTGCGCTTTCCCCTTAAGATTGTTGCTCAAGTGGACAAAAGGTCCAAATAAACACATCCTGAGGTGAATTAAAGGCTAATTATGACTATTGTTAGAATTGTATCGAGGTTAACAGCTGATCAGCTCCTCTCCTTGTTATCCAACAATCTCTGTGGGTTATCACAAGGTCACTAAAGGAAAAGCAGCAAAATAATTTAGTCCAAGGTTGTTCAGTTGGGATTTGTTGATGTTTATGGTGGCTCTAAAATAGCAGATCTTCCATGATGCTGCTCATCACAAGTTAGCCGATGGCTGGTTTTCGAATGCAACATGTAATGCAGAGCAGTGTTCTGTTAAGGGTTTAAAGTGCTCTGGCTATGAAGTAAAGGCAAAGTGAGATCACGTCACGCCAATCCTTTACAATAACAGTTTTCAGATCAACCAACATTTTATTTGGATATTATTTTGCATCTGCAATAAAGTCTTGGTGACTGATATGCGACAGGTTACCATCAGATATAAAACTAATTAAACACATGTCTGTGACGTTTGCTTCTATCCATTTCCTAATAGCGTCCCACTTACTTCCAATCATGTTTTTTTGGTCATGTTTATAATTTCTATCATGTATCAGTTCTCCTATTTATTATAGCAGGAGTTTACCTTATTATGCATTCACATTTGATGGCATTGAGTAATTGTTTACTTATCAGCGATTGGCTGAGTTACTCATGCGCCGGAATGTGGCGACTAGGGGCTTTTCACAGTAACTTCGGGCGCGATTCTCCCAAAACGGGAGAAATCGTAAAGCTGGCGTAAAACCCGGGCGGGTTTTACGGCAGCGCGCCCCTTCCCGACCGGGGACCGATTCTGGTCCCCGGTCGGGGCTAGCAGCCCGACGCCGTAGGCTCCGGCAAGACGGGCTTAACGAAAATCGTTAAGCCCGCTTGCCGGAGTTAGCGCCGGCTGACGCGTCATATGACGTCAGCCGCGCATGCGCAGTTTGGAAGACTCCAACCCGCGCATGCGCGGGTGACGTCATCGCGTTTTTGCGCGAAACCCGCGCATGCGTGGGCCGGGATGCCCCTCAGCCGCCCCGCGAATGGATACTGCGGGGCGGCGGAAGGACAAGTAGTGCGCGGGCATCGGGCCCGCTGCCCACGATCGGTGCCCACCGATCGCGGGCCCATGGCACCCTTGGCACGGCCGTGGTACGGCCGTGCCAATCGGTGCCATGGTTATTAATAGCGAGTTAGTCACGCCGTTTTTACGAACGGCAAGACCAGGTGTGTTTGCCGTTCGTAAAAACGGCGTAAAGGGCTGGGACTTCGGCCCATCTAACAGCTGAGAATCGCTGCCGGCCGTAAAAAAACGGCGGCAGCGATTCGGGTCGGGACTTCGTCGGGGGGGGGGGAGAATAGCGGGAGGGCGGCAAAAATGTCGGGAAGGCCCTCCCGCTATTCTCCCACCCGTCGTGGGGGGCGGAGAATTTCGCCCTTCATACTTGTGACAATTAAAGATTATTATTATTGTTATGAACAACCTCAGTTAATGTGTTTCCTGTGCAGTTCCACATTGCCGTGCTCAGTCATAGCAATTGCTTGTTCTCCCTTGCTGTTACCTTCCGTGTCCTACTTACTACTTCCATTTTCCCGCTGATATTTCCTTTCTATTTGTTCCATAACCACCACTTTCTTGCCCTCTTCCTCACAAATGCATTGGATCTGTCACTCTTCAAATCTTCATGCAGATTTTGTTTTTCTGCATTAAGCTGGGAATTAACATTAAAGTTATAGCTTTTGCTCCTGGGTCATTAGTCTTACAACTAATCCAATAATGATGACCCTGAGGTTGATATCAACACACAGAGTGAAATAACAAGCAATTATTTTTTTTTAAAGATTCAAAGGGAGGGAATTTTAAATGTCTTGACAATTTTGATGTTCCTATTGACAGTTGCTTTTGAGATATTTGATTGTTCCTCCTGACATTTTAGGCAGTTTTTCTTGACAACACTCTTTACATTTCAAAAGTATTAATGCACATTAAGGACGTTCATGTCCATATTTAACAATCCCAAAGGGCACCTTACCTCTCCCAGAGGTATCTTGTGACCACATCCAAAGGGGTATCCTGTCGTGTTAGGTACACTGGTCTAACACTGGCTGAAACTGGATGCAGTTTAGATCAGAAAAATACTCCAGACATTGAAGTTAGTTCAATCAGGTTTATTGAACTAATAGCACAGTTAGCACAGTTCTCGGTGAGTTCGACTCTAATGTGGTTCCAGCCAGCGGAAACCCGGAGTCGCGGCTCATGTGGGCGTTATGGTGAGGCGGCGTGGGGATCGGACACTGTGGGCAGACTCGACGACGGGCAGGCCCACGATCGGGAACCACCGATCGGCGGGCCATCGTGATCCGGGAGCGACCTATCTTCGTCCGCGCGGTCCCGCTGTGTGGCTCTGCCATGTTATCGTTGCCCGCGCTGAGATGGTCCACCGCGTGCATGCGCGGACCCGCTTGTGGCCGCCGTGGGCATGCGCGGCCGCGTGGTCTATCCGGCAGGGCTTCACAGGCAGCCAGAGCTGCGGGACGCACGTCAGAGGCCTGATAGCCCCATGAAGGACAGGGAATCACCCCGGACTTTCAAGGAAAAAGTCTGGAGTAATTCTCGCCCGTTTTCCACCTGGTGTGGGGACTTAGTCCCACAAAGGGAGAATCCCATCCATGATGTTTGCCACTCCTGGTTAACAAAACCAGAAATCGGCCATCCTGGACGGCCCCCTAACAAAGGGAAACCCCGGAGGGCAGGGGCGCGTCCACCAGATAAATATGGTTAATCCCACAGGAACGAGGGGGCAGAAGCCCCCCACCAGGATAATCACCTGGAACGTAAGGGGACTTAACGGCCCAGTGAAGAGATCTAGAGTCCTCACCCACCTCAGAAACATGAGGGCCGACATAGTCTTCCTCCAAGAGACGCACCTGAGGGAGCAGGACCAACTGCGGGTAAGAAAGGGCTGGGTGGGACAAACCTACCATTGCTGCTATGGGACAAGGGCCGGGGGGTGGCGATCCTGATCGGCAAGAGGACAATGTTTAGGGCGACAAAGACGGTTACAGACCCAGGGGGGCGGTATGTCATGGTCAGCGGGGCCCTGGATGGGGCACCGGTAGTTCTAGTCAACGTGTACGCGCCCAACTGGGACGACATGAGTTTCATCAAAAAGACCATGGCAGAAATCCCGGACATAGCGACGCATCGACTAATCATGGGGGGGGGACTTCAACTGTGTACAGGATCCAAAGACGGACAGATCAAACCCCAAAACGGAGAAAACCTCAAGCATGGCAAGGGAACTCAGTCACTTTATGGAGCAGATGGGAGCAGTGGACCCCTGGAGGTTTGCCCACCCGGGGGAGAAAGAATTCTCCTTCTTCTCCCCAGTACACAACGTGTACACCAGAATTGACTTCTTTGTGGTGGGGAAAACGGTGCTTCCAGGGATAGACAAGGTGGAATACTCCGCAATTGTGATATCAGACCACGCTCCACACTACATGGACGTGCGGCTAGAGACGGGAAGGGCCCAGCGCCCCACATGGAGGTTGGACGGTGCCTTACTAGCTGACAAGGCCTTCAGCGAAAGGATAGCGCGGGCCATAGCAGAGTACACGGAGAACAACCAAAACGGGGAGGTCTCATCCTCCACGTTCTGGGAAGCGCTTAAGGCCGTAATAAGAGGGGAAATCATTGCCTTCAAAGCGCAAAGAGATAGGGAGGAAAGGGTGGCTAGGCAGAAGCTGGTCGACTCCATACTGAAGGTAGACCGTAAATACTCCGAGGCCCCGACCGTAGAGCTCCTGGCGGAGAGGAAAGAACTACAAAGGAACTTTGACCTGCTCTCCACCAGGATTCAGTGCACCAACTCCGCCAGGCGCGCGGGACCCTGTACGAACACGGGGACAAAGCCAGCCGCCTGTTGGCACACCAGCTGAGAAAGCAGGCAGCCACCAGAGAAATTGCGCAAATCAGGGGTACCGGAGGCACGTTGGAAACAGAACCAGAGAGGAGTAACAAAAACTTCAAGGCCTTCTGCCAAGAGCTGTACACCTCAGAGCCCCCAACGGGGAAGGCTGGGATGAACCGGTTCCTTGATGGACTGGACATTCCAGTCGTGGGGGAGGGCAGAAAACGGGACCTGGAAGCACCACTAGCACTGGGAGAGATCATGGACAGCATGAGCTCCATGCAGACGGGGAAGGCGCCGGGACTGGACGGATTCCCGGCGGACTTCTACAAAAAATTTGCGACAGCGCTGGCCCCGCACCTGCGGGAGATGTTCACAGACTCGCTAGCTAGGGGCACACTGCCACTCACGTTAGCACAGGCCTCAATCTCGCTGATACCTAAGAAAGACAAAGACCCAACGGAATGTGGGTCATACAGACCCATCTCTCTGCTGAACACAGACGCCAAAATACTGTCCAAAATCCTAGCCAAAAGGCTAGAAGACTGTGTACCTGAGGTGGTCACAGAGGACCAGACAGGCTTCGTCAAAGGTAGACAGCTTACCTCGAACATCAGGCGCCTGCTGAACATGATAATGACGCCCTCCGGGGAGAGAACACAAGAGGTAATCGTCTCCCTGGACGCAGAAAAGGCCTTCGACAGAGTCGAATGGAAATACCTCATAGAGGTACTGGAGCGGTTCGGGCTTGGAACAGGGTTCACCGTTTGGGTAAAGCTCCTATACAACGCTCCCATGGTGAGCGTACGGACCAACAATACCAACTCCCAATACTTCCAGCTGCACAGGGGCACCAGACAGGGATGCCCACTGTCCCCGCTGCTGTTCGCACTAGCAATCGAACCGCTAGCAATCGCGCTCAGGGCAGCAAAAAATTGGAGGGGGATCCGAAGGGGAGGCAGAGAGCACAGAGTCTCACTCTATGCAGATGATCTACTCCTCTACATCTCGGACCCACAAAGCAGCATGGACGGAATCATCGCACTCCTGAAAGAGTTTGGAGCCTTCTCGGGCTACAAACTCAACATGAGCAAAAGCAAGATCTTCCCAGTACACCCACAGGGGGGGGGGGGGGGGGGGGGGGGGGGGGGGGGGAGAGGGGGTGGGGGGGGGCACAAGGTGGGGGGGGGAAGCACTAAAGGGGCTGCCGTTCAAACAAGCCCGACATAAATTCCGCTACCTGGGGATCCAAATAGCCCATGACTGGAAAGGGATCCACAAATGGAACCTCACCAGCCTGACGGAGGAAGTTAAAAAGGACCTGAAAGATGGAACACACTCCCGCTCTCCCTCGCGGGGAGAGTCCAGACGATCAAATGAACGTACTGCCCAGGTTCCTTTTCCTGTTTAGATCCATTCCGATCTACATCCCCAAGGCCTTTTTCAAAGCGCTGGGACAAACTTATCATGGCGTTCGTATGGGGGGGGGGGGGGGGGGGGGGGGGGGGTAAAAATGCTAGGATCCCAAAGAAGGTCCTAAAAAAAAAAAATCCACAGGGGGGCTAGCCCTCCCGAACCTACAATTTTACCACTGGGCGGCAACAGCCGAGCGAGTAAGGGGATGGATCCAGGAGCCAGAAGTCGAGTGGGTGCGTGCGGAGGAGGCCTCCTGCATGGGGACCTCCCTCCGGGCCCTCGCCACAGCAGCACTCCCATCCCCAACCAAAAAACACTCCAGCAGCCCAGTGGTGACTGCCACCCTCCAATCCTGGAACCAACTGCGGCAGCAATTTGGCCTGACCGAAATGTCAGACAAGGCTCCCATCTGCAACAACCATAGGTTCACACCAGCACTGACTGACGCCACCTTCAAAAGGTGGAGGCAGGACGGGGGAACACTGACAGTCAGGGACCTATACACGGACGACAAGATCGCAACATTGGACGAACTGACAGAGAAATTTCGGCTAGCCGGGGGGAACGAGCTACGGTACCTGCAGCTCAAAAACTTCCTACGAAAGGAGACAAGGACGTACCCACAACCGCCACGACAGACACTACTGGAAGACCTACTGGACGCAAGTATCCTAGAGAAAGAGAACTGTAGCGACATGTATGACCGACTGGTAGAAAGGGACAACACCGTACTGGACGCAACAAGAATGAAATGGGAGGAGGACCTGGGGATTGAGATAGGGTGGGGACTCTGGAGCGAAGCACTGCATAGGGTCAACTCCACCTCCACGTGCGCAAGGCTCAGCCTGATGCAACTAAAAGTGGTACATAGAGCCCACTTAACAAGAAACCGTATGTGTAGGTTCTTCCCGGAGGTGGAGGACCGATGTGAACGGTGCCAAAGAGGCCCGGCCAACCACGCCCACATGTTCTGGTCTTGCCCCAGACTTGTGGAGTACTGGACAGCCTTCTTCGAGGCTATGTCCAAAGTGGTGGGGGTGAGGGTGGAGCCATGCCCGATAATGGCGGTCTTCAGGGTTTCAGACCAGCCAGATCTATTCCTGGGGAGGAGGGCGGATGCCCTTGCCTTTGCCTCCCTGATTGCCCGCCGTAGAATCCTGTTTAGCTGGCGGTCAGCAGCACCACCCAGAGCTGCAGACTGGCTGTCCGACCTCTCGGAATCTCTCCAAATGGAGAAAATCAAATTCGCCATCCGAGGGTCAGACGACGGCTTCCAAAGAACGTGGGAGCCATTCATGCAATTATTCTGGGACCTGTTTGTGGCCAACGAATAAGAGGAAGAATAGTCGGGTGGCCAAGAATCAGGGGAAAATGGACAGGAATCGGGGGAAGGTAGCCGGGGGGGGGGGGGGGGGGGGGGGGGGAGGGCTACGGATTCGTTATGGGGGTTTGTTCGCATGGTTTTACGCTTATTTATTTTTCTTGTTAATTTATTGTTTTTGTATTGGAGGGGAGGGGTTACTGTTTTTCTCTGTTGTGATAAAATTTGTTGAAAATTATTCCAAAAAAAAGGAAGGACAAAGCCGCAAGCGACAGTCTGATGGCAAGCTAAGGCCCAAATCCAAATTGTAAATAAATGCCTATAAACATGTGCCTCGGCCACATTGGGGAATGTAAAATATGTATGCCGGTTAAAGGGGGCGGCCACAGTTGTTATTATGAAGATGCTTACTTGTAAATATACATGTTAATTTTTGTGTGTTTTTTTCTAATAATTTGTAATTTGTTGCATATAAAATATGAAAACTCAATAAAAAACATTTCCAAAAAAAAAAACAAAACCAGAAATAAGGCAGCCGTTATCTAATATGCATGTGCAAATCCTGGCCTGGGCCAATTCCCACCTCTATGGAATGAGTTGCAGAATTGCGTCTGGAGATTGGCAGTTGTCAGTGTTGAGTACTGAGGCTGTTGCAGCAATGCCGTCGTCATGGGGGATGTTGGTGTAGAGTGCCGAGACAGTTCCAACACGCTACAGCAAAAAACCGCACTGACCTCCTCAGAAGACAAACACAGGACACAACCGACAGAGTACCCGTCGTCATCCAGTACTTTCCCGGAACGGAGAAACTACAACATCTTCTTCGCAGCCTTCAACACGTCATCGATGAAGAGGAACATCTTGCCAAGGTCATCCCCACACCCCCACGACTTGCCTTCAAACAATCGTGCAACCTCAAACAAACCATTGTTTGCAGCTACCCAGCCTTCAGAACAGCGACAACGACACCACACAACCCTGCCATGGCAATCTATGCAAGATGTGCCAGTCATTGACATGAATACCACCATTACACGTGAGAACACCACCCACCAGGTACGCGGTACATACTCGTGCGACTCGGCCAATGTTGTCTACCTCATACGCTGCAGGAAAGGATGTCCCGAAGCGTGGTACATTGGCGAGACCATGCAGACGCTGCAACAATGAATGAACGGACATCGTGCGACAATCACCAGGCAGGAATGTTCTCTTCCAGTCAGGGAACACTTCAGCAGTCAAGGGCATTCAGCCTCTGATCTCTGGGTAAGTGTTCTCCAAGGCGGCCTTCAGGACGCGCAACAACGCAGAATCACAGAGCAGAAACTTATAGCCAAGTTCCGCACACATGAGTGCGGCCTCAACCGAGACCTGGGATTTATGTCACATTACATTCATCCCCCACCATCTGGCCTGGGCTTGCGAAATCCTACCAACTGTCCTGGCTTGAGACAATTCACACCTCTTTAACCTGTGGTTACCCCTATCTCTGGATGTGCAAAGACTTGATTACCTGCAAATGCTCGCATTCTAAGCATTGTCTGGCATCTTTGAATTTGTCTGTATATATGTTTCTGGAACATACCTCTTCATTCACCTGAGGAAGGAGCAGTGCTCCGAAAGCTAGTGTTTGAAACAAACCTGTTGGACTTTAACCTGGTGTTGTAAGACTTCTTACTGTGCTCAACCCAGTCCAACGCCGGCATCTCCACATCTTGTTCTTGTAGTCATTAGAGGTTGTGAGTTTATAAAGGGCTTTTGAAGGAGCATTGGAAGGTTGCTGCATTACATTTTGTAGATGGTGCACACTGCTGCCAGGTTGAGTCATTGGTGGAGGGAAACATAGAAAATAGAAGCAGGAGGAGGCCATTCGGCCCTTTGAGCCTGTTCCATCATTCATTATGATCATGGCTGATCATCAAGTTCAATACCCAGATCCCTTTGACCCCAAGAGCTCTATCTAATTCCTTCTTGAAATTACAAAATGTTTTGTCCTCTGTGGTAGCGAATTCCACAGATTCACCACTCTCTCGGGGAGGAAATTTCTCCTCACCTCAGTCCTAAAAGCTTTACCCTTATCCTCAAACTGTGATCCCTAGTTCTGGACTCGCCCACCATCAGGAACATTCTTTCTGAATGTACCGTCTAATCATGTTAAAATTTTGTAAGTTTCTATGAGATCTCCTCTCACTCTTATAAACTCCAATAAATAGAATCCTAACCGACTCAGTCTCTCCTCATATGACAGTCCTGCATTCCCAGGAATCAGCCTGGTAAACCTTCACTGTACTCGTTCCTTAGCAAGAACATCCTTCCTCAGTTAAGGACACCAAAACTGCACACAATACTCCAGGTGTGGCCTCACCAATGTCCTATACAATTGCAGTAATACATAGAATTCTTTTACTCATAGAATTTACAGTGCATAAGGAGATCATTCGGCCCATCGAGTCTGCACCATCCCTTGAAAACAGCACCATACTTAAGCTCACACCTCCATCCTATCCCCGTAAACCAGTTACCCCACCTAACCTTTTTGGACATTAAGTGCAATTTGGCATAGTCAATCCACTTAACCTGTACATCTTTGGACTGTGGGAGGAAACCAGAGCACCCGGAGGAAACCCACGCAGAATCTGGGAGAACGTGCAGACTCCACATAGACAGTGACCCAAGCTGGGAATCGAACCCAGGTCCCTGGCGCTGTGAAACAACAGTGCTAATCACTCAAATCCTCTTGCTATGAAGGCCAAAATACTATTTGCCTTCTTTACTGCCTGCTGTACCTGTACGCTTACTTTCAGCGACTGATGCATGAGGACACCAAGTATCCATCTCTCTCAATTTACAGCTGTTCAACTAATAATCTGCCTTCCTATTTTTGCTTCTGAAGCGGGTAACCACAAAGTCATCCACATTATACTGCATCTGCCATGCATGTGCCCACTCATTCAGCCTGTCCAAGTCCCACTAAAGCATCGCTGCATCCTCCTCACAGCTTACCCTTCCACCCAACTTGTACCATCTACAAATTGGAGATAATACATTGAGTTCCTTGGTCCAAATCATTAACATATAATCTGAACAGTTGGGGTCCTAGCACAGGCCTCTGTGGTACCCCACTAGTCACTGCCTGCCAATCAGAAAAAGACCCATTTATTCCAACTTTTTGCTTCCTGTCTGATCACCAGCTTTTTATCCATCTCAAGACAGCATGGTAGCATTGTGGATAGCACAATCGCTTCACAGCTCCAGGGTCCCAGGTTCGATTCCGGCTTGGTTCACTGTCTGTGCGGAGTCTGCACATCCTCCCCGTGTCTGCGTGGGTTTCCTCCGGGTGCTCCGGTTTCCTCCCACAGTCCAAAGATGTGCAGGTTAGGTGGATTGGCCATGATAAATTGCCCTTAGTTTCCAAAATTGCCCTTAGTGTTGGGTGGGGTTACTGGGTTATGGGGATAGGGTGGAGGTGTTGACCTTGGTAGGGGTAGGATGCTCTTTCCAAGAGCTGGTGCAGACTCGATGGGCCGAAGAATGGCCTCCTTCTGCACTGTAAATTCTATGTAAAAAAAAAAAGACATTACCCGTAATCCCATACGCTTTAACTTCTGTTGTGTGAGACTTTGTCGAAAGCCTTCTGAAAGTCTAAATCAACCACATCCGGGGGTTCTCCCTGGTTATCTTTACTAGTTACAACTTCAAAGAATTCTAGTAGAGTTGTCAAGCATGATTGTCCTTTCGTAAATCCATGCTGGCTTTGACTGATTTCACCACTGCTTTCCAAATGCTGTGCTATTAAATCCCAGACGGCAGCAACTTTCCTACTACTAATGTTAGGTTCACTAGTCTATCGTTCCCCTTTTTACTCTCTATCTCCCTTTTTGAATAGCGGGGTTACATTAGCTACCCTCCAAACTGAAGGAACCACTCCAGCGTCCAAAGAATTTTGGAAAATGACCACCAATGGATCTACTATTTCTAGGGCTACTTCCTTAAATACTCTGGGATGCAGATTATCAGGCCCTGGAGATTTGTCCGCCTTCTATCCCATTAATTTCCCCAAACCATTTTTTTCCTAATACTAATTTCCTTCAGCTCCTCTCTAAAACTTGTGCTTCTCAGAACTTCCGGTACATTATTCATGGATTTCTTTAAACAATAAGCGAAGTACGAATTTAGTTCCTCACCCATTTCTTTGTTTCCTGTTATGAATTCCCCTGTTTCTGACTGTAAAGGGACAACATTAGTTTTTATTAATCTTTTTCTTTTTACAAACCTATGGAAACTTTTACAGTCAGTTTTTATGTTCCCTGCTGGTTTACTTTCAAATTGTATTTCCCCCTCAATCCCTTAGGTTGCCTATGCTGCATTTTAAACTGTTCCCAATCCTCAAATCTATTGGTTTTTCTTGCTAATTTGTAAGCCTCTTCTTTGAATCTAATACCATCTTTAATGTCTCTTGTAAGTCATGGTTTGGCTAGAGTTCCCGTTCTACTCTTGCGCCAAATAGGAATAAACAAATTTTGGAGTTCACATATTCGTTCTTTGAATGCCTGCCATTGCCGGTCCGCTATACTTCCTTTTAGTAATGCTTCCCAGTCCGTCATTGCCAGCTCCTGCCTCATACCATCATAGTTACCTTTATTGAGGTTCAGGACCTTGGTCTCAGAATCAACTACCTCGCCATTCACCTTGATAAAGAATTCTGTCGTATTATGGTCACTCATCCCCAGGATTCTCTCACAACTGGATTGCCAACTAATCCTTGCTTATTGCACAACACCCATTCCAAGATGGCCTATTCCCTTGTTGGTTCCTTAACATGCTGGTCCAGAAAACCATCCCGCATACACTCCAGATATTCCTCCTCTATTGTGCTGTGACTAATTTGAGTCACCCAATCGATATGCAGATTAAAGTCACCAACAATCACAAATGTTCCTTTATCACATGCATCTCTCATTTCATGTCTAATGTTATTCCCAACATTACCACTGCGGTTTGGTGGTCTGTATCCCACCCATACAAATGTTGTTTTGTCCCTTGATGTTTCGTAACTCTACCCAGACAGATTACACATTGTCTGTACTAATATAGTGGTTTAGCACACTGGCTAAATAGCTGGCTTTTAAAGCAGGCCAGCAGCATGGTTCAATTCCCGTACCAGCCTCTCCGAATAGGCGCCGGAATGTGGCGATTAGGGGCTTTTCACAGTAACTTCATTTGAAGCCTACTTGTGACAATAAGCGATTTTCATTTCATTTCATTTCATATTTCCTTAATAATGAATCAATATCTTCTTTAATCAACAATGCAACTCCACCACCTTTTCCTTTCTGTCTGTCCTTCCAAAAAACTGAATACCCCTCAATGTTTAGTTCCCATCCTTGGTCACCTTGGAGCCATGCCTCCGCAATCCCAACTGTATCATATCCCTTTACATCTATCTGTACAACTAATTCATCCATTTATTTCAAATGCTTTGCGCATTCAGGTACAAAACCTGAAGGCTAGTTCTTTTAACGTACTCTGTCCCTTCTCTACCATTTTTTACAGTGTCATTATCTGATGCAGGTCCTTGATTTCTCTGCCTATCAGTTTTCTTATTCTCCTTTCTGCCTTTCTCTTGGTTTTGATTCCCCCTGCTCTGTATCCTTACATAGGTTCCCACCCCCCTGCCATATTAGTTTAAACCCTCCCCATCAGCTCAAGCAAGTACACCCTCCCCCGCCAAGTACATCAGTCCTGGTCCAGCCCAGTTGCAACCCATCCAGTTTGTACAGGTCCCACCTCCCCCAGAACCGGTCTCAATGCTCCAGGAATCTGAAACCCTCCCCCTCACATAATATGAGTGATTCCCATGGTCATTAAGACCCAATTGCATCCATTAGCATCCTCCCGTTGGTGTGCGGACACGAACCCCGATCCCGCCGCAAGCTGGGGCTGGAGCATAGCTGTCAGTGTGCCACCGGACGTGAACCTCTATTTCAGCCAGACGCCCGACTCTCCACTCGAGCATGATTGCCAGCATCACGAAACCAAGAATCCCGCTCACTATCTTATTTACTTGTGTGGCGTAAAGATTAATTGCTACATAGCAGCCCAAGTCTGACTGTTGTTCAGCATAGAACATTTTCAAACCTAGGGGCGTGACCCACCCGTGGATCGCGGGAGGGTGTCGGCAGGGTCGCGGGGCCATGAGTCATGGCATTCCCGCTTGTGGGACCACGCATCGCAGTGCTCCCAATTGCGGGGCCATGCATCGCCGCATTCCTGATCGCCCAAGAATTGGCCAACACACCACCAGCTTTCAGAATGCCAGCCGTTCCTCGCATGAATGCTCCCTCAGCAGTGCGCCAGCGTGTAGTTCGGCGGGGCAGAATGCCTCCTCCTGACATTAGCACGCTGATCTAGGAGTAGATTTTTAAAAAATCACTGGAGTCTTCCTGCCTGGAGGGGCAGCAGAGAGCAGGTCAAGTGTCCCGAACACCGACATCACATGTTCTCGGCGCGAGAGAGATTCCTCCATTTTGCAGCTGCCAGCAGTGGTGGTGTGAACTCCAGGGCCTCTGGTGAACAACCCATGAAGAAGAAGCTGAAAATAGGAACAAAGCAGCAGGAAGATGATTACTTGAGGTGTGCGTTTATTAATTGCAAATCAGGAGTCAACGTTGACGTGTGTTATATGCAGGGAAGTACTAGCAAATTAAAGTTGAAAAGCTTCAAAACTTCAAAGACATTTGAAGACTAAGCATGGTGAGCTCGAGGACAGACCTCTTGATTTTTTTCAACAGATGCAGTGAGATAGTAAATCATCAGCTGAAGTTATTATCAGAAATGTAACATTGAATGACAAAGCAAGTGAGATCGTGAGGACCAAGCTGGCTCACCTGTCACATTAAAGGTAAGTGAAAATGGTGGGTCGCACAGGTCGGCCGGCATGGGTCGAGATGGTGGTCCGGTGTGGTTAACGAAGGTTAGCTGGTGTGGGTTGCGAAGGTTTGCTAGCATCGGTCCCGAAGGATGGCTGGTTAGTAAAACTGGGTCACGGGCAACAAGGTTTGAAAAACACTGGCATAGAATGCCTCATTATCTGAGGAGCTGTTGATTGGAATTGAATAATGTGAAATCACCAGTGTGATTCCCACTTCTGAACTTACGATGCAGGATAGTTCATTGATGGTGAAGCTGAAGATGGGTGGGCCTAAGACGCTTCTTTGAAGAACTCCGACAGTGATGTCCTGGGGCTGAGATGATCAGCTTCTGATGACCACAAACATATTTCATTATGCTTGGTATGACTCCAACAAGTGGAGAGCTTCTCCCCTCTGCTTCACATTGACCAATTGTAGTGAGGCCCCTGGTGCCATCATCAAATGTTACCTTGTCACAGGTTGTCACTCTCACCTTACCTCTTGCTCTTTCTTTGAAGCAAGGCTGTAATGAAGTCTGGAGCCAAATGGCCTCACATAAACCAAATGAGCATCAAAGAGCAGATTTATTGGTAAGTGTTGATTGGCAACACTGTCATGTTCCATCATTTATCTAATGATTGAGAGTAGACTGATGAGGTAGTAATTGACCTGATTAGATGTTGCTTTTTGTAGACAGGATATTTATGGACAATTTTCCACCTTCTTGGGAGGATGCCAGTGTTGGCACTGTACAAAACTGCATGGAAACCCTTGTCCAATTCTATAGGCTCATACAGGCGATGAAATCTATCTTGCACTTCAAAAGTATGGGTTATTAAAAATGGAGTACTCGACCATATCCAAAAAACCTAAATAAAATGTGATTTGAGATAACTATTGGGAATCTGAAACAATACAGAACATAGTAAAAGCACTGTTGATCCATCAACTCTTGAGGTAAAACAGACAAGTTAACATTTTGGGTATAAACTTTCACTCAGAACTGTATCACTATCCAAAACTGTTTTGACCTTTTTAGCTGTCTTGGACCCAGGGGAGGGAATTACTTCCTACTGCCACTCTTCTCAACCTGTATCCGACAGGAACTTTCCAAACATCCAGATTACAAGTGTTTGGTACTTTGCCGTGTGCCAATTCCTTAAGAAGGAAATTGAAACCCCACCTACATTTTTATGTCAACAGCCAAACTCAGTAGCAACAGAGGAAGCTGACATTTTTGCAGGTTGATTGTGGGCATAATTATATAATATATTTATATATATTGCAGATTTTTTTCCCCGATGAATGTGAATTAATATACTGCCTTGCACCCTCCAGGATATTATTTTGAGTAAAATCCATCCAATCTGATGGAATGAAAGACATGCTGGTTTAAAAAAGATAACAAATATATTTGCATCGCACTTCCTCTCTCTCTCTCTCTCTCATCATTGGGGCAAGTAGAAGAGGCAGGCCCAAGAACTACCTCAGATGAAACAGGAACTGAACCCATGGTGTCAGCACCATTTTTAACCATCTGTGCTAAATAACTCCACCCACATAGTGCTTTATCGTGTCAAAACATTTGGTTTCGAAACACAGTAGTAGTTGTCATATAGACAAATGCAACACTTATTTTGTGTTAGTGACATTTCATCTAGAGCAATGACATGCATGCTGCTTTAGTCTATTTTATGTAGCACTTGTGGTCTTCTGCAAATATTATTACAGCCTGGGAACATGAAGGGAATAGAAGATAAATACGATCTCTGTTTATATTTCATTTGAAGGATGGCACCTCCGTCAGTGCAATGCTCCACAAGTATTGCATTGGGATGTGAGTTTAGATTACGGGCTAGATCCCTGAAAAAAAGCTGTTGTGCCTTTCGATTAACAGTCCAAAAATAAATTGCAGATGCACATGTGTTGAAAGCAACATTAACAGAAGTTTATTAATTAGGTCTTTACTATACAAAGGCTGCTACTTGACTAGGGCAAAAGCCCACAAAGTAGTCAATGACATCACAGATGTCATGTACTCAGTTCTTAAAGCGACATTGTATACTACAGTAACCCTCACATATAACATCCCTCCTCCTTTACTCCAAAGGCCCAACACAAATAATGCCAAGTATTTTAACATAGTCATTTACATATACACAAGTGCAGTCATAAAATTATTACATTGTAATAACAGTCAATAAGATAGACAATCAGGTGGGTGTCTATTTCTCGCTGGTTGCCTGCGCACTTCCAGGGCTTTGTTATTCTCGACCTAAGATGTATTTTCAGGTTCACCAATAGATGTTTCTACCCCGAAAGGCATTCCAGTCTCTCTTTTTGAGGGAAGACTAGTTGTGGCAGATACTTCTGGTACATTCTCTGCTTCTGTCGATGAACTAGAAGTTACACAGTCAGATGGAACGGAGATTGTTACTTCAGGAGGTAGTTCAGGCACTGGCATACTAACGTGTATGCAAATTATTGATCCGCATGGCATCTCCGCACAAATTTGTCTGTTCTTTGGACCATGTAGGAGACTGGACCAGTCTGGGCAAATTCCTTTGCAGGAGCCCACCTCTCACTAGTGATGTAGCTGCAAACTAACACATGTTCTCCTTGTTGAAACAAATGTTTCCTTGAGTTACTTTGTCATTACAAGATCTGTGCCTGCTGGATTTGCTCTACTATGTCGGATGTCTCCTCTGGCAAGAGTAAGTCAAAGGTGGTCTTCAGTTTTCTTTTCATCAATTGCAAATCTGAGGAGCTTTGTGTATCCACATGTGTTGTAATTGGTACATTGCTAAAAACTTGTTCACACAGCAATGAAGTGAACCTTAGTCCTTGAAACCTTTCAGTGCATGCTTCAAGGACTGGACAAACCTTTCAGCTAATATGTGGATGGATGATGATAAGATGCTGACTTTATGTGTTGAACTTTAGACATCTTTAAGTATTCTTCGAAATCTTGGGCTGTAAACTGTGGCCCATCATCGCTCACAATCTGCTCTGGTTTTCTGAATTCTGCAAAATACTCATGGAGTTTCTCCATGGTTTTTTTCTGCGTGGTTGATTTCATTAGGAACACTTCAGGCCACTTTGAGTGTGTATCTGCAATGACCATGAACATGTTCCCCTCAAATGATCCAGAAAAGTCAACATGCAGATGTTACAAGGTATTTTAGGCAACTCCCTTGGATGCAATGGGGTCAACAATGATGCATTCCTTACCCGCGCACATGACTGGCATAGTCCTGCTTTTTCTTCCACCTGGGCATCAATTCCTGGTCACCAAAAATAAGTGTGCTAGTGTCTTCAATTGACTCATACCTGGGTGTCCTTCATGGAACTGCTCCAATACTCTTTGTCGCTAATTTGGAAAAATAATTACTTGCATCTCCCACTACAGACATCTGCCCTGTGCTGTTAATTTGAATCTTATGGAAATGTACGGTTTTAATTCAGGATGTTTGCCGGCTATTCTTCCCTTTAATACAATTTCCAGTACCCTCCCCATTCACAGGATCATTTCTGGCACGTATTTAGACTTGAGCTGCAGTCACTGGAACATTCCCGATCTGGGCATAATAAAAAATATTATCCTGCCGAGGTAGTATCTGACCAGTTGGTAAAGGCAGACATGATCATCATTGGCATAATTTTCAGACTGATTTGATCTTGTCGGAATGTGCAGATATTATTAAAGACCATTGTTGAAGTTTCCAAAAAAAGGGACACCTTTCGTGTGGCCCAAAAACAACTGTTAAGGACCTGTTGTCCATCAAAAATGTGAAGTGACAGCTGTACAGGTATTGGTGGAATTTCCATGCATCAAATATTATACTCCGTGCCTCATTCTCAAATGGAGCTTTCCACAGTAGTTGATTAACCTGAGGAATGATTTAAGTTGAATAACATTCATTGGTCATGGAGCCTCCATAATAGCTTCCATCTTTTTAAGTGCATGTGTAGACCATTACTCTAAATTATATGTCCTAGATAGCACATGAACATCCAAAAGAAATCACATTTATCTTTCCTGCCATGAAGCCCATGCATCTAAACGTGTTCCTGTGTGCCTTTAAGTGTTGTGAGTGTTCTTGTTCATTGGTGCCAGTTATCAATACATCACCTTGGTAACACTTACCCCTTGTAAGTCGCTAGTGATCTGGTCCATTGACTGTTGAAATAAAGCTGATGCTGACGTTATTCCAAAAGGCAATCTCTTGTAATGGAACAGGCTTTTGTGATTGATGATGGTGAGAAGGTGTTGAAATTCAGCTGCCACGTTCATTTGAAGGTAGGCCTGGGATAGGTCAATCTTGCTGAACATCTGTCCTTCTGCTAGGCCTGAGAACAAATTTTCAATCAATGGTACTGGGTATTGATCCACACAGAACCATATTAATTCTTGTTTTAAAATCTCCGCAGATACAAATAGTACCATCCTACTTCATGACAGGTACAATAGGCGTTGCTCAGTTACTGGCAGAGATGGGTTCTAAGATTCCTGTTTCCACAAGTCTCAGTAGTTCAAATTTAACTTTTGGATGTATTGCATACGGTACTGCACTACCCTTGAGACATTTCCGCTGGCTATTTTTCTTAGTCTTCAGGGACATTTGTGCTCCTTCCATGGTCCCCAGTGTCTCTTCAAAATTACTGCTTTCTTTTTCCATTATGGTTTGTAAATCTGACTTTGAATCAACTAAGCTGTTTACAGTGCTCCAATTCAGTTTAATCCTTTCCAGCCAAGTGTGACCAAGAGAGTTGTAAAACTTTCTCGGACCATATAGAGTGGTAGCTCAGCAGTTTGTCCACTTAGCTCAACCTTATGAGACTGGGGGATTGATATTTCCAATAGAAAATACATACTCTCCCACTGAAGAGCGAGGCGCTCCCTTCTACATCCTGCATAATACTGAAGGGCCATGAACCGTGAGCTGGCTCCTGTAGTAGAGTAACTGCTTTGTACTCTTGTTCTGTTGCATTAAACATTTTTCCTTTGACTCAACCTGTTCAGCTCCGTGTGGACCCCTTTCCGGACCTTATAACAGCCTTAATTTTCAAACTACACACCAAACAATCTTTACTTGTGTCATCTAACAAGTAGCCAAATTCGTAAAACTCTGCTCGTCGCTTGAGAGTAGTAACAAACTGTGCAATATTTTCCCCTTCAACTGATTGCTTCAATGAAATCAAAACCTTTCCACAATAATGGATTTAGTGGATAATGGTCTACTGATATTTTAACCATTCATGATAGGTCTTTTCCGTGGGTTTCTTGGGCTGAATCAAGCTGTACAAATTGAAAATGTTGCTTCCAATTGTACTTGGGGATCTTAATATCTTCTGAAATCTTATTGGCGAGAATATAATGATGGTATCTTTCTGAGTATGAGTACATTATCTGAGTCTTCATCAAATGAGCCCAGTATGCCAGAATCTACTGACATTTCTCACAGTACGGAATGCTCTCCCAACTTCCCTTAAATTAATGGTCTTGTTAAATAAAGTTGAATTACTAATTTGTAAAAGCTTTAACTTGCATAACAAGCTGTGAAAATATTTTTGTTCTCTGCCCTGCTCTACCTCCGTGTCTTACTATACGTGATAAGTCCGAAGCTAGAACTCCTTTAAGTGTTGGTTTAAAATGGATATGGGCCCGCCCTTCCCTTGACTTTTTGTCCCAAAAACCTCACCTCTGTTAAAGCAGATCAACTCCTCTGCATGAACTGTTGAAATCATGATCGTCGAAGTTCGGCTTTTTCCCTTCCTTCTGAAAATTTCTGTTCCATTCCTCATCGCTAGTTTTCTTTTTGTGAACTGCTTTATCTTTAGACTAACAGTGCAAAAGAAATGATTGCATGTGGGTTGAAAGCAGCATGAACAGAAGTTTATTAAATAGGTCTTTACGGTGCAAAGGCTGGCACTGGACTAAGGATAAAAGCCTGCAAAGTAACCAGTGATGCCAAGCATGTTGCATGACTTGATTCTTAAAGAGACATTGGGCACAACTGCAATAAAGCCAAGTATATATCAGCGGGTACCCCACAAATATGTTGGGGAATTCTTCTTGGAACTTCACAGATAGGGTTTTCACGGCAATTACTCAGAAGTGTAAGCTTCCTGGAATTGGGAAGCATCTGAAAATGCGCATTAAATGGCAAACTTCAGATGGTTCTCATGGGGTTACAATAATTACCCAGAAAAAAAGTTTGAAGAACTAAAACCTCTTCTAACTTTCCAGTTACAGTTGTAAAGGCCCAGACTGAACCCCCACAAGACAGCCCCTATGTCCCCAAACCCCAGGGATCACCCCAACTCTCTGACTGCACAACCCATTACACGGGATTCCCTCACCTCCATGGGACTCTTTCCCCATCCCCTAGGCCCGAGGCCCTATCGGACCGGACCAATGTTTGAAACCTCCCCTCCGCAAGAGCATTGGCTCGAATGGATCTGATTGGAAACTGCCACCCCAGGCCCGATCCCAACCCCCCAGCCCAAGGCTTGGCCTGACCTGATTCCCTCCAGTGCCCCGAGACCTATAACCACTCCCACCTGAGGCTCATCCGTTTTCCCCCAAGTCCCGATCCCCCACACTGAGGCCTGACCCTCTTCCCTGCTGAGGTTTGAATACCTCCCTCTATTCCCAAACCGTGTCCCCATCTGTGGTCTCCACTCCCCTAAGACCAACCACATTCGCAAGGCTATATCCCCCCCCCCCCCCCCCCCCCCCCCAGGGCCTCCACCCTCACCCCCATGACCCAAGGCCCCTTCCTTACCACATTTCCAATCCTTCCATCCCTACATCTGACTTCCAATCTTAACCCTGGACCTCCAATCCAGCCCACCCCTCCAAAATGTATCAACTTGCCATAGACACTTACCTTCTCTCTGGCCTCTTATTTTCAATGGACCTTTAAACTTGTTTTGTTTATGACGGCTTGTGCTGTAAAAAGAGAACATGGTCTATTCACCTCTACTACACTTCAATGCTGCACCCTGGGATGCTGAGCACTGACTGAATCTTGCCTGGCCCAAGTCAGAATGTCGGGCAAGACAGGCTGGAAAAAATAACTTAATTAATTGGGCAAGGAGTGGCAATCCAATTCTGATTGCCACTCCATAGATATTATGGTCCAATGTGTTTCATTATTAATGGGCTGGGCAGCGTGAATGTCTTCCCTGCTACATCCTCCTTTGCCAGAGAGTCTTTCTTTGGTGCTGACCAGCAGACCCTGGCCATGCAAAGTTCCTCTCCCACCCACAGGCCAGTTGCCGTTTCTTGCACATTTCAGGTGAACAGCTGACTGCTGGCTGCAGATGAGGCACAAAATCCAAAGTGTGCAGATTAGGTGGATTGGCCATGCTAAATTACCCTTTTGGATGGGGTTGCAGGAATAGGATGGGAGATTGAGCATGGGTAGTGTGGTCATTCAAAAGGGTTGGTGTAGACACGATGGGCCAAATAGCCTCCTTCTGACTATAGGAATTATATGACCCTCACACTTCTACCCTTTTTAAAAATGTATTTACGTGATGTGGCCGTCATTAGCAAAGTTGGCATTTATTGCCTATCCCTAATTGCCCTTGAAAAGGCAGTGGTGAGCTGCCTTCTTGAACTGCTGCAGTCCTTGAGGTATAGATACACCCACAGTGCTGTTAGGGGGGGGGGGGGGGGGGGAGTTCCAGGATTTTGGCCCAGCAACAATGAAGGAACGGTGATACATTTCCAAATTAATATGGTGTGTGACTTGGAAGGGAACCTCCGAGTGCTGGTGTTCCCAAGTATATGCTGCCCTTGTCCTTCGAGATGGTAACGCTTTGGGTTTGGAAGGTGCTGCTAAAGGAGCCTTGGTGAGTTCCTGAAGTTCCTCTTGTGGATGGGGTACCGATCAAACTGGCTGTTTTGTCCTGGGTGGTGTCAAGCTTCTTTGTTAGAGCTTGTTAGAGCTGCACTCATCCAAGCAAATGGAGATTATTCCATTACACTCCTGGCTTGTACCTTGTGGATTGTGGACAGGTTTTGGGGAATCAGGAAGTGAGTTACTCACCACACAAGATTCCTAGCCTCTGACCTGCTCTTGTAGAAATAAGTATTTAAATTGCTAGTCCAGTTCAGTTTCAAGTTAATGGTAACCCCCAGGATGATGATAGGGGATTCAGCGATGGTAATGACAGTGAATGTCAATGGGCAATGATTAGATTCTCAGTTGTTGGAGATAGCAACTGCCTGCTACTTGTGTGGCGCAAATGGTACTTGCCACTTGTCAGCCGAAGCCTGGATATTGTCCACGTCTTGCTGTATTTGGACATAATTTATGGGTAATTAAAATTAACCTACTTATCGAGACCACGTCTCCATTTGCCCAATAGTTCAAAATCTGAAATGAAAACATCAGATGAAATTTTCTGCTCTGAACGCAGTGAAGGGTGGGATAAGTGGCACGTTTCCCACTGACTAGTGTGGCGAGTTTCTGCGCCAGTTTGTCTGCTGTTAATTATTCATTTATGTAAAGCACATTGTGGTCAGAATTTTCTGTTTTGGGGACTAAGGGCTGGATTCTTCGATTTCCCCCAGTTGCGTGTTTATTGGTGGCATGCCAGTCGCTGGCAGCGGGATTCTATTTTCCCGCTGCTTTTCAATGGGATTTCCCATTGAATCCACCCCACTCTGCCAGGAAACCCACAGATGTGGTTGCACTGCCAGCGGGAGCAGAGAAAAAGGGCAGAGAATTCTGGCTTCAGTGTTGCATCCGGGATGGATTAGCGTGCGATTTGCACTTCCTTTGGAGGTGCTATTCAATATGCAACCCAGGACATGGAAATGGGCCAGCACTCTGCCGGGGCGAGTTGAGTCTAATTCTTGGCCCAGTGGGGGTGGTAACCCTGGGGTCAGAATTTGCGCCAAACAGCCTGTCAGCTGGAGCTGTTTTTAAGAGCTCCACTTACCACACACTCACTGCAGCCATGAAAGTGGCTCACAGAAGACCTGTCGGCAAGTTCTGGAGTCCGAGATGGACCCACAGCTCCATGCCAGTGAGAAGAGCAGGGAATTCTCTTCCCCAGGGTGGGCTACAGACTCGAGCCTGATCTCCTGAACAGCACCTGGGAGGTGGTGGCAGAGGACCGCTGGTGGGTCATCTCTCTTATGGGAGGTTTCTGGGTGGGGGTGAGGTGGGCAGGATGTGCAATGTAGGGGGAGGCGCCCTCCAATGGACTTTTGGGGCAACCTACTTAAAGGTTGCCCCCTTGACCCACCGCAAGGTCCACTGCACCAGGTCCATGCTGGGAAATACCTGCACCAATTCTCGCCCACATGAATCGGACCGGAGGTCCATGTGGACTTGGAGAATCCACTGCTCAGCCCGTTATAGGATGCAAATGGATCAATTTGACCTATTTGCATACGAACCTTGGTACCACCACCAAAGGGGACCGGAGGACAAACACCGATCCCTTTATTTGCTGACTCTGGATTTCCCACTACATTAGGAACTCTGCAATTGATGGCAGGTGACAGAGAATCCAGTCTCCTATCGTCAGTGCAGAATTTGAGTTTTCCCTGCTCCCTTCCACCCCAGGAATCCTCCCTTTATTGTTATTCAGCACTTAACCCAGCAGAGCTCTTCCTAACCAGAGGACATCTGCACCGTGGCCTTTGAAGCCCTCCCTGGTTCTCGGCTCCTCTCAGAGCAGAGGCCTCACCAGTGGCCTCCACCTCTCTGGATCACCAGCGGTCTCCTCCTGGTGAGGCTGCCTGTGCTGACTGCCTCTGCCACCACCAGGCAGTGTTCAGGAGGGCAGTCTGGGCCTGGAATTGTTCTGAATTTGCGCTGGCAGTGTGCTAGTCCATTTGCATGTCCTGACTTGCTTTCCGAATAGCGCCCCAACAGGAATGCAAAGTGTTTGCAATTCAGTCCCAGTGCCAAAAAAATTAGTCTCTCAAACGGAGAACCGTGTCCAGAAAGTACTGTGATATTTTACTAAGCAATAAGAAAATATAATTTCAGGTACCCATTTTAGATTCTAAAGCAGCCATTTTGGAATAAATTGAAAATGCAGCCCATTCTTTTCCAACTGCAATGATGTACTTTTTCTGTTTGGCTTGACCAGGTTTTCCTATTAACATAACTGAAGATAGAGAAATGTCAGGCGATATGCTAAAATAGGCTAACATATATTATTTTAATGTATGTATGTATTTTTGTTATTTTGTGTTGCTATTCAATGTCATTCATGTGCAGAGTATTTCAGTGAGTAAATTTAGCAATGACATTCATTTCCTTTGTTGCTTTGCCCGCGAGGAATCCCTAATTGTTGCACTAGAAAATATCAGTACTCGTCCAACATAAGGCAATTTCTCTCATTGTCCTCTCTTTCACTTCAGCAAAGCAAAATAATTCAGCCTACACTGTTTATGAGTGAGAGTTCTTTCGTGGTCTGATAAACAGTGGATAAAACATTTGACAATAAAACAAGGCATCTATTTAAACACCACTCACATCTCTGGTCAACTGACGGCTTTTTAAAATCTGGATTACCATGGTGACCCACGTAGGCATGAATGTGGAAGCTAAACATTTCCAATCCAAGAACTGGTGTCAATTATAGAATATACTGAAGGAGATCAATCTCGGAGTTGTTATGAAAATCTGTGATGAAAGATTTATTATATAGTTTTCCAATTTTATTCTCGCTTTCAATTTCCCTTTCTTGCATTGTCAGTGCAACCTTTGCATTACTATTGCATCGAAGACTTTGCAAAATCTTCATGAGCGCATAGCTGCTGAAACTATGGCAACGTGACCTGCATCCTAATCTCTTTATACTTTTAAAAAGTAAAATTGCATTGCTTTAAAATGCAGATTGGCAGTGTAAGAAAAACACTTGGCAAACCACAACTTTTATTTCCAGAACCAGAAAGTTGTTTTGTATGTATCCAGTGTATCAGGAGAAATGATGGGCACGATTTCATGCCCAAAAAAACAGAGTCCTGTTTTGGACATGCATAACGGGTTGTTTCTCGGCGCCTGTGGCACTGAAAACGATCCCGCTATCAAACAAGACTCTTATTTTGGACTTGGTGATGAATGCACTGAGACTGCATTTACCTCGCTTCCATTTTTAAATGCCGGCGCAATCTCTCGACCCCCCCCCCCCCCCCCCCCCCTCCCCGGCTCCCCACCACAGCCACCAGAACCCTGCCCAATGCCTCAACTTATCTGTTACGGGGTCCTTAACCCCCCTTCACCCCACCTCACAAGGGCAGGGCATCGATCCAGCCCGATCCTTGGCACGGGCAACCTGGCACCCAGGAACATTGGCACTGCCAGTCTGGAGCTTGTGCCCAGCCAGACAGTGCCACCTGGGCACGTGGCAGTGCCAGGATGCCCATGTGGCAGTGCCAAAGTGCAAGGCAGCCAATACCAAGGTCCAAGGTTCCAGCCTGGCAGTACCAAGGTGCCCAGGTAGCAGTAGGAGTGCGAGGGTACCGCCCTACACAGAGCATGACCACCCAGGGGCCACATGGGAGACCCCACCAGGTGCCATTACACCTGGTCCACGGTTGTGCGAACCAGCGCTAAACGGGGCCATGGCAAGATCTCCCAGGTGTGGGTGTTTTACCCGGCGCCACTGCTAGCCCCTCAGCAGCCCCAGAATCGGTGAGGGTTCAGCGCTGATTTTGCTGTCGTAAAACGCCTGGGAATTCTCCAATTCAGCCAGCACTTAGCCGTTGAAGTGGCGAATCCTGCCCATTGTCTTCTCTGTGAGGCTTTACGTGTCTCTCCCCCCTCCCTGCCATATTTGGCTACTCCAGGTTGCTGAGCAACCCATGGGTGGGAGTGCACTGCCAGTGCATAAAGAGAATCCCAACTGCCGGAGAATTCCTGCCATTATCATGGAGAAAAGGAAACTGTGATAAAACTACTGCTGGCACTGCAGCGATCCTCAAATAATTGACATTAGTGCAAATGGGAGGATGGGAAGCCGACAAGGTTGTTTGTGAGGGGGATGGTTACAGGATTGGAGATGAAGCTGTGGGTGATAATCGAAAATTCGGAAAGGTCTTGTTTATGATGTCCGATGGCATTTCCTATAATTAGACAGAGAGTACACACTTCGCTGTCATATCATTTGTTGGGATAATTATATGTAGAACATAGAACTGTACAGCACATTACAGACCCTTCGGCCCACGATGTTGTGCCGAACTAATCTGAAACTAAGATCAAATCCACCTACTCCCAATCATTCTAGTGCACTCCATATGCCTATCCAATAACCGCTTGAAAATTCCTAAAGTGTCCGACTCCACTACCATAGCTGTGAGCGCATTCCATGCCCCAACTACTCTGAGTAAAGAACCTACCTCTGACATCCCTGTCATAATACACACACAAGTATTTGATGGTGCACAGCAGACAGACACTGACTGACACACTGAATGACCAATCAACACACAGAACACAACAGCCAATCACCAGACAGGACACGGCCACTATAAAGCCAGAGGGCACTAGTTTTCCCGTTCTCTTGGGATGCAGCCTCTGAGATAGCCAGAGCCCATGAGCAGCAACACGAACATCCACCATGTGCTATCAGGATAGTCTGGTCAGGTTAGCCTCAGGTCTCCAGTCAACTCAGCATCGTGTCAACCCACAGTTCAAGTATGTTTAACAGTTCATAGTTCAATAAAATGGAGTTGCATTTCTACAAGTGTTGGAAGCCTGTCTCTCTCACTGCTATGGTAAACACAGTCTTCGCAGACCCAGTATACCCAACACATCAATCCCTCCTATATCTTCCACTCCGAACCTTATAGTTATGCCCCCTTGTAACAGCTACATCCACCTAAGGAAAAAGTCGCTGAATGTCCACTCTATCTATCCTATATCTATCATTTATATACCTCAATTAAGTCACCTCTCATCCTCCTTTGCTCCAATGAGAAAAGCCCTGGCTCCCTCAACCTTTCCTCATAAGACGTACCCACTAATCCAGGCAGCATCCTGGTAAATCTCCTTTGCACCCTTTCCAATGCTTCCAAATCCTTCCTATAATGAGGTGACTAGAACTGCACCCAATACTCCACATGTGGTCTAACCAAGGTCTTGTACAGTTGCAGCATAACCTCGCGACTCTTAAACTCAATCCCCTGTTAATAAATGCTAACACACTATAGGGTTTCTTCACGGCACTATCCACTTGGGTGGCAACTTTCAGACATCTATGGACATGAACTCCGAGATCTCTCTGCTCCTCCACATTCTTTAGAACCCTACCGTTAACCATGTAATCCGCAAATCAACTTTGTCCTACCAAAATGAATCACCTCACACTTATCAGAGTTAAACTCCATCTGCCACTTTTCAGCTCAGCTCTGCATCCTATCAATGTCTCTTTGCAGCCTACAACAGCCCTCCACATTATCCACTACTCCACCAATCTTGGTGTCATCAGCAAATTTACTAACCCAATCTTCAACTCCACCATCCAAGTCATTGATAAAAATCACAAATAGCTGAGGACCCAGCACTGATCCCTGTGGTACACCGCTGGTGACTGGGCTCCTGGATAAAAAATTTCCATCTACCACCACCTTCTTCTATGTGATAGCCAGTTACTGATCCAATCGGACAAATTTCTCTCGATGCCATGCCTCCTTACTTTCTGCGTGAACCGACCATGGGGCACCTTATCAAATGCCTTACTAAAATCCATGCATACGACATCAACTGCTCTACCTTCATCAATGTAGTTAGTTACCTCCTCGAAGAATACAATCAAACTTGTGAGGCAAGACTTACCCCTCACAAATCCGTGCTGACTATCCTGGATTAAGCTGTATCTTTCCAAATGATCATAAATCGTATCCCTCAGGACACTTTCCAATAATTTACCGATGACCGAAGTGAGACTAATCGGCCTATAATTCCCAGGGTTATACCTATTCCCTTTCTTGAACAAGGGGACAACATTCGCCTCTCTTCAGTCTTCTGGCACTATTCCTGTAGACAGTGAGGACGTAAAGATCAAAGCCAAAGGCTCTGCAATCTCATCCCTCAACTCCCAAAGAATCCTAGGATATATCCCATCAGGCCCAGGGGACTTATCGATCCTCAGGCTTCTCAAAATTTCTAACACATCTTCCTTCCGAATATCTACCTCCTCCAGCCTACCAGCCTGTATCGCACTATCCTCCTCAACAACATGGCCCCTCTCCTTTGTGAACACTGAAGAAAAGTGTTCATTTAGGACCTCTCCTATATCTTCAGATTCCATGCACACATCCCACTACTGTCCTTAACCGGCCCTAACTTCAACTTGGTCATTATTTTATTCCTCACATAAGTGTAAAAAGCCTTGGAGTTTTCCTTGATCCTACCTGCCAAGGACTTCTCATACCCCCTCCTAGCTCTCCTGAGCCCTTTCTTGAGCTCTTTCCTAGCTATCTTGTATCCCGAAATGATTCATAGTAATAATTAATTCAAGTTTTTTTAAGAGTGAGAGTGACACTTTGGGCTCTATTTCTTTGATTGATTTGCATGGAAACCGTAAGATTAATTTTAACCCTTGGAAACATTATGAACAGTGAAGAGGACCGTGCAGAGCTTCAAACTTCACAAGTTGGTAGGATCGGCAGACAGGTGGCAGATGAACGTCAATGCAGAGCAATGTGATGTGATTCATTCGAGTGGGAAGACTATGGAGAGACATTATGAAGGACAAAATTCTAAAGAGAGTACAGGAACAGCTGGACATGGGTGCATGTGTACATAAACCATTGAAGACGGCAGGATAGGTTGAGAGCAGTTAATAAAGCACACAACGTCTTCAGCTTTATTAATAGGGGCATAGAGTACAAAAGCAAGGAGGTTATATTGAATTTGTATCAGTCACTAGTTTGGCATTCAGTTCTGGGAGCCACTCTTTAGGGAGGATATGAAGGTATGAGAGAGTGCAGAAAACATTCACGAGAATGCTCCCGGGATGAAGAACCTCACTGATGAAGGTAGATTGGAAATAGAACATAAAACATACAGTGCAGAAGGAGGCCATTCGACCCAGCAAGTCTGAACCGACCCACTTAAGCCCTCACTTCCACCCTATCCCCATAATCCAATAACCCCTCCTAGCCTTTTGGTCACTAAGGACAATTTATCATGGCCAATCCACCTAACCTGCACGTCCAGCGGGGCTGGTTTAGCACAGGGCTAAATCGGTGGCTTTGAAAGCAGACCAAGGCAGGCCAGCAGCACGGTTGAATTCCCGTACCAGCCTCCCCAAAAAGGTGCCGGAATGTGACGACTAGGGGCTTTTCACAGTAACTTCATTTGGAGCCTACTTGTGACAATAAGTGATTTTCATTTTTTTCATTTCACTTCTTGGGACTGTGGGAGGAAACTGGAGCACCCAGAGGAAACCTACGCAGACACAGGGAGAACGTGCAGACTCCGCACAGACAGTGACCCAGTGGGGATTTGAACCTGGGACCCTGGGGCTATGAGGCCACAGTGCTATCCACGTGTGCTACCGATGCTAGGACTGTTTTCCTCCGAGAAAAGAAGGGTGAGAGGAGATTTGATAGAGGTATTCATAATCATGAGGGGCCTGGACGGAGTAGATAGGGAGAAAATGTCCTCAAAGGTGAAAGATGAGAGGGCATTCTAGAGATTTGGGGTTTGCAGTGGGGAGGGGAATGGAGGTCAATTGTGGAGCAGCCAAGATTGGAAGTTGCAGTGGAGTGGCGAGGGGTGTTGATCGAGGAGCAATTGAACATTAAGGATTGCAGTGGGGCAACGGAGAGATCAATGTGGGTTAGATGGAGGTCAAGTGCTGAGGAAGAAGAACTGATTTGCGGCAAGGGAAAGAGAGAGAGGTGGTGACCAGCGGAAGAGGGGCCAATTATTTGTTTGAAGGGTTGGGGAGCGTTCCTGCTATTTTTGATAGCAATGTGGGAGAATTATAAGTGCTATTGATGGGTGGGTAAGTTTGGGTGGGAGGTAAAACCAATTTAAATCTCAAACTCAACTACAACCACCCACTTCCGGTTTTAACAGTGGTGGCTCCGGGCAGGCAGCCAATCTGATCTCTGGAGGTGAGTCAGCCACTGCAATATTTTAAAGAGGTTTTGTGTCATCACTTTAACAGAATTTCTTTTTAACCCTTGGAGATTTGATATTCTGGGGCTCGGCTTGCTTTTTTAAAATTCATTTACGAGGTGTGGGTGTCGCTAGCTGGGCCAGCATTGTTTGCTCATCCTAACTGCCCTACATTTCAGAGCGTGTTTGAGAGTCAACCACATTGCTGTGTGCAGTGGATGTGAAGTTACATATAGGCCAAACTGGATAGGGACGGCATATTTTGTTCCCCTAAAGGACATTATTGAACCAGACAGTGAAAAGGATGTGGGAAAGGCTGGATCTGTAAGGTAAGTACATTTAAAGCCCTACCTGTGAGCCAGGAGAACCTGAATTGTTTCCCCTGGCCAACCAAACTATCCTCTTTACACATCCCTTAATCTCAGAGGGCACGATTCAACTGATCAAAGTCCCATAGCGAGTGCATTTAGCCGCATGTTTCTCGGCGATCATAGCATCGAGAAACACATTGGTAGATAACGCGACTCACTTTGCATAAGGAGCCTCACCGGGGAATGAGTGGCCCAGGTCGTATCTAGCACCGTTTTGCAATCTGAGTATCTCCGCTCACTGGAAGTGTAGCGAGAGATGGCGTCCCGATCTCCGAGGCCCCTGAAGCAACCCCCGACCCCACTAGCCCAAACCCACTATGGGAGGGTCCCTGGTCCCTCCAACACCCAAGCAGGGTACCTCTGGTCCGATCACACGCATGCAAAAAATGCCAGCTTGGTACCTTGGCAGCGTCAACTTGGCAATGCCCATGCCAGCTGGTAGTGCCACCTGGGAAGTGCCAGGCTGGCACTGTGAGGGTACCCAGGTGGCACCAGAAGTGCCAAGCCACCATCCTGCCCAAAGGGCATGCAGCTGGGGGCCTCCACTCCCCTGGGACACCCCCACAAGTGCTGTTTTGTCTGATCCCAGTTAGTGGAGAACCCTACCAAAAAGGACTCACCTGTGGTCTCCAGAGCCTCAGGTAGCTCAGGAATTGGCACATTAAAGTGAGACTAGATGTCTCGCTCTAATATGCAGATTTGCCAAAAAAGTGATCTCACCCACAATTGGAAGGATTTACATTGCAACGTCTCGCAAAATCGTGTTAGATCTCTCAAGGCATTGTGGGCCGTGTGGATCCCGGGAGTAGAGTCTCCGGACCTTTATTGGCCACGCTGCGCCGCGAAGAGCTGACTTTCAGGTGCAACATGGCAATTGAATCACACCCTAAATCTCTCCGCCCCACCCACTCTCTCCAAGGGCTTAACCGCTGTGAATTTTGAGTGCTCACCACCACTATGACCATGCCCTTTAATCTCTGACCCACTCTGTGAATGACTTTTATATCACCTTTAACCCATGATTTTTGGATTAACCCATGATTACCAGAGATCACCTTCAAGTGTTCCGGCTGTGCCATCGCATCATTGGTTTTCCCACCTTGGCTGTCAGTCAAGAAAGAAATGAAAAAAAAAATGTTGTAATGATGTTGTACTGACAAGGCCTTCACTTATATAGCCTCATCAAAATGTCAACCCTCTCCTATTACTGTACTTGTAAAAGACGCGGTAGAATAATTCACACTAATCTTCAGCCAGAGGTGCTGAGTGGATGAACCATCTCAATCTCCTCCAGAGGTCCACAACATCACAGATGCAAATCTTCAGCCAATTCGATTAAAAAAACAGTTGAAGGACACTGCAAGTGCTATGGGCCCGAACAAAATTTCGGGAATAGTACTAATGATTTGTGCTCCAGACCTGGCCGTGCTGCTCCAATACAGCTACAACACTGGCAGCTACCCAGCAAATTGGAAAATTCCCATGTATATCCTGTACACAAAAAGCAGGACTTATCCAGCCTGGCTAATTACCGTCTACTCTCAATCATCTGTAAAATGACAGAAGGAGTCATCGACAGTGCTATCAAGCGGCACTTACTTCACAATAACCTGTTCACTAATACTCAGTATGGGTGCCACCAGGGTCATTCAGCTCCTGACCTCATTACAGCCCTCGTTCAAACATGGGCAAAAGAGCTGAGGTGAGGTGAGAGTGAGGCCCTTGACACCAAGGCAGCATTTCATCGAGTATGGCATCAAAGGAGCCGCAGCAAAACTGGAGTCAATGGGAATCATGGGGAAAAATCTCCAATGATTTGAGTCATACCAAGCACAAAGGAAGATGATTGTGGTTGTTGGAGGTCAGTCATCTCAGTCCTGAGACATTATTGCAGAAGTTCCTCAGGGCAGTGTTTTGGGCCTAACCATCTTCAATTGCTTCATCAATGGCCTCCCAAGCAACATAAGATCGTATGTTGGGATGTTTTCTGATGATTACACAATGTTCAGCACCATTCATGACTCCTCTGACATTGAAACAGTCCATGTACAAATGCAGCAAGACCTAGACAATATCCATGCTTGCACTGGCAAGTAGAAAGGAACATTTGCACCACACAACTGTCAAGCAATGTCCATCTCCTATAAGAGAGAATCAAACTATCGCTCCTTGACATTCAATGGCATTGCCATCGTTGAATCTCCCACAATAAAGATCCTGGGGGTTACCATTGATCAGAAACGGAACTATAAATATAAATAATATTTATACAATATACATATAAATATTGTGGCTGAAAGAGCAGACCAAAGGCTAGAAACTTACCTCCTGACTCCCCAAAGCCTGTCCACCATCAATAAGGCACAAGTCAGGCGGTAATGGAATTATTCTCACTTGCCTGGATGAGTGCAGAACCAACAACACCATCCAGGACAAGCGGCCCACTTGATCAGCACCAGTTCCACAAATATTCACTCCCTCCACCGCCGATGCACAGTATCGACCGTGTGTACCATTTACCAAACGCACTGCAGGAACTCATCAAAGCTCCTTAGGCAACCTTCCAAACCCACAACACCCACCATCTAGAATGGCAAGGGAAGCTGGTACCTGGGAATACCACCACCTGTAATTTCTCTTCCAAGTCACTCACCATCCTGGCTTGGAAATGTATCGCCACTCCTTCATTGTCGCTGCATCAATATCCTAGAACTCTCTCCCTAGTAGCACAGTGGGTGTAGCTATGCAACATGAAAATGAAAATCGCTTATTGTCACGAGTAGGCTTCAATGAAGTTACTGTGAAAAGCCCCTAGTCGCCACATTCCGGCGCCTGTTCGGGGAGGCTGTTACGGGAATCGAGCCGTGCTGCTGGCCTGCCTTGGTCTGCTTTCAAAGCCAGCGATTTAGCCCAGTGTGTTAAACAGCAACATGGACTGCAGTACTTTAAGAAGGCAACTCACCACCACCTTCTCAAGGGCAATTATGGATGGGCAACAAATGCGGCGAAGCCCCATCCCGTGAAAATAATTGAGAAACAAAACTCCCCACACCATTTCAAGCCTCCCTATGAACATTGGAGCTGAAATGTAAAGCTTTGAGCTGGGTGAGTGGGAGAGGGGAGGGCGGCTTGGGCAATTTGTGGAAAGATAAAGGAGAGCTGTGCCGTGGCAGCACTCCAACACATTCTCGCTGATGGGTATCATTGCTTAGGTGGGCTGGAAGTAGCTTCATTAATGTTGCTGATTTTGCTCCGTAGGCAGCATTTCTGCTGCCAGAGCAGACCCCCAATGTATGTGGAGATCACCAACTTGATGGAAGCAATCTCCTTGGGGAAGACCACTGATGACAGAGGCTCTCTATCCCAAATTCGAGACCGCAGGCAAGGAAGGATGCTCCACCACTCCCAGGAGCCTAACAGTTCTGCTGCTCATATTTTTAAATTTAAATGCCTCCCTTCTCTCTGTTGAAGCATCTTTGCGGCACAGTGGTTAGCACTGCTGCCCCACAGTGCCAGAGACCCGGGTTCAATTCCGGCCTTGGGTGATTGTCTGTGTGGAGTTTGCATGTTCCCCCATGTGTGCGTGGGGTTCCTCCAGTGTTGTGTTCTGTGATACGGCCATTGCAATGATGTACACAGAGTATCTAGTTGTTTAACTTGAAAGAGTATTTATCAACAAACACGTGGAAAGGTGACTAACAGACAAAGGCTACTAAATGAATTCTGTGAATTCTCCTGGAACTACACCAAGTGTGACGATCCTCTCATACGTCCCACTATCAACTGCCCCATATCTCAAGTCACGTGATGTATGCCTGACGCCACCATCTGGTTGGAGGTTGCATTGCTAACTATGTACACCAGCATATCACAACATCCGGGTGTTCTGGTTTCCTCCCACAGTCCAAAGATGTGCAGGTTAGGTGGGGTTACGGGGATAGGGCGGGGGAGTGGGCCTAGGTAGGGTGTTCTTTCAGAGGGTCAGTACACACTCGATGAGCCAAATGGGCTTCTTCTGCACCGTAGGAACTCTATGGTTCTAGACCAGGCATTTTCAAATTCAGGATTACAACCCGTGGGTGGGTCACAGTCCATGTGTCGCAGCATTCCCAGTCACGGTACATGCGTCGCTTCATTCCTGATCATGGAAAAAGTGCCCAACGGCGAAACTGGCTTTTAAAAATGCTGGATTCGATTGGCCTTCAGAATGCCGGCCATTCTGCACATGCCTGCCCCCTCAGCAATTCGCAGGCCCGGAGACCTGCGATGCAGAACGCCTCCTACTGACCCAGGAGCAGCATATTTTTAAAAGTCGCTGGAGTCTTCCTGCTTGGAGAAGTGGCAGAGAGCAGGTCACGCGCCCATACACTGACGTCACGTGTTCTAGTCGCGAGAGAATTCCTCCATTTTACAGCTGCCAGCAGTGCTGGTGTGAACTCCAGGGCCTCTGGTGAATAACCCATCGAGACGCAGCTGAAAACTGGAACAAAGCAGCACAAAGGTGATTACTTGAAGTATGGGTTATTCCTTTTGCTACTGCAAAGTTCATGTGTGTGAGATGCAGGGAAGCACTGGCAAATGAAAGTTTCAAAGCTTCAAAACTTCAAAGACATTTGAAGACTAATCATGGTGAGTTTGAGGGCAAACCTCTCTATTTTTCTCAACGGATGCAGTGAGACCTTAAACCCTCAGTTGAAGTCATTATCAGAAATGTAACGACTAACAAAGCAAGTGAGATCATGAGTACCAAGCTGGCTCATCTGTCACATTGAAGGTAAGTGAAAATGGTGGGTCGAGAAGTTCAAGCTGTGTGGGTTGCGAAGATCAGCTGGCATGGGTCGCAAAGGTAGGCTGCCATGGGTCCCGAAGGATGGCCGGTTGGTAAAAATGGGTCCCGGGCAAAAATGTTTGAAAACACTGTTCTAGACCGTGGCCTGCCTTAGTCATGTTCACCTCCCCTTATAAGGTTGCTGAGACTCCAGAGCTGACTGGGCCAGTAGCATTGCGAGCCCACCCACCATCCAAAAATAATAAGGTGGTCAACATTCATGCTGTCAATTTGAAGGCTACCACTGGGAAACTGGCTGCTGCAAATGAGGGTTAAGAAGCCTTATTTGCAGTGGCGCAGTGGTTAGCATTGCTGCCTCGCGGCACCAAGGTCCCAGGTTCAATCCCGGCTCTGGGTCACTGTCCGTGTGGAGTTTGCACATTCTCGTCATGTTTGTGTGGGTTTCTCCCCCACAACCCGAAGATGTGCAGGGTAGGTGGATTGGCCACACTAAATTGCCCCTTAATTGTAAAAAATTAATTGGGTAATATAAATATATTTTAAAAGAAGCCTTATTTGGTCCGGGCGATGGAGTACCGAAGCTCATTGGGAAAGATTTTCCACTCTCGCTTTCGGGGACAGGAATGGCAAAACATAGAACATAGAGCAGAGGCAGAGAATCCTCTGGGTGTCTCAAAATGGTTTTCACACTGGTGGCATTTTCCTGATTGATTGTCCATTGCAATTTACATACATTTGAATATCATTATCAAGCCTTTACGCCAGATAGTCTCCCCACTTTAAATTATCCATTAACCTCAACATGAAGGCATGGTGACTTGAAACACGGTAGGTACATCACCATGTGCACCTGCCAAGCAGAAGCTGCTCGAGGTACATAGGTGAATACAGACCGCAGGGGGGAGAGAGTCATGCCTGAGCAGTACCCTGGCACTTTACGCTGGCAGTGCCCACACAGTGCCTGGGGAAGTGCTGGGAACAAGCCCGGACAGTGCCCGGGCAATGCCAAAGTAAAGTTCCAGGGATAGTGCCCGGGCAGTACCAGGTGTTTCTATTTTCTTTACATTGGGGTACCATTTAAAAAGGGTATGTGACTTGGGAGGAAAGTCAGCAGCAGACCCCTGCAGGTTTTGCAGAAACTCTGTCTCTCTGATTGCTGAGGTATGCCAAAGCCACAGCTGAAATGGAAATGGGGCAGCATCTCAGCCAAAGTGCACAACACTGAAATCTCAAAACTGACTGTTCACCTTTTAAAAATGTAATTTACAGGATGTGCACATCGCTGGTGAGTCAGCATATATTGGACGGGAATCTCTGGTCCCCCAGCCGTGTGTATCTCAGTTGCACACCGCTCACAGCAGGATTCACTATTCCCACTGCCCTACAATGGGATTTCCCATTGAAGCCATCCCACACTGCCAGGAAGCCCATGTGGGTGGTGTTGCACTGCCAGTGGGAATAGAGAATCCCAACGACTAGAGAATTCTGGCCATTATCCATCCCTACTTGCCCTTGAAATGAGTAGTTTGCTGGCCATTTCAGAGGGCATTTAAGAGTCAGCCACACTGCCACGGATCTGGAGTCACATGTAAGCCCGACCAGATGAGGATGGCAGATTTTGTTTCCTAAAGGGCATTAGTGAACCAGATGATTTGAGATGACGATCGACAATGGTTTCATAGTCATCATATAATTCCAGAATTATTTTTATTGAACTCAAATTCCACCATCTACCATGATGGGATTCAATCCCAGGTTCCCATAGTATTACCCTGTGTCTCTGGATTACCTGTCAAGTGACAGTACCACTAGTCTATCGCCTGCTGAAATCAACGCTACTAGAATCACAAATACATTTTAACACTGCAATGTTCCAACATCTACTCTTCAGGCACAAGTCAAAGACTGATTTGGAAATTTGTTTCACTTTATTTTGGACTCAATTCTTATTTCTATCCTGTGTGAATATGTATGCATGTGTTTTATTATTTTTCTTGCATTTAGTAGCTCCTAAACTTACTCTTTAACTCAAGTAAACCTGGTTAAATTGGCTCTTTTTAAAACATAAATTATGGGTTTCATAAAGGTATCCACAAGGGAAGAGATCCTGTTTAAATTCACCTTGTTGCGACCAACCAAGGGGGTTGAATAAAGAAGGGAAGCCAGTTCACCCCTCCTCACCCAGGAAAACACAAATGTGATAACATTGACTTGGGGACAGGAATTTCCGGCCTCACAGTCATGTGTTTCAGTGGCATGCCGTTCACTGGTGGTAGGATTCTCTGCTCCCGCTGCTGTCAATGGGATCTTCCATTGAAGCCACCCCATGCTGCCAAGAAACCCATGGGTGGGGGTGCACTGCCAATGGAACCAGAGAATCCGACCGCCAGTGAACGACCGGAAAGTCCCGGCCTAGGGATTTTTGTACCATTCTTGAAGTTCCAGGTATATTGAGAGGAAAGGGAAGGTAACCTAACCCCTCAAGTTCATTTTGCTTTCAGGTAAGTGCCCATTATCTATTTAATTTTAATGTAAGTGTCCATTTTGAATTTGTAATTCATAAGTGCATGGCTGATGTGACTTGAGCATGACACCCCTCCTCAAAGTGGTTTGCTTCTATGTTACATAGAATTGCACACTTTGTCCACCTGCCATTAAGGTGAACCTATAAATTTGAGTGGGCTTGATTAACTTCTCTGGCACATGAAAATGTTGCCCCATCAGAGACACTGCAGTGTAAACAGTTCAATGGATTTTCAGCCGAATAATTTATGTTTGGTTGCTTCAATGTTTTGTATGGTTATTAATCCCATTTTTGAATTTCTATTCAATGAATTAATTTGTATTCCCAACACCCAAGTGTATTCAGTATTTAGGAAGGACAAGCAAAAAAGAAAGGGTGGAGCTATTGCATTGCTGGTTAAAGAGGAAATCAACACAATTGTGAGGAAAGATTTTAGCCTCAACAATGTGGGGCGGAATTCTCCGCTGGCTCCAAAAATCGCGGAGGCCGTTGTGAACTCGGCCAAGGTTCACGACGGCCTCGGGGCCCGCTCCCCGCACCTAATTAACCCCCACCCGGGAAACCGCGCATGCGTGGATGACATCAGCGCGCAGACTACACAAACCTGCGCATGCGCAGTGCCGTCTTTCTCCACCGCCGCCCGGCAAGACGTGGCGGCTTGATCTTGCCGGGCGGTGAAGGGGAAAGAGTGCGTCCGTTTTGGATGCAGGCCCGACGATCGGTGGGCTCCGATCGCGGGCCTGTCCCCTCCGGAGCACAGTCGCGGTGCTCCCGTCCCAATCCCTGGATATCCCAAACGGGCATTCGGTGCCCGTTTCACGAATGCAGCGACCAGGTGTGGTTACTGCCATGGTGAAATGGGCATGAAGGGCCGGCCGCTCGGCCCATCGGGCTCGGAGAATCGCTGTTCGCCGTGAAAAACGCCGGGCGAGCGGAGTTTTTTCCGAGGCGGGGGGGGGGGGGGGGGGAGAATCGCGGGGGCGCCAGGGGGAGGGCGGAAAAAATTTCGGGAGGCCCTCCCACGTTTCTCCCACGTCGCGTGGGGAGCAGAGAATTCCGCCTGTGGAATCTGTATGGGTAGAGCTGAGAAACACCAAGGGCAAAAAACATTAGTAGGAGTTGTATCGAGGCCCCCAAACTGTAGGTGATGATGCTGGGAATTACATTAAACCGGGAATTAGAGACATGTGATAAAGGAACATCTGTAATTATGGGATGGTTGTCTGGACTAATATGTTGAGAAATCAACTAGAGAACAGGCCATCCTAGATTGGGTATTGTGCAATGAGAAAGGAATCATTGGCGGCCAAGTTGTGTGAGACCCCATGGGGATGAGTGACCATAACATGATAGGATTTTTCATAAAGATGGAAGTGACATAGCTGATTCTGTGTCTAGGGTCCTGAATCTTAATAAAGGAAACTACAACGATATGAGGCACGAGTTGGCTATGATAGATTAGGAAACATTGTTGAAAGGGATGATGGTGGATAGACAATGGCAAACATTCAAGGAGTGCATGGGTGAATTGCAACAACTGGCTGGCAGAAAAGTAAAATGGGAAAAGTGGCCAAACCATTCCTAACAAGGGAAATTAGAGGTAGTATTAGATCCAAGGAAGAGGCATACAAATTAGCTAAGAAAATCAACAGATCTGAGGATTGAGAGCAGTTCAGAATTTAGTAAAAGAGGACCAAGGGATTGATTAAGAAGGGGAAAATAGAGTGCTAGAGTAAGTTTGCGGGAAACATAAAAATGGACTGTAAAAGTTTCTATAGGTTTGTGAAGAGAAAAAGGTTGGTGAAAACAAATATATGTCCCTTACAGTCAGAAACAGGAGAATTTATAAATGGGAACAAATAAATAGCTCACTAACTAAATAAATACTTTGGTTTTGTCTTCACAAAGGAGGATACAAATGACATACCAGAAATGTTGGGGAATGAAGAACTGAAAGAAATCAGTATTAGTAGAGAAATGGCGTTGGACAAATTTATGGGAGTGAAGGCAAATAAATCCACAGAGCCTGATACTCTACATCCCAGAGTACATAAGGAAGTAGTCTGAGAAGTAGTGGATGTATTGCTGGTCATCTGCCAAGATTCTATTGACTCTCGAACAGTTCCTACGCATTGGAGGATAGCTAATGCAACCGCACTATTTAAAAAAGGAGATGGAGAGAAAACAGGGAATTATAGACCAGTAAGCCTGACTTCGGTTGTGGAGAAAGTTCCAGAATCCATTATTAATGATTTCACAGCAGAGCACTTGGAAAACAATGGGAGGATTGGGTATAATCAGCATGGATTTATGAAAGGAAACCATGCTTGACAGTTCTACTGGAATGTTTCGAGGATGTAACTGGTAGAGTTGATGAGGGGGTGCCAATTGATTGGTTTATTTGGACTTTCAGAAGGTTTTTGACAATGTCCCACCTAAGAGATTAGCATGTAAAATTAAAATGCATAGGATCAGGGCTAAAAAACTGGTTGTCAGATAGGAAACAAAGAGTAGTAATAAATGAGTATTTTTCCAAATGGCAGGCAGTGATTAGTGGGGTGCTGCAGGGATCGGTGCTGGGAACCCAGCTATTCACGATATATATTAATGATTTAGCTGAGGGTACTAAATGAAATATCTCCAAATTTCCAGATGACACAAAGCTGGTTGGGAGGGTGAGCTGTGAGGAGAATGCAGAGATCTTTTAGTGTGATTTGGATAAGTTCAGTGAGTGGGTAAGTGAATGGCAGACATGGTATAATTTGGATAATGTGAGGTTGTCCACTTTTCTAGCAAAAACAGGGAGGCAGATAATTATCTGGCTATAAATTAAGAGAGGGGAATGTGAAATAAGACCTAGTTGTCCTTGTGCACCAGTCGCTGAAGGTAAGCATGCAGGTGCAGCAGGTGGTAAAGAAGGCAAATGTTATGTTAACCTTCATAGCAAGATGATTCGAGTGCAGAGGCAGGGATGTCTTGCTGCAATTAAACAGGGCCTTGGTGCGGCCACACCTGAAATATTGGGCGGGATTCTCCGATCCGACGACAGAGTCCCCTCGCTGTTGTGAACGCCGTTGAGTTTCACGATGGCGCGAAACGGCCCCACTTGTGATCAATTCAGGCCCCGGAAATGGGTTAGGAGCGGGGACGCGAGGAACATGGGGGGGCGTAGCGCGAAAGCAGCGTCGTCAGTGCGCGACACCCGAATGACGCCCCGCAGAGTCGTAACGGGTGCGATCCGCGCACGGAAGGACGCAGGAGGAGAAGAAGGAGGAGAGACGGCTGAGCCCCGAAGAGCTGCCCCGAGGTTCTGGGACACGGACCTGGACACCCTCCTCCTGAGGTGGAACTACGAAGGGCATCGCCAGCCGTCCAGCACGGTGAGGCGTGGCTGACGTGAGGTTGGCACCACAGTGAGTACTGTGGGGCACACCCCCCGGTCCGGGGAGCAGTGCAGAAAGAAGCTCCATGACCTCACTTGGGCTGCCAGGGTACGTGCCAGGAGGGTGCCCCCGGGTCACAACCAATCCCCCCCCCCCATGTCCCTCATCAACCCCACCCCGCACCCGGGCACGAGGGAGAGGAGGGGGAGGGGATGGGGTGAACAACGTTGTACTCGACCCACATGAGCACCAAAACCCCCTGGAGAGATGCCATCGTGTGGCTCCAATTGTCCCCCCCACCCAGCATTAATGTAGCCTATATCTGAACGCCCAGATGATACCCGCCTAATTGTGATGCTCTATCCATTCCCCCCCCCCCCCCACAGGACAGGACAGCTCACAACCAACGTGAGCTTATGAGAACCAGAGAGGGTTCGCCTGTGCTGCACCCCCTAACGGTGTACGAGCAGAGGGTACTGGACCTCGCTGAGGGATCCGCCACCCGGGAGGTTGCGCAATGCGAGGTTGGAGGCGTAGATGCAAGTGAGACAACCCTGCATGCATCCCCCCAGCTCGTCATCGCCCCCCTCACACTCTGGCCACTGCACCCCCGATCCCCTCCCCCCTCACACACAGCCCCCACCACCACCGTACACACGTCCCAGCGTGTCTAACGAACCCCGTATCATTGTGTTCCCCAGGGCCAGCCGCCGAACTTCCAGGGTCATCTCAGCCAAGACACAGCCGACCATCTGCAACCTCAACCGCACCCAAGGATGCACCCCAGAGGGTGGCAGGAGGTCGGCCAGGAGGGCCATCCTCTCATTCCGGAATTCTGGAGGGGGACGCACAGAGGATGGACAGAGACAATACTGAGGGCCACAGGATGGACAGTGCCGAGAGTGATGGCTGTGCATTGCCCGAAGGTTGGGCCATGAGCCACGACAGTGACGGGGACAGGACGAGGACAGTGAACGTTGATGCACAGAGGACGGCCATACAGTCCACGGACTCACCCGGAGCGGAACATGACATGGGCCGCGTGCGCCCTGCGCCGGGCCATGAGGGGGACCAGGACACACCGGACCTCTTAACGGACGATGACCTAGAGCTTGCGGCACTGCTGTCTCCCACACCATCCACCATCGCAGAGACACTCACCTCGGTTGGGCAAATAAGTGATGAGGCTCCCGGGTCACGGTCTGGTGCGCACCACACAGCTGAGCCGGTACAGCAGGTGGAGTTTGGAGCAGCCGAGGGGCTGGACGGTCGGAGGGCAACCCAGGCCCAGCATCCAGCTGCCGCCCAGATGGTTCCCGGGTTCCTGGATTTACTTGACCCACCCGGACAACTGATGAATTTGGAAACCTAGGGACACAATTACGGGATGAGGGCCATCTTCCAGCAGCTGCAGACACAGGAGGAGTCCATCCGCGCCCAGGAGCAGGGAGTGGTGCCGCTCATTGCAGCCACCCAGGTCAACACCGCACGGGTGGTGTGCGCGGTGGAGGCAATGAGCGAAACAGTTTCGGCCATTGGTCAGGTTCTGCAAGGCAGTGGGCTTCACGTGCACACGTCATCGATGGCCCAGGAGAGGGCTGCCCTCTCACAGGCAGCCATGCGCCAGAGCCAAAATGACATTGCCGCCGCGCTCCGGGCCCTGGCCAAGTCTCACCGGGCCTTGGCCCGGTTCCAGCAGGACATGGCACAGTCCCAGCAGTCAGTCGCGGAGAGCATCGACCGCCTGGCGCACATGCTGGATGGCGTCGCGCACTCACAGGTTGAGGTCGCACAGTCCCTGGCAGGAATGTCATACTCCCTGGGCTCCGTCTCTGCGAACATTCGGACCATGGTCGGTACCGCTGCAGGCCTTCAGGACTGGCAGCGCCAGGTGTCGGTGGTGCAACGGGGCATGTCGCCGATCGCACCTCCGTCCCACAGTGAAGCCCAGGGGCCACCGGGCTCCCCGAGGGAGGAGGAGGATCTGGGGCCCGTCCCAGTAACTCCAGCAAGGGGTGTCCCTGAACACTCGGCCTCCCCCCGTTCCGTCCCTGGCGCATCTGGTGGGCAGCGGACAGGACAGGATGGAACCACGTCATCCAGCATGCCCGCCGAGCAGCCCCAGGCCGGGCCGGGCCGCCCCAGGAAACGTGTTCCGACGGGGAGCCATGTCACAGGGCGTGATTCTCAGCAGTCCACCTCCACTCCCGCTGTACCATCTGGGGAGACACCTAGACGTAGTGGTAGGGCTCGTAAGGCAAAGAAGTTAGGCACATAGTAAGTTGGCACGGGTGCAGGGCACAGTTTAGTTGCCGGGGCTAGGGCATCTGTATGTAAATTTCACAATTAAACTCACTGTTGCACCTAACTTGTATGACTCTGTGCTATGTCCGGTGCCAGGGGGCTCGTGAGGGTGACAGAGTGTCGCTGGGGTTGACGAGCAGTTCAACATCAGTGGCGGGTGTGCTATCCCTTCTCCCACCTCCGACAGTCGAACACATAGTCCTTGGCACTCCGACGCCAGCTACCATACACGGGCACGTGATGGAGTGTCCGTGACGAACGCAGTGACCACCGAGATGGATGGTTCAGCTATTGCCGTGAGTCAGACTTTGTCTAACAAATCTGAGCTCACAGGTCATCACATATCGGGCAGTCATGATTCAACATGGCACTGATCACACCCCCTTACACAATCATCAATGTAATGCAATCCCGTAGTGCCGCAGTTGCAAGGTGATGTGGAATTGGTGCCGTGTACGCGGTGCGGGGGTGAAGGGGGTGGTGGGTGCTGTGTGGTGCCCGTGTGCACGACTGGCGATGCAAGTGGTAGTGTTCAGCGAGCCCGCCCCACGTGGTGCGTGAACCTTGCGGCCACCAATGCGTCGCGTGCCCGCTGTCCTTGACGGTGCCATCGTGCAGCCGCCTGGACATAACCAGCACCCGGGTCGTGTCTGTGTCCTGCGCCCCTTGCCCCACCCTGCTGCACGCCATCCTCTCCACCTCCTCCCCCTTCTCGTCCTCCTCCTCCTCTTCTTCGTTTGCGTTAGCTCCGCTACCATCGGGTTCTCCCTCCGACTCCTCCACCAGGGCATCTCCCCTCTGCATGGCTATGTTGTGCAGCGCACAGCAGACCACAACTATGCGACCGACGCTGTCGGGCCGGTACTGCAGGGCCCCTCCGGAGCGGTCCAGGCATCTGAATCGCACCTTCAGCAGTCCGAAGCACCGCTCCACCACACCCCTGGATGCTGCATGGGCCTCGTTGTATAGGCTCTCCGTGTTGGTCTGAGGCCCCCGTATTGGCGTCATCAGCCATGACCTCAACGGATAACCCCTGTCGCCCAGCAACCAGACCCTCAGCCTGGGGAGGGGGGCATCCCTCGAACATTGCGGGGATGAAGGACTGTGCCAGAATGTAGGCGGCATGCACACTCCCGGGGAGCCTTGCGCACACGTGCATGATCCTCATGTGGGGGTCGCTGACCACCTGAATGTTCATGGAGTATGTGCCCTTCCTGTTCATGAACAAGTTTCCCTGTTGTCTGCAGGTGGGCGCATGGGGACGTGCACACCATCGATTACACCCTGGACCATCGGTATCCCGGCCACCTTGGCGAATCCACGTGCCCATGCTTCCAGCTGTGCTCGGTCCTCAGGGAATTTAATGTACCTGTCCGCGATGGCAAACAAGGCGTCGGTCACGGCCCAGATGCACCTGCGGACCGATGCCTGTGAGATCCCAGATAGATCCCCGCTCGGCACCTGGAAGGAACTGGCAGCGTAGAGGTTTAGGGCCGCGGTGATCTTGACGGATACCGGTATAGCGTGTCCTCCTCCCGTTCCACATGATGCGAGGTGCACCACAAGGTGGCAGATATGTGCGACCGTCTCCCTGCTGAACCGTAGTCTCCTCCTGCAGGTGATGTCCGGTAGGGCCTTGAACGACATTCGGTCACGGTACACCCTAGGCCTTGCGCCCTGGCACCACCATCAGTGCCTCCTCCTCCTCCTCCTCCTCCCCCCCCCCCCCCCCCCCCATGCACTTTTATATCAGTGCCCGCATCCTGTGCCTTCCTCACCGTCTGGGGTCAATGTTCCCCTCGGCATCTCCCTGGACATTCCGGCCCTGAGCGCCTGCGCCCTGCGCGGTGATGACGGGCCACTCCGCGGCCATCCCCTCTGCTGCAGCAGCAGCCCCTACGTCTGCAGCCAATCTGAGCCGTCGCAGTCTACGCTGCTGGATGGCCAACTGCAGTACAGCGGCTCCAACCACTGCGGTGAACATCGCTGTCTGGTTGGCATACATGGTGACCGGCAGAAGGGTGGTGGGGGGCAGATAAACGACATGTTACACGGAGGTTCTTCAACACCTCGGCAGCCGGCTGCCACGGGATACCTGTGTGTCCCGGTGGCCTGGTCGCGCTGCAGACACGCAGCCAGCCTAACCCCTGGTCACTGTCTGTGTCCAACGGTCAGTTAACACCGCCCTCCTCACCGGTGCGCCAGTCGGCTCTGCCCATCAGCCACATGACAACCTGCGGGCATGTCCTTGTCACCGTCCTGCCATGGCAGGGCGGCTGACATGTGGCATCCGCGGATGGACGAACCCCATTCACTCCCTCCCCCCCTCCCATCTCCACTCCCTCCTCCCCTCCCACCTCCACTCCCTCCCTCCCCCTAACACCTCCACTCCCTCCACACCCCCCTCCCACCTCCACTCCCTCCCCTCCTCACACCTCCACTCCCTCCCTCCCCTCACCATCTCCACTTCCTCCCCCCTCCCACCTCCACTCCCTCCCCTCCCTCCCACCTCCACTCCTTCCCACCTTCCACCTCCACTCCCTCCCCTCCCCCCTCCCACCTCCACTCCCTCCCTCCCTCCCACCTCCACTCCCTCCCTCCCCCTCCCACCTCCACTCCCTCCCTCCCTCCTTCCCACCTTCACTCCCTCTCTCCCCCCTTCTACCTCCACTCCCTCCCACCCCCCCTGTTGGCCGCAGCATTCTCAGGGAAGTCTTCCCCAGTCTGCAGGAACTCCGGGACAGTCCGCTCACCACCTTCGTGCTCAGCGTTAGCCAGCATGACTGGCTGACGACTGTATTTACCAGGTGTGAACGGCGACAGCATGAACTGGGGTCACGCCGTCAGGGCTTCGGCCCATCCGGGCTGGAGAATAGCAGGGGTACTGGAGAATTGCCATTTTGTGTGTCTGGGACGATTCACCAGCTTGCGCGGAACCCGACGGGGCCGATTGTCGCCAGTTGGGAGTATCGCAGAGGCGTGTCGGACCGGCGTCGCGTGGAAAACTGGCGCAGTTGTGTGGTCACCTTATCTGAGGAAGGATGTTCTTGCTCTTGAGGGAGTGCAAAGAAGGTTTACCAGGCTGGCTCCTGGGATGGCAGGATGTATGAAGAGAGATTGACTTGGTTAGGATTGTATCGCTGGAGTTGAGAAAATGAGGGGGATCTCATATAAACCTATAAAATTCTAACTGGACTAGCCAGGGTAGATGTGGCTGAGAAGGCTGTTCCCGATGGTGGGGGATCTAGAACTCGGGGATACAGTCTGAGATTATGGTGTAGATAGTTTATGTTTAAGATGAAGAGAAAATTCTTCACCCAGAGAGTGGTCTGCCTATGGAATTTGCTGTTATGTTCTTTCCTTTGTGGATGAGGATGTCTTTGAAGTGTAGTGTCTCACAAAGAACATCAAGCTATGTTTTGAACAAAGCTAATTTATTAACACTACAACTAAATAGATTTGAATTATTATTAAGATATAAAGATTACAAAATTCACTCAGACTATGATTCTATCTACAGAGCTTTGGAAAACACGACTACTCTCTAACCCGTCGAATCACCTACTTCCCGAATCAAGGGTATCACCGGACGCATGTGTGTACTCTAATGGTTGGATGCATTCACATTAAATTGTGTTAACCCTTCATTTACCATGCAAAGAACAAAGAACAAAGAAAAAAGAAAAGTACAGCACAGGAACAGGCCCTTCGGCCCTCCAAGACTGCGCCGACCATGCTGCCCATCTAAACTAAAATCTTCTACACTTCCGGGGTCCGTATCCCTCATTCCCATCCTATTCATGTATTTGTCAAGATTCCCCTTAAACGTCACTATCGCCTCTGCTTCTACCACCTCCTCCGGCAGCGAGTTCCAGGCGGCCACTACCCTCTGTGTAAAAAAACTTGCCTCGTACATCTCCTCTAAACCTTGCCCCTCGCACCTTAAACCTATGCCCCCCAGTAATTGACCCCTCTACCCTGGGAAAAAGTCTCTGACTATCCACTCTGTCTATGCCCCTCATAACTTTGTAGACCTCTGTCAGGTCGCCCCTCAACCTCCTTCGTTCCAGTGAGAACAAACCAAGTTTATTCAACCTCTCCTCATAGCTAATGCCCTCCATACCAGGCAACATCCTGGCAAATCGCTTCTGCTCCCTCTCTAAAGGCTCCACATCCTTCTGGTAGTGTGGCGACCAGAATTGAACACTATACGCCCAGTGTGGCCTAACTAAGGTTCAGACCAGCTGCAACATGAGTTGCCAATTTTTATACAATAAACATATTGTCATATTCGCTAGCACAGAAATTATTTGAGGCCAAAACATTGTTGGCGAGATTCTCCATCCCACCAGCCGGCCAATGGATTTTCCCATTGAGGGCAGCTCCACGCCATCGGGAAATCCCCGGTCCTGGGTGCGCTGCCGGCGTAACAGAGAATCCCAACAGTGGAGAATCCAGCCCTGTGTGTTTTCAAGATGCAGTACACTGGAGGTAAAGGGGATCAAAGGATATGGGGGGATAGGTGGGATCAGGCTATTATATTGGATAATTAGCTATAGTCATAATGAATGGCGGAACAGGCTCAAAGGGCCGAATCGACTCCTCCTATTCTAATGTCCTATGTTTCTATTTGCTTTTGCAATTCTTGTCTTACATTGCCAATATTTGCCGAATGATTCCCTAAAGTTTTCTCTGTCTGAACAAATTGCCAGATACCTCAATGCAAAATGTGTAACATGACTGGGTAGTCAGACTGCTTTTTAAAAAACATAGCATTAAAAAAATTCAAAACTAATTGAAAGTCAGCTGGCTCATGTTTTCTTCTACCATTAGCATTACCTGACACCTGAAAACTGCTGAGCGGAACCCTGCACTTGTTTATGGCTGGCAGTGTAATCAGGATACACCAGCTCCACAGCGCACTCTCCAATTTTGCGTCTGAGATCAGCACCTGTGATCGAATTTAGTGACACATCATTATTTTTATTGCTTTTATTACTTATGTCTAATAATTTCCTCTGTTCAACAATAAAGCTTCAATGTTGCATTCCTGGATGAGTTGGATGCACAAATACTGCATAAGATATGGTTGGGCCTACTTTTCCTGTCCCCTCAGAACAATTGTTCTTCTCCCACACCTAGAAACATATTGGATGCTGCCGGTCAAATGGCACTTGAATAAATAGCATTTGTAAGGAACTGAGTTGTATATCAGCTTTACAATGCAAAATGTCATGCCTAAATAGCAATGAAAAATTACTTCACCAATAAAAATGTCGATGAGGAATGTGTCATGTCCAGTAAAAGGCATATCATATTTCTAACTTTAGACATGGTTATGATCCTATGAAAGCTTGTGCAACTGCCTTTATTCATTTGAAAACAGACACTGATAAACTATTAAGGTGGCTCCAAGTGGGGGCAAGTGACCTTGCAAATCGAACCCTGATGATCAAGTTTCTGGAAAGTTCCAAATTGAATCATATTGAGGGTGGGTATGCCCCTTGAATGGATATGCCTGGACAGTATTCCTTTATGGAATTCATGCCTGTAACTATTTGAAGCTTACTCAAATATATAGCGTCAATGGAGTCTTCAGGGGCGATTTTGCGCCTGCATCTGCCAGCAGTGAGAATGGTGACTTGTGTACATAATCTCCTGAGAATTGGGAAATGGGAAACCTGGTAGTGCCAACCTGTCCACATTGGGTTTGGGTTATGTTTGTTAGGGGGTGGAACCTCCGTGTTCATACTTGTCGTGGGGGAGGGGGGGTGGTGAGAGCCCTGAGGCAGATGGTGTTGGCCGATTATGGGGAAGGGGGGCCTGGTCCCATCTTTCCCCCCAAATCCTTTGATCCCCTTTACCCCATGTGCTATAAAATATACAATGTTTTGGCCTCAACTACTTTTTGTGTGAGTGAATTCCACAGGCTGGCCACTCTCTGGGTGAAGAAATTTCTCCTCAACTCAGTCTTAAATTGTCTACGGGGTGATACGGTGGTGCATTGGTTAGCACTGCTGCCTCATGGTGGTGAGGACCCAGGTTCGATCCCTGCCCCATACACTGTCCGAATGAAGTTTGCATATTCTCCCCTGTCTGTGTGAGTTTCACCCCCACACCCAATGGTGTGCAGGGAAGGTGGATTGGCCACGCTAAATTGCCACTTAATTAGAAAAACTAAATAAATAAGTAAATAAATGGTCTACACAAAATCCTCAGACTGTAACCTCTGGTTCTCCAAGCACCACCATTGGGAACATACTTCTTGCATCTACCTTGCTTAGTCCTGTTAGAATATTATAAGTTTCTATTAGATACCCCACATTCTTCTCAACTCTAGCGATACAATCCTAACCGAGTCAATCTCTCCTCACACATCAGTCCTGCCATCCCATGAGTCAGACTGATACAGCTTCTTTGCACTGCCTTTGGAGCAAGAACATCCTTCCTCAGATAAGGAAACCACATAACTGCACACAATATTCCAGGTGTGGCCTCACCAAAGCGAGAGCGTGAACCAGATTGCATCAGGCACCGTGGGCCAGGAGCATCGCGATTGGTTTGGAACCAAGCGCAAACCCTGTTTAAGGGCTCTCCTGCTATTCATTGGGAATAGCGGGATTGGTGCTCGGCGCAAGGCACCAGAGAATCGCAAACTATGTTTCCAATGTAAAAAAGGCTGGTGAGGCCAGTTATCCACAATTATGAAATTATGAAAAGTCATCATTTACCTTCTATTGTATGTCTAAAACCATTAACCATGTGATTGAAACTGGTTCTCTGGTACTGAAATCCTTTGATATCGAAACCCAGAAGAGACCTGGGGCAGTCAGCAGAATAACAACATCAAGACAAGAGCTGCAATGAAAGATATGCCACTTTTGCCTTTTAAAAGACTTTTAGAAAGCCTTCCAGCCTGATTCCAAAGATTCAAGTTCACCTGTAACAAAATTGGACCTCGAAATGCAACAGCCATGAGTCCCTGAATCCCTGACCTGCTGAACAGATGTCTCTTCGAAGGAATTAGTAAACCCAACCTCATGATCTTCTTTAATTGTATTTTTCTTGGACGTGTACTGTCTGAGTGACATGGCCTAGGCCTTTCAGGGGCAGTGTGGGAACAAATACTCCTGTTTGCTTAAATCCACAAAAGTCTGCTGCTTGCACTTTAAAATGATCGCACCCGAGTTGGGATTTATAAACATACACATCTACGTTTTCAAAAATAAATCACACTCACTGCAGACAAAAGAGAAGGGAATTGGGAATTTCAATTTATCTCTCCTCCCCATCAGTAACAAATGTAATAAGCCAAGAAAAATCCCTTTCTAACCAAAAATTACATATGGCACTCACCCTTTATCAAAACCTCCTCCTACAGGGCAGGCAACTCACTCTTTATCCATTGAAGCTGAGGTACTGTCAATATTGGTAAGAGAAGCACAAGATCGAGTTTGGGATATATTTTTATAATATAAACCTTTATTGTCACAAGTAGGCTTACATTAACACTGCAATTAAGCTACTGTGAAAATAGCCTAGTTGCCACACTCCGGCACCTGTTCAGGTACACTGAGGGAGAATTCAAAATGTCCAAATTACCGAACAAACACATCTTTCGGGACTTGTGGGAGGAAACCGGAGCACCCAGAAGAAACCCACGTAGACACGGGGAGAACATGCAGACTGCTCACAGAAAGTGACCCAAGCCGGGAATTGAACTTGGGACTTTGGCGCTGTGAAGCAACAGTGTTAACCACTGTGCTACAGTGCTGCCCTGTATAATAAAACTTGCACTTATTATCAGGTGGCCTCAGTTATCCAGGTATTTTTATTCACTGTAGCTATGGTGCATTGCAGACCATATAGGTTAGTCTGTGCATTCAGTTTTGAAATCTGCACATTTGTGGAGCATTGGAATTTTTTAAACATCAGTACTTTGAAGAGCCTTCTTTTACTGTTAAACTTGGATATACTCCCTTCGATATTTTCATCAAGCTGTGCCCGTCTGAAATCTGAAGTGACATGTTTCATTTAATGCTCTTAACTGTCCAAAGTTAACTACCAACATTGATCGCCACACTACATTCAATTCGCAATTTTCTATTTTATCCCAAGGTATTTCATAATATTCACTAATAAGGCACTGTATGAGCTGGTTTCTAAAAATCAAGGTCGGGTGCCCATCACATCAATGCAATCTTTCCAATAAATTTGTTGAATATGAACTGTCCCTGATTAAATATATAGTTGTGTGGTATTAGTATCTTTATCTTGATTAAATATACTTGCATTGCTTTATTTTATTTCAATATTTTCTAATAAATTTGTCAAGCCAATAATTAATTAATCATTCATTTTTATTGCACTAACTGATAAAAAGCCAACCTCCCTATGTTGCTGTGTTCAATAAGCTACAAAGAAATCTACCAGAGTTCCCCAACTACTCCTTATTTTCTTAAGTACTTCTGGATTAACAACAGTTAGTTATCATGCTTTATGAATGTTCAAGAAGATATTTCATCGCTAATTCCTCCTTCCTTTCAAATGTCTCTTCTCGCACTCATTTGTGGGGAAGATGATCTTAATGTTTTCTGTTGTGAAAACTGTATTAACAATTTGTTATTCGAGATTTGCATTTCAATGTTCCAATATAGCATATAAATCCTGCCTTTTCTAAGAGCTGAACCCAACAATATCTTGCCAAATTATCTTGTTGTCAAGCTTCTCCTACAGCTCATTTGAATGGGCAAAGTACCAATGATTTCACAAAACTAACAGGAGTAGAGCAAACTCAAAATCAAATCTATGTTGGAACCCAGCAATTGTAATTATCAAATTTAACTATTTTAACGTGCTCTTAGGCCTTAATTTTTGGGTAGGTGGAAGGGATCGCGCCTTGGCCAAAATGACACCGGAACTCCGATTCTGGGGGCCCATCCTTAAACCCAGCGCCCAGTATTTTATCCAAGGTGGTGGAACAGGTGGTCACATCACTGTACTCGCAAACCAGCTGTCTAGACATTCGTTTAAATGCCAGCACGGCAGCTGGTAGAATTTAAATTAAATTAATAAAAACTGGAATTCAAAAATAGTCACATTAATAGTGACCATGAAACTATCGGTAATTGCTGTAAAAACCCACCTGGTTCACTAATGTTCTTTAGGGAAGGAAACCTACCACCCTGACCTGGTCTGACCTACATGTGACTCCAGATCCACAGTAATGTGATTGAGTCTTTACTGTCCCCTGAAATAATCCAGCAATCCACCAAATTCAAGGGAAATTAGGGATGGGTAACAAACGCTGATGACCATGTCTTATGAGAGAATGGATAATTTTAGAAATACCCTTTTAGAGAGGTAAAGAGGTAAGGTATCCTTTGTGAGAGGTCATTATCCTATTGGAGAGGTTAAGCACACTTTTAGGAGAGATTAGGTATCCTTTTGGAGAGGTCAAATGCCTCTTTGAGATTGTTAAGGGTAGACCGTAATATGCATGAAAAGAGGATAAACTCTGTGCAACTGCCAAACTGCCAAATCATTAAAATCACCATACCCTTTAAAGTCTGCTCTTGAAAAAAACTGGTGCTTGCTATTTCACTGTTTGTTGACATAAGGATTAATGTTGCTCGACAGCTTCCAAAACTTATCATTTTCATAGCAAGGAACCTGTATGTTCACAGTTTGATTGACAGCTCCCAGTAATGATTATGTAATGATTAGCTGTCTTTTATGTGGGGCTCTGACTGCAAATGCATGTTTTCAGAAAGGGATTAAATACTTAAAGGAAACATTTGTTTTATAATAGATAAGTATTTGCAGGGATTATAGTGAATACTGCATTAGACACCTAGAGCCTTATTTTATTTCAGCTCACCATGGCACCTGAGGTCCTCCCATGATAGATACTGAGTGAGTTGGCACGGAGACTATACGGGCAATGGGTGGTGGGTGTGGGTAATAGGTTGGTACAGCCCCTAGTGCTGCCTCTGAACTCTTTCCAGGATTGGTAGGCCTGACCCCTGTTATCACCCATCACCCCCAGCCCCCAGAAAGAAATCCAAAGAGCTGAGGCACTTTCTCCCAAGTTGGGTTTGCGGAAGTTGAATTTTTTCTGACTCTGCGTCCGACTCAGAAGTGAAAATTCAAGCCTTAGTTTGAAACTGCTACGTGTGGCTTTAAGAGTCCAAATTAATTTGATTGCAAATCTGGCTTGATTCCTGTTGCAATTCCTGGCAAATTTGTTTGAATGACTTAACCACTGCTTTATTGACATCAGATTCTGAATGATTGGCTTTATCAAAACAGTAGTTAAATAATTGTGCATTGTGTTCATTTAGATTCTTGACACAACATTATTTATGATATTGAGACAGATGGAACCAACAGCTGTACTGTATTTAATAAGAAAATGAATGCAAAGGCTTCCACTGCCTGCAATAGTTTCTCTGTAGACATGCTCTGCATCTTTTATGTCAATGAGTCATCCATGTTCAGCATGGTGTTTGCAGGTCCAAACTATAAAAAAGGCTTTTGTCAATTATATAGCAGACAATAAATACTGGCTCCAGTGACCTTAAATCTTAATACTGTTAATTCCCTGATTGAATTGAACAGACTGTCAAGATCTGTACTGACCGAATTGAAGTCAGATGATCATGTCAGCCAAATAAGGAAGTTACACTAGTTTAAGATTTTATATTTGATAAAGTAAAAGTGGAACAGTTAGCTGTTTATAAAGCAACGTGAAATCTTTTCCGTGAGCTTACCATCCGTTATCAATGATATATTCTTGCTTAATATAAACCCAGGTTGTTGCAATGTGCAAGCAACAAAATAATTTTCTGTCCACTTACTCCGTTCAGATTAATGAGAATGTTTTGTTCACGGTTTAGCTCAATTGGCTAGACAGTTGGTGCGTGATGCAGAGCAAGGCCAGTAGCGGGGGGTATCAATTCCCAGACAGGCTGAGGTTATTCACGAAGGCCCTACCTTCTCAACCTTGCCCCTCACCTGAGGTGTGGTGCTCTTCAGGTTAAATCCCCACCAATCAGCTCTCCCCTCAAACGGGAAAGTAGCCAATGATCATCTGGGTCTCTGGCAACTTTACCTTTTAGCTTTTAACATTTAAAAGGAAAGTAAACCCAAAATAAGTCTGTATTTTTGCACTATTCATGTCCGTCTCCATCCTTTTTCTGTGATGCTCTCATCTTATACTCATATCATAATGTACATCCAAGTTAGGAGCAGGAGTAGGCCACTTGGCCCCTTGAGCCTGCTCTGCCATTCAATAAGATCATAGCTGATCTGACTGTAGCCTCAACCCCTCATTCTTCCCTACCCCTGATAACCTTTCACCCCCTTGTTAATCAAGAATCTATCGAGCTCTGCCTTAAAGATATTCAAAGACCCTGCTTCCACTTTTGTTTGGGTTTGCTTCTTAGGTTGCAATGCAACTCTTTCCTGCGAAGAATATTGGGTACATTTAGATTAGTTGCTGAGAGATTGGTGTGAGTTCATTAAAATATGCAGCATTTCTAGCACCAGTACAAAATGCCAAAACAAATACATGGATTGACACACTTTTTGCCATATGGTCACTTGTCTGGAAATAAGGAGCATCAGGAATACACAACTGATAATTCAGGCTGTATAAGGCTCTGGTCAGACCCCATTTGAAGTATTGTGAGCAGTTTTGGGTCCCCCCCTATCTGCTGGCCTTGGAAAGGTTCACAAGAATGATCCAGAGAATGAAGAGCTTGTCATATGAGGAACGGTTGAGGACTCTGGGGCTGTACTCGTTGGAGTTTGGAGGATGAAGGGGGATCTTATTGAAACTTACAGGATACTGCACGGCCTGGATAGAGTGGACGTGGATAGGATGTTTCCAATTGTAGGATAAACTAGACCCAGAGGACACAATCTCAGTCTAAAGGGACAATCCTTTAAAATAGAGATGAGGAGGAATTTCTTCAGCCAGAGGGTGGTGAATCTGTGAAACTCTTTGCCGCAGAAGGCTGTGGACGCCAAATCACTGAGTGTCTTTAAGGCAAAGATAGATGGGTTCTTGATTAATAAGGGGATCAGTGGTTATGGGGAGAAGGCAGGAGAATGGGGATGAGCAAAATATCGGCCATGATTGAATGGTGGAGCAGACTCGATGGGCCGGGTGGCCTAATTCTGCTCCCATGTTTTGTGGTCTTATTGGATTGGATAGGATTTGTTTATTGTCACATGTACCGAGGTACAGTGAAAAGTATTTTTGTGTGAGCAACTCAATAGATCATTAAGTACATGAAAAGAAAAGGAAATAAAATATATAAAAGAAAATACATAATAGGGCAACACAAGGTACACAATGTAACTACGTAAGCACTGGCATCGGATGAAGCATACAGGGGTGTAGTGTTAATGTGGTCAGTCCATAAGAGTGTCGTTTAGGAGTCTGGTAACAGCAGGAAAGAAGCTGTTTTTGAGTCTGTTCGTGCATGTTCTCAGACTTCTGTATCTGCTGCCCGATGGAAGAAGTTGGAAGAGTGAGTAAGCTGGGTGGGAGGAGTCTTTGATTATGCTGCCCGCTTTCCCCAGGCAGCGGGAGGTGTAGATGGAGTCAATGGATGGGAGGCAGGTTTGTGTGATGGACTGGGCTGTGTTCACGACTCTCTGAAGTTTCTTGTGGTCCTGGGCTGAGCAGTTGCCATACCAGGCTGTGTTGCAGCCAGATAGGATGCTTTCTATGGTGCATCTGTAAAAGTTGGTGAGGGTTAATGTGAACATGCCGAATTTCCTTAGTTTCCTGAGGAATTATAGGCGCTGTTGTGCTTTCTTGGTGGTAGCGTTGACGTGGGTGGACCAGGGCAGACTTTTGGCGATGTGTACCCTGAGCAATTTGAAACTGCTAACCATCTCCACCTCGGCCCCGTTGATGCTGACAGGAGTGCGTACAGTACATTGCTTACAGAAATCAATGACCAGCTCTTTAGTTTTGCTGGCATTGAGTGAGAGATTGTTGTCGCTGCACCACTCCACTAGGTTCTCTATCTCCCTCCTGTATTCTGACTTGTTGTTATTCAAGATCCAGCCCACTATAGTCATATCTTCAGCAAACATGCAGATGGAATTGGAACCAAATTTTGCCACGCAGTCGTGTGTGTACAGGGAGTAGAGTAGGGGGCTAAGTAAGCAGCCTTCCGGGGCCCCGGTATTGAGGACTTTTATGGAGGAGGTGTTGTTGTTTATTCTTACTGATTGTGGTCTGTGGGTCAGAACGTCGAGGATCCAGTTGCAGAGTGAGGAGCCAAGTCCTAGGTTTTAGAGCTTTGATATGAGCTTGGCTGGGATTATGGTGTTGAAGGCGGAGCTGTAGTCAATAAATAGGAGTCTGATGTAGAAGTCCTTGTTGTCGAGATGCTCTTGGGATGAGTGTCGGGCCAGGGAAATGGCGTCTGCTGTGGATCGGTTGCGGCGGTATGCGAATTGCAGTGGATCAAGGCGTTCTGGGAGTATGGAGGTGATGCACTTCATGACCAACCTCTCAAAGCACTTAATTACGACTGAAGTCAGGGCCAAAGGGCCAAGTCATTGAGGCACGTTGCCTGGTTCTTCTTTGGTCCCGGTATGATGGTGGCCTTCTTGAAACAGGTGGGGACCTCGAAGTGGAGTAGGGACAGACTTAAAGATGTCCGCTAACACATCTACCAGCTGCTCCAAACAGGCTCTGAGTGCGACTAGTGACCCCATCCGGGCCCATCGCCTTCCGAGGGTTCACTTTCAGGAAGGCTGATCTGACTTTGGAAGCTGTGATGGTGGGTATGGGTGAGTTACAGGCTGCTGGGGCACTCGACAGCGGATTGGTGGTTTCCTGCTCGAACCGAGTTCATTGGGGAGGGTTGCACTGCTGCCAGAGATTCTGCTTGGCTTCGCTTTGTAGCCCGTTATGTTGTTTAGGCCTTGCCACAACCGCCTAGAGTCTGTCTGTGACTCTAGCTTGGATTGCTATTCTTTCTTGGCATCTCGGATGGCTTTACGGAGGTCGTACCTGGATTTCTTGTATAGGTAAGAGTCATCTGACTTGAACGCCTCAGACCTGTCCTTCAGGAGGGAGTCAATCTCACGATTGAGCCATGGGGTGGGATTCACCCCTACCCGACGGGGTGGGGGGGTCCAGGCGAGACGGAGTGGCGTGAACCACTCCGGCGTCGGGCCACCCCAAAGATGCGGAATCCTCCGCACCTTCGGGGGCAAGGCCCGCCCTGGAGTGGTTTGCGCCCCGCCGGCTGGCGGGAAAGGGGCTTGGTGCCACGCCAACCAGCACCGAACAGCATCCGCTGGCCAGCGCGCATTGGAGCATGCGCGGGAGTGCCAGCGCATGCTGGCGTCACCTCCGCACTTGTGCAGAGGAATTTGCTTCCGCACCGGGAATGATGGAGGACCACAGCCTCCGGTGCGGAAGGATAGAGTGCCCCCACGACACAGGCCCACCTGCGGATCGGTCTGCCCAGATCGCGGGCCAGGCTACCGTGGGCGCACCTCCCAGGGCCAGATACCCCCCGCGCCCCCCCAAGATCCCCGGAGCCTGCCCGCATCACCAGGTCCTGCCGGTAAGGGACCTACTCTAATTTACGCTGGTGGGACTGGCAACGAACGGGCGGGACTTCGGCCCATCGCAGGCCAGAGAATTCGGGCAGCCCCGGGGCCCATTGAGTCGCGCCGGTCCCCGCCATTCTCCGAGGCGTTCGGCGCGACTCACGCCGGGGCAATGTTTGGGGGGCGGGAGAATTTGGAGGACAGCGGGGGCGGGATTCAAGCTAGCCCCCGGCGATTCTTCCACCTGGCGGGGGTCGGAGAATCCCGCCCATGGTTTCCGGTTGGGGAACGTACGTGCTGCTTTCTTTGGCATTCAGTCGTGTCATTGTGTGGGTGGAGCTGGACTGTGGCAGTGAGGTGATTTGGGGTTTCAGTTTCAGTTTGACTGTTTTGGACAACAGAAAGAGAAAGAAGTATTCTTTCCCCAGTCTTTCTATGTTTTCGTTTTAAAAGCTGCTCCAGTAAAAAACACATTGGTTGTGGCTAACTGCCTTGGTAACTGTAAAGATTGCTTCCTGGTGGAGTTTGGATCTGCTGTTTGGAACTTGATCAGAATTTCAGGGAAAGGACCAGTCCGATTCAAGTAAGATACAGTGTGCTGGACCATGCCCTTGAAAAGGGATTTTGGTTTAACTAGATTTTATTATTGAATTGGAACAGCGAAGGAAGAATTCTTTAAGTATTATTGTTATGACCTGCCTGATTACTATTGGCTGGTGACTATTGGGTACCCCGCAGCTCTTAAGGAGTATAAGTTCCCCCAATGAGGAGGGTGGAGAAATCATTAGAAGCTTCACCTGTATAAATAGAGCTGGCCAGTGTAGTACCAGCTAGAGGAGTGGAGCAGTGGTAAAGTCCCACTGCTGCTGTTATATATATGATTGGAAATAAAGTTATTTCTTTTAACTCGATAAACTCGTGCTGGATTTTTGTGGCCCTCACAAAACATATATACACACTGTAGCTGTGTGGATTCTTTATGTTTGTAATTGATAAAAATTCTTGCTGTGTTTATAAATATATATGTGTTAACTACATTTTTAGAATAAACCTTGTTTTGATTAAATTGTCTCGGACGTCTGATGAATCACACCTGCAGCGAAGGCTTTTGCTCTCATCCTAGCCAAATTCAACATAAAGGTTGCAGGTCAAGTGAACTTCATAATACAATTAGGAGCTTCTAAACCCTGGACCATAACAGGTCAAATGGACCATGAAAAACAAACATATACAAACATAGCACTGCTGCCTCATGCCGCTGAGGTCCCAGGTTCGATCCTGGCCCTGGGTCACTGTCCATGTGGAGTTTGCACATTCTCCCCATGTTTGCATGGGTTTTGCCCCCACAACCCAAAGATCTGCAGGGTTGGTGAATTGGCCACGCTAAATTGGCCCTTAATTGGAAAAAATGAATTGGGTACTTTAAATTCAAAAAAACATATACAAACACATAGATGCTCAGATTTCACCCTCGGGTCAGGTGCTCTGGCTCTGCGAATGGATCTTTAAAAATTGCTGCAAACAGTTCTTATCTTTGGATTGGTGGACTGGAATTGAACTGCCAGTGGATCTGTCAGTTTTCAATGAGCACAGCATGTCATCTTCGAGTGACAGCTGCAACATACAAGGCACAAAGCACATGTGCAGAGTACTTCTCTCAACCACAGTATTAAGTGCATTAATAGATGAGATTATGTAAATGGTTAGTGTACAGAAAGACACAAAGATGTATTATAGCAATGTGTTCTGACCCTTCCCACGTTACATTTTAAATAATCAATTAATAGAATGTCATGCAGAGCAGTTGCATCTGAAGGGATGGGACCAGCTGCACTATGCTTTATCGACTGAGCACCTGGGGGTCCTGTTGAGATGGATGTGCAGTGGAGAAGCGATATCATCTGTCCATCTGGCCATTGCAAACCGCCAAGTGATGGGAGGGGAAGGCCAACCAGTCTCACCACACCTGCATGGGAAGAGGTCACCAGGGTGGCGAGTGCCAATTTAACTCTTAGGAGGGCAGCCCTGCAGCACAGGAGAATAATGAGAGAACTCACCTGCGCTGCCAGAGTAAGTAAATCCTCTACTCCCCATATTTACCTCACATGGGACTCAATGGCAAGGCCACCATCTATGCTGCCCATGCATAAAGACTCTTTGAAAGGTGCTGCGGTGTTGTTTGCAGTTAGTGCAGCATATGCAGCTTGCTGACTCAGCCACACGGAAAGCACAAATCGTAGTGGGGGGGTGGGGGGGCAGGGGCTGGTTCCCGCACAGGGCAACTGCAGCACTGCTCCTGCTATGTTGCTTTTATCCTTGTCTTTCAGCTGTGCTGGAGTTTGTGGGTCAGGAGGATGCTGCCAAAATATCCTTAGGAACTAGCAACAGTGCATCTTTCATATGGTACACAGTTGCATGGCAAGTGCTCACAAACCATCTTCTCTCTTAATACAGGAGAGGACAAATTCAAGAGAGAAAAGGGGAATAGGGCAACTTGACCTTCCTCCAGCTGCCTCTTCTCCTCCAGGAGTCAGGCAGCAGTCATTAGGCAACCTATCTGACATGCTGAGTTGTATCTCAATGTGGCTTCGCCAAGATCAATGATGTGGCCTGATTGGTGAGGCACACAAGAGCTACTTCCTTCTTGCTTGTGTCACATAAGATGACAGAGGTCAAAGGTTCAAGCACTAAGATTATCCTTGTGTCTTAACAGTTTCCATCTCAGCATACCCATAAGGGAGGCTTTTTGATGCAACTCCATAACCAGATGTTGTTCAGCAAGTGCATTTTAAGCGTGGATGTGGGTGCTAGACATTTAACCGCACTGCAGTTTTGCACTTTTTCCTTGTGGGCAGTGCAAATCAGTAGGCCATGTGGTGAATGTGTAACCACTATAATTCACACTGTACATTACTGTGTCCCTGTGGGCTCCATCTGTGAGGCATTGTGCGGCTCTGCCCACAGGAGGAGATGAGGAGCATGTACAGGGCTCCGCCCTGGGCTCCTCCCCCAGCAGGAAGAATAAGTGCTGCGGTCCTACGAGTCCGCCCTCAGTTCAGTTTAGTCGCAGGCAGGCTCAGTTGTAAGCCGATTAAAGCCACAGTTTACTTCAACTCGTGCCTCTGAATGAATTGATGGTCGCATCAATTTAATCGACTTAAAAACTACTATGGAATCAGCCCCCAAACCTGACCGACTGGAACTCGATCCACAGGCCGCAGAAGCAAAATAAATGTTTTTGCATTGGCTTCGGTACTTCAATGCCTACCTGGCTGCGTCGACTACCTCCTCTGTTACAGAAGAACAGAAACTCAGTCTTATCCACGCACGGGTGAGCCATCGTATTTCAACTCAACTTGATGTAACTGACTCTTATACTGAGGCCCTCGCGATCCTCGACCGCCTGTACGTGCGGCCCGTGAATGAAGTCTACGCGCGGCACATCTTTACAACTCGCCGCCAGCGCTCTGCAGTCACTAGAAGACTACCTGTATGGCCTTAAAGCTCTAGCATGAGAATGTAACTTACAGGCCGTGACAGCCTCCCAGCACATGGAACTCGCTGTCCGAGACGTGTATGTTGCAGGGGTCCGATCCAATTATGTGCAGCAGCGTCTTCTCGAGAAAGGAGCTCAGGACCTGGAGGACAGGGTAAAACTAGCAACCTTGTTGGAGGTCGCTTTCCAAAGTTTAAATGTGTTCCCGGCCGATCACGTGACCCCATCGTGGACCCCCGACCAGAGACTGCCCCAGGCCTGCGCCGCGCGGCAACCCGCCCAACACGGAGGGCTGTCGTGCTACTTTTGCGGCCAGCCCCATCACTCACGGCAGGACTGCCCGACCCGCAACGTGACCTGCAGCTGCTGCGGGCGAAAAGGGCACTTTGCTAAGGTCTGCCTGGCCAAAGCTAAAAACTCTAACTCGAACCCTAACCCGAACACTCGCTCCTCCAACTCACAGGCCCGCAGACCCCGCAATGTGACAGCCTGTCTGCCGACTCCACCCCCGCACAACATGTGCGACTCATGGGGGCCGCCATCTTGGCAATCCTGCCCCACGCGGCTGGCCATGTGCGATTCATGGGGGCCGCCATCTTGGGCGCCATCTTCCTCGCCACCCGCCACGTGCGATCCACGGGGGTGGCCATCTTGGACGCCACCTTCCTCACCGCCCGCCACGTGCAATCAATGGGGGCCATCATCTTGGCCATCACCCGATATGCCACCCGACGACTACGACCTCCGCAGACAGTCATCACGGGGCCGCTCCAGCACCACCGACCACGCCACCGACTACCCGCAGCTCAGTGCCGTCACTTTGGACCAGTTGCGGCCAAAGCACCTCAAGAGCTCCATGATGTCCGTCCAAATCAACGGATACGAGACACCGTGCCTCGTGGACACCGGGCGCACCAAGAGCTTCGTTCACCCAGACCTGGTAAGGCGCTGCTCGCTCCCGATATTTCCGACTCAGCAAACTATCTCCCTCACCTCGGGGTCGCACTCCGTTCAGATACAAGGGCTCGCTATTGCGACGTTAACAATACAGGGCGCCAATTACACCAACTTGCAACTCTAAGGGGCTGTTTAGCACAGGGCTAAATCGCTGGCTTTCAAAGTAGACCAAGCAGGCCAGCAGCACGGTTCAATTCCCGTAACAGCCTCCCCGAACAGGCGCTGGAATGTGGCGACTAGGGGCTTTTCACAGTAACTTCATTTGAAGCCTACGCGTGACAATAAGAGATTTTCATTTTCATGTACTCCCAGACCTCTGCGCCCCCCTCCTCCTAGGACTGGATTTCCAGTGCAACCTCAGGAGCCTGACACTCAGCTTCAGCGGACCCCTTCCCCCACTCACTATATGCAGTCCAGCAACTCTGAAAATCGACCCCCCTCCACTCTTCGCTAATCTCACCGCCAACTGCAAACCAGTGGCCACTCGCAGCAGGAGGTATAGCCTGCAGGACAGGGTGTTTATCAGATCCAAAGTCTGGCGTCACTTACATGAAGGAGTCACAGAGGCCAGTAATAGCCCCTGGAGAGCTCAGGTGGTGGTCGTCAAGACCGGGGAAAAGTTCCGGATAGTGGTTGATTACAGCCAGACCATTAACCGGTTTACTCACCTTGAAGCGTACCCCCTCCCCCGGATTGCAGACATGGTAAATCAGATCGCCCAGTACCGCATATTCTCCACGGTGGATCTGAAGTCTGCATACCACCAGCTCCCAATCCGCCTGGAGGACCGCCACTACACGGCGTTCGAGGCCGATGGCCGCCTCTTCCATTTCCTCCGGGTTCCATTCGGCGTCACCAACGGGGTTTCGGTGTTCCAACGAGCAATGGACCGAATGGTAGACCAGTATGGGCTGCGGGCCACGTTTCCGTACTTGGATAACGTCACCATCTGCGGCCATGATCAGCAGGACCACGACGCCAACCTCCACCGATTTCTCCAAACCGCCCAAAAACTGAACCTCACCTATAATAAAGAGAAATGCGGTTTCCGCACAACTAGACTAGCCATCCTCGGCTACGTCATGGAAAACGGGGTCCTAGGACCCGACCCTGATCGTATGCTCCCCCTCTTACAACTCCCTCTCCTTCACTGTTCCAGGGCCCTCAAGAGGTGCCTCAGATTTTTCTCATACTACGCCCAGTGGGTCCCCCAGTATGCGGACAAAGCCCGCCCACTATTTAAGGCTACACTCTTCCCACTGTTAGCTGAGGCTCGCCAGGCCTCCAACTGCATCAAGGCTGACATCGGCGGTAGATGAATCCATCCCATTTCAGGTGGAGAGCGACGCCTCAGAGATCGCTCTCGCTGCCACTCTGAACCAGGCAGGTAGGCCAGTAGCGTTCTTTTTCCGAACCCTCTCCGCTTCGGAACTTCGACACTCCTCAGTCGAAAAGGAAGCTCAAGCCATTGTGGAAGCCGTACGGCACTGGAGGCACTACCTCGCAGGTAGGAGGTTTACCCTCATCACCGACCAGAGATCGGTTGCCTTTATGTTTGAGAACTTGCAGCGGGGCAAAATTAAGAATGACAAAATCTTGTGGTCGAGGATCGCACTCTCCACCTATAATTATGATATCGTATACCGTCCTGGGAAGCTCAACGAGCCTCCAGATGCCCTGTCCCGTGGCACATACGCCAGCGTGCAAGACGACCGAGTACAGGCTAGCCACAATGACCTCTGCCACCCGGGGGTCACCCGGCCCGCCCACTACATCCTTCCACAGCCATCCGAAATGGCTGCAACTCCAGTGCTCCGTTGGTCTCAACGCACGATTCGAGCGCCGGACCGACTGAACTTATAGACCCGTCCCCCGCGCCTGACTTGATTTTAACAGGGGGTGAATGTGGTGAATGTGTAACCACTATAAATTCACACTGTACATTACTGTGTCCCTGTGGGCTCCATCTGTGAGCCATTGTGCGGCTCTGCCCACAGGGGGAGATGAGGAGCATGTACAGAGCTCCACCCTGGGCTCCGCCCCCAGCAGGAAGTATAAGTGCTGCGGTCCTACGAGCCGGCCTCAGTTCAGTTTAGTCGCAGGCAGGCTCAGTTGTAAGCCAATTAAAGCCACAGTTTACTTCAACTCGTGCCTCTGAATGAATTGATGGTCGCATCAGGCCATGTATTATCCAGAAATATGCCATCTGTTTTTGCTGCTACAGTGACTGCATCGTTATTTCTGGTGTCACAGGATGCGGTTTGCCAAGGTATATGTAAGACTGTACTACACCCAGTACTTAAATAGGACCATTGACCAGAATGGATGCAGTAAAAACGATTGCAATGAGTTGTGATGGCACAGTTGTCTAATCATCATGAATGAGCTGCCATATCTGGATGTATGATACAACATACATTTTCTTCAGTGTGTATAAGGTTTCACATCTTCATTTGTGTCATTATTTGCATTGTGATAACAGCTTGATTATGATTTGTGGCATGTGTGCCTTATTCACGGTCAATAGCATTCATGTGAGGGGATGGGTGGAGAGGGACTTATTACCATGTGTGCTTGAAAGATGCTGATGACCATGTTTATCACGGAGAGGGTAATTGTAGTTTGAATGTGACTGAATGCGGCATATGCCACATTGACTGCACAATGCTCTGCAGCAGGCAACATACCATAAGACCTGGGAGCAGAATTAGGTCATTTGGCCCATCAAGTCTGCTCCGCCATTTGATCATGACTGATATGTTCCACATCCTCATTCTGCTGCCTTCTCTCCATAATCCCGATCTCCAAATTAATCAAGAAATATCCTTATTAATCAAGAAATATCCTTATTAATCAAGAACACCAGATTTGTGTTTGAGGTGCTGCTACCTACAGGGTGGCACGGTAGCACAGTGGTTAGCACTGTTGCTACACAGCGCCAGGTCCCAGGTTCAATTCCCAGCTTGGGTCACTATCTCTGTGGAGTCTGCATGTTCACCCTGTGTCTGCGTAGGATTCCTCCGGGATGCTCCGGTTTTCTCCGACAGGTCCTGAAAGACATGCTGCTGAGTAGTTTGGACATTCTGAATTCTCCCTCAGTGTACCCGAACAGGTGCCGGAGTGTGGCGACTGGAGGATTTTCACAGTAACATAATTGCAGTGTTAATGTAAGGCTACTTGTGACAACAATTAAGATTATTATTAAGAGCTGGATGGTGAAATCAGACAGAACAGTTATTTCTTAGAACATCAGAAACAGATGCTGGAGCAGGCAATTTAGCCTCTTGAGCCTGCTCCACTATTCAATACGATCATGGCTGATCTTATCATGACCTCAACTCCACTGTCCTGCCCATTGTCCATAACCCTTCAACCCATTACTAATTAAAAATCTGCCTCACTCCTCCTTAAATTTACTCAGTGTCGCAGCATCCACCACACTCTGGGGTAGCGAATTCCACAGATTCACAATCTTTTGGGAGAAGTAGTTTCTCCTCATGCAATGACTATTCTTGAAACACTTGCTGGGCCATATTGGAGAGCTCCTGCAAAGACTCTCTGTTAATCCCTGCCTGTCCCGTGTTTTCTCCTTTTAATTTCCGTTACTCGGCTATTTAAATTTTTGTACATGGGCAAACATTTGCCTCTGCCTTTAAGATGGACTTCACCGTTAATTTAAAAAAAGAATCCAGCAGGATATGCTGACATTGGTTATTATTCATCTTGATGGACTTGGCTGTCAGCCAGTGAGCTGCTTACTTTGCCGAGCTCTTAGCTGATGGTCTATGCTGATTGGCGCTGACAGTTCTGGAATGTTCATTCTGGAATGACAGGAAGGTTTCATCTGTTTTTTAGTTTTGTTTTGAACTCAGAGCTGAAGGAGGCTCTATCAAATTTCTCTCTCACCAAAAAGGGTAAATCTCTCTCAAACACCCGGTGGAGGCTCTGTTTTTCCTCAGCCAAGCTGGTAGATATTCGAGTGAGAATAAGATCCAAGCTGAGAGCTGGGTTTGAGGGGCGACAAGGAATCTTGAGGATCCGAACCAGCCACTAGCTGAAAGCAGGGTCAGTTGTTAAAATACCCTTCTTGCAATCTCATATGGAAGCTCTGTTCTTTCCTTGGAGAGGTTGTTGGTCATTCTGGTGGAGTTGGAAACAAATCAGAATTAAACAGACCTGAGGTGAATCCTTTGAGTGACATCCTATGTTAATAAAAGTAAAATCACGCCCCAGATGGAATCCCACAGTCTAGAGATTCGGACTGAATGCCCAGCCTGCAGATCATCGTTAGCCATCCAACTGGTGGTTTTCAATCACTCCGTGCCCAGGAAGGACAGTCAGCTGAACAAACAACTTCAACGTCCGAATCAAGGACACTCATCTTCCATCTGACATTAATCCTCTTTTATTTTCCCCTCTCCCTCCCTCTGCATGTGTAAGTCTTGTGTGTGTTTATGTAGAGGGTGGGCTGGGCCAGTAAAAGCAGGGCAGTAGTACGTCAGCTGGCTTTTATTCTTATACAATTATTGCATGTGTTATCTCTATTGTTGTCATAAATAAAACAGTTGTGTTTCACTTAGAAATCTGGTGCCTGTAAGTCATTAGAGCAGTTGAGGGCCAAAGATCTTGGAAGCTTTTTATGAATTATTGGTTAATTCACTTGTGTTGGGATTCATGGCCTGAGGGGCTGGAATTAACTGTGCACTATCTCAGGGTGTCGTAACACTCCACCTAAGTGATCAAGGCATCTGAATCTCATCTTTAAAATGCCATTGGCCTGCACAATGGTGCTCCTGGTGACAATACGGCTGTTATTGTAGTTTTAATCTGCCTCAGATTGTGGGTTCCTTAAGGGGGGTCGCTAGCCAAGTCCATGAGGGATAGGCCTTGAACTCTAAGATCCATTGGCAGATCTGCATAGGTGACTGAAATAGTTTGGGAGTTAGAAACTCCACAATATGCAGGATTTGTGGCAGCTGCCTGGAAACTTTACTCACACTTGAACAAAGACCTTATTGTCGTCATAAATCACTTGGGCATTGATCAAGTGAAGTGACTTGTGGTTCATGAAGGTGTTCACATGTTGAGTTAAGGCCCTTATTGAAAATGGGTGCAGTCAATGTTGCACTGCACCTGAGGGAATCCTCCAATTTGGGCAAAGGCCATGGCTTTCTGAGTCCGAGATTCAAATTCCTTCGGGAAATTAATGTGCTTCCCCACATGAGCAAACAGAATAATCATCACTTCCTTTAATGCATCTGTGTGCTGGTGACAACCAGGTTTTCTAAGAGCCATGCAAAGAGCCTGAGGCATAGACGTTCAGTGTGACAATTACCTTCACACTGGCAGGACATGGGGGTGGATGGATTGTGTCTCCAGTTGCTGCTCTGCTAGGTCTTCTCTGTCACTGGTTTTCCATCATGTTGGGCTATGATGCTCTTGTTCTGTATACCCTCCCACAGGGTAGGACCTGGTTAACCTCCCTTTCATTCTCATCCTTCCTTCTGCTCATGCGACAGCCTCTTCCTCCTGACATTTGGCCCTCCCTCTAGACTCTGGTTGCTCATTTGGACTGGCTTCTAATGCCTCTATGTGCGAGGGTGCCATGCTCATCCTCTATCCTCATTCAGACAAAGTGCCATGAGCACTTCTGAAGCACTAATTTCTTCTTTGCAATGAAGTGTAACAGTCAGTGGGAGCAGCAGAAAATTAGCCTGACAGAATAGCATCCCAAACCCCCTTATTCCCTTGGGTCAGTGAGAGTTAAGTTCTTGACATTTTTGGGCCACTAAGTACAAACTGAAATATAAATCTACATGGCTAGCTCACCTCTCCAAGGTGGTACCCTGGTTATACAAAACAAATGCTCAAAAAACAGACGTCCTCTGACTTCGTCTGTTCCCCACATCAGGATCCACATGTGCTATCTTTCAATTTATAACTCCCACAGCAAAGTCGACAGAGGATTAACTCAAAGAGTTAGTTTATTTGCACACTCTCAATCCATGGGAGGAGGGTAACCACATAGCCTTCTATGCATTCATACAAGGATAAAGAAAATAAATTTAAAGGGCACAGACCACAGATAAAAATATTTGCTTCTCATGGTTCCAGAGTCTAGAATCAAAGTCCAATAAGTTATTCCTCAGTGGATGTTGACAGGTTGAAAAATTATGTTGTAGAATTCATTTTTTCCGGTGAAGTTTGAGTTTGCATGATTAGAAAGACATGAAGAGGTGAATGAATCTTGCAGATGATGATGCAGAAGTTTCAGCAGAAATAGCGGGCGCGGGGCAGCACGGTGGCCTAGTGGTTAGCACAACCGCCTCACGGCGCTGAGGTCCCAGGTTCGATCCCGGCTCTGGGTCACTATCCGTGTGGAGTTTGCACATTCTCCCCGTGTCTGCGTGGGTTTCGCCCCCACAACCCAAAAATGTGCAGAGTAGGTCGGGGCGATTCTCCGCTGCCCACGACGGGTCGGAGAATAGCGGGTGGGCTTTCCCGACAATTTTCACGGCCTCCCGCTATTCCCCCCCCCCCCTCTCCGGCCGCCCCCCGACACGAATCGCTGCTCGCCGTTTTTTACGGTGAACAGCGATTCTCCGCAGGCCGATAGGCCGAATACCGCGGAGTTTACGGCCGTTTTCACGGCCGCGATCACACCTGCTTTCAACGTTCGTGAAAACAGCCGCAAAGTGCCCGTCCCGGACAACCATGGCACCGATTGGCACAATTGTTCTGCCGCCCCACAGGATCAGTCCGCGGGGCGGCTGAGGGGCATGTCTGTGTTGCGCGGGACATGGCTTCCCTCTCACAGGAAGCCATGAGCTAGAGACAGCGGCAGATGGCAGAGGCTCTCAACATCGTGGCCCAGTCTCAGCAGGCAATGGCCCAGTCTCTACAGGCCATGGTGCAGTCCCAGCAGGCAATGGCCCAGTCTCTGCAGGCCATGGGCCAGTCTCAGTAGCCATGGCTGATGGCATCGGCGCCATTACCCAGATGCTGGCTGGCGTCGCCCAGACACAGACAGGGATGGCCAACTCCCTGAGCTCAATGGCTGCAAACCAGCAGACCCATGTCGATACCAGGGCGGGCCTCCAGGACTGGCAGCGTCAGGTGTTGGGGGGGCGTCGGATGGCCGGTCCGTTCACACCCCAGACCCATGTAGAGCGGGGGCCATCGGGCACCCCGAGGGAGGAGGAGGTGCTGGGGCCTGTTCCGGGTCCCCCTGTAGGGGAGGTCCCGGAACACGGCGGTAACTCGGACTCCCTCCCCCCACTTCCGTCCCAGGTGCATCTGGTGGGCAGCGGGAAGGACAGGCTGGCAGCTTGCCATCCCAGTCACCCGAGCCGCAGCCTGGCCCATCTAGGCTGGGCCGCCCCAGGAAACGGCCGACAAAGGGATCCCGAGTCACAGAGCAGGAATTACAGGAGTCCACCTCCAGTTCTGCTGTACCGTCTGGGGAACCACCTAGGCGTAGTCAAAGGGCCCGTAAAGCCAAACAATTAGGCACTGAGTAAGTTGGCACGGGTGCAGGGCACAGACGAGTTTTAGGGGCTACGGCACGTGTATGGACAGTTTGTAATTAAAATCACTTTCATACCTACAGAAACTGCCTTTGTGCTCTGTCCGAAGCGTGCGTGGGTGTCATGTACGTTGAGCGCCAGTGTGTGTGTGTGAGGGGTGGTCTTACGTCGGCCCCAGGTGAGTATGCCCCCCCTCCACCTGGGCCGCCATCTCCATCCCCCCAGGCAGAGGACGGGACCGTGCGCTGCAGTGTCACGGCCGCATGCAGGGATGGTCCGGGTGGACGGTGGGACTGTGGCCATGGGTCAGACATTGTCCAACAATGTGGAGTCAGGAGCTCATCACAGAGCGGGTCGTCATCATCCTCCATGGCCTGCAATAGAGACGCTTCCACCGGCGACCGTGTGAGCCCGGTCCGTCGTGCCGCAGGTGGCTATGCAATGTAGGGGTGGTGTGCATGCGTGTGGAGTGGGAATGGTTGGTGGTGGGTGGGGGGGGGGGGGTTAGGGTGTTGGTGCTGGGTGGGTGAGGGGGGGGTTCGAGTGTTGGTGCTGGGTGGGTGAGGGGGGGTGAGGATGGTCGGATGTTGCCATGGTGTGCGGTATGTGGCCATACTCGCCGATTCGCACGCCCCCTAGTCAGTGAACCAGGCAGCTATCAGCCTGTCCCGTGCCCGCTGGCCCAGCCGGTAACGGTGGGCAGCCACCCGCCCATGTCCAATCCATCTGCCCTGACCATTGCCCCCATCTCCCTCATCTGGGGAGGTCTGCGCCTCTTCCTGCTGCTCCTCCACTCCCCCCTCCTCTGTCTGCGGCACATCGCCCCACTGCTGGGCTATGCTGTGCAGGACGCAGCACACCACAACGATGTGGCCGACCCTATCTGACAGGTACTGGAGGGCCCCCCCCAGAGATATAACGCATTTTTAGCACGCCAAAGCACCTCTCTATCACACCCCTTGTCGCTGCATGGGCATCATGACCCGTGGTCACGTCAGCGGGACTTTGGCCCATCCGGCCGGGAGAATACGGGCAGCACCGGGGTCCATAGCCTGCTGCCGGCCTCTGCCATTCTCCACGGCGGGCAGCGGGATTGACGCCTCGCCGACTTTTTACCGGTCGGATACTTCGCGAGACGGCGGGGGCGGTAGAATCCAGCCCCAGGTATTCAACCTGGTCAGAGTCCCCTTTCGGTGCTGCTGTTAGTTAGATGGAAAAAATGTCAGACTGAATTTTCAGTTCAGCAAGGCAATATAACTGGTTCTACCAGCTCGAGGTTCACACACATGACTCCCACTTCTCCATATCGCCTTTGACAAAGGATGTGTATCCCTCGAGATATTTAAATGCTCCCACCATTAAGAATTGAGAGGTAGGTTGCAGGATCATTTTCCAAGGCAGCCAATAGACGGCAGTTGGTCATTCTGGGTTAGGAAATGCAGATTTACTTTGTATGGTTCTCTTTAAATGTGTCTATGCAGTCCACAAGGACGTCATTAGGGTCTCTGCAGAGATAACAGGATGTGAATTTCCATGACACTGCCAGATATAACCTTTTGTGCTGGGGTCACAGACAGACATAGCTTCAGACATTTGAAATGTCTTTGTCTTGTTTTAAATTTTACAAATAGCCATGAGGATAAATATATCTATTTCATAAAAAATATAATGGATAAAGTCTTAGTTGCCTCATATCCCTCAGCCTTTTTTTTCAAGAGAAAATAAATCCAGTCTGTCAGTCCTTTCCTGATATGAATGCCCAAGTATTTCTCGTGCCTTCCTTGTAAATCATTTCTGTACTGTCCTGTGCTACAATATTCTTTTTATAACGACCCTCCAGCACAGTAGGACAGTAGTTAGCACTGTTGCTTCAAGGCACCAGGGACCCAGATTCGATTCCCGTATTGGGTCACTGTCTGTGCAGAGTCTTCACGTTCTCCCCGTGATTGCATGGGTTTCCTACGGGTGCTCCGGCTTCCTCCCATAAGTCCCAAAAGATGTGCTGTTAGGTGAATTGGGCATTCTGAATTCTACCACTGTGTACCCGACCAGGCATAGTACTGTGATGACGAGAGGATTTTTTCAGTAACTTCATTGCAGAGTTAATGTAAGCCTACTTGTGACACTAATAAACATTATTGTGATATTATTATATGGTGACCAGAGCTGCATGCAGTGCTCAAAGTGTGGCCAAACAAGGTTTGATACAGTTTTAGCACAACTTCTCCACTTTTCAATTTTAACCCTCTTGAAATAAAGCTTATTACATGGCTTGACATTTTTATATGGTTTTGCTAAACAATAGTGCAACCTTGAGTGATTGCTGTATTTGTAACCCAAGATCCTTATGTTTGTCCACCCCATCTAGTAATAAGCAGCCTCCCTTTTCTTCCTACCAAAAGTGCGAGTTCATATTTATCTGAGTAGAACTTCATTTGCAAATATTTGCCTATTCAGCAAGTTTATATTAATGTCTTCCTGTAATTTGCTGCAGTTCTCCTCTGTATTGACTATTCGCCCACCCCTCCCAGCCCGAAGAAATTGTTTCTGATCCAAAATCCAAATTGTTAATGTAATTTGTGAAGAGCAGCAGTCACATCTCTGATCCCACCTTTTGTCACTCCTCATAACTACCCTTTACTCCCACTCTCTGCTTTCTGTCTTGAAGCTCGCTAACAATCCTTCTGTCACTGAATGCCCTGATTCCATTCTTTGACCTTATTCATTAGTCCATCAGTCCAATAATTTTATGCTCTTTGCAGATTTATCCACATTTCTTGCTGTTGATTCTGTGATCATCTTCTAATTTTTTTCCAGTTGATCCGTAATATGAAAAAATATTCATTGGGATTCACTGATATTAATTTGTCAGATGAGCTAATTAGTAATAAAGATTTAGTTTAAAAAATAATTATTTTCACATTTTTTTGCTCACTATCTATTGCCTGTCTGAACTGAATGTTTCAATCCCAACGAAATATGAAATAATGATATATTTCACAATAGATTTACCGACAGGATATTGTTTTTGGAATCTGGCTAGTGATGAGGTAGTTCCCTCGCTGTCCAGAGGTCTTTTGTGTGTTTCAGTGATGATTTTATATGATGCCTCAGTTTTCTCAAATGTTTGAGCTAGAAATTGACGATCTGAGTGATTTTACAGTCTAAATGTTTGTTACATATACGTCTGGATTGTCCGTTTGGGATGCTATGTTCTCCTACCGGAAGTGAATCGAGTAGAGCACCGTGCAGTCAAAATTCAGTTGATGCAGATGGGCCAGCATTCTGCTCAAGTAAAGCCCAAGCGATTCCCAGCCCCACTGGCGTCTGACCCGTTGGGACCAGGATTCGCATTAAATAGTCTGACAAGCTAGAGCTACTCATGAGCGCTCCACTCACCACAGGCTGTCATTCCCGCCAAGGAGATGGATGCACAGAATTCTGCTCCCCAATTCTGGGGGGTCTGAGATTGCCTGTATGCTGGATGCCATTGAGGAAAGGAGGGACAACTTCTTCCCCAGTGTGGGGTGGAGACTCAAACCCGCCCTACTGAACAGTGCCTGGGAAGAGGTAGCATAGGCTATCAGTGATGGCAGCTTCACCAGGTGGACTGGGATGCAATGCCAGCTTCACCAGGTGGACTGGCATGCAATGCCATAAGAAAATGAATGACTTCCTTAGGGCAGCTTGCGTGAGTCATCAACTCTGTGTCCCTGGCATCACTTCCATCCCTCACTGTTCACATCTGCCCCCCCCCCCCCCCCCCCAATCCCCTTGAGGCCAACATCACCCTCCCCGCTGCATCTCCCTTACAAACCACCGTCCACCAATCCCAACACATGTATTGCCCTCTTTGGCCACTAGCCTTTCAAACACATGTCACTTGCTGCAGACTCCCCATAGAACTCGCCCTCCCAGTGTCTCACCTATGTCCTTTCTGTGTCCCCAAGGATAAGGCGTCCCATTATCGACACAAACGCCAGAAGATGGGAAGGGGAATTGCTGACATTTAGGTCCTGACTGTCTCTGTGGAGAAGGCACAACAACTCACAGGGGAGGTTGAGGAGAGGGCAATGGCTGCAATGGAAGTCGGTATGTGCTAAAGAAGTGAGTCCAATGCAACGCAGATGTCCTTATAGCAAATGAGTCACCCCTCTCCCACAGACCAGTGCTTCCCAGGATCTTACCTCACGTATTTTGTTTTGCAGGTTCACCATCAGGCGAGGCCGGGCAGTCCGGGGGGCTGCCTCCCAGCTAGATCCCCAGCACACACTGAAGCAACACTCCAGGGAAGACACCGACTCTTTGACACTGCTGTTACCTGAATCATACACTATCACAGAGACTATCACCTCAGTGACTAATGTTAGCGATCAGGGTCACCCTCTGGTAAGCACCACACACATGCTGCAGTGCATCAAGTGGAGGCAGGGACTCCAAGAGCGTGGACTGTCGGAGGGTTGCCCGATCCCAGGGAACAGCGTGTGGCCCAGACAGATGTTGCACTTCTGGAAATGATGATCCCATCACTGTTACAGATGAAGCAGAGCCAGAATCTACAGGAGGGGGTGTCAGCAGCTTTCGAGCAACTGCAGGTACAGCTGGAAGAGTCCAACCGCTTTCAGGCACAGGAGATGTTGCCGTCAATGCATGGTACCCAAGCCAACACTAAAAGGGTGGTATCCTGAGGCAGGGCATCAGAGCCATGTGTCTGGATGTCCAAGGCCTGGGTACACTGTGCCATCAATGGCTGACGCTACAGGGGAGCCCAGTCACAGTCAGAGTTATCTCGGCCCCACATTGTTACGATGCTTCAGAGCTTGGCCCATTCACAAAGGGTTATGGCTGAGGGCATCGAGAGTACTTGCCGTGGGCCGATTGATGTGCTGAATCAGAGAGCAACATGTCACAGGCACAGAGGATATAACCTAGGCAGTGAGGGACATGACCGAAACAATGAGCGACATGTCTCACTCACTGAAGGACATGTCCAGTCTTAGTGCACCATGGCTGAGAGCATCGAAACGGTGGTTCAGACAAGGACGGGCCTCCAGGACTGGCAATGCCAGGTGATGTTGGTGCATTCAGAGCCCCCTCTGGCCTTTTCTCCATCCCATGAAATAGCTTGGGGGCCAGTGAGACCCCGAGGAAGGAAAAAGTGATGGGGCTATGGCACTGCCTCCCTTAGGGGATGTGCTGGAACACCTCAGCCCTTCCGAATCCCCCCCCCCCCCAACTTGATACTACCACATCCCATGGGCAGTGGGCAGAATATGGTGACCGGTCATCACCTTTGACACCCGAAAGTTGGCCAGGCCCTTCCAGATCCACACCCTCCAGAGGATGGCCACCAAGGGCATCACATAGCAGGGGGCGAGCACACAGCAGGTCACCTCCACTTCCGATGTGCTGGAGCAGTAGGCCATGTAAGATAAGAACAATAGATGACACTTAAGTGGGCATGGGTGTAGTAGATAGATGATAGTTGGGGGTAAAGGCACACCATTGTACATAGTCACCTTTAAACATTTTTGCACCTGGGCATGCAGACAATAAGCGAAGAAACACCCGATTAGGCCACCTTCATCGAAGGGGTTGGCATCGAACCCAGTTATGAGAGAACAGCTATGAGAGAACAGCAGTCAAGAAAGTCATGATCCAACATCCCACCGATGGGCTATTCTGTCGACTGTGTGATGCCCTCCTCTCTAACATGGGACTGTTCAACAGTCATATGGCCAAGGAACATCAGGTGAAATCAATCAGAACCAAATGTTCGGGATGTGGCAAAACAGGCAAGTACCACGTCATCGCCAGCCACTATGCAAAATGCAAAGGGGTAAGACTGCCGGTTTCAACCGGAGCCATTGGTTGCAGCATCTGTGACAAAAGTTTCACCACCAAAAGTGGGCTCGGGCAGCATGAGAGGCATGAGCATCCTGCTCTGCGAAATGAGAAAAGGCTCGGACCCACTAAAGCCACATCCAAGATGGGGAGGAGAGACCACAAGTGGTCTGCGGAGGAGGTTGAACTTCTAAGACAGCTGGTGGTTATATTCAAAGGATACCGGTTTATCAACAAAGAGATTGCCGATGTCCTAAAAACAAATCTCAATAAAACACAGAACTCTGCAGAATATCCAGGCGGAGGCCCCAATCACATCAGCGGGCAATCTTACGGAAGATTCCCCAAACTCTGAGCCTGAGGGGGAGGCGAGCAACCCTAATACGCCAATCCAACGGCCAGAGAGAAGGATAAGACCTTCGACAGCTGTCCCACGACATCGGGGCATAGATGAACAGCTCATAAAAGCATAGCAGTTACTGGGCACGAAGAATGACCCTGACAGCTGGACTCTGGGCATCGGGATATTGGAGAGTCTCACGGACTTACTGCTGAAAAGGGCTAATACCCCACCCAAAGCAAAAGGGCCTCAAAAAGGCCAGACCAGAAGAAACAAGACTGAGAAATGTGAAACTAACAACGGCGCACGTAGAAGACTGGCCACCTGGAAAGCTTCCTTTTGAGCAACTCAGCTGCTCTATAACAGCAACAGGCGCCAGCTAGCTCAGCAAATCATGGGCGCCCCATCTACAACCACACGTCTCTATCAAAAGAGGAACACAAATGCAGCTTTTGGGAGAAACTGTCAAAACCAAAGGACAAGGCGAACACGAGCACGTTCGCCAAATACAAACGCAGTACTGACGAGGGCGGGTTGATGAAACCAATTGAGGGAGAAGAAGTTACGAAGTCTATCAAGGGCGTTGATGATAAGAGCGCGCCCGGCCGGGATGGTCTGAAACTAGCTGATGTCCAGAACATCCACGACGAGGACGAAACAAGACGACCTCGGCTCTTCTCCCTCTGGTTAAAATCAGCGACAATCCCCAGTTCTCTCAAAAAGGGCCGAACCGTTCTGATCCCAAAGTGTGAAGATCAAGAACGCTTAAAAGATATCAACAACTGGTGACCAATAACTGTTGCTCCTATGTGCCTATTCCCCAAAATCATAATGAAACACCTTAGTGAGGCTGTTCATGGTGAAACGCCTCAGTCAGGCTGTTCATGGTGAAACGCCTCAGTGAGACTGTTCATGGTGAAACGCCTCAGTCAGGCTGTTCATGGTGAAACGCCTCAGTCAGGCTGTTCATGGTGAAACGCCTCAGTCAGGCTGTTCATGGTGAAACGCCTCAGTCAGGCTGTTCATGGTGAAACGCCTCAGTCAGGCTGTTCATGGTGAAACGCCTCAATCAGGCTGTTCATGGTGAAACGCCTCAGTCAGGCTGTTCCTGGTGAAACGCCTCAGTCAGGCTGTTCATGGTGAAACGCCTCAGTGAGGCTGTTCATGGTGAAACGCCTCAGTCAGGCTGTTCATGGTGAAACGCCTCAGTGAGGCTGTTCATGGTGAAACGCCTCAGTCAGGCTGTTCATGGTGAAACGCCTCAGTCAGGCTGTTCATGGTGAAACGCCTCAGTCAGGCTGTTCATGGTGAAACGCCTCAGTCAGGCTGTTCATGGTGAAACGCCTCAGTCAGGCTGTTCATGGTGAAACGCCTCAGTCAGGCTGTTCATGGTGAAACGCCTCAGTGAGACTGTTCATGGTGAAACGCCTCAGTCAGGCTGTTCATGGTGAAACGCCTCAGTCAGGCTGTTCATGGTGAAACGCCTCAGTGAGACTGTTCATGGTGAAACACCTCAGTCAGGCTGTTCATGGTGAAACACCTCAGTCAGGCTGTTCATGGTGAAACGCCTCAGTCAGGCTGTTCATGGTGAAACGCCTCAGTCAGGCTGTTCCTGGTGAAACGCCTCAGTGAGACTGTTCATGGTGAAACGCCTCAGTGAGACTGTTCATGGTGAAACGCCTCAGTCAGGCTGTTCATGGTGAAACGCCTCAGTCAGGCTGTTCATGGTGAAACGCCTCAGTCAGGCTGTTCCTGGTGAAACGCCTCAGTGAGGCTGTTCATGGTGAAAAGCCTCAGTCAGGCTGTTCATGGTGAAACGCCTCAGTCAGGCTGTTCATGGTGAAACGCCTCAGTCAGGCTGTTCATGGTGAAACGCCTCAGTGAGACTGTTCATGGTGAAACGCCTCAGTCAGGCTGTTCATGGTGAAACGCCTCAGTCAGGCTGTTCATGGTGAAACGCCTCAGTCAGGCTGTTCATGGTGAAACGCCTCAGTCAGGCTGTTCATGGTGAAACGCCTCAGTCAGGCTGTTCATGGTGAAACGCCTCAGTCAGGCTGTTCATGGGGAAACGCCTCAGTCAGGCTGTTCATGGTGAAACACCTCAGTGAGGCTGTTCATGGTGAAACGCCTCAGTGAGACTGTTCATGGTGAAACGCCTCAGTCAGGCTGTTCATGGTGAAACGCCTCAGTCAGGCTGTTCATGGTGAAACGCCTCAGTCAGGCTGTTCATGGTGAAACGCCTCAGTCAGGCTGTTCATGGTGAAACGCCTCAGTCAGGCTGTTCATGGTGAAACGCCTCAGTGAGACTGTTCATGGTGAAACGCCTCAGTCAGGCTGTTCATGGTGAAACGCCTCAGTGAGACTGTTCATGGTGAAACGCCTCAGTCAGGCTGTTCATGGTGAAACGCCTCAGTCAGGCTGTTCATGGTGAAACGCCTCAGTCAGGCTGTTCCTGGTGAAACGCCTCAGTCAGGCTGTTCATGGTGAAACGCCTCAGTCAGGCTGTTCATGGTGAAACGCCTCAGTCAGGCTGTTCATGGTGAAACGCCTCAGTCAGGCTGTTCATGGTGAAACGCCTCAGTCAGGCTGTTCATGGTGAAACGCCTCAGTCAGGCTGTTCATGGTGAAACGCCTCAGTCAGGCTGTTCATGGGGAAACGCCTCAGTCAGGCTGTTCATGGTGAAACGCCTCAGTCAGGCTGTTCATGGTGAAACGCCTCAGTCAGGCTGTTCATGGTGAAACGCCTCAGTCAGGCTGTTCATGGTGAAACGCCTCAGTCAGGCTGTTCCTGGTGAAACGCCTCAGTGAGACTGTTCATGGTGAAACGCCTCAATCAGGCTGTTTGGATCAACCCAAGACAAAAGGGCTTCCTGGCAACAACCCCTGGATGCAATGAAAACATTGCAATCCTTGAAAACATCATGAAGGGTGCGACGAAGAACAAAAAGGACCTTGCCGTTGTATTTCTTGATTTGGCCAAGGCGTTTGACTCGATTGGGCACAAACACATCGTAAAGGCATTACAAAGAATGCGTCTTCCAAAAGAATTTGTAAAAATAGCCACCGATCAATACACCAACAACACTACCATAATCGAGCGTCACAAAACAAAAACTGGTGAAATAAACAAAGAGAGGGGTATCAAACAAGCTCTCGCCTCTACTTTTCAATATGGTTCTGGATCCGTTAATATGTTCCCTGGAGAAGGCCAACTCGGGGATCGCTATGCATATCGGCGATAGAAAAATCAACTGCTTGGCTTTGACCTTTGCTGACGATATTGCCCTCTTAAGTGACACTCATGCAGGGATGGAGACGAACCTCAAGTCTTTTTGTACCAACATGGGGTTGATTATCAACACCTCCAAGACAAAAGGGTTTGCCTACAAGTCAAAGACCTTCATTCACAACCATGACAAAAACTAGAAGCTTGGGAAAGATACAATCGCCTACATCCCCTCAGGGGACACCGAAAAGTACCTGGGTGCCCGAATCGACCCATGGGCAGGCATAATAAAAGGCAAGTGGCCAGAAAAAAATCAAAGCCTGGATCAAGTCATTGCAGGCGGTGGCTCTCCGACCAGCACAGAAGATTGAGGTCCTAAGAACGCATATTATGCCTATGACATATTTCCACCTAATTTTAACGGAGGTATCGCAGAACACTCTCTGTAATCTGCATCAAATTATCCGTAACTCTATGAAAAAAATCGTATATCTCCCACCACACGTTACCAATGGACTCCTATAATCTAACAACAGGAGCGGTGGACTGGGAATGCCAAAGTTGGAAGTGCGGATTCCATCCGCGATTCTTCGCAAATGCGCGGCACTAGAAATGTCTACCGACGACGTTATCGGGGCATTCTTCCAGTATTGGGCCGAAAACGGCAAAACCATCAAGGTACTACAAACACACCAGGTCCTCAAGGAAATCGATGACATCCTTTCCAACACATCGGACAGCCAGGTTGGCCAAGAGCCCGAAAATCTAGTCGTGGAGGCACCCCCCATGGAGAGTGACCAAGGCTGGCCGAGGGACAAACCGGCAAATAGGGGAGCTGTGCTCGTGGGAAGGAGTGGAAAGCTTCGGGGAAGGTAAAGTGAAGGACTGAGGAGGAGGGAATGTGTGAAAAGACTGAGGAAGTGGGAAGGTGTGGAAGGATTGAAGGACAGGAAAGGAGGAGTGAAGGAGTGAGAAACAGCAAAGGGATGAGAGATTCAGGAAAAAGGGGATTCTGTGTTGTGTGGGGGGTGGAATAACATTAGCTGGAGGTGGGGGAAGAGGGGGGACAGGATGATGGAGCTGCCAGTGACGAGGCAACCAGGTAAATTGGGTGATGATGAACTGGTCCCATCTGCGACGGCCGAGGATCACATGTTGGGTGGCCTGCTATGCCACCTCAGGCTCCACTCTCGGATCTTCCTAGACACCATCCTCATCCTCCTCTTCAGAGGACGGCACTTGGTGTAGTGGCTAGCACTGCTGCCTCACAGCATGAGGGACCTGAATTTGAATCCAACCTGGCTGTGTGGAGTTTGTACATTCTCCCTGTGTCTGTGTGAATTTCCCTCGGGTGCTCCGGGTTTCTCCCACAGTCCAAAGACATGCAGATTCGGTGGTTTGGCCATGCTAAATTGCCCCTTAGTTTCCAAACAGTTCAATGGTGTTTTCGGGATAGGGCTGGGGAGTGGGCCTAGGTAGTGTAGCCACCTGGGGTGGCCACTGCCCAACACAAAATGGAAGATTGCAAAGAATGCAGGGAAAATGGACATGTTGGAAAGCAAGCAGCTTGCAAGGCGATTGTGTTTTGGGACAACTGCAGAAACCGGTTTTGACTGCTGCAGAGACCAGACAGCACTGTGAAAGAAAACCCGTTAACATACTAATGAGACAATACCGGGCGAGTCCCAGATACAACGGACACAAGTTAAGCACAAATCGATACATTCTATGGAAGGCCAGAGCCAGTGGCGCCAGAGAAGCCCAAAACAAAAGGTCCCAAGAACCGCCCCAGCAACCAAGGAACTGCCCTAGGATTGGAGGGTTCAAACATATCGATTGGGAAGAGACCCAATCGATTCCAAGCAGGTAAGGGAGTCCGCCCAAAGGGGCGCGGACCCCCTGGGACCTATAAAAGAAAGGTCCCACACACGGTTCAGTCTCCTGTCTCCGGGCTCCTGTCTTCTACTACAGCCGTCAAGCAGCAGCCAGCAACAAGTAAGTGCCTAACGACAACGACCGCTACCAGACATAGGCACTCCTGACACCCTTGGCAATTGATAGCAATCCGAAGTCTGCAGACCAGAGCAGAGCAAGAGGCCTTGTTCCCTGACCTCGCAGTTGCTTCGAGATAAGTATTAGTTGTTTAGCGGTAGGAGTAAGTTTAATCCTTTAGCGTGTGCATGGGTAGTTATTATAATTGTATTATAATAAACTCTAGTTGTTTGGACTTACTAATTGGTGTATGGTTTTATTGCTTTGAACTTCACCTTGAAGCTTGTGGCGGTGTCTTAACGGCACCTGGCGACTCCAGAGCTTAGAATGAGAAACAGAGCCAAATAAGCACACTCACCCAGAACGACCAATAGTAGGTACTCTTTCGGAGGGTGGGTGCGCACTTGATGGGCTGAATGGACTCTTTCCGCAATGTAGATATTCTGTGACTACATTAATTAAAATGAGGCTTGTCGTTCTTCGTCCTCCTTCCTCTGTGGTGCGATGTAATGAAGGATGCAGCAGACTACCATGATGCTCAAGACACTCTTGGGGCTATATTAGAGCAGCCCATCAGAGCGGCTCAGGCATTGGAAGAGTATTTTGAACAAGCCGATGCATCGCTCAATGATGCTCCTGGTTGCTCCATGACCCTTGTTACACCGGTTCTCCACCTCAGTCTGGAGCCTCCACACAAGCGCCATTAGCCAAGACCTCAGCAGCTAACCCTAATCACCCAATTGTCAACCCCCCACCTAAGGGAGAACCTCAAAGGTGCCAGGAACCGACAAGTGCGGCAGGATGTATGCATCGTGCATGCTGCCTGGATATCAGATGAAGAGGTGCATGATGTACAGCAGGTGGTCACACACCAACTACACATTCACGGAGTAGAAGCCCTTCCGATTAATGAAGAGAACCCCAAATCTCGAATCGGTGCCTGGAGGGCGATATGCATGCCATCGATTACCCTGAGCCATGGTAACTCTTCTGCAACTCCTGATGCCACTTGACCTTGGCCTTGAGGTTAGGCAGAGTAATACTTAACTGAGTCATGAGTCATAGTCCCATCAAAATTTCTGCTGGAACAATCCCGGTAGTTACATACGGCGTCGTACAGTAATTGAATAAGAAGTGCGGTAACTGCGTGCCCATAGACCCAGTCGACTGCTTTTCAATCGCCATTTAAACAAATCGGACCTCCCGCTCTGCCAGTCCATTAGATGAAGATATGGCGTGGTGTGGCTGTGCCGAATGCCGTTATGCCGCGTAAAAACAGCAAACTCCTCACTGGTTAAAGGAGTGCCATTATCCATCACCAGCACTTTTGGAAGTTCATGAGTTCAAAAAGGTCCACAGAGCTTCTGGATTGTGGCCCTGGATGTCATGGAAGTGTAAACTTCCAGAAACATGGGGCGTGATTCTCCGCACCCGCGAAAAATCGCGAACCTGTCGTAAAAAACGGCCGCGTTTTACGACGGTCGGGAAGGGTCCATTTCCCGACGTATTCACTTCCGGGAAATGGGCTAGTAACGCGGCCGCGTCAATCCGCTGCGCGATGACGACACGATCACGCCCACGTGACGCCGCCCGACGCCGTAAAAAGGCGCGGACGAGCACAGAATCTGTCGGCCATGATGTCGGAGTCCAGGAGAGCTGCACCTCGTTTTGTGGAGGCCGATGTCGAGACTCTGCTCGATGCTGTCGAGCAGAGGAGGGGCATCCTC